>NC_140300.1:64283968-64903651 GCF_964211825.1 Aythya ferina | reverse complement strand
CAGTGGGAATGGGAGAGAGAAATAAACATCCTAGGTCAGATAAAGAGAAAGCTCTAATAATGGTTCTAATTAACAGAAGGCTTCACTTAAAGGAACAGGTTTTCAGGGAATTTCTCAGCACAAAGGATGTTTTTATTACACAAATTGGCTAAAGTTACGATGTCACAAAAGTGTTAACTGAAGAATTCTCATATCCTATATCATTGTTCATGGAGTTTAATAATAATTTAAGGAGCTGCCCAGGCAGAACTGTCAAAATAACAAGAGCTGCTCTCTGCAGTGAGTCACCTTCCTCTTTTCTTAGAGTGAAATATGTTAGGGGAAAATGCTGGCACCACTCCTGCTCTCTCTGTTCATACAGAGAGGCTTCAGAGGGAGTTTTGTCAGGTTAGCTTTGATGAGCTTCTTCAAAAGGGAACACAATACGATGCCAGCAGCATAAAAAAATACTAGGAGAGAAAATAGTAAACAGTGAGATAACCCATCTTACTGCCATGCCTGATGACAGGTAACAGGCAGTACTATTATTTGGGTATGACTTTGAACACTGTAATGATAAATGTTTCTGTCCCAAGGAGGTGTCTGCATACTTCTGTGCAGCTGTAGAAAAGATGCAGAGCTTCCTGCTGTGAAGCATTACTTGCAGTTGTGATGGAAGGCAGACTGACACATCTCCACCTCTAAAAAGCAGGCATAATCAACTTCCATCTTGGAGCTTTTCCTTAATTCTTTGAACTATACTACCACATAATTTTTGTTGCCTTTCCATTGTACATTGTATGAGGAATAAAATGTCCCTTAGCCGAATCTGTTAAGTATATACAGCTTAGACTTCCCCTGGAAGTTTATCCATGGAAAATCAATCTATCAGATAGCCCAGGCACACTGTAAACCCAATCAACAAATGCAGCAACGTGGTGCACTAACAGTGCACCTTCAGCATTTAACCCAACCCAGCAACTCTCCCATGTTGCTGCACAATTCCTGTTTTCAGATTAGTGACATTGCTAACATCTGACAGCAACTGGCTTTAATGCGGTGAATTGAAAATCCAAATTTCTTTTAGGAATTTGTTCTGGAATAAACACTGAAGTCAAGGAATGACAGCCAGGATTAGAAAAGTTATGGGTGAGGAAGGCTGGCTTTCAGACTTACATAATGAAACCCATAACAGTAAATGTGGCAACATCATGCCATACAACCTTACAACCTACATTATAGCCGAATCATTTATGTTCCTGAGACCTTTGTTTTTCTTTTTTTTTCTTCTTTTTAAATAATCCACGAACCATCAAGCTGACTCCACTGTTAATATTTGCAAAAATCTGCATAGTCTAGACACTTACTCTGCTGAAAGCCTGAAAGCATAAGATACTGCAGTGTTTTCTGCGAATTGTGACAGCAAAAGCTTTCATGACAATTGAAAGAGATACCTTGGCACATATTAAAGAGGTATTACAGCATAAAAATTAACTTTTATTTCTACCCAACTCCATGAAACTGTTCCTGAATTTCAACAGACCTTATTTTACCTTCTTTTCTGTTTTCTGAAATACAGAACAGGTAAATATTGGAATTGTTTATTAGCCTGGCTCCATAAGGATATAATATTCTTTGTCATTTCTGATTAAGTTTTAATGTGAAGTTTCAATTTTAAATGTAATTAAGTTATGAACATGCTTCATGATCAAGCAGAGGAAAGAATTTATGTGTAAATAACACTATGGGGGGGAAAAGCACGAAGACAGCATGTTGTGTTTTGTTGGCAGCAGCTGCTGAGCTCCAGAGCATCCAACAATGCTGTGTCTAACTGAAGGGGAGCTGTACTGCTACCACAAAAAGGCGTGGTAGCTGTAGTGAAGGAAGGTGTTTAGGATGCAGAGGTGATAAGCCTGCAGGAAACATGGTGTCATTCATTTTTTCTGCCTCCCTGAGCAACTTTGTATTTTAACCTGTAATTTTAATTATGGGGTTTGTAATGATGGTGGAAGTGAGCTGACTGTGCATGGAGAAGCAGGGAATGGATGGAAAGATGGTGAGAGAAAGAGACAGTCATACAGATAGTACAGTAATTAATGCCTCCAAATGTTGCCATCATATTATCTTGCATTACTTTATAAACGTGTCATGCCCTCCATATAACATGCCATATCTCCATGTAGCATCATGACAGCAGGGTCCCTGAAATGCAGGGAATCTCTGAATCAGTAGGGCACAGCCTAGATGCTGGTTCCAAGGCAACGAGCACCCATCTTAAGATTTTGACATGGCCATGCTTCCACTGAGTGTGACAAGGGAATAATAAACGTATTGCAGGGTTCCGTATTTCCAACATGAGGAACTCCATATAAGAGGAATTCTTAAAGTTTCTGTGTCTGAATAAATGTGCTGTAAACATGATGTAGTGCAGGGTAAACTTTTGGAGAGATCAGCATGGTTTGTATCTGTTCCATGAGGCTCATTGTTTTCCAATAGTGTGACGAAGTGTAATTGACAATTTACAAATCAATTTATATATATATATTTATATACACACACATAGATATATATATAAAACCTTCCAGAGAAATTTCTAAATTTAGTTGTTCATTTTGGCAGCAAGAACTCCAGGAATGCCAAAAAAAAAAAAGAGTATATGTTCTTTTATTTGACCCTTACAAGATGATATGACAGTGACACATCTTACAAATGTTGTGAAGGGAATAAGTAAAATGTTATTATTACCCTATCTATATTTTCTTCCTGATGTATTTTCCATGTCCTACTTATATTATATACACATCATGTGATATTATTAAACATGTATTTTTAGAGAATTACAAAATCCACATGACATTAATGTTTGAAAAAGAAAATATTTTAGAAATACATTTGGCAAGAATAAACAACTTGGCACTTAGTATTTTTATTCTTAATCCTTCTTTTTTTGTTAGATATATTTTGATTAGATTGTGTCTCTAAGGAACAACTCCTATGTATAAGGACACGCTTGTAGGCAGACTTCAGTACAAAAAAAGAGATCTGGATTTAAATCCTCTGAATGGCTGAATTTGATGATGGAACTAAGGTCAAGACTCTGATGTTCAAAAAAGGAGAGAAATTATTTCAAAAAAAAAGGATGAAACCCTGGTTTCCTTGAAGTCAACAGTTATCTCAATGAAATTGAACAGGGGGCAAAGGGTGTTCACAGCAGCAAGAAGCCAGTCAGTTCCCTCAGAAAGGCACTCAGAGGCCATTTCAGTGTCACAGGGCATAATTTAGTCATCATCTCAGTTGTTGTCCTGTTCCTACCTCTGTCTGACATCAGCTCCCCAGATGACTCACTCTTCTACACAGCAAGATACTTGCATCGATGAAATAAGAATTCCCCTTATAAAAACACTCTTAAAGGTGTTTTTAGTTTACTTTTGTTTGTTTGTTTGTTTGTTTTTGTTACAGTCAGTCTCCTGAGTCCTGAGAAGGGGAACCGTTAGCATCCTACTGAAAGCTTTCACAAATTGATTGATACTCCTTTGTACTGATTATGCAAATTACTAATTACAGCACTCCTAAAGGAGATGCTGACTTCACGGTCCTGTAAAGTCAGACTCTCTGCATTAGCAAGTAAGGAAGTCTAGCAAGTGTAGGTCAGTACGTGGATGTTGTTGGCACTGCAGACCCAGCTGGGATCCACGCTGTAGGCACTTCAAAGTCTTAGTTCAGACGAGATCTAGTCCTGTCCGAATGAAGCCCTCCTCTATACGTGTGGTTCAGAGCTACTCAGTGGAAAACAGCACATTGCAACCACTGCCTTCTTTGCCTGTATAAGGCCCTACACAGAACAATGAGTCCTATTTGACCTTATGATTTTACTGGTAAGCCGATGGTATCTTTGGGACACAGGAAAACCAACCGTAGGTGCAAAACTTTCAGACGTAAAGGGCCGTAGTAGAGGTCCTCTGTCATAGAACTGTGCTATGGCTTTCTTATCACTGAATTAAATTTATGGAGCCATCCATTTATTCAAGAGAATCATTGCTACCCTATGGAGACTCCCAACTCACATCCACTTTTGTTCAGTGGTTAATTAGCCTGGGGCTGGCAAGTCCACTGTAGAGGTGGCTAAACTGTCCTCCTACATTAATGTACACAGGAAAGGTAGAAAAGATCACACAATCCCTCATACTCACGGTTTTCATTCTTTCTTGCTACTGTGAACTACACAGACTCTAAGTGAACCACACTCCCCAGAAGAGAACAAAAGTGAAGTTCCCTTGACACAGAAGATCTCCATATTATCTGCACCTGGTTCAATACCTGTTAGCTTGAGTGGCATAACACCTGTCTGACCTACACTGAGCATGTCCACACCTTCCACCACTTTAAGGATCATAAAATCGTAGAATCACTAAGGTTGGACAAGACCTCCAAGATCATCTGGTCCAACCATCCCCCTACCACCACTGTTACCCACTAAACCATGTCCCCAAGCACCACGTCCAACCTTTCCTTGAACACCCTCAGGGACAGTGACTCCACCACCTCCTTGGGCAACCCGTACCAATGCCTGACTGCTCTTTCTGAGAAGAAATGTCTCCTAAATGATCCATCGTCCCCTTTTCCCAACAGAAATTAAAGTATGACCTGTCCTGAATGACACCCCTTGCTTTCTAGAAGCTTTAGGAAAAGCTCTTTTTGTTCCTTTTATATGGTTGTTCCTTAAAAGAATGGTAATGCCTATCATTTTTTATTGTTGTGGCTTTAAATCAGTTTATTATTTCACAAAACTGTAAGGATGGCCAGTAGCATAATTCAAGGTAATGATTGTCAATAACATGACAAATACATGTAATAAATTAAAAGTATTTTAAGCAATTGCAAGGTTTCATTATTATGATGATAATTTTTGATCCTCGATACAGAATGATTACTTTTCAGTATGAGCAAAACAAGGGTAATCTTTTCTTCATGTCACTGGAAATGTAAAACCATTTGATTTCATTTCCCCTTGGTGCTCTATTTCTTCATGTGTCATACAGCCTTGCAAACCTACTGCAATACCCAAAAGCAGAGCTGGGCCCATACATTGTATAATTATATACATGTATTTATATGAGCCACTATCCCTGTGACAGGCAAACCAATAACCCAGAGTACATGATTCCCATTAGAATGTGATAAAATCTAGTTAACTACACAATTAGAGCTAATCAACTTTATTTAGTTATTAGAAGTGAAGAGTTTCCTAATCAAAAGTGACAAAGAATAATGAGGACACTGAGTGAAGTCAGTGAACCATAGCCATCTTGCAGTCTGCATGAGAATGCACTTGATAATGGAAGTATTTTGTTTTAATTTTTCAGAGCAGCATGTGTGGAAATTATGTAGTCAAAGGAAACAACAAAAAAAAATATGATACTCCATTATGAAATACCTTTTCTACAAGAAAATTTCAAACCATTTTCTATCTACTTAAAAAGAAGGTAGATATGATAGATTTGGGTAGTAGTGAATATGGAAATTTAACAAGCCTGGTGAAACAAATGTTTACCCAGATGAGAAACATTTTTGACATTATAAAATGTTTTCCATCCTCAGGATGAAAAGGAAGAGTTATATTTTTGATTAATTAAACTAAACACTTAAGTTGCACTTTCACAATCTCAAAACAGTTTATTTTGAGAATTTTAAGACACTTAATTTTGATTTTGACCTTTGTAACTTTTGAAACAAAAATGAATGAGCACCAAAGGAATAGAAATCTGTAGAAACTTTAAAAAGATTTCCATTTTCATCCTGAAAATATTAAAAATGGTGTTTAATCAATCTCTGAATATTTTCCAATCATTCAAAAAATGAGAATTTTGTCAAAAACCTGACCTGTTCCCATGCAACATATCATAATTTTTCAATGAAGAAAAAGTCTATTATATCAAGAAATTCCCAGTCAGCAGTGAAATTTTACACAGGCTATAAAAATAATAAATCAGTGAGTATGAAATCTTAATTTAAGTCTTAGTGTAAAATAAAACAATTGATCAGTTGGGGTCACCTGCTTGCCAGTAATGTCTATTTTACAAGTGAATTAATTTTATTGCCATCATCCAAGTTTTACAAATATTGCACACCCAAGAACTAAGGAAACCAGAGATGAAGTTCAGGCTCTGAGGAAAAGAACTACCTTGTGATGGTGATACAAGTTGATAACGTGACCATGAATTTGCACAATTGTTCCTTTTTAATGCTAATGGTGCTTATGTCAATGACACTAATGTATCTGTACAGTCAGAGCGCACATCATATTAGCCCTAAGCATGCCTGAAAAGTTAAATTCTCTTATTTTTTTACCTATAGAAGACTTTGTGGTTTGGTATATTAGGGTCAGAGCACTGGTAGACAATTCTCCATGGTAGCCAAGTGAGGTTAGGTGAAATGTAAGGCTGATGAATAACTCCAACTGGGGTCATTTCACACAACAATGCTGTTTTCTAAGCTAATTGCTGAACCGGGTAATGGCTGAGAGGCAAATGGATTGTTCACATGATTCCAACATTCACTATGGCACTGAACCCACGAAGGAGCTCTTCTCTAAACTTCAGGAAAACCTTGGTGTTGGCTATGTAGTAAACACCAAATGCCTACCTGCTTCTAAGAAGCAAACACAAATATATGCCAACTTATCTGTGAAGAAGTAAAGAAAACAAAAATTGAAATTTTTACACACGTTTAAAGTCTATTCTATTGAAATTCTCACTGATGGTGCTGCTTGTTTTATTCAGATGCTCTAAAATGTATCCTTCTGGTTTGATGTATAAAATAAAAAAGGATTTTTTTTTTAAAAGCATGTTAGAGATTCGAACATAAGAAGTATTTGTGTGATAGAATTCAGGTTTAAAATATAATATACCTACATTTTACTGTAAAATTCTTTTGAGCTTGTCCAAGTAGAAAGTTACTATCTATATCACAATGTAGACCTTTTCAAGTACAATACACCAGAGGCTAAAATACTTTCATCTCAGTTTGTAGAGAGAGTAATACAAAGCAAACAACCCAACATGTAGACACCTGGTTTTTAAGGTAAGGAATAAAAAGGGGGAAAGAAAAAAAAAAAAGAGTAATGTAGCACTAAAAAATTATATTTTCAGACTTGAGGGAAACTTTTCCAACAGTTCTCCACTGAATGTTAACCTCAGTGTTATAAAGCAGCTCCCCCCTTGAGAGGAGTAAGACAAATTCCAGATGAATACAAAAATAATCCAGATTAAGACACAGCTTTCGCTGTGATCTCACTCAATCTCCCCAAAAGAAGAGCAGGCAAAACCCTTACATAGCCAGCCTCCCATTTCAGTGATGGGGAAGTTGTTTAAATAGCAAACACACAACACAATAAAACAAAACACTGGCAGTGTTTTGAACACTCATTCAGATCTTTTCTGCATACAATAGGCATAAATCCTTCTGGAGTCAGTAAAAGCATTCCAGCATGTCTTCAATCATTTTGGCACACAAAATAAACCACATCCACTTCTGCAACATAAAGAAAGACTACAGTGCACTGCTGACATTTGAGAAGGTTAATATTTTGGCTGCATCTGCTCTCATTTGCTTCTAAAATAACAGCAACAGCCATCTAGTTTTTGCCCTAGACAGAGTGGAAGTACAAGGAGAAGAAAAGGCAGGATTTTCCTTGGGAAAATAATGGAACAAGATACACGATGGCTTCTGCACACAACTGAAAATTTATCTCTAGACCTTACTACAAAAAGATTTCACCATGAGCCTACCCACAACACAGAAGTTTACGGGGCTGACAGCTCCTGGCCTTCTTCAAGTCATCTGCAGTGACCAAGACAGCTCCTGAGAGGTGTCTCATATCCATCATGCTCAGACCAGTCATGGGATGGGGGTATGTCAGTGCCAGCTCTGAAGACCAGGCTGGGAGGAGCACAGAGACATCATCCAAGCATTCAAAAGCTTAATTTTCTAAGAAACACAGCCATGGGACCTGAAGAGACACATCCATGGGTCCTGGGGGAACCGGCAGGTATAGCTGCAGAGCCACTAGTCACTGTATTTGAGAAGTTGTGGCAGTCTGGTGAAGTTCCTACTGACTGGAAAAATAACCCCCATTATTAATAAGGGGGAAAAAAGAAAGACCTGGGCCAGACAGTCTCACCTCTGTGCCTGGGTAAGTCATGGAGCAGATGCTCCTGGAAACAATGCTAAGTCCCACGGTAAATGAGGTGATTAGTGACAAACTCCAGCCTATCATCAAAATATTCCTCTGCTGATGAAGGTCATTAAGTGATTCTCACTGGCCTATGGGAGGCCAATTCATACTTTGAGCCTCCTTTGTTCAGTCCCCATTAGTTGGCTACATGAAGTTAGATATCTATCATTGCTATTTCTTAATCTATTACTGTAGGGCTATTAGAGCAAGACACAATGAACACTGCTTAAATATACATTGATAAAAGCACAAAATGTGATGCAAAGTGATTTAAGAAAAAAGTATCAAGTTTTGATGTGGCTGGTTATACACCACCCTGTTTACCTGCAATAGCACGCCAGCCACCAAAGTCTACCATTTATATTTGCAATCTGTTTCTTTTGCTGTGCTGACAGTTATGTAATAATAAATGCTGCATGTAGTTTTGGTTATAGGATAGAATGTACTTTTTTACCCACTCCATCATCAGCTGTGTGCCTAAAAAGATAACAGCATAGACATCTCTTATGGGGATTGGCTCTGAAAGCCTCTCCTTGTCTTTCCCCTTCTGTAGTCCAAATTCTCAAGGCTGCTTGAATGCAACAGCCTCTGTTTCTTCAAGACAGATTCTGCTGTAAGATGATTACAAAAGCTTCAGAGAAAACAACAAATACACTGGTAATCTATCATTGGTATGATGGCAACACACCTCCTGGATCTGTGCTTCTCTGTGCTGATTGCTATACGTACTGTAATACTATAAACTAGAGGTACACAAATGAAATGGAAGGTGAAGCCAAGAGAATGGAGGGGGACAAGGGTTACGTCAGGAAAACATGTGGTAACTTGCCTCATTACTGTAAGAAAATTTAAGATAAATGAACACAATTTATTAACTAAGTCACAGACTACATGTCCCATCATCAACTTACTATCAGCATCAGTTCAGTAGTAGATAAGAGTGGAAGATAATTACTTTCCAGAAGAAAAGCAATCCTATGTTACAGTGTTTCCTCTGACAAATTTTGTACAGCCTACATGGATCCTCACTGAACAGCACACAGAAGTAAAAAGTAATAGAACTTGGCTCTTTTGGCATAGAAGTCTCTATATGGTTCTACCCCTACACGTGTTTCATATTTTCTGGATCAGTCTCCAACTGATTCATTACAACACAAGCAGGAACCTTTTAAGAATGGAAATGAAATATTTCAATTTGCAAGATGCTACAGAAATGAAAAGTGTTGCAAACAAAAAGACCAGGTGTTTTAAAAGAAGTTCTGAAATAAAATCTGAAATTCTTGAAAAAGTGACCATTGAGGTTTTTTATACTGCTATTTGTTCTCTTCATCCCCACAGCTGAGTGAGTCAGTAAGTGTATGTAGCAGCAAGTGGCCTTATTATAAGTGGCCTTATTTTGACTTGACCAATAGCACTATGAATACTGCTCAAAACTAACCAAGGAAAAACTGAACAGAAAAGATGGGCATTTAAACAAATTTTTATGCAGAATCCTTGGTGCAATGGGCAGTTATGTGTATATAAATCTGTTATTTTATTTAATATATACAGAAAAGGGAGCCTAGCCATGGTTCCCATTTCAAATTTAAGGTTAACATGAAGCAACATTTTTGTTCGATACTCATTTGTCTCAAAAATTGAGCTCTGAGAAATTATCCCCACCCACAGGACTTGTTTTTTCTTCATAAAGAATATAGCAACTTTATGGAAATCTGGAAAATAAACCAAGGTTCAAGGGCTCATATTAGCACTTGAGCAAGACTAGGAAGGAAAGCAAAATATTTACCCATGTTCCAGCAGTTTCAGTCTGTTAACACGATGCAGTGTCAGATTTCAAAAAGAATGTAAGAAGTGAAGAAAGAAATCAGTATCAGGAAGGCACAGTGGTGTAAGCAGGGCCATTAGAAAATACAGCCAAAAATGATAGCAATACTGTGGAACTCCGAAACTGAAAGTGTTTTTATATCTTATTCATATTTGGTGAGCCCAGGAGGCTTCTGGCAGACCCACACCATCCTGGGGATGGTGGATGGAGACATGCCCTTCCCCACACATACGCATTCCTAAATACATGCTCTAAAATAACACTTCACTCCTAAGTGCCAGCTACACCTTAGAAGCAGAAATGACGTTCCTCTAAGGCACAGCTTGTGTGTTCATGCAGAGAAAGACAGTTTAGAATAGTTACAGTCTCCTTTCACTATAACACCACCATGTAACATCTTGTAAGAATGAAGGTATGCTCCTTAACCAACCCCAAATCCACCAGCTACCCTATTTACAAACCTAGTTTCTCATAATGTCACCATGAGTTAGACTCTTAAATACCTCAAGAGCTATGGATTTAAGAACTTTACTCGGGCCGCTGATTTTATGCATCCTTACTCTACATCAATTATGTTTATTTTCCACTGCTTTAGTGAGCCATGATAATTTAGATTTCTTCCCAACCTCTTTGAGAAGGTACAGACTTTTCTGGCAGGGAGCAGCATGTAGTAACATGGGTAATAGCAGACTCTGCATCGTGTACTGACTTTTTCTGCCACATTATGCATGACCTTACAGGGACTGATAGATTTGTCAGTTGCTCTACAGCTTCATTTAACAAGAACAGACAACAGTTCTCCTATCATTTGTAGGCTACTGTGTAACTGTGAGCCCCCTTCTACATGCAAACCTTGCAAAAGGATTTACTACTGAGGTATATCTTTATTTCCATTCATGCTGATGCTTAGGAGTCTGAGTGATAAAATCATTCTCAACAAAATACACACAACCATTCTTACACCTACTTCCTCTTATCAGAACAGCCATGTTACATCTCCACAAAACAGTAACGAACACTGGTAAAACAATGTAATGATGGCTTTACACCAATTACCAGTGTGGTAGAACAGCACTGATTTGACACCCTATTGAAGATTTTTTTTTTAATGGTTGTTTACTCACCAAGTAACTCAGAAATAACACAACCCCAGACTGAAAGAGGATGGAAATCAAAAGATAAGTCTCATTTATTCTGGATATTGCACATGAGTGAGCAAGGACAGGAAAACAGAACAAGGAATTTCTTCCCACTGGGTTAGGAAGGCCATTTAATAACATCTTACTTTGTGCGACTCGTTCTTCCCACAAGGCTTACTGAAGAGGTATTTTGTACTTTAATCCCAAATATATGGCACAGATCACTGAAAAGAACACAAAAACGACAGACTAACTTGACTTGTTAGAACAGCTTGTTCAATAAACCCAAGACAATTTGTGTGCCACATACAGTTCACCGTCACCTCTTTCTGACATGCCAATGTTGTATCAGCTTCCTTCTAGCATAAGAATGCATCACAGCCAAATGCAACCCAACTAATAATGGCACAAGCTTTTCTGGTCATTTGCTACACGTTTCTATCCTCTTTTGTCATTATTCTGTATTTCTGGGTTTGCTCTTTTTTTTTTTTTTCCTAATATTTTGTTCTGATGTCTTTCCAATTAATATGTTACTTCTAGCCTCTGGGACTTACTTACAGGGTAAACTCAGACAACAATTAGCTCTTCTGAGTTATTTCCTTCAAGCCATCTGGTTGTTCCCCTCTACTGCCTTCAGGCCTCGCAAGACTAGCAGCTGCTAGCTTATTAAAATCACAGGTATTGCATCTATTCATTTCCAGGACCAGTAGATCTCAAGGACTTGGGAAAGAACTAAACCTTAACAACGTCATCTTTTTGCTTTCTCCAACCAGCTGATTCTTTTAATTATGGCAACCCTATCATTTAATTAATGAACAATTCATAGGCTATAAATTATTTAACAAAGGCTGAGATATTAACTGTGTTATCCATTACCTTTCAGAGACTCTTGGAATCTCACCATGGACACAGTATTATTTCATACCCACTGCCCATAAAAATCTTGATTATTGATCTCATGCAGACCTGGGGGAGGGCAGGGAGTGAGTGGAGGGGAAACAGGAAGAGATTGCCACAGATCTCACTCTGTTGTTCAAAGGCAAAACCCTTCTCTTAGCCTTTGCCTCACCCTTGTTTCTACTGTGATTCCAGTGTTACAGAAGGCAGAACAAGAGTTACACACCTGTGAATTTATAATAAAGTGGACATAGAAGGAGCACAGCTGAGCC
Source organism: Aythya ferina (assembly GCF_964211825.1). Lineage (NCBI taxonomy): Eukaryota > Metazoa > Chordata > Aves > Anseriformes > Anatidae > Aythya > Aythya ferina. The sequence continues at coordinate 64,891,306 of NC_140300.1, read as the reverse complement.
TTATAGTGCTCCTGCACATGCAAGGGTTCTGGTGCAAAGAGAAAGGTTTTCCTTGAAAAGAATTAAGCAATTCTTTCCCCTACATAAAATAAAAATAAAATGAATCAAAAAGAGTAAAAATGCAGCCTGTGGTGAATGTGTGACTCTGAGGTTTGGTCCCCAAGCAAACTCTGTTGCAAGTCACCTTCCGTACTAGTAAGAGTATGAAGAATGCTACTACCTATACGGAAGAGATTCACCGCACTGGACAGGAAAACCTAACTTTCCACACCCAAATAGTAACATTCTGTACGTGCATGAATTATGCAAAAAAATTGGGTGAACTTTTTTCAAAGATACATGCATTTTTCCTATGTGATTATCACCAGCTGCTTTTCAGAAAGCACGTAATATCTTAGCATCCTTAACACCTAATGGCAACCATACCAAGCTTAACTAGATCATAAAATCATAGATTGGTATGGGTTGGAAGGGATCTTTATACATGTAGGCCTAATTCCAACCCCTCTGCCACTAGCAGGTATACATACCATGAGATCACATTGCTCAAAAACACTGTGTGAAGAAGAACATCTTTCCATCTGTTCTCACCATCCCTTCTTCCCCATGCTTAACTTGATATAAGCACGTTCTTGTGCAAGAAGCAACTATGCACTGTTACTCTTTATTTACCTGGAATGCCTGATTATAGACAGTGTGTTACCAATATTATTCTCATCCTAAATCCCAAACACAGCGCCATACCAACTACTAGAAGGAAAATTAGCTCTATCCCAGCTGAAACCCAGACAAAGAATCATCTCTTTTCAAAGATGAAGAGTCCCTGTCTATCTATCTGGCATATGTCTTTCACTTTCCTGCTCTGTTTCTTTCCTAGCAATTACTTTCACTTTCTTACAACTATTCTTTGCTGCTGAAATCAGTTGTATTAACAGAAGTGTTCCCTCTTCTCATGGTATAAATATTTTTGAAATCATGCCTGTCTGGAGAGGACAGAAAGATTCTTACTAAGTTATCTTGTTCAAGTCAATTCAAACTAACATCAAACGTTTTTGCCATATATTTCAAGAGAATGAGTACGAGTGTACTTTAAAGGTTATGTAAGTGGGACAAAATATGTACCATTCCATAGGAACGGGGACGTGTAGTCCCTCATGTTAACCTCTCTAATTTGTGTTCAGGTCTAAACTCTTCTGATAAATTCAGACCAAAGAGAGAGTAAGCTTGAGATATACCCAAAATTATTCTGCTTTAATTAAGACCATTTTACAAAGTAATTTACCACAGTAAGATTAACTAATAGGAATGAAATGTAGAAGGATAAAATGTATCTACACTGGAGGTTGTAGCAGCCTAATCAACTTGCTGGCCACCCTATTTCTTATGCAAACCAGGATGTCGTTGGCTTTGTGGGTACACTGCTGGCTCGTGTTCAGTCAGCTGTTGACCAGCACTCCCAGGTCCTTTTCTGCTGGACGTTATTTCCAGGTCTGTATCCTGGCATGGAGCTAAGGTCTAAGTGTAGCATCCAGCACTTAGCCTTACTGAATGTCATGTTGTCGGATGAGGCCCACTGATCTAGCCTATCCAGATCGCCCTGGAATAGTCGTTCCTCTCCTCTCCTGTGTGGGTTACAAGCACTGTGGGTGAGAGCAGCCTGGAGAGTTGCCTGTAATGGCCATTATTTTATCTGGAAGTGCACAGAGTCAGAAGGGAGATGATAATAGTCACACTTCAAACTGACAGCTGCCTTGGTAAAGGACAGACTCAGGCTGTGAGTCACCTCTCAGGTAACAGGACAAAACCTCGGCAAGGGTTTTCTCAAAAAGTTTTCTTAGCAAAGTACCTTCCAGTGGCCTCTAACATAACAGAAAACAATAAAGCTGAGAACCCCTTGCTGTCTTTGAGACAGACTACACATAGTTTTACACTTGTAGCTTGGCCAGAAGAAACATGGTCTGATGCTGGGAGACAGCAGAGATGGTATCATGCAGGCTAACTTCCTGATGTGGTGGATGCCACGCTAGTCAACACACATGGGACTGAAAGGACACCTTCTAGTCTAAAAGCTTAAGTAGCTGCAGTTTGAGCTGAAGAATCAGGACTGTAGGAACAACACCAACAACCAGTCTCACTGGACAGACAGCAGCAGGACAGAGCCATTAGCACTTTTACCAGTGGGTACTGCTGTTATCCATGCTTGCCACAAAACTGTGTTTCTGACACCTAAATGCAGATACAAGACATACACCATTACAGATGGTGCTGGTGCACATCACAGAATCACACAATGGCTGAGGTTCTGTGATTTTCACTAAAGGCAGATCATGCCTGACAAATCTGGTGGCCTTCTATGACAGGATTACAACAGTGGCAGACAACAGAAGAACAACTGACATCATCTACCTGGACTTGCACAAAGCATCCGACACTGTCCCCCGCGATATCCTTCTCTCTAAATTGAAGAAACATGGATTTGGCAGATGGACAACTCAGTGTGTAAGGAATTGACTGGATGTTCTCACTTAAGAGTTGCAGTCAATGGCTTAACATCCAAGAGGAGATCAGTAATGAGTGCTGCTCTTCAGAGGCCTGTACTGGGACCAGAGCTGTTTAACATTTTTGTTGGTGATGTACAGTGAGATTGAGTGCACCCTCAGCAAGTTTTAAATTCCCTGTTTCTTGCCAACTTTTACTTTAACCTAGAACTTTAGCTTTGCTATCAACACAGTAGAAATGTAACATAGTGGTCACGCACTTAGAGTTGTTTTTGTCAGTGGTAAATACTGGTATTTTTTATATTCGACTGCTGACTTACAGAAGAGATGCTGATCTCCTGTGTGCTGATAGGTATCATCTGATTTTTCACAGCTCCGTAAATATGATCAAAATCAAACACCCCTCTCAAAAAAAAAAACAAATCAAATATGTCTGATATGACAACATTCGTTCTTGTTGCTGTAATATCCTGCCTACCATCACAGCGAATAATTGAAAAAAGAAACCTTTCAGAAGGTATCAAGAGAAAAACTAACGTGAACATAATCAAACAAGTCACAGAAGAGTTCACAGGTAGCAGTTTACAATGGTAAAAGATACACAATGGTAAAAGGGCAAAAACAACCATAGCGGAGACTTAGACAAAACTTGCTGGAATTCTTGTTTCACTGTGAAAAACTTATACAAATAAAGCCTGTGTGTGCTCTGCTATGACTAATCAGTTTGCTGCGAGTCAGTTACCCCAGGCATTTGTAAATCCTTGTCATAACTTTATTTTTTTCCTTTAAGGAAATAAAACTTATTCAAGTGTCTGCTAGCAGCAGACATAACACTGCTGTTAGGTACAGAAAGAACGAGACCTGCAGAAGATAGAAGAATTATTTAAGGTCATTATAATGCGCTTTGCAACATTATTCTGCTTGTATGTTCAGGAGCAGGAGAGAGATGGTGGGAATTAATGTGAAATAAGACCAATTAGAGCAAAGTTATTATTGTTTTTAATTCCCATATATTAATATCTGAACTCTCCAGCACTAAGAGTGTGAACTCTTAGTGGAATCCACTTGTCTTTTAGACATAATTTAGTGTAATAATTACATAGGAGTGCCAGTTAGCCATTTGTAATAGTATTTTGGGAGTAGTTAAAATTTACAGGATGCTACATCTTAAATATATAGAGCTTAAACTTCCTTCCCCTGCCCCTTTGCCATGTATGATACTGAACTACTTTGTTTTCATTGATTTTAAACTATTTTACTCTTGATGAGGTTATACCCATTTTCATTTTACATGTATTTAGTACATGAGCTCCTACTGCAGAAAAAACAGCTTCCAAATGAAACAATAGGTACTGAATCCCTGAATACCATATTCCTCTGGCCCCTCCTTAGATGATGGCATTCTAGGAGCACAGAGATGTAGCATGCATTATCTGTATTACAGAACCATTTTCTTTGCAGCTGCTAGGATTCAAAGCATCCCAAAGTCATGTGGCTTGCCCAGGAGTAGAAAAACACAAACGCACATGTACACAGACACATGGATATATACACACATTTTTAAAACACTAGTGCATTTTGTTGTTCTTGTTGTTGTTGTGTTTTCTAACCTGAGGTTTCTGTTCTTAAACACAACCTGTATGTCTGAGTTAAGCAAAAGTATACGTCTTTGAGTGTTTTTTAAAGGAAAATAAAAAAGCTATACCGACTTTTAATCTACCTCCAGTAGCCAAGGATAAGAACAGACAAAAAAACCTCCAGGAGATCTCCATAGCATACTACAGATAATAGAGGCTAAACTGCCTAATATTTTCAGAGGAGCCTTAAGCTCAACTGAGGTCACACAAACAATCACAAGGCAAAACAGCTTCTTTTGCTCCCATAGGAGGGTGCTCTACTTTGGAAGTCATTAAAACAAAAGTACGAATGTTATTCTAACCAAAAAGGCAAAACCTCAGATAAAAACGAATGAGGGAACAGGATCCAATCTGGTATTGGAAAACTTACCATGAAGACAGAGTCTTCATCCTCTGTTTTCTGCCTGAGAAGTCCCTGGATAGACTGCCACATGACAGGACAAGAAATAATGTTCACAGGTTGAGTCATATGAAATTCCACCTGAAAACAAGAAAACACGTTTTTACTGTCAGGTTGACTGAGTACTGGTACAGGTTGCCCAGAAAGGTTGTAATAGTCTCCATCCTTGGAAATATTCAAAACCCAGCTGGATGTGGACCTGGGCAACCTACTTGCTGCCTCTGCTTTAGGAGGGGGTTGGACTGTAGTTGATCTCCAGAGGTCCCTTCCAACTTCTACTATTCTGTGATTCTGTAATACAATGCCCAAGAAAAAGTGAAGATGCTTTCTAAATGGCCTATAACTGAAGGAAGGCCAAAGTCCATTCATTATTTGGAGACCTTTTAAAGAGTATTTCAATTGTGTTTTTTTTTTTTTTTTTTCCTTTTCTTTTCTTTGAATACCAAACTGAAGCACCCAATATCACCCTGAATGAAACCACATGATAATTTATAGAAACTTGACTAAAAGAGATTCAGAGGTAATGTTCATTCATTAGGGCAGTGAAATAGAGTGAGAATTGTTAGCACACTACCTGCCTGACCTTCACCATCTGTATGCAGTCAAACTTGTCAAACTTACTGTGCCCCAAGGCTGTCCAGAGAAAGTAGGGAGCAGCAAACATGCTGCAAGTTCACTGAAACACCTGCACAGTACCTTCCTGGATGGGAGAGCCCCAGATGAAGACAAATCTGCTTCAGGATTTTACAAGGGTACTCACAAAGTTATGATCTGCAAGCTTGGGTTTTATTTTCAGTTAAATGGAAGGCAAAGTATTGATTCTTCCTTCCCCAGGAATTACTGTTTTCTTTGTTCAAGGCACTGAATCTATTCAGTGAGTTTAAACTGCTGAGGAAAGCAGATAAGCTGTTAATAAAAGGAACGTAAAGTAATCTAATGGATTCACTGTAATCTACATACACACATAAAAATAGATTATAACCTATGGCTTCTCATCCCGATGCATATGTTTTGGTTTATAACACCTCATTCATTTTAATCATAAATTTACAAAATAAACACCTTTTCTTTTTGCTGGTATACAGAATGCAAAAGTGTAACTAATACATTTGTCATTTTGATTCAGGTACTTTCCTTTCCTTTCAAATGCAAGTCCTTAAAGTGTTTATAAAACACTGGGTGTCTTATAGGCCCCGTAAAAAATTAGGGTTTCTTTCAAAACAGATGAGGAGTATCAAAAATCCCAGCACCTCAGACTGAAACAGGTTTGTCATTCCCTTACTTTTGATAACATGGCTGAAATTTACATCCAAAGGAATTATATTTTTTAACTACAGTTGCAATTAATGTTATGGCTTGTCTTTTCCGTGCCTTCTAATTGTTCCTAGACTTAGAAATGACAGTAGAGGAGAAAGTAGAAGAAAAAACATAGCAATTATCATCTCATAAATCTGACTTCTGTCCCTAAGAAGTTCGTGGCACTCGTAGAAGGAATCAAATGACAGAAGACCTAGGGAACAGCCACATAACTTGTTTTTAGTAAGAGCAATGCTTTACTTCATTTTTAACAGAGTTCCTAAATTTTGAAGAGCAGAAAGTGGAATAAATTTTTGCTCATGTTGAACTACAAACTGTAGTGCATACCTCAAGCACTGCAGTGCAGTATAGTACCATAGCAATGTAATACAGCATTATATATAAAATCATACTACAGTAATACAGCATTATATATAAAATTATACTACACTATACTATTTTTTTTCTGTGACTCAGTTTTCCACTAGCAAAATGGTTAAAACACCTCCTCCTAAGCTACGTGAGCACCCCAGCTAGGATGCCAGGGCCTTGAGGAAGACTATAAAGTAAATAACTCTCCCAGTAAAACACAGATAGTAAAGAATTATTTTGCATTTTTTCATCAACCTGGGCTTATCACACACGCAGACGTTAAGCTCCAGTGGATTATCTATATTGATGTCTCACATAATAACATCTAAATTGTCCTTCATTTATTTTCATCAGTTTTTCAGCTGAACTGAAGCAGTTCATCAACACTGAATCCTAACACATCCAGGTCATGTTGAGTATCTAGCCTGAAACTTCTGCACTGAATAATGTTTAAAAAGCTCTATCATCTAAGCAGAAATATATTATACACAGTATTGCACCCTAAAACATATAATATGTAGATGGATTCCAGAGCAGTTAAAGTTTTACAGGTCACACTTACATTTTGCAGGAATCAGTGGCTTATAAAGATTACGTGTTAAAGTTTATATAAATATATACATTATATTTATATTTATATTTATATTTATATTTATATTTATATTTATATTTATATTTAAAGTGCCTGTCACCATATTGATAAACACTCTGGAATGATTCTGATGGCAGGGGAAAAAACAGGAGTTGGCCTATTATTACCTCACCACTCCTGTTTCCAAACAATTAAAAACAAAACAAAACAAAAACCAACAAGACTGCTGCCAGCCTGGCTGGCTGGTGTTTAATACTGCTACTCCATCAAGGTTGGAGGGAGACCTATTGTGAATACCAACAGCTGCACTGTGACTCCTCCAACTGTGCTGCAGAACAGTGCAGGCATCGTATACAAAATACAGACCCAAAGAAAGAAAATGAATCCCTGCTGCATAGTCTGACTAAAAAGACTTTCTATCCACTCCATTATTATTATTACATATTAGAATGTTCTGAGCAGCAAAGATGTTATATATTTCTTCTTTTGATTCAATATTATTGCTAACTATAGAAGTCTGCTTCTACCTTGATATATGAAATTTAAAAGAATGGCACAGAAGGCCACTGAGAACAGCAGAGAAAAATAACAGTTTTTTTCCTTGCTAGTGCCAGTTAGAAAACATATCCTCTTCAAAACAGCCACCACCTTGTATCTATGTATACTGAATTTGTTATCCCAGTAAATCACCTGCTGAATTTACCTCTTCTTTTAGCATGCTGCTGGTGGTGACCTAATCCCACATTACTGCATCTCCTTTTTTCTTTTCTTTTTCTTTTTTTTTTTTTTTTTTTTTTTTTTTTTTGACTGTGGCCATTCACCTAAACCAGTGGATATTTGGTATTGAAGTCTGGCAAGAAAAAAGGGAATGTTTCTTACAAGTGGTTAGCAGTAGCTAGATGTCAAGTTCCTCGTACCTTTCAGTGAGCATTTTGTGCCTTTGCAAATTTCATCCAAAGTGTGTATCAGGGAGGTGTTTAAAAGGTTATGTAGACAAGACAGTTTCCATGATTTATATCTGCAAAATAACCTTGTTTCTCTTATGACCCCAGAATAGCAAGCACTTGTTCAGATTATGCAAAGGAGCAACAGCTCTCCCTGTGCATGCATAGCATTATTTAAAGTGTTTTATCTGACAGTGTGTAGACTGGCCTGATTCTAAACTGCAGCTCCTCCAGAAAATGTGACCCATTACATTTTTCGCACTTGTCATACAGAGTTTGGAAATAAAATTGTTATGATGTCCAATACAGCCAAAGGAAGCACTTATGTGTAACTGGAAGAGTGTATAACACAGAAAAATAAACCATTTCAGTCTGGACTCCTGAACAAAAACAGCAGGGAGAAAATCCCATTAAAAATCACATAATGGTTCTCTGATGCAAGTCAAATCAGATAGTTTGTAAAAGTTATTCAGCGGTAATTAAGAAAGTGGAAATCTCCAAACAATTCCTTTTTATCTGTTGGCCGGCCTCACACAGGCAAGTGAAGAAGCTAGAGATGGGTTTAGAGCATACAGGAGCACATCTTCCCAAGGAAAGGCTTCCATTAGTCCAGACACCAGTTACTGCAGGGTGAAGTACAAATTCCTGGTATTAGTATCCAGCTGCTGACAGCTCCTGTAATGCCTGCAGACTCCATGAGTGTTTGCAGCTCTTCCTCACTGCTGTCAGCACAATGCTGTCAGCAGCAGGATTTATTTACCTTCGCATACACAGGACCAAAGAGGACACACAGAAATACTGACTGGCCAAAGCACCACAGAAACTCAGAATCACCGAATGGCTGAAGTTGTAAGGGACCTCTGGAGATCATCTGGTCCACCCCCCTTGCTCAAGCAGGGTCACCTAGAGGAGGTTGCCCAGAACCTTGTCCAGACAGATGGCTTTTGAAGAGCTCCAAGTAGGCAGACTGCCTCAGTGTTCAAGCATACTTGTTTTGGGTTTTGCTTTAATAATGAAGCGGAATACAAAGCAAATATTTGACAAACATATCTATGAAAATAATGCTAAAAATATATATCTTTATTGAACAATCTTTACTCAACAATCAGGCTGCTAGCCCAGTTTACTTACTTTATGAATCCTATCACTTCCATATAAAAAAGGACTGTGTGTAACTGTGCTGCTACCCCATGTCATGGGTACCAAGACTGTGTGAAAAGACATGACATGGCCTAGAAGCTTACAGCTACTGATACAAAGCATGATAGGCGTAACAACTTCTCGAATTGTCTAGAAAAATGGAAATTTATCAGAAAGCATTTTGTAAACACACCACGACCCATGCATTATTTAGCAGTTGGCTAGCCCTGCTCAGCAGCATAACTCTGACAACAGTTAGTACAGGTGGGAAACTTTTCTTGGCACTTGACAGAACTATTGCAGCCTCATAAATAAATCAGGTACATTCTAGCAGCCTGGTGCTTGCAATGGCTTAATATTTAGGAGCATCTCACAGTAAAATTTAAACTGTTGCTGCCACAAGGTTGCCTTGAGAAATGATCTAGTTTAGATGCTGTCAAGTCACACATTTGACGGTGGCAGGTTTTTTGTTGTTGTTTCTGTTGTTGTTGTTTTAAATATATTGCCACAAAATATCCTGAGCTGAGTGGTGCCCACAAGGATCATGGAGTCTAACTCCTGGCTCTACACAGGACTACCTAAAAGTTAAACCAAATGTCTAAGAGCATTGTCCAAATGCTTCTTGAGCTCTGGCAGGCTCCGTGCCATGACCACTTCCATGGAGAGCCTGTTCTCGGCCTTCACCCCCCCAATGAAGAAACTTTTCCTAATATCCAATCTGAACTTCCCCTGACATAGCCTCATGTTATTTCCTTGGGTCCTATCACTGGTCGCTGGCGATGATCAGTACCTGCCCCTCTACGCCCCTTGTGAGGAAGCTGTAGGCCGCCATGAGGCCTCCCCTCAGCCTCCTCTTCAGTGGACTGAACAAACTAAGTGACCTCAGCTGGTCATCATGTCTTACCCTCCAGAACCTTCACCATTTTCATAGCCCTCCTTAGGATGCTCTCTAGTTGTTTTATGTCCTTTCTATATTCTTGTGCCCAAAACTGCACATAGTTCTTGAGGTGAGGCTGCATCATCGCAGAGTAGTGCAAGACAATCCCTTCCCTCAACTGGCTAGCAATGCCATGCTTGATGCGCTCCAGGACACACACAGTTGGCCCTTTTGTCTGTCAGCATCCACTGTTGACTCACCTTGGCATCTAAAACCCACAGATCCCTTTCTGTGGGATTGCTCTCCACTTAGGCATAGCATTCTCAAGAAAGAAGTGAAAATGGTAATACCATTAAAAACAGGACTCATTTCTCTGAAGACTCAGTCCTCAGATTCATCAGTTGTATAGGCAAGCAGCCAGAGCCTTTCTGGAAGTGCTCAGTATCTTGTACAGTGAAGTTCTGCATACTATTACAAACGGAGGCAACGTATAATTTCCAGATTATATATATATATATATTATATATATATATATAAATATATATATATATTATATATATTATATATAATATATATCATATATCATATATAATATATAATATATATATATTATATATATTATATATATATATATATATATATATATATATATATATATATATATGCAGAACTCCCCTCAAAACTCACATTTTAAAGCTTTCAGACTTGGTCTCATGTGGGTCAGGTGCCTGCCTGGATACAGCTATGATGCTGATGGAATATCAAATCCCTCTGTTGTCATATCTGTTATTTGGTAACCAACAAGAGAAGCAGAGGAAATGAACGTGTTTGCTTTTTGCGTTGATGCCACAATAAACACCACCCTTTTCTGGGGGAGGAGGTAGGAGGTAGGATGAGAATGATTGATATGCCTCTCCAGCACTTCATCTTTTCACCTTCACAAAATATATCATTGCATTCCTGTAAATGCCGCTATCCAGCACAACAGCTGTGAAGGCCCTACAGTCAGATCCAGGCCACTTTGCTGCCAGTACACTGGTAAATTTCATATATCCCATAACCTGTGTTGAACTGCTGTGTGACCACACAGGCGGAGATTTTTCACAGCAGTTTATTGATCTTCAGGCATAAGAAACTCACATAACAGAGCAGCCCCCTGTCCACCATGTGAAACATCATCTGTCAGTTTAAATTGTTTGTTTTAATCAAACTGATGCAAAACAGAAGCTTTCATTAATGGATCCTTCGGCTTCCCCACTGTTCCAGTGATTAGATATTGAGCTTTCATGGTATTATTAGAATGCACTTTTCTTGCAAAGCATTAGACAGTTAATTTGGGGTTTGTGATTTTTGTATCACAACTGAGTCCAGCTTTTTCCAAAATCAGAGAAACAAATATATATATTTTTTCCCCACATGAACAAAACATCCTTACTGATTTAAGCAATGTTAAAAGCAGAGTTTCCTTCCTACAGCCCTGTTTAGATTAAAATACTTGGAAAGCATACTGAAGGTATGAATCGATCAAGGAAATGTCCTTTTGTTTTTTATGAAAGAGCCTTCACCACTTAAAACACAGTGGCAGCAAGCACAGCTATGGGGAAAGGAACAGAAAGCTATGCTTAGAGTTCAATTCCATTGGTTTTCACAGGCAGATAAACTGAAAAAGACACACAGAAGACAAAGAGAAAGGACTGAAAAAGCCATTTACCACCTGATAATGGAGTGGAAATGGTTCCTGACCTTGCCAAGTTTCAAACACACCAGACAGCAAAGAAGAAAACACGTGCTATAAGAAAGACTGGGACACCGAGCTCCTCACCTGTATGACACCCTCCAGTAATGGGATCCACTCCGAGCATGAAGTGGCACTGATCTGTTCCCGGAGCAGAGGATGGCGGCAGGCATGGCTTTTTGGTTTTTTAGGGCTTTTTTCCTGCCTCGAGGCCCCTCGTGAGGGCGGCTGAGGAGGCACGAGCGGAGCCAGCAGCGCCCCCTGCCCGGCCCTGCACAGCCGGGCACTGGAGGGGGGGGATCTGTAACCTGCTCGTGAGGAGCCGAGGGTGCAGGATGTAGGGCTAGAAGGTGTTTTGAGTAAATTCACTGATGATACTAAACTGCTAATCTCTTCAACCTGTCCAGGTCTCTCTGAATGGCAGCACAGCCTTGCGGTGGATCAGCCACTCCTCCCGTTTTAATGCCACCAGCAGCCTTGCTGCAGGACTGGAAGCAGGGCACGTGCATGCAGAGCTAAGAAGCCAGCAGTGCCAGCACGCTGCTGTGCCACCGCTGCTCAGGGTGCTCGGCTGGTATCTCTGCATGGCACATGGCTACACTGCGTGCACACAGCAGGTTGTTCCAAACCAGCCCTGCTTGTGGCAGCAGCAGATCCCTCAAAAGGGTGATGCAGACAGCTGCTCCTCAGAAGAAGCAGAAGGCTACAGGTCTCGTGAACCCCTGTTGGCTGGGACCAATGACACCAAAGAAGATAGAAAAATGGTTTTACTGGTTGTTGTTTATTATTATTATTGTTCTTGTTGTTCGTGTTGTGGCTTCATTGTCAAGCACTTGTTGGGCAGCCTTCCTGTGCTTAGACCGAGACACCCCTTGGGGCTGCACAAGCCCCCTCCCAACACGGCCATGTTGGGCCTGGGGCATGGCACGCCATCACAGCGGCTATCACAGCGGCCTCCTGATGTCACAGTGGCTTCGCCCCCCCTGCATTGTCCTGGCGCCTATAAAAGCCCCTGCGCCTGGCCCCCCGCTCGCTGATCTCCCAGGCCCTCTGGCGACTACCAACGATGGTTGGGATGAAGAGGACCTGGGCTGACGGCTGCCCACCCCTGAGTGGGACAATTTGGTTCGCGGAACCAGAGAAGAAGTGGAGGCGGAGGAGCGCTGGCCGAGACGGAGCAGCCGCGGCGGATGGTGTGGAGCCCATGGAGGTGGATCCGCCTGCGGAGGAGGAAGAGCCCATGGAGGTGGATCCACCTCCATCCTATCTGACATGGCACAGCGTCATCGTGCCAGGGCTCCCACCAGCGAGACCATACCACCGTCTTCGCAGAACCGCCCGGACTGCTCCATATTCCCGGCCCTGCCTCCGCCTCCGCAAGTAGGGGGGAGAGGCCACCCGGTGACCATCACGCAGGCTTGCCTGCACCGTGGCCTCTCCCCCTCCCCTCATCCCCATCCCCGTCCCCTATCCCCACCTCTCCTGCAGAGGTGTCATCTCTTCTGCACGGAGTCCCAAGCACTGGGCAAGAGTGCACTCGGCTTCCTCTGGGCTGCTGCACCGGGGCGACAGGAGAACCCTTCCCAAGGCCACACTGGGCATGGGGTGTCTCGGCCTGAGGACGAGAAGGCTGCCCAAGGGGTGCCTGAAGACGAAGCCCTGCCCTGCATGGCGGTGCCCAGAGAAGAGCAGCAGATCCCTCAGAACGGTGACACAGACAGCTGCTCCTTGGAAGAGGCAGAAGTCTTCAGGTCTGCCTGGAAGAAGCGCAGGAGTGCAACGTAAAGGCCCTTCATGGCGCTTGGTTATCAGTTCTTCCCAAGCTGGGGCAACAAACTGATAGAATAATCATCAGACAAATAATAAATAAATACATTGCAACAAGAACAATATTAATAAACAACAACAACCAACAAAACCGCTTTCCTCTCTTCTTTGGTGTCACTGGTCCCAGCCAACAGGGCTAGATCCTGGTAAATAAATTTGATTTCCTTTTATGATAAGATCACCCATCTAGTTGACCAAGGGAAACCAGCTGATGTCATCTTTTTGGATTTCAGTAAAGCTTTTGACACAGTTTCCCATAGGATCCTACTGAACCAAATGTCCAAATGCTGGACAAAACCATCATACGATGGGTGTATAAGTGGCTGACAGGTAGGGCTCAAAGGGTTGTGGTAAACGGGGCCGCATCAGGCTGGTGGACGGTCACCAGTGGGGTCCCCCAAGGCTCCATTTGAGGACCAGGTGTTGTGAGCAAATTTGCTGATGATACCAAACTGGGAGGAGCTGTTGACTCTGTGAAGGGTGGAAAGGCCTTTCAGAGAGATCTGGGCAGATTGGAGAGCTGGGCGATCATCAGCTGCATGAAGTTTAACAAGTGCGGGGTCCTGCACGTGGGGCAGGGCAACCCTGGCTACATGTACAGACTGGGTGACGAGATGCTGGAGGGCAGCCCCGCAGAGAGGGGTCTGGGGGCTGTGGTTGCCAGCAAGCTGACCATGAGGGCTACGAAGATGTCAAAGGGATTAGAGGGGAAGACGTAGGAGGAGCGGCTGAGGGCACTGGGCCTGCTCAGCCTGGAAAGAGGAGGCTGAGGGGAGGCCTCATGGCGGCCTACAGCTTCCTCACGAGGGGCAGTGGAGGGGCAGGCGCCGATCTGTTCTCTGTAGTGCTATCCAGTGACAGGACCCGAGGGAATGGGGTCAGGCTGTGACAGGGGAGGGTCAGGCTGGACAGCAGGAAGAGGTTCTTCACTGAGAGGGCTGTCGCGCACTGCAACAGGCTCCCCAGGGACGCAGTCACGGCACCGAGCCTGTGGGAGCTTAAGGAGCGTTTGGACTGTGCTCTTAGTCATAGGTCTGAATTTTGGGGTAGACCTGTGTGGTGCCAGGGGTTCGACTCAATGATCCTTGTAGGGTCCCTTCCAACTCAGAACTTTCAATGATTCTATAACAAAAGACTCTGTTTGTAATATTTTGATTTCCAATAATCCAACCAGAAAAGAAATATTTCACTGTGATTCACTGACTGAGAGGCTGTTCACAGTTGCCTCTACCTTAAATAGATATAATTTAGTGCCGTCTTCAAGGTATTACTCCAGCAGAAACTTCTTGCTCCCCAGATGAAGATAGAAATCATGGAAAAGCTCTTCTGGCTCAACAGTTTGTGGGAGGAAAGCACCATGACCTAATGGGCCAGGATGGATGGGTGCTTTGGTGGTATCTGTGGTTTTCATGTAGTTTTGATGCTATCAGAACCATAGTTGAACATATTCTCTCTTATTCTTATCCTCTCTTATTCTGTCTCATATTCTCTCTTAAGAGCTGGAAAGTAATTCTTCAACCTGTTGAGCTCAATTAAGTTATTTTTCCAATGTCTCTAGAAACTCCCTGTTTGTGGCCTATTGTAATCATTGTGCCACAAAACTACATGAGCACTCACCTGTCTCAATATTTTACATTCTCCTTATGAAGATCTTTTATGGCTAAATATCTTGGAAATACATCCTGCTCTGTTCTACAACAAATATAAGGCTTTCCTCCATTCAAATAAATTCTGTACAAAATTGAAATAAGCTCCTTAAAGGTGTCCTCTCTCTTGTTTTTGCCTTTACAGCCTTTTGCTCATTATATAGTTGGCATTGTGTTTATTGTACATTGCATTTTTTTTTTCTGTGTGCTTTTTACTAGCAAAAGACTAATCCTCATTCCCCACTCTTTACCAGTTACTGTTGCCTTCTTTGAAGCTTTCTCAATGCCATTAAGCAACATAACTAACCATGTATTTAAAGTATCAATTCTTCAAATGATTTTTGAAGCACCTTTCCTATGAGAGTCTGAGAGAGTTGGGATGGTTCAGCCTGGAGAAGAGGAATCTCAGAGGAGATCTTGTTGTGTATAAATACCTGAAGGGAGTGTCCAAGAGGACAGAGCCTGTGTCTTTTCAGTGGTGCCCAGTGCCAGTACAAGAGGCAATGGGCACAAACTGGAACACAAGAGGTTCAATTTTGAGCACTGGAACAGGCTGTCCCAAGAGGTTGTGGAGTCTCTCTCTTTGGAGCTCTTCAAAAGCTATCTGGACACGGTCCTGGGCAATGTGCTCTAAGTTGTTGTTGTTGTTGTTGTTGTTATTACTACTACTAATAATAAAAAACCACAAATAATAATATTAATATATATAAATAATAATAGTAATAAAAAAAAGAGACAGTATACAGATGTTCTCTGTTACAGATTAGAATGTGCCATAAGACCCCAAGATTATGAAGGGCTGGAGGGTGGCAGAGAAAAAGAATATTGAGAAAGCAATAGCTCAAAAGGTCAGTTGGTCAGTTCTCAAATCAAAGTTTCAATTTGCAAATAGGTGACAATTTTTTTTTTTGTAGTTTAGATATTGTCAGCACTTACCCAAATTGTTGAGACCCGCGGTATATTTTGAAGTTCACTCATCTTGTAGACACAGACCTGTCTTTGAGTGGCAAGTCTGTAAATGAATAACTTTCTCAAACTCTCAAGACTTCTAGCAGAATTTGCTATGTGGCAGGATTGTAAGATATACTATAGTGACACTCAGCACTGAAATAGGTTTAGAAAAATCATTGTACTTTTCTGCATGCCAGATACGGAAGCACAGGGACACTGTGCAAAAATAGTTTATTCAACTGTTCCTTCAAATGTGGATAAAGATTCCAGATCTTTAATTGCAAGTGTACCCTAATATTCAAATAGACAAAGCTGTGATTATGGTATTGCATGTTCATCTGATCAAAATGTCTACAGCTGCAATTCAGGCAATACAAACGCACAGTTACAATGACCTAAAGAAACATATAATCCTCTTTCTGAACCTCTACATAGAGTCAATGATCTCAGACACATGGTCTGATTTTTTTGGGTGGTCCTTTGGGGACCCAGGAGTTGGACTCGATGATCCTTGTGGGTCCCTTCCAACTCAGGATACTATGATTCTACGGGTTTATGATTCTGTGTTAGAATGGGTCCAGAGGAGGGCTACAAAGTTGATCAGCAGGCTGGAGTACCTCTCCTATGAAGAAGGGCTGAAAGAGCTAGGGATGTTCAGCCTGAAGAAGAGAAGGCTCCAGGGGACCTTGGTGAAGCTTTTCAATACTTAAGGGGGGATTATAAAAAAGATGGAGAGCAACTTTTTGCTCAGGCAGGCAATGAGAGGACAAGGGGGAATGGTTTTAAGTTAAAAGAAGGGAGATTTAGATTAGATGTTACTCATCAAACTAGGAGAACAGCTGGTAGTAGGGCATCTGGTTGGCAAAATGAAGAGCCATTGGCTTTGTTCAGAAGCACACTTGAGACTATTGAAATCCAAGACTGGGATCCCATATTTCACAGAATTTCTTTGTAAAAAATATTTTTTTTTTCTTATGGTTTTAAACCAGAATATTTTTATTTATTTATTTATTTATTTATTTATTTATTTTTCCTTTAATTATGTTTTGGCTCTGTTACAGTGTAAGTTGCCCTAGAATCACTTATTGCTGCTATGAACAGATGAACAGCTTGAAAGTATTTTTTGCTTGTAAGTGTTCAGTTTCTCTGGTAGCACAATACTCAGCACAGTAGATGACATAATCTTTGTAAATGGAAATCAAGAAGTTACTCAAGAAATAAAACCCTGTCCATTTTCTTTGTTGGCATTTTGAAGTGGAGTATTAATCAAGAATTAACCGTGTAATAGAGGAGCCAAACTAAATAATCCTTGCTGAAAAAAAAAGACATACGCCCTTCTCTTATGGTAGTGACATTAAATTTTTGGGAAGATATTATTCATACAACAGACTATTTTATCCCTTACCAATATCA
Source organism: Aythya ferina (assembly GCF_964211825.1). Classification (NCBI taxonomy): domain Eukaryota; kingdom Metazoa; phylum Chordata; class Aves; order Anseriformes; family Anatidae; genus Aythya; species Aythya ferina. Next base: position 64,873,978 of record NC_140300.1, on the reverse strand, counting down.
AAATCGGATTTACCAAGGGATTGTTATGAGATGTTTTATTCTAATGTTTATCCTGGCTCTGTGTCTAGTGCCAGAAAAAAACGTCATCCTCTGTACATCTCTTGTTAGCATTATTATATACATCAATGCTTCATTGTAGTTTAACTGTCTTTCCGGGAGACAACGGTAAAGATACATATATTCCTTGCAGGTCATTATGACTGCTTGCAACACCATTTCATCACTGTCCTTAGGGGAAAACATCTGTTGATGACTCTTAACATCTATGAGTCTGTCTCCCTATAGGTTGTGTCAACAATGTCTTTTGTGACTTTTTTTTTTCCCTTAAGTCTTGCCAACATTTCTCTACCCAGTAGCATCTCTTTAATAGTCAGCTGTCTTTGCCAAATGCTTTGAACCTGTGGCATAAAGCAGCAGGACTATGGTAAATCACACTGCTTGTCAGACCTCACAGGAGTTTGATTTCTTAAGCTAGAATAAGCAATCTAGTAATGATCTGTACAATCGTCCAGTGTGCCTGAGAGCTATGGAGATACCATAGTGGGCCACTGAAGCCTGGTTGGAGGGACGTGCTCTATCTCACCTACTGTCCATACAATTTGTATCCTTGGGTTCCTCTTTTTTAATAAAAAGTAGCACAAAGATAACTTCATCATACTTAGAGAAAGCGGGAGGTCAGATACATTAATTTCAGTGACAAATTGTTTCCAACATAAATCTTTCAGTGAGACTGTTACCTTTTTACACCTTTCATTTTAAATATCTTATTTTCAGTATATTAAAAACAAAAACAAAACAAACAAACAAAAAAACCCCTTGAAATTGTAACATATAGAAAAAGAAAATGAGAAAAAGCAGTCACATTATGTTAAGAATACACCATAAAGATGTTAAAATACATTTCCTGCCTTAAGCACCTTATCATACATGTTTTTGATCTGTTGAATAAAGGAATGATCCCTATGCACTTCTACTAATAGTAATATATAGCCAATATCTAAATAGTGTCTTCCACAAAATTTTCTGCCTGTTTTAGGTGAAATCCATATACAGGTAATCCTCTTTGCTGAGGAAGATAAAATTTATCCTCTAACAAAACCTTTATTTTCATGTCTCTACCTAGGTTGTTTAGAAAGAGAATAAGCTCTATTAGTATGTAGATCTCCTTCAGGCTGCAAGTGCTTCTGGAATATACTTTTAGAAGATGGACCAGATCTGTGCTAGATAAAAATCTATTCTCCATGTACAGGAACACAGCCTCCTCCATGAAAGCATACAAAGGTTGCTCTCTTTCACTGAAACCAAACTCACTAATTTGAAGTTGAGTGCGACACTGCACCAGGATTTTAAGAAGTGTGGAACCTATATCCGAAATAAGAAAGGCAATAGCAGTTGGACTTAGGATTTTGCTATTAGTACAGCAAAATATTAATTTTGTAACAATAGCTAATAACTTTTGAACTAGCCATTTGAACACTTCCTCTCCCCTAAAATTTGCTCTTGTTCCCTCCAACGTGTGTGCCACTCAGATGTTCAGAAAACATTAGGTGGCATGAGCCTTCCATAACACACTGTGTTATTTCTGCTTAGCTTTAAGTCCTGAAAGATTGTAAGCCTCCTACTCTGTCTGAAGTTTTAATCTTCTAGAAGAATGTTTTCTTTTTTTTTTCTTCCTCCTCCCCCCCCCTTTTTTTTCTTTCTTTTTTTTGGTATTAAAAAAGCCTAGAATTTTACTGATGTTTGTTCCATGTCAAAACCTTTAGTTAAAGATTGAAGAAATTTAATGTTTTCAACAAGCCAGATTTCCATTTTCCAGTGTACTATTTTGATTTAATCCATTATTAAGATGACTAAGAAAAAAATATCTCTGAGCATAAAATCTCATCACTACCTCTAGATTTCTTTTAGGGCAAGCATTTCAATCTCCTTTTATTTTCTCACATTTTTGTATGTGTTCACCAAATATATGTGAAAAACATCACCAAAATGATTCTGAAAGCTAATATATATATAATTGTTACTGGGATCAAAAAGCCTTAATCGCTAGGTATCTTCAATGTATTTTAATTTTCTTCTGTGTTGTGCTGCTGTCTTGCTTTCATTATGTTTTCTGTCTATCACGTCTTATACTTGTTACAAGAGCATCACTTCATCTTAATTTAATTTGTCATTTGCAGTTATCTTGAAGTAATCAATGCCTGTTCTGAAAGGCTTTCTTTTTACGGAGGCATATTTTCCCCATTTGATACACCGTTCTTTTTTCTTTTACACCTGTTCTATTTGTCATTTTATTCTTTCCCATTTTAAAACATGTCATGTTTTATGCCTGTTGAGATGACAGTTTTTAATTTAATAATATATCTGTCTTCCTACCAAATCCAGTTGAGCAGTAATTGCAAATAGGCAATGAAACTCTGTGGTTTGCTGAAAAACCCCAAACTTTTGTAAACCACTGTCAGTCCAATGAAATTAAGGTCTGCATTGAAAACTGTAATAAAGCACAAGACAAAAGGAGCATTCTTTTTGTATTTTGAAGTTTCCTTGGTAACAGCTTTAAATGCTAATGAAACTTTACACCCAGGATGCCATTCACTTGTAGAGCAGTCACAGATGACATACATTTACAAAATAAGCCTTTCTTTTTTCCTTTCCTTTTTCCTTTCCTCTTTCCTTGCTTTTTTTCCTTCCCTTGCCTTTGGCTTGCCTTTGCCTTGCCTTGCCCTTGCCTCAATGATAGCCATGATAATTCAATGACAGCCAATAGATATTATTCCAACAGCAAGTACTAGATCTAATCTGAATTTAAGCTCCAAGACAGACATGTACGTTTACTCCAAGAAAATATTTAAGAGCATCTGTAAAATTGAGCACAACTTTGGTGACTTTTCTTCACAGGAATAGGCTTAAGTATTATGGTTTCAGTTCTGAAAAACACCTTTCTAATTTGAGCTACATATGACCCACCACAGGTCCTTCACTAGAACTACCTGGTTTTGCAACCAAGATGCCTGTTCTCCCCATGCCACGCAGGAAATGCTAACTTGATGTGACAGAGAGACTGCCTGAAGACTCACTAAAAGATTAGATGTGCCTTGGAACCTACTTTTAATTGTGCCGTATTTGTATTCTGGAGCAGCAGTGGCAGAGCTACCTGAATGCCTGTTCATTTATTTCTAAGTAGCATAGCAAAATTGCAACAGATTCTGCAGATAAATTTGCTACTCTTATTTGTTAATGCAGTGGCTTTGGACAAAAATCCTGCTGATGAAAAAGCAAAGCAACCCCTTTCCCCAATTGATTAGATCCAGTTGTTATGTGGTAAGGATTTCCTCCAGTTTATTACTTTCTGTTGCTTTCTATCGCTCTCCCTTCACATCTTCTTTTCCATTTTTCCCCAATTACTGTTTCCTCTGCGTTCTGCTTCTATTTTACATACCATGCAATTCCAACATGATCCAGCACAAGTAATTTCTTTGCCAGAGGCAACCTACAAAGCATGAAAGCTATGCCTACCATATCTTGCTCTGAAGCCTGACACACCACTACAGCTTTAAAGATTATACTCCAAGCCCATTTAAAACACTGGAATGACTCCTACAGAGTCTGACATTCTCTAGACAATACCGAGTAAAAGATCTCCCCAGTCTAGCTGCTTCCACATTTTCATTTCAGAAAGCTTAAATACTTCATCTTTGTTTTGCTGAAAGTCTTGGAGTCTGAATTCCAGTGGTCTTCCAATGCATTTGCATTGATAAAAAACAACAACAACAAAGTTCTTCTATGAAAAAACATTTGACCAACAAAACATAAGAACAACTTTTGGCTAATCTCCCTAACCACATGTTCCAGCTGCTGTGACAGTATTTTCATTCACCTCTTCACATTTCAGTTCACCGCTGTATTGTTTCTTCTGGGATATTCTGTGGTCTCATATTTAAATTCCTTCTGTCTCCAGGAGTTCTGTCTCCCTTGTACTGGGGAGCCCAGAAATGGGCACAGTACTCCAGGTGTGGCCTCACCAGGGCTGAGTAGAGGGGGAGGATCACCTCCCTCAACCTACTAGCAAGCCCCTTCCTAATGCACCCCAGGAGAGCATTGACCTTCTCGGCCATAAGGGCATATTGTGGCCATTTTGTGGCCACATTTAAGCTAGTATAGAGAAAATAATACTGCTACAAACACACACACCTCTAATCTGCTCACTTTAGCACATCTTTATTGGCAGGTTTTGCCAAGGACCAAGAAGTACAAGAGAGCAGAAGCTGCAGAGGTGATGTTTAGGTAAATACTCAAAAACAAAACAAAACAAAACAAAACAAACTATAAATACATAGAAAAAATGCATGACTTGACTACATTTATCTGCTCTTCAATCACCCCTTCTTTATTTCTCTTCTTGATCCATCCTATGGTCCTCAGCATGAAAACTTTATCTGGTGTTTGCCTGTGGTTTTGCACATTGGCACCCAGTACCTGACCAATGAATCTTTAGGTGAAAATTCAGGAACCAAGTACTGGAGATGCAATTACGGGATCATAAAAGTCACATGTAGGATTTTTGGATCTATAAATACATGAAATATTAAACAATAACAGAAGGAATGAGGACAGGATGGAAAACACCCCAGCCATCATTGCATTGACAAATAAAGCTTGTTTCCCTTCTCAGTGCAAGCCAGTGATTTAGACTGCAAATTCTTAGAGTAACTCAAATCTGTATATCAAATATCAAATCTATAAATCAGAAAGAAAGCTGTAAAACTCCTCAGACAAGGAAACACATGAGTAGGCAAAAACTCGTAAAAGACCACATAAAAACAAAACAAACTATTTTCACAACACATTTGGCATTGCCATTTGCAAACTCCCTATCGTTGCAATTCCATGAAGATTGTCAAGTCTAACTACCAGCCTGACCTGCTGAGTCCCACAGGATGATAGATGGTGGGAGAAAGTTGTGAGGAACAATCTCTAAACAGCTAGGATAAACACACTGTACTATCTATCAGGAAGGTACCGTCTGCTCCTCAGGTGTTAGTTCAGATCCATGGTGTTGTCCTGCCCCCAGAATATTTTGGATTATTTGATCCTTTGGACAGGAAAAGAATGCCAGGATGTTCCAACAAACTGAACTCCTCAGCATGAACAAAGAGACTGCAAAAGACTGGCATCCAGTGCTGCTTAAGCACAGAAGATGGGGCAAGGCAGAGAAGTGGGGGTATTTAGCAGTGAATTAACAACACATTCAGGGCATTCCTGACCCCAGGACCTGGAACTATATCCTTCCCTCACACAGGTTCAGAGATTTCAGATTATTCTGTCTGCATAACAAGGCTGGATCAGCTGAGCAAGCAACATTATGCATCTAGCTCAGAACACCAGAATGAGCTGTAGCAACACTGTCAGAAATGCATCAAATTTAAGGTTGTGCAAGGGACATCTGAATCTCCTTGGCATTCCTCCTTCAGCATAGACTTACTTGCTTTCCACAGCTTCCACGCTGCCCCGGTTGTGAAGACAACATGCATATGCTAGTTCTCCATTTGATTAACGTATCAGTATTAAGGCAGCACACAGCCAGCACACAATGACAAGGACTCCTGCAGAGAACGTCAGATATGATAGCAAATGTAAGTATGCTCAGATGTCGGCTGCCAGAGGGTACTTACTAGTAAGTTCTTTAAAATGTCACTATTAACTTGAACTGACAAAAGAGAAATTCATAGTTCATGCAAAAGCAGGAGGTGCTTACACACACACATGCAAAATTTTCTAGACCACTGTGCTGAGCAAAGCAGGTGCAATTGTCCCTGAGTCCTTTCTAAATGAGAATGTCTTGAACAGAGAGATTAACTCAAACACTTGTATTTCAGGCCAATTTAGTTCAAGAATTTGAGCAACTACAAGAAAGATGATACGAATGACTAATTATGCTTCTGAAAATATTGCTGATATCAATTCTTCAGGGATCTGGCCTTTCTGAGAAATATTTCAAACAATATATAAAAGAAACTCTTGATAATCTTTTTTTCTAGACAGAACATGAATGTAATGGGAGATATCTGTAAGTTTTTGCCTCTCATAACGCATACATGAAAACAACAAAATAAGAACCCTCTCATCACATCAGGATACTCCTATAAACCAAATGATAAACTGATTATATTTGCTGTTAGAAACCCTTGGAGCAAAGGAACTCAAAAATAAAATATAAAAGATAATAATAATAATAATAATAAAAAACAAAACAAAACATAATTTTTTGAACTAGTTCAGTGTCCTAGGAGAACTTACCAATTTTACATGAGGCTCTTGAGATAATACAATATTACTTATTTCCACATCTACACTAGCTTTTACAGGCCCAAATAAAGATGTAGTAAAAAAATAAAAATAAATAAAAAGTGCATTTCTCATATCCTGTGTACTGCATGTAGTGCTCCTCTTTGTTCCAGGTTTTTCATGTTTTCCAGTCACAGCTTGTGACAAATAAAAATTATATTCCTGGATACGCTTTGGGCTTTCTTCAATAATAATTAATCACCCTTCTGTTGCATTTAGATATGTCCTCTGTTCTTAGGCTATTACTATCCACATGCCCATGAAGATACTATGTGCTTCTTCCTTTATTCATGCATCCCTGCTAGAAGCAAAACTTTCCTTCTTTAGCATGCTATTAGTTTCCAGAGAAGTTATTTTTTACTTTATTGATCTGGTAAAATAATCAATACTCTGGGAAAAATGCTTGCTTTTTCATTAGAACTATGCCTGCTTGACTTTTTATTTTTGATGTGAGATTTATATGGGATGCAATATTTTGAGCACGAGGCTGTTGTTTTTGAAAGAACCTTGGTGTGTCATTATTTTATTTGAATTATAACGTAAAGGCTCCCTCATTCCAGGATCACAAGATATTAATATTTTTCTTTGTGTCTGTACATACAACTAATAGGGAATTTTTACCAAAGGAAGGAAAAAAAAAAAAAAAGACCAGAATTTTATTGGATGTTGCCAGTTCTTTGAAATTTTCCATAAATGTTTCACTTTGATAAAAAAAATATCCTCAGAAAATTTTAACATTCCCTAGAACAAGCTGTATTTTTCTTTTGGAAGCATTACATTTATATGGATAGAAATTTACGGAAAAAATAGTAAGATAAGAAAAGCCTGAATAAGAGTCTCAAGGCATATCAATATGTATCCATACCTGAAGGGAAGGTGCAAAGAGGATGGAGTCTTGCTATTTTCAGTGGTGTCCTGTGCCAGAACTAGAAGCAATGGACACAAACTAGAACAAAAGATGTTCTGCCTAAACACCAGCCTAAACACTTCTTTACTGTGTGGGTGACAGAGCACTGGAACAGGTTGCCCAGAGAGGTGGTGGTCTTCCTCCTTGGAGACCTTCGGAAACCATCTGGACATGGTCCTGAGCAACCTGCTCTAGGTGCTCCTGCTGGAGTAGGCAAGTTGGACCAGATGACCTCCAGAGGTCCCTTTCAACCCTAACCATTCTGAGATTCTGTGAAAAAGTTACAATAACTGACAGGGTCTTTCCGCTGTTTTCTTTTTTTTTCTTCCCTTGAACTGTTCAATTCACAGGAACTGACAACATCCTCTGCCTTTTATCCTGATTTGGGATGTGATTTTTAATTATTCTTAATCTCAAATATTTTCAAGGAATGTAAAAAACATCTCTTGCCAAGATCTACTTACAGGCTAAAACACACAGGCCACCTAAGAGCAAGAAGAAAACCAGAGGTGATGGGCTGCCCACAGGAGTGACAAGGCTACAGTGGGAAGCAAAAGAGAGCAAAGCAAACTCCTTGGAATGGCTCCCGAGAAAGGAATGAAGTCACTGAATAGAAAACAGTTTTTTTCCTCCAGAATGCATAATACGAAAAAGAGTAACTAACCCAGTATGCAAGAATGCCATTTGCCTACTGAGTCCCATCACAGGTAAAGGGAGACTGGAAAAGGATTGGAAACAATTCCTCAGTATTAGAAAGTACAGAACGAAGCAGTGACCTCATTACTAAGAGCTATAAAGATGCCTAATTAAATAAATGCACATTTTAACATTTTTTCTTTTCTTTTTGTGCCATTCCACATGGAGCACTTTTTAAGTCCTGCCTTATGACTTGTTGTCAGCTTAGTACATGGAGGCACAAATGCTTCAAATGCTTGAGAAAAATGGATTTTATGGTGCATGAAAGATTATGCCAGAATTTGTTGCTTGAGGAAAGCAGATCATCCACTTTCCTTAGTGAGTGATTTGCATTACAAACATTTCTCCTTATATTACAAAAGCAGAACTGGAATCCTGAGCCAAGCAGCTGAATTCCAGCCTCTCTGGAAGTACAAGATTACTTCCCTGATATATATATATATATATATACATATTTTTTTTTTTTCTGGTTTCATTTCTAAGACTTTCAGAACCTACAGATTCTAGTGAGTTAAAGGTGCATCATTCTGAAAATGACAAGTTTATTATTATTTTTATTATTGTTGTTGTTGTTGCTGCTGTTGCTGCTGTTTCAGAGTTTGAAGTGGTCTGTGAGAAGTTCCTGTTATTACAGGTCCTGCAGTGACATGTCACTGAATTACAATTAACACTAAGAACAAGCCCAGGATGCACGTGAAGGGAGCTTATCCCGGGGACTACTGCTTGCTTTGCTATGCCAAGTGTCAGAGCACAGGATCAAGAGCAATTCTGTGGCTAATTGAGAGAAAATTCAGTCAAAAAACAAGCAGTAGCCATTCTCCATCCTGTGAGCACATCCTGTTTATGCAACTGGCCTTGCATACTGTTTTTTTTTTGTTGTTGTTGTTGTTGTTATAGGAAGCCCAGCCATATATGTCCTAGCATATATGTCCTAGTCAGATTAGAGCTGTTCATGCTTCTATTTTGCACATATTTCTTTGCATAGGCTGCTTTTGTCCATAAACTCATTTCAGATCCGTAACATTTCCAAACTACTCCATTCTTCATTTCTTAGCAAAGCAACCTTCCCTCAACTTTTTTTTTTCTTTTTCTTTTTTTTTTTTTTTCCTTTTTCTTTTTTTCCCTGTCATACAGTCATAAGAACAGTTTTATGGCTCTTTTCAATTGTGGGTGTCATTTACTGCTTACCACAACCTCCTTTTTAATTTATCTTTTCTGGGTCAGCCTTCTCTGCCCCGGGGCAATTTTGTCTCTCTCAAAGTGGGACACTCAGATTAAAGTCAGGACTAGTCAACAGCATTTTTATTAAGAAAAATAAACTGTTGGAAGAAAAAAACAACAACAAAAAAAACCACAACACTTTAATGTCATTTTGCTGGAGGAATTTCTGAGCAAGATATACAAAAGTATTGCAACTGTTCTGACTTCATTTCCCCATCACGCAGAAATTCCAGGTCTGTGATTTTTGTGTTCTATTCCCCTGCTTTATTGGATCAGGGAGGAAAAGGAAGATACAAAAGGGAGAAACGGTATTTAATGAAAGAGAAAAGTGGTTTGCAAATGTGATATGTCTATACTTAAAGAAAAAAAAAAAGTATAAAAAATTTCCCCAAATCATTGTCAGATGTAGATTTAGGACCTTTCTCAAAACACGGAATAAAATAATTCAATTACTGTCAACTTCTGTGTTTTGAAGCACCTCAGGCACTGCTGGAAGGAAATTCAGCTGTAGGCTGAATTCAATCTGCTGATGACTTTGTTTATGTAAATATATTATACACCCTCATCATCTGAATTTCAAACAGTCTTTAGGCTTTAATGCTTTGTTTTGTTTTAGAACTCTGAGACTTTATTCTAACAGCATACATCAAAGTATGGGCTCAAGTTTTCTTTGTTTAGGAAAGAAAAAAACAAACACAAGACTTTACTCACATGCTTAAAATTGATTAAAGTTAAGGAAATATTAGCAACTATTTGAAATGTTTGGTATTTCTTAGTCTAGGCAAAGACAGTACAGTTCTGTATCAATTTGCACTTGTCTAGTTTTGTAGCAGTATTTTAATATTATAAAATATTACGGATTACCCCAATCCCATGTAATCAGTCCTGTCTTCCTTTTGAGTTTTTTCTAGCAGAACTCAGACAGTTAGCTTCCGTGGCCTCTAAGTCTGTGCCCTTTAAAAAATATGAATGACTGTGTAGCAGTATTTTTTTGGAATAACCCATATGTCCTGTCTCAGAGTTCAGCCTTCATTTACGGTGTGACCGCAGCCATTTTTAAGGCCTCTGTCCTTGAAGGTGATACTTAACCCAGAGATCTCCTGTGTATCCAACATTCCCCTCGGCAACAGTGCACGCATGCAAGCATGAGAGACAAGGAGGGAAGAAGGCTTCAATGGGCACTTGTCAACTCCCCAGATGCATTCTGACCTTCCCAGCTTAAATTGTTTTCATGTTCTCACCGAATTGTGCTCAAGCCACTCCTTCCCCTATCTGTTAATACCCAAACCTGGCCTTTTTCGAACCTTGTCACAGAAGCCATTGCTTCAAACGATACCACCTACAGAGTAACTCTCACTTCTGTCTGGCTCAGGAATACAGGCATAAACTTTTCCTTAGCTGTGGCAATTTCCATGATTTAGAAGCCCTACATACAAAATCTGAAGGAAAAAAAAAAAAAAAAACACAACCAACCAACCAACCAACCAAACAAACAAAAAAACTAGAAGAGAAAAGGAGGGAAAAAAATACTACATCTATTGCTCAGTGTAGGAGCAAAATATGGCTTGGGCTCACAAAAGGTTCTCAAAGTTCAGATGCCTGTTTTCTATAATTAAATCTTTTACCACAGAATTCTCTTTATGACTTTCTGCATGTCAGCGTGACACTGTGTTTCATGTATATGGAACTTTGTGAAAGCATTATGTTATACTTTCATGCAATATACATCAAATCAACAGTTTGGCTCTGCTGAGTGAGTATTTTCTGTTTTACTTGTTGCATTCAACACCCAGAATAAGCCAGCTAGAGGAGCTCAGAGTATAGACGTGTCCATAGGACAGGTATTTTCAAAAGCACCCATAACACTGGCCTGCTGCTGCTGCTCCTGTTAACTTCAAGACTAAACCAAAGCCAGGTCACTTTTAAAATACTGCTAAAACATTGTTTTCGGTAGTGTAATTTACAAAGATTTCATTCACCCATCTTGAATTTATGTCTGTAGGTTACTTTGCTGACCTATTAATCTTAGCTACCCCTCAGCTACTTTCAAATCACGTGCTCTATATGCAGTAACGTTTTTTTTTTTTCTTCACTCTTCTTGTCTTCTTAAATCTAGAATAATAGAATAATTAACATGTGTTTCCCTAACTCTTACTTAGTGGAAAAATTAAAGAAATAATTAAAAAATATATATCTAATACATGGAATGGCTCCTCTCTGAGAAGAAATGAAATAGACAGGACACTGTACTTTGGAAACCAGTTGAACAGGTATGTGACAGATGTTATTTAAAATTATGAGCAAGATGAGGATGGTGAATTGTGAACAATTATTCATTTTTTCTTGGAACAGAAGAGCTATGGGCAAGCAAATGAAATTTGCAGGGAATACTGTTTCATACAGCATACAGTTAACCTAGGAAACTCCCTATCACAGGATATTGTTGAGATAGAGAATATAATACAAAGAAGAATTCGAGAAAAAATGAATGGAAAAAATGTTACTGAGGACTAATAAAAACCACATGCTGGAAGCAATGTTTGTTACATGGGTTTTGTAAGCCACAGGCTGTTTGAAGATGGAGGATGTAAATGAAGAAGCCTCACCTGTTTTGTGATCCTAAGCATCTGGCTCCTGTCAAAGAGAGAAGGTGAGATGGTCTGACTCACTAGAGCCATTCTTCTTTTTATTGCTTTAAAAGAAGTTACTCAAAACTCTGCTGCTTTGCACCATTTTACTACCAACAATTCTTTCATATTAGAAATACAATGAACACGTTGCATTTGTGGTGTATCAAAGAGGCAGTAATCAGAGTACAAGTGATTGTCACCTTGTAAATATATCATCCTAGGAGATAAGAAGAGGTAAATATGATTGAAGGTGTGAGTAAAATAATGAATATAAATTCAGTAAAACTGGATAAAAATGAAGTACAAAGTTTTCAGTAAGAACTCAAAATCACAGTATCACAGAATGGCCGTCCCCTGATCATCTCAGGAGCCCTCCTCTGAACTTGCTCCAGTAGTTCTATGTCCCTCTTGTACTGGGGAGCCCCAGTACTAGAAAAAAAGCTTTGGTTCTTTGCAAAGTAGGGCACTGAATATGGTTACAAAAGAGTGGGATTGTGAAGAAACAAGAGAGAAAGAAATCTCAAAATTTAAATGGAATTCATGATGTTGAGATTTTTCCTAGTGTTGAGTTTATGTCTCTAACAGTGATTTTAGACAACACCTCTCAAACGCAACCCTTCATCTGTGGTTGTTTGCTTTTCTGCTCTGTTGATATGACCATTATTATCCGAGACATAGGACAGTTACATACCATCGGCAAAACATTAGGTTTTCTGACTCTGTCCTTGAAATGGCTATTGTTATGTGAGGGAAAACAACCAGGTTCAGTTTTCTGAATCCATTTCCAATGTCAGTCAGACAAAAAACTCGCCTATTCAAGTTCAATTAGCAACAGGTCAGACATTGCAATGCATACAAGAGCTTGTGGCTATGTGTTCACTCCAACAAGGAGTGGAAATATAAATATTAACCTGGCTTATAGTATACAAAAAGAAGGCTAAACATTAAAATAAGTTTTTATTTATTTGTTTGTTTGTTTATTTTCCTTGATGGTCTAATACATGGTGATAGCCTGGCAGTTTGTGACTGCCACAGACTGACTATGGTCTTGGTGAGTCTCAATTTGAATCAGAAGTGATACTTAAATGATTGAAAATATGCTTCCAAATAAAAACTGAAACATATTTCCAGTTGGGACCAATTAAGAACAACAAACAAACAAAAACTTAGACAATGTTGACTTAATTTGTTTTAAAAATGTGAAAATGTTTCACTTTATTTGGTATTTGATTTCATTTGATTTGATTGCCTCAGTCAGTTTAGGTTTGAATCCATATTTAAGTGTTCAACAGAATCCATGAAATGTAATATGTTGTGAAAATAAATGTTAGTATTAGAGTACAAATGAAATTACTTGGAATGATAAAGTTTAAGCCTCTTACCTTATCAAAATTACTCATGCTTCTCAAGGAAAACCAACAGCCTGGTATCAGTCAGCTGAAGCAGGAACATCAGAACAATTTATTTGAAATTCTCTCTGTTGTGGTTTAATCCTCTAGGCAGCTAAATACTGCACAGCCACTTGTTCACTTTCCCCAGGTAGAATGGGGGAGAGAATCAGAAAGGTTAAAGTGTGAGAACTCATGGGCTGAGATAAAGACAGTTTACTAGCTAAAGCAAAAGCCATGTGTATAAACAATGCAAAACACGGAATTCATTCTCTGCTTCCTGGTGGCAGGCAAATATTCAGCCACTTCCAGGAAAGCAGGGCTCATCAGTGTAAAGGTTTCTTGGGAAGACAAAAAACAATAGTGTTATCACCACTATTTTGATCAAAAATCCAAAGCACTGCATTGCATGAGCCTCTGTGAAGAAAATTAACTAACTCTATCCCAACCGAAACCATGACACTCCCTCTTCAAAACTCCAGTTGAAACTGGAATATCTCTGTGAAACATCTTGATATTGATGAAACTGCCATTTTTTGAGGGAGAAATGTTCCTCTAATTATCTTTTAGAAATAAGTACCTAAGGAGCAGAGATCTGCTCTACAACTGTTTGAAATTTGGTGTCAAATCCTACACAAAGTAGTGTTAAATAGAGGTTTCTAAAAATGTTTGTGGTCATCACTGTAGTCGATTAAGAATTTTTATTTTTTTTTAAAGTAGAGTATGACACATGATTTATAAAACAGAGTTTGAGGAGGGGGTAGGAAGGGTTGCATGGCGTGTCAGTAGCTGCTCATACCTACATTATACAAAGAGCTCGAATTTCAGAAATCATCTAAGGCAAAAAAGAGCCCACACGTTAATAATTCTTAATAGAATCTGTGAAGATCTTGCCTCTAGGTCATGATCTCTGCTCTCTCACATGTACCCACTATCCTTCCTTGTCCATCTGTTTGAATAAACTGGGGCAGAAGACTCACAAAATCTGCTCATGATACCAAAATCTTAGTTAGGAATTTCAGAAGAATATAACTCTCATACACCACCTTCCATCACTGCCCTCATCCATCAAAAAAATAAGTATGTATTTCAATACTCTATTATAAAATTACTTTGCTACTATACTCTTAAAAATACTGTGATGGCAAGCTGTTTTAGGGTCTGGTCCTGAAATAGTAGACACAGCTGCTCAGGGTTGGGGCATGAGGCTTACTTTGACAGGATTTCAGAAGAGATCTTAAATTTAATAGTTGTCTCTGGCTCAAGGACCCTCTGAAATGAAGTGACTCATTTCAAGGGGGCTGAGCTACCCTGATTAATGGAGCGATGCAGGCTGTTTAACGTCCCTCTGAGCTGGGCTCTGGCCAATTTTGCTACACGGTAAGATTAAGAGCTTGAAACAGTTTTGTATGAATTATGGCTCATTGTTACAGTGAAGATATCTGTATATCACAGCCTGAGGGAAATGAGGAAATCAATGATGAAATGGTAAAATAAAGCACCGTATCAACGTGGCAAAGTTCTCAAAAGGAGAACTCATGTTACTTTCAGCTCTTACCAGACATGGAAAATACACACAAAGCAATTGTTATTTATAGAAATCTGTAAGGAAATTCTGGAACTCCCAAGGTGATGAAATCTTCCAATTCTCATCATCTTCAGCATGTGAAACTAGTCATTTTTCACCAGGAATACCAGGATGAAGTTAGAAAGCTCAAAGTGGGGTTGACATTAAAGAAACAGAATTGCATCACTTTGTGGAAAAAAAAAAATCCTCTCTTTTCTTGGTGCAGATTCAGTGTGTTAGAAGAAGCCTGTTGCATTATTCTATCTTTTAATCAAAACAGCTGTACAGTATCACTCTCTTCTGCAGATGACACACTCTATACTAAAATAAGTGATATTTAATACAAAGTGGATATTGAGGGGTGTGTGCATGTGTAATTTTCTGACTTTGGTCAAAAGCTGTATCAAGTTCAGGAAAAAGGGTTTAATTATTAGCATGGTAGTGATAAAATCCCAAGTTTATGCTTCCATTGTGTTGGGTGTGACAATAAATAAATAATAGGCACAAGAATACAATACATGCAGGTTTTGGGAAGCTGAATGATTTGCTCTAATCATTCAGAGGACCCAGAATAACTTTCACTTACATACCTGAGTGTAATTATTTCCGAATACAATACTTCAAGGAGAATGACCTTCAAAGCACTAGTCTATGAACTACTTATGGAAGAGGAGCTAGAAACCTGCTTACAGCAAAATCATAGAAACATAGAACCATAGAACAGTTTGAATTGGAAGGGACCTTTAAAGTTCATCTAGTCCAAAACCCTGCCATGGACAGGGACATCTTTCATGTTATCATCAAGGCCTGTTCTTCACATATGACACATGTATAGAACTCCTTCACAACTATTAAATATGGTCTTTTTTTTTTTTCCCTTCCTTTTCCCCTTCCCACCTATTTCCTAGTTGTTTCACCAATTTGATATTTTTGCTCTGAGTCATCTTTAAACATTTGGATCATCACACTACCTTCTCCTGTTTGCTGTCTGTGACTCTTCTGAGGAACACAACACACAAGCCAAGAAATACTACACAGCTGGAAACGGTCCAGGCACTCCCTTCTCATCCATCTATTTCTGTTTAAAGTTATATTTCTACCTGTGTTCTGCCAGAAATCTGTCCACCCTTTCCACACCTGCAGGGGAAGGTACATATTTTGCCATCCATGCAGACACTCATCATTTTTCTCTTATTTCTCCAGGGTATCACCAGGAACATGTTCATCTTCTCAAATAGGGAATTTTTAGCAATCTTTTAGTTGGCTGCTTCTCTCCCTTGTTGTCATGTCACTTTATCATTCCCCAAATTCCTGTTTCCTCAATGTTTTGTGCCCTTTCCCTCCCCTGTATATGTCTTCAGAATAGCAGTCACTGTACCATTAATGATACCCCTTTTTCATCTAAAACATAGACCAGAAGGATCAAAACAAAAAGTACTCATATTCTTCTTCTTCTATATATTAAACAGACTTCTAAGAATTCCATAATATATCTTTGGTTATATTACAGTGCAGTTAAACCTATATGCACATAAGTAATTGATCATTTTTGTTACATAGATATTCTAAAAAATAGCTTGGTAAAGATGACTCTGGGAATATTTTGTTAACAAAACTTCACTGAGAAAGCAAGTTGGAAAAATATAATTTGGGATACAGCAAACATTCAGTTCTATTTAAACTAAAATATTTGCTTTGTGCCTTTTTCAGCCGAAGACTAGTTTTGTACACTCTTGCCATGTCAACTTGAGCTACAGATTTTGTGAGAGCAGGCCCACACAACTGATAACACTGCTGTCCAACTTCCCAACCCAAACCCCAATTTACTAGAATACAGAGAATATAGTACTGACCACATCTCACCTCTCCTGTCCATCTTCCCTCTGCATTTAGATGAAAAACAGAAAAACAGCAACACAACCGCAGAACTCCTTAAATGCTGGTGGGAATTGAGTGAAGAAATTCGTAAGGCCCCTAGATTTATGGAGGCACAGAGTTAGTTCTGTCACTGACTTCTCCACGGCTAACTGGCTTTGAATTTCACTCACGGTTTTGCCAGCTGCACATCTACCAGGTGTCACATGTTGATAATTACGAGACTTCTTTAACAACTAGGGTGTCATTTCCTTGTAGAAATACTGAGTTGCAAGCACATTTTTCAAGTAGGCATCAAGAGTTATCCATGTACATTTTGTGCATCTACCATCACTACAGATGCAAATCCCACATACCAAAACAAAATATTGGCACTGAGGTAGGCACGTTCCAAGCCGAGAACTAAAAATATTAAGGCACAGCTCTCATTTAGCCATTTAACTAAACATGAGGGTTCTGAGAGGTGACAGGGTAACTATATGTTTGTATATAAGTAATATGCATTCTATATGCTCTACGTTATACTCAGAAAAGTAGGGTTAGTATCAGAGAGGAAACTGCATTCTTTCACATCTTCACTGTTGCATCCTACATCAATGTTAAATGTTCTGGATGTGAGGAGGGAATAACAATTATTTTCTGTGACAGCAGGTTAATGAGACAGGTTCTGGAAAACTTTCTAGAAGAGAATAGAGAGCAAGCAGATGGATTGCCTCAAGAAAGACAGCAGCTCAAATTAAAACTAGGAGGTGGACATTGTTTTTATGTAGCTGTCTCCTCCTCATCCTTCCTGAGAAAGCTGAAAAAGTATTCTTTCTTGTCACCACATTTCTTCCTGTCCTCACTGTTAATCAGTTCCTACAGATTAGTAAGATTCATTTCTGAAAGGTCATCCTGTGTAGTTACCCTCGCTTCAATTCCTGCCTTGAAAATGCAGCTCTCAGTAAGCTGCAGGAACCTGCTGGGCAGATTCTGCTGCTCAACAGTGTTCCCAGTGGATCCAAATGAACTTAGGAGTCCCTAGCTCACCTCACACTTCAAATAAACTTAAGAAAAATAACGTCATCCCCCAGATATTCCTACCTTAATGCAGTGCAGTTGATTGCTATCTTAGCAGAACAGTTTTAAATTACATAGATTCACGGAATGGTTTGGATTGGATGGGACCTTAAAGAACATCTAGTTCCGACCTCCTTGCCATGGGCAGGGGCACCTCCCACTAGACCAGGTTGCTCAAAGTCCTATCTAGCCTGGCCTTGAGCACTTTTTTGCCTTGAACACCCTTTCCCCTTTCCCATCCATGGGTGCATCTAGCCCTTCATAATTCATCCAAGTTCTCAGCAGAAGTTCTGTTAGATCTATCTGTATTCCTATCAGCCTCCAGTACCTTAAGACATACTGATGCAGAGGAGATAAAAAAAGCAACAATACAACTTACTGACTTATGCAATTAATTCTGGTTTGCACCTACGCATGTGGCTGAGATGACTGCTGGAACCAGGCTGATTTTGCCAAGAAGGCATCAGCCATAGACTTCTCAGACACTGACTGCTGATTTAGAAGGGCAGCCAAGTGGTTAGCACTCATGAAATATTTTGCATTTGAGAAATGCCTTGTTAAGAGCAACATATTTTTGTTGTGATCATTATGGAAGTTCTCATATGCTTATCTTCATAAAACTATAGGCCATTTTGGTATGCGCAGAGCTCTAATAACAGCTTGTACTCTTATCTCATGAGTCTTGTGTTATTAAAATAAACAAGCAAAAGTTTCTGTAGACAGAAAAGCCCCTCAATTATTAGAAATTTCACTATACTATCCAGAAAACAGCTCTGCTTTCAGACTGTCCAAATTGTTTCATGATAATTTGGCAGGTCTCTAATTCAGAAGAGAGAAAACAAAATCTCTAAATTTTACAGCAGGAACTTGAAAAGTTGTATTTCTTAACAACAGAGCTGATCCAAATTTATTTATTACTTACTCCTTATGGTAAGTTGTTACTCAAATTCAGCTCCAGATGGCAGGTTAGGTTGAAAAGAAGTGTTCTATATTTACATTGCTGATGAGACATACAAAAGTGAAATGGTTTACTAGCATTTCTTAGACGTGCGTATTCAAAAGCATAACTTCCAGGATCTCTGTTGTACACAACTGCCTCCTGCCACATCATTGACAATAGATACTTGGTTTATTCTGTTTTTGGAGTAATACAAATAAAGGGGACAAAGGTAAGGCAGGAAAAAAAAAAAAAAAAAAAGGAAAAGATTTAGATTATTGTATTAAAACAAACAAACTCAAACAGAGTACCTATGGCAAAGAAAGGCCAGAAGAGCCAAATAATTCATTTGGCCCTCAATCCACAAAATTTTTTAATTGCTGCTTTTCATTTGACCTGATCTTTGCTGTACAAGGGCTTTCTGGTTTAAAGGAAGTGAAAAATTCATGTCATCTACAGTCAAGTTTCCAATAGGAATTAGTGTCTAACACACGTAGGTGTCAGAATCCAAACCATACTGCCAGATAACAGCCATCCTGGTTACTAAAAATGACCATCCAATTCATTTCCCAGAGCTCAGGACACTCTTTGGCAGAGGGTATTGCATCTGATTACATTCTTCCGAGGGAGAAACTATCATAACCTTGAGGTTGCTCCACCAGGTGCCAAAATCCCTATAGGCGTTCCATCATCAGCAATACCTGACTGCATGTAACCTCCTTTGCCACAGCAATGGATGCTTGCTTACAGATACAGTACCAGCTACACGGGGAGCACAACAGATGGCAACAGCAAGCACAGCAGCCAGTAACTCAGATACATCATGTGGAAAGTCTCAACCCATGGAGGAGCAATCTGTTGCTATAACTACAGCTCAGTTCTCCACGGCTCCGAGCCTCTGCGTCCCCAGCTACGCGTGAATCTTGCTGCCAGTTCACTAGGGCTCTTTCCCCCTGCCACCACAAAACCAGAGTCAGTTTGAGCTGGAACACGTTGTCTCAGCTTATTAAACTATGTCCAAAGAGCTGCAGTGCTGGAAAGGTGGTCCTTCCTCTGCCTGCACACACCAAGCAGCCCAGGGGTGAGAAAGCGGGAGGAAGATGCTACATTCAAAAATGATTAACTCTGAATTTATTCAGGAGAACAAGCAAAGTACTGAGGGAACCTGCCAATACAAGAAGTTTCTGGAGAACTTCCTTCAGGTCATAGCAGTCCAAATCAAGAGTTATGGCACTGTTTTTAAACCAGGCGCTTCAGAGCCCAGCAAACAAGGATGCAAATTTGCCTTTAGTGGCATATAGAGCTTATTAACCTCAGTGAAACAACAGCTCCATTACTAATTGTTACTTCCAGAGTACGAATACCTTTCTTCTCCTCCAGAAGCACGGCCTTTGCAACCTGGGAACTGAGTTCTTTCATGGAGTTGTTAGGCCAGACAGCCTCAGAATTATACTCCACTGTCCTTTGCTGGTACAGAAGCAATGGCTGTCAGTTTGCGTTGTGTTGTACGTCTTCAGGACAAAGATTATATATATCTCAAGCTGTTTTACAGTCCAGAAAATGCTGTTGAGGAATCTCAGAAACGGATCAGTATCCTGATTCAGATTTGGAAGACATTAACGTAAGGATAAAGGAAACATACTTTGAGCAAAGCAGTACAAGAAATTTGGCCAGACACCATCACTTCCAGATCGTAAAAATCAAAACATCAAAACCAAAACATCAGCTTGTATGTACAAATACTTAATGAACCATACAGTGATCACTTACAGAGACTGGAACTAAATTTGGCAAAAAGAAAAGGAAAAAAATATGACTGTTACTCAGCCATAATGGATGAAGAGTTAACACAGAGGAACTGCAGAGACAATGCTTCATTTCCCCTGGTGGACTAGCTATTCATTCGGAATAAAGGTTACTGCCATTCATTTGAACAAAATGGGCATTTTATGTATCTTAACTGTCAGGCAAGATGCAACTGAACAGTGATTTTGTTGAGCATGATAAAATGCATGAGAAATGTAAGAAGGTCTTTTTGGTGTAAACTGGGCAACCTCTTGAAAAATTTCCTTCTCTTGGTATAACATCAACATGCTTTTGGGATAACCCTAGTATTTTTCCCTAAGAAATCCTGCCATGCAGACAATCCCAAACATTTATTACCTTCCAACTGAAAATGTACTTGCCTGGACTGCCATGAACTTTCTCTGGACCCCTAGAGACTACCCAGGCTAAAAAAATAAAAGTATTCTAATTTGTCTATAGGGGCATTGATAAGTGTGTGCTTCATGGAGATTGATTTTCTGAGTACATTCTGTTTAAGAATCTAATTTGTTCTTGCTCTAGATGCTTTCCTGGGGCAACACACCTATGCTGTAATTCCTAAACTATGCAAACATGCTACACTGCATGGAAACAGCATAATCTATTCCTAAATATGCAATTCTTCTGGAAGAAAAGGAAAACAAACAAAAAAACCCCACACTATTCCAGAAGGTGAAAATTCAAAGCGATTAAATGATAAAGTGACTCCGGGACTTGAACATGGCAATTTAGCTGCCTACAGATTTTCACTATTTTACTTTTAGGCTTTATACTCCACATTTTGAACCAAATACCCAGGACAGACTGTTTTCTTTACCTTTGCACTACATTTTTTTTTTTTGAAGTCCTGATTTTTTTGTAATGTTCTGTGGCCAAGTAGGTACCTTCACAATTGGAAAATGACAAAATAAAGTAGTCTAGACAGTTTTACTTCAGGCCCCTCAAGCATCTATAATTACATGATTTTTATTGCATTCATGATGATATACCATGGTAAGTACATGAATAAACATCATGGGAATAATTCAATGGAAACATATTTTTGCAAACCATTTTTCCAAAACTACAGATTCTCAGTGACAAGCCTGTAAACTTGCTTTCATGCTTCTTATGCCTGTATTTTGCCTCATGCATTCCCAGCAATCAAATCATTCATGCTTTGGGCAGATACCCAGCCAGGGAAATTTCAGACCACAAAGTTAAATTTTTGCCAGGTTTAAGTGAGTGAAAGCTAGGTTTCAAAATTAAAAATGTCAGGCAATGTTAGCAAAGGAAGGTGATAAGTAATGGTAAGTAATCTCTCTAACAAAACGATTTCTAATGCTTTCTATGCGCTTGCAAACAAATTAGTTGGAGCTTGAACTGATAACCTGCTGAATATTTTGAATGTTTTTTAGAAAAGTGTAGCGGGAAAGTAGATACATTAGAATTTCTCAGCAAATGGGAAAATCCTAAGAAATAATGACATTCTTACCATTTTGAGAATTCCTCACTACCACCTAGTGTTTAAAAGACAAGAAAGCATGAATTTAAACCCCAGGTTTTATGTTATACTGCAAACTGGGACTAGCGTGTTAAAAATCTTTTACACAGCACAAACAGAGACATCACATGTGCTGGGATTGCTGTTCCCTATGAAAAATAAAAGATGATGGAAAGGGACTCTCTGTCAGCCTGTGTAAATGAGCAGAGCCTACTTAAATCAATGGATTAGATCAAAATTAACCTCTCTAGGATTAGCATGAAATAGAAGTGTGTGCACTCTCTTGTCCTTCTGGCTGGGCAGAGAAAATTAGAAAAGCCCTACTTTGTGACATAAGTAAAGGCAATAACATTGTGCTGTGTTTACCCTCGTCTTCCCTAAGAATCCCAGAGGGACTGGAAGCAGCAATACTGATCTGAATCCAGGGCAAACAATTTCTTAAAATCATTTTCAAAAATCACAATAACTAGTGACCCCCAAACCACCAGGTCATCAATGAACTTTTCTTTCTATCTCTTAAACCAACCTTCAGTCTACAAACAAACCTTTGTTTCCTTCCCATGACAGCACTGTTCCTTTAACGAGCTTTGGCATAGAAACTTGTCAAAGGCTTTTTGAAAACCCAGATGTTTACTAGCATCCTCATTGCAACTGTTCCTGTATGCTTCAAATAGATCTCATGGAATAACGAGGCATGCCAGGACAGCTGGATCTGCCCAGGAATGGAGGTTTTTCAATTGCAACAGGAGATAGACGTGGCAGTTTTGAGACAAAGCAGCATGATGCAGAAGTGGTTTTACTTTCAGAGCAATTTGAGCAGTAAAATTTATGCTCCTACAGCAACAATGACACAAGAGTCAAAGCACACAACGTTTGTAATTCCTAATTAATTAAAATTTTAGAATAAAAGGAGGACTTATACTGGGGCACAGCAGAACTCTGATTTGCTCACGATACCGTCACTGCCAGCAGACAACACATTGCTGGGGACAGCAATATAAGGAACACAGGAAGTATAGAATGATGCTGCAACTGTGCATGCCCTCCCAATATCCAAATAAAAGTATAGTAGACATTCCCCGAGGCTGCACCTTAGGTAGTTTCAAAATCATTTTTAAACACTTTTCACGATTATTTTTCCCACTATTATGTAAAATCACATTTTCATTCAATTTGGGATAAAATGTATTAAAAAATAAAACCCTTAGGCTACCCACAGCATAAAACTCCTCAGTTTATTTTTGCATTGCATAAGAATGAGATTCATGATGTTCACTCAAAATCTGCTGCGTTTAACAGAAGATCAGCAAAGAAAGATCCCTATTTGCCTTTCCAACACCATGTTTCTACATACCTCTTGTAATACCTTTTTTCAGCTTTCATTTTTCCAACCAGATGACATCAAGTTATTTAATCAGTTTTCATATAAGGCCTGATCCATATCTTTGACCATGTTTACTCATCCTTTTACCATTCTTAGCTCTACAGAATCCTTTCTTAGATAAGGTAAAGAAAGTAGCCTGCTGCAGTCATGAGGTAGGCACAACAAATTGAAGTGGCACAATAATGTTTTCGATGTTTTCCTTTACTTTCCCCCCAAATCCCTAACATCCTATTTGTCTTTCAGAACAATGATGAATAGAGAGATAAGGTTTTAGAAGGCCTCAGATGAGCAACTCTATGATCTCTTTTCTGCGCATCTCAGCTGTAGCACTCTACTGTGCACATACACCCCTTAAATCGTTTTCTGATTTCCACTGTGGATTTCTGAGTGCTGAAATTCTTCTGCCATTTCGTTAACCACCACACAAACCTTGACAATCAAAGTTTGAATAAATATGCAGAAATGGAATTTGGCTGCCCAGCTGGGTAAAACGACCAAATGTTCAAATCCATATAGTTACCCTCATCTACTCAGACAGTCGTCCCATCATATAAGGCTATCCAGTTGGCTAAGCATGATTTCCCCTCGGTAAATCCATGCCGAGTACTCCTGATCACCATCTTTTCGTCCACATGCTTAGGCGTGACCTCCAGGACTCATCCCACGAAGTCTCAGTGATATCATAGCTCTGGAAATACCAAAGCTCCCAGTTTGCCCCATTTGTTCAACTGGATACTCCAAAGAGCGATCAAAAGCCAAAGCCATAAGATTTGGGAACAAAGTTAGCTCTAGTTTGTGTGGGAGGAATAGCTAGGCAAAGAGGTCATTCAAGTCTGGAATTTTGAGAGAGGTCTCATAGATCTACTCACTAATTCATGCTCAAACTTTGAAATAATTTACCGACAATTTTGTGGAAATCCATCCCAAATTTCTGAGACTATTACTACAATACGCACACTTTATACCTATGACAGAAGCCCCTTCATATCAGTATGATGTTTTTTCAGTGATAAAAGAACTGAAATGTCCTCTTAAAACATAAAGCAGTCAAATAAGATTGAAATATCTTAATACACTTGAATGTAATGTTTAAACAGAGAATAAACTGAAGACAGTGACCAGAATGCTGGATATTTGCTTAAAATTACCAGCACCAGCACAAAAATAAATGTCTCGGAAAGAGTTTTGGCGTGACATTAAACATGACCTTTGAAGGAACTGATTGAAATGGGAATATGAAAAAAAAAGAAAAAAAGAAAAAAAAAAAAAGAACCAACAATAATAAGCAAATAAAAAACCAAACATATACAAAATGTCATGTTAAATATTTAATTAATTGTTATAGGTCTTATTCAAAGTAAAAATCTCTCTGCTTTCCACAGCATACTACTTTTATTAAAAAATGTACTACATCTAAAGTAGTAGTCAGAAATTAATTCTCTCCCACCAGTACTACGCAGGCTACTTGACAGCACATACTCAAATAGCAAATTTCTCATGGCATGCCAAATCAAAATCTTCTAATAGATTTAAGAGTCCACACAGAGGTGAATGAAAGCATGATCAACCAGGGATTTTCTAAGGAAAAAGCAAGAGGAAAATAAAGAGAAAAAAAGCAAGAAGAAATAAAGTGTTGTGGTTTAACCCAGCAGGCAGCTAAGTACCACACAGCCATTTGCTCACTCCTCCCCAGTGGTGAGCAATTGCCACCTGTCTCCTCGCTAGCAGGGCAGTGTGAGGAGCTGAAAACTCCTTGACTTAGTGTAAGCACTGCTCGACAACAACTAAAACACCAGTGTGCTACCAACATTGTTTTCCTTCTAAATCCAAAATGTGACACCATGACACCCAAAATGAATAAAATTAACTCTATGCCAGCCAAAACCAGGACATAAAGAAATGTCAGGTCTCCTGTTCTCCCACCCAGCTCTTGGCAATCCTACATCAGCAATCCTTTCTTTTCCCCAGAACCATTCTTATCAGATCAGTGTTGTATATATACACCTTCTGAGCAGTGTTTACTACCATATCCCCTCATAACCACTTCTCTACAAAACGGGAGATAGAGAGATAGAGGTCCCAGGTTTAAAGATTACATTTCCAGAAAGCTCTGAGATTTAGAGGACTGAATTTTAACATTTGTAAACCGCTTTCCAGAATTTGAAAGTTTAAAAGTTGACCAACAAAACTAGAGGATAAAATCACATTGAAGGTATTGGTTTAAAATACTTCACTCTATGTGCAGTGTGTGTCAGCCTGCTGAATTTGTCTGTCTCAGAATAAATGTTGTACCTATTTACAGCATTTATCTGTTTCAGCCCATGCAAAGAACAATATGCATCTGTCCATGTGTAAAGCATGTATTTCAATACCTACAGGAAACTCAGCCCTGAAAGTTAGAATTCAGGTACCTCGTAGTTTTACTGGTAGTTGAGCAGTTACTTAACCTCTTTTAGGGACCCAGAAGATAAAACCCCACTTGTCTTCACAAATCCAAGACATCGAGGTGACTGCAGGTTCTAACTGAATCTCAGGGGTTACTCTTGAAGTCAGGAGCCACACGTAAGGTGGGCATCTGCAGCATTACTGGACCTGCTGCTTATGAACACAGAAAAACTAATTAGAAAGAGCAAGATAGGAGGCAGTCTGAGCTGCAGCGACCATTCCCTAGTGGAGTTCATGGTTAAGAAGGAAACTGGCCTGGTGAAGAGTCAAGTCAGGACTCTGAATTTTAAGAAAACAGATTTATCTGATTATTTAAATTTCCTCTTATACTAAATTTTAAGATGCAGCCAGAGCAACAGGGAAAAAGGAACTAAATCTGCAGCACAGGAGTCAGGTAATGCAATTCTGGAAGAAAAAATGAGCTTGCCAGAAGAGCAAGTAGTCTGTATTACAAACTAGAAATGTATTTATTCCATTTGGAACTGGATACCCTGCAGAAACACATTACACATTTTTCTCCAGGTGACCTCAGCAAGTCTACTTTATGTCTTTTATTATTGAGAAATAAAACTGAGACTGTGAGTCTTTTTAGAACAGGGCTATATAAAGATAACAAAAAGGATCTTAAACTAAATCAGATGACCCCTAATTGCCTTTAATCTTTTTACTAGACAACATTTTAATTCCTGTTTTGAGAGTATGTACGGGGTGCTGGCAAAGATGGAACAAATGAGCAGTGCAACTCTGAAGTACTCCTACTTTGGAAAGGGATGGTGTGATATTGGAAAGAAAGCAGAAAGGAGAACATGAGTTAAGTGCAAACTAACTCATTCTCTCGTCACTGCATTGGCTATTCAAAAGTAATCTACAGATGGAAACCTTTCAACCAGACAGATACAAGAGATGAGTAAGGGAAAGAAAACAGGATTTTGTTTGTTTTCTTTTAAACTGATCCAGAATAACAGTCTGATTGATTTTGAATGATTTATCCCCTGAACTGTATCATTTGGTAGTAAAGGCACATCTACCCAAGAACCTTTTGCCTTTCTTCAATTATTAACTGCATGAAAAATCCTTTTCATGCAGAAGCTACGATTTCAAGAAATGTAAGTAAAATCTCTGAGCACAAACATAAAATATATTACAACCACACAAAGAGCTTCATCCAGAGGGAAAGCTGCAAGCATAAATAGGTGCCAACACTCACTTGAATCAGCTTCTCAGTGTTATCAGTTGTGTGTTAACCAAGGAATTATCTGGTTACTGTGACTTTACAAACCTGTCAGCAAACTTGGGGGTCCAAATACAGACTAGATAGTTCAGGACAGCTACGTATATTTCTGATTCTCAGTGGGAGCTGAGGGTTACAAACCAACACACATTAAAAGGAAACACACAGCAAGATTTCCAGGTGCAATTAAGACAATTTGTTAAGTACAGTTTCGTGCTTCATGTCACTTATTTTCTTCAGATCAATGCCCTCATATTTCATAAAATGAGAAGCTCTACTCAGCATTAACACATACAGAGTTCCACAGGGCAATTAATTTAAAAGGCAAAGCTACTAAGGAGACATAAATAAATGATTGATTCTGTTAAACTATCGCGTCAGAGAGTATCACAGATCAAAGAGGAAACTACTTATCTTCTAGAAGCATGCGATTAATTACTGATGATTCATGACAATGCAGTTGACTTTGTCATTTCTAAAGATACGGACAAACTTGATTTTACCAGATACCTCTCTGATTTTGGCTTCACCCAAGCTCAAGCGTTAGGAGTGGCAAAAAAGGAGGCACTGCCTCATAAGTTGGACTTGGAATGAGGAGATGAATTCTCTGAAGCTGACTTGATCTGTGAGTTTGGGTGATACTTTCTGCCCCTCTGAGGCTCAGCTCGCCCAATAGCCACCAATTCTGGTTTTGCTGAAGAGGCTGGGAATACCAAGAGGCACTGAAAAACTTCTCAACCATGTTGCCCTTCAAGAGATGATTTAGTTGTATCAAGACTTACTCTCAGCTCTGCGTGCAATCTCTTAAGTTGCCCCTTTCTTTATATTAAACCAAACTTGAACATCAACTCTGAAAAAATACGTATTTCTGTGTTACAAATCTAGAGCTAAAACTTAGCTGTTCTTACTTAGCCCTTACCTGCATACCAATTAAATTACTTAAACCTTATTTATGTTGTTAGTACAATTGTCAAAACAAAGTAAGAATTTTAAATCCAGAAACTAACAGAACAACTATTATGAGCAAATGAACTATCCAAAATATGATGAGGTCATTGATTATTATGTTCCCTTCAGCAAACACTAAATAAATGACAGCATGAACTCCCATTTGGCTCAGCAACTCAAGTAAGCTCCGCTCAGCCCAGTAGCTGTGAAATGATCATTGATTATACGGGATCAAACTCCTTGCTATCTCTCTAATATCAAAGAAGAGAGATTAATCACAGACTGCAATCCAGAGAAAATTGTCACAAGACCCATCGCTGCTTTTGATCTATGAAAGTTAGATTTACCTTTTGCAGCTTCCACTGATGAGGTTGGCAGAACAGCTTGGACTCAGATGAATATGTCCACGGTAGTTTTACTAAACCCCTCTAAGAAATCTTACTCATTCCATAAAACTTTTCAAAGCCTTTTTGGAAATATGAAGTGCTTTTTAATCTTTATTCAGCTTAATTCAGTTACTTTGAGAGGCAGTCAATTGACTAAAGTACAATGAGATCAGACCTGTAATTATAGATCAATCACAGGGCTACTGGAATGACTTGAAAACAGCATTTCATTACATGCTGTAAAGCAAAATGAAATTAACCAAATGATGATTATCATCTCCTATTACATGTGACATATTGAGCTAACTTTCCAAATTTCTGCCACAGCAACCACACAAAGGTGTAGCCAGGATTTCCAAAAGATTATACAGGATCCAGGGGGATCACATCCATTAATTTATTTTTTTTTTTTACAATAAACTTTTTAAAAATAAGCACACTGTAGGGCTTACTGATGAAATTTTCTTTTAGAAAAAGACTTTAAAGTGGGAAAGATAATTAAGGCCCTCAGGAATACATAAATGTCTCTGGGAACAAGGTACCCTGATAGATAAAATTACAGGCAACAAACTTCAGGTCCCCTATTTTAACTCCTAATAAATTTTGCATGCTGAGCTTGAGGACTATTTTTTTTTTTTTTTCCCAAAGTCATCATATAACTCTATTATCATACCTAGAACAGCACTATATTCCTGGCAAGTAAACAGTTATCCTTTCATAGCCTGTGCTTTCCTGCCTCCTCTGGGCACAGTTTCATTTTTATCTGAGAAACTCAAGACTTCTCTCACATCAGCAACTTGCATTGTTAGGCTTTGTTATTGATACTTTCCTACTAGAATGAGAAATAACTTTATTGAAAACATTCATTCTCTTTGGCAAGACATAAAAGACACAGTACAGCTAGTGCTGCTAGTGGCATGAGCTCATGAGTTCTGTCTCTCTGACACATCACTTTCTTCAAAAGGGCAGCAAAATATTGGCAACCCTAGACTATCATATTTTTTAACACACACACACAAAACTGTTGATATTTTTTCTCAAAGAAAGGAATTAATATTGCTTGTAGCCATACCTTGTTTCATGTTAATTTTTCTAAGTCCACATGACTTTTTTTTTTTCAAACTCAAAACTCTTTAAAGACCACAGCATCCTCACTGCATTTGGTATCTTGTAGATGATTCTGTTCTATGCAGAAAGATATCTCTTCTATAAAAAGGACAATAATGAATAAGCTCTTCTTAATCATTTAGTTTCCTGTGCTGAAGTCCTTCAAAATTCCAAAGCAATCCCAAGATGAAAAAATGCAAAAAAAGAAAAAAAAATGCTCTACATGTTCTGCTATTTGGTATTTCTGTGACCAACTTACAGAAAACTGATTTAACTATATTGTCAGAAAGGATGAAGCTCCACACTTCATTAAATTATTCCAGGTTGGTTGCCAGAAAGAATCAAGAAGACAAAAGCAATTTTTGAAAACATATTTTAATGTTATTCTTAGTTCTATTTTCCTCTGCTTCATATTTCAGGAGATATTGTCAAACTAGCCCAATAAAACCATATAAAAAAAAAAAAGCAACACAATAGGGTCCTACTTGGAAAAGAATTTGCTATCAGTAATGATATGGTAGGACAAGTAAAAGTAGGAAAAGAGATTCTGTATCTTCTTTTACACAAACTGGACCAAACCCTTAAACATGCAGTCAGTATTAACTTTTCGATTCAAATGTCATATTTTTATAAGAAGTCATTTACAGTAAATATTGCTGTATAAACATTAAGAATACAAACTATTCCTCTTTCCGTTTCTTTTTTTTTTTTTTTTTTTTTTTTTTTTTTTTTCTTCTTTAAATAGCAATTCAATTAGTCTCTGCAATGAAACTAAAAATGAAGATTAGCCAGGGTCTTACATCCCTGACAGCTTTACAGGATTCTATCTAAATCCCCCTGGGCATTTCAATGATAAGCCTTCACAAGACTCCGGGGAAATTATTCTGGTTGTTGTTTCTATACAAAGTAGAGAATAGAAATCCTAGACAGCAGATTGACTCTGACTGTACATCTCATACTAGACAATCCTAACTCTCAGAGAGATTTTCAAAGAGAGAATATTGACTTACTGTCCCTATGTTGCAAACCAACAAGATGTAAAACATAGAACAAATCATGAGGAGTTTATATCTGAGGCCAATTAAGGAGATACAGAATAAAGGTGATCCTAAAAAAATCTTAATTTAATTTTTTTTTTCATTTGTTTGCATCTTTTTCATTCAGAGTAGTCTGAAAATGTTCTGACTTATCACATGCTTGTCATCATATTTTTCATTCCTCAAAAGGGTTTTATTGCAGAGCCCTGAGAGATGTATTTGAAAAATCCTCAAAGGCAGTATGAATACTGTTAATCTGAAAAGAAAAATGTAACTAATTCAGATCTTCAGCCAAACTCCTCCACTGGTTCCATAGCACTGCTCTCAGATCAGCAGCTGACCTAAAGTTTCATTTTATCTATTTATATATTTATTTACTTTGGCTTTTGTGCAGGATTGTTGTTTAGTAATACTGTCCCAAAGCATAAATACTGGCGTAACTCTGGCTTTTGATCCAGTGCCTGATGTTTTGTCTTATGAATTCATTTACTTGCTTTTGTTATTTTATTTATTTTATTTTATTTTATTTTATTTTATTTTATTTTATTTTATTTTATTTTATTTTATTTTATTTTATTTTATTTTATTTTATTTTATTTTGTTTTATTTTGTTTTATTTTATTTTATTTTATTTTGACATCAGGATGCTTGAAAAATAATTATTATTTTTAAGAGATTATTTTAAATGTAGACTGGCCATGTTCTCAGAGGTTGCATTACTTTACATGTTCTCCAGTTGACAGCATGGGAATATTTTCCGTGAGCTTAAATATGTTCTTTGTTGTTTTCAGGTGTTTTTGATTATTTCAGTTATGCCAAGTCAGGATTTTTATCCTTTCCATTGGCCACAGCTTTATTTTAGAGTTATTAATGCAACCAGCTACAACAAAGAGCCTACCTGCAGTGTTCTAGTTCTAATGACACTAGTTCCTAGCGTCATTACAGTTTGTGTTTTAGGTTGTACATATACAAGTTTTACTTTCTTAGGCACTTCATCTTGCCCTCCCTAAATTCCTCTTATATTCTGAATCCATCTGGTAACTCAGTCACTGCATTAGGGAATTTCTGACATCGGCACTGGCATATATTTAAAGATTGAAATGATACCAATTTCCAAAATCATAGACAAAAGGAAGAATGATTACTCTTGTTGAAAGCCATCAATATTTCTAATGTGTAGATGGTTTTATTTCCTGTGAGGGAACAGCATTTTACACTTTCCTGCACTCTCCATCAGTAACAAAGCATGATGGAAGGAAGGCTGGTGAAGCTTTGCACTTCTTGTCGTATACCAAAGTTATAAATCAGACTGAATAAAATGAGATCCTGAACTTAGAACTTTAAGTTCAATAACTCTTCCAGCCCCAAATTACTTTAACTGATTTTTTTTTTTTTTTTTTTTTAATTCAGTCACTTCATATGCGAGATTATTTGTGCAGAACTCCCTGCCAGATGGGAACATGCAAATTTGCTTGTCTTGCTGCAGCATCTGAGGTTGAAAGGTGTAAGTATACACCTGTTAGGTATGTTTGATAGTTACACTGGCTGTGGCTTTTTGCACTAGGTTTCAGTTCATACAGTTACTGCTTTGGAATAATCAGAAAGTAGCTCTAATCTGCCAGCCTGTAATAGGGACCTGCAGTACAGGGGTATGTGGGAGATATCACTGATAAGCTGCTGCAGTTATTTCCTAGAAAAATCAATTATCTGCTCTGAGGTAACAACGGTCTCCTGGATAGATGAGAGAAAAATAGCAGCAGAAGAGGATTAATGGAGCAGTTAGTATAGTGCTGATTAGGCCTATGGCTTTTGGGTCTCTTTTGGATCTGGCTAAAAGTAAGTAAAAGTCAACCCTACCCAAATAACAACCTAATAGATTTTTTTCAGTGATAAAAGGAGCAGACCCTGCATAAAAACAAACAGACAAGCAAACAAACAAACAACCAAAAACTAGTGACCAAGGTATCTGCTATATTTTATGTAGTTCCGTAGTTCACTGTTTCCCAGAATATTAGTTTTACATGAAATAAGTCATGGAACTGCATCAAGTTTTCCTGCCATTCTCCCTGCTTCCCTCCACCATTAATATGAACCACTTTGAGGGTGAAAACCTTGTCCATTAGGCAAAAATTAACAGTAGAAACTACCAGCATAATGATTTGGAGTGAAGGACATACAAGCAACGTTTCCCCAGACAGAGTACACCTGAGGATCTGGCATTTAACTTGGGTTTGTTTGAACTTTTGCAAAGCATAGAGGAAATCCAGCCCTTAGCACTGGCTGCTTTGCCAGTTCACAAACTCGAGGAATTCAGATGATCTCACGCTTTCCAACAGAGTGGGTGGTGATAAAGAAAAATATAAACTGCAGCAGTGGCCTTTTTCTCTTACCAAAGGATGAAGCCTTTCAATGCTTTGCACAAGGCCAAAGAGTTGTTTGTGACATTTAAGACCTGGAAATGGGGAGGACCTACACCAGGCACTAATATATGCTGTGTTACAGCATGTACTAACATTTAATTTCATGTGGATGTGTCAAAGCTGAGACTCAATATTTGCTAAACTCTTCCACTTGCTACTCCTCACATTAAGAATCAATCAACTAGTACCAACACAGCATGTAACAAACTGCAGCAGATGACCAAGCAACATGGTGGTAGGATCAGTGTTAGCAAACCGACAAATTAATCGGATGGTAAAAACAAACAAACAAACAAACAAACAAAAAAACAAAACAGTTGCAACCAACCTGCAAATGAACAGCTGAAACTCCAGCTGAAATGCAGCAATTACTTCAGAAGCCATTGCAGAGGGATATGGGCTGCTTCCTCTGCACACAGCCAAGACCAGCAAAGCCCTCCAGACAATGTGGCATGAGCCAGACACTTTCTTGGTCCTGGTCTCAAACCTGCAGCCTATTCCAGCTCTAGCTAGCATCAGCCCTCGGCTTGTACATTGCATCTTAGTGATACTAGTGCCATTATAATTAAAAACCTAAGCAGAGTAAGAATATGAAACAAGATACTAGCAGTGTTGAAAACCACACGCCAGGAAAGCACTTAGAAACCTATTCAACTGCAGCACTTACATTGCAACGAAAAGGTTATATTGCAACAAGAAAGCTATTGATATGCCTGGATAAAGCATAAAAGTATGCATTTTGATGTATCTAGGTCAAAACAAATCAGAAGCATTAAGCATATACCAGACTAACTTTGGTCAAAGTATTCAAAACTCAAACTGTTTCCTGAAATTGTCAAGCTACAGTGTGTGGTAGTGTCCAAAACAGTGTTACATGCTATATGCTTACAACATATTGAAATTAATTTGGAGACAATATATAAAGGACTAATTTATTTAGCCCTATTCACCATCTATTTGCATCAATGACACTTAAAACACTTAAATATATTATTCATTAGACTCTAGCAGCAGAGACTCAGAAGTGATTCCTTTATACACTCCACAGATGACTTCAGTAGCAGAGGCCTGGGAACAAGGCTCAAACCAAGTCTTTCATGCTATGTGTTGTTTTATTTAAGTGAAGCGCTGTCCCAGCCATTCATAAATTACTGATGCCTTGTACTCTCCAGTCCATCTGTTCCTGCAGGGCTGAAAGAGGGAAGGTGTTCACTGATTCATAGGCCTTTCAGCTTTTCCAGATCTCACCTTTTATATTTATCCCATGCCCTCACAATGTAGATCTGAGGAGGAAAATGTGGATGT
This sequence comes from Aythya ferina, assembly GCF_964211825.1. Taxonomy (NCBI): domain Eukaryota; kingdom Metazoa; phylum Chordata; class Aves; order Anseriformes; family Anatidae; genus Aythya; species Aythya ferina. The sequence goes on along the minus strand of NC_140300.1, from coordinate 64,839,786 downwards.
GGATTTGCAAAAGGAAGTGCAGGTCTTCAGTTTAGCCTCAGTAAATGTTTAAGAACGATATTACTATGGAATCCATATCCTAACTGTAATGAGCAAGAGGTCCAAATACTAACCAGGATCTGTTACTCATGCTTTGAGCATCCAGGAAAATCCCAAGGGTCCTGGTAAGAAATACCACAGAGCCAGTAATGTGCTGATGCAGATCACAGGGGTGTGTAGAAGGAGGTAAGAAAAACAGTTTATTCCAAATATCCCCATTAATTAACTGTCCACAGAAGAAATGGAAAGAGGTGGAGCAAGATATAAGCAAACACTGGCTGTGTGAGGAAAAAAAAAAAAAAAAGAGAGGATTTCACAAGTCTCTAGAACTGCCAGAGGGAAATTTCTATTGCACAGAAAAATAAATACATACATAAATAAATCAGGCAAGACTTCTCCACAATGCAGATAATTAAGCTTTGCCACCTGTAAGCTGAGGAACTGGGTATGTTCCTCTTATGAATGGAGGGGCAGAAGAAATAACAACTGCTGCTTACCAAAGGACACAAAATCCTCCCACCTAGTGCCACACTACACTGAACTCCAGACTCCACAGCAACCTACCAGGGCTCTGTTAAAACAGACTATAACCCTTTTTCCACATGTCAAAAGCAAGTGATTGGAGGACACAAACTGAAATACAAGAGTAGAGCTTAGAAATTTGAACAAAGCATCCAGAACCATATTTTAAGCAGGTGTCAGTTATACAGGGTACATTAAGCTCTAAGATACAAAACAATGTAGAGGATTCCCTGGAGAGCTAGAAGTGAAATCTTATTATGTGCTTGTAATCAAATACACAGACATTATATAACTTTGTGTTTTCAGATGTGCTTTCAAACATACTTAACATAAATTAATGTTTAAAATCTATTAATTTAGTGGGAGCTGGGTGTTCATGTCTCTGTGGGAAACCTGAAGTTTAAAGCTTTGTGCAAATTCAGTGAGTTGGTCCATTTGTGCCAGATAATAGCACTCTGTTCCTTGGCTGACTGAAAAGTATATGAGAGAAGATGCCCGGAAACGTTATTTCTTTCTTGTTTGTCAATTCCCAATCATGTTCAATTCTGGAAGTTTTGCAGCTGGATAAAGACTGATTTTTTTTTGATAGCAATGTACATTTTTCATTTCATATTTTTGTTTAATAAAATGGAATTAAAGTAATGTAAAATGCAACTTCATATTGAGAAAGAACATACCTAGAGCTTCTGAAAGAGGGAAAAGAGTTTTCAGGCCTTTCCTTCCACTGTCATTTTATCAGTATAAAGCTCAATCATTTGTAGGGATGTGGCAGTGTACTTCACATGATAGCAATGCAGACACAGTTCAGCAGCTTGTGCAAGTACACATTTATAAGGTTAAAGGAAGGCATTTATAGCCTTTTAATGTTTGAGATGATAGCTTCTGTTTAACATCAGTTGTAGTTTTCATCGAATCACTACATTGTGCTTTTCACTGCTGCATTCTTGCTTCCTTAGGAATCACATTGTCTGCAATTTAGGCAGTTATATGAGTTATATGCCATGAATGATGCCATGTGAAGAGGCAGCATCATAGTGAGAGTGGAGGGTAGCTTCCAGCTCTAGGCTGTTGTCTTTCTCCCCTTTCTTCTTTCTGCTGTTTTACTTTTCTGTCTTGGTTTTGCTTGCTTGGAAAGCCCTGTGGTATGTGTTCAGAAAAGACTTAAGTGATCTTTTCAAACTTACCAAAATTTCTTCTAAAGTAAGAATAATGCTCAACACACACTAAAGAAATTGTGTCCTCTCACAAGTCATCAAGTGATGCTCTTTCAGTGGCTGTATTTACCTGTGTCACATATTCCTCTTTCAACAAATCTTCATCAATACTTTTCCTAATCCTTGACAATGCAGTGTCTCACCCCCTTCTTTCAAATTAAAGCTTTACCCCTTTGTTCTGTGTCTTCCTTATGTTGTATTAGATGGCCTTCCTTCCTAATATCTCATGTAAATGGTAGAATATCCCAAGTTGGAAGGGACCCACAAAGATCATTAAGTCCAACTCGTGGCTCCACTTCTCAGAAGCAGATGCTGGAACCATGTTTTATTAACTAATTAATACATTTTAATTTTATTACTAATTCATTGTATTAACTAATTTATTAACATGCTTACACTACAGAAGGGCTTCCGTTACCTTTGATGCCACATATTATGAATGCTTTCTTCATCCTCTAATAATGTGATACTGAGTCAGAAAGACATACGGCTCTCTCCCTGATAGAATAATAGGACCAAATCAGGACAAACCTTTACTATGTTTAGTAGACAGAAGGAAGTTTAGAAACTTTGGGTGTGTAAATGATGACCCAGGCCCGGAGGATATGTCTGAATATGCATATATGGACATGTAAATGACCTCGCTTAATATGCATGCCCAAATTGACTATTGACAAACATATGAAGAACCTGAAAGACTACCATTACAGACAAATGCACATAATTGCTTTATTGAGTTCCAGGAAATAAGGAAATAGTGTGGGTATATATATATATATATATTTGAAATTAAATGTATGTTTTGGTTGTATATAACCCTTGTAGCCTGGACAATTCAGCATGCAGGCTAGGTGGAGAGATCTCCTATGTGTCTAGTGCCACAATTAAAGAATGCCTGCTTGCTAAAACTCCAAATTGAGTCTTAGACAGTTTATTTGAAAGACTTTTATGGTAACTGATTAATATATGGTTAAAACCAGAGTGAGCATCCCTAGGAACTCAAAGATCTTCCTCCTCATTTATTTATAGGTAGATATAAATAATATTTCTTATACTGATTATTCTGTGAAAAAGACATTCTTCCTTCTTTAATTTAATTAGCTAATGCAGAGCTGAAGGTTGTCCAGCAGACACACAAAAAGATGCATCATCCTTCTTGAAATTAAAGAGCTGTGGGGGCAGGTAAACTGAAATTTGTTTACAATAAGTAATTACTCTTCTTTTTAACGTATCTGTTGTGAAGTTGTCAGTTTCTTTGGAATATAGATGAGGTAATTTCAAAGTTAGCAGTTACTTTCTTATTAACTGATGAATAGGTGTTTGTGGATTGCTATCTGGATAGCAGTTTTAGTATTTATTTTCAATCTTTCTGTTAAAATTTATTTAAATTCCTTCTTGTAAGCTTATGGAGTGCCTGTACAATATGTTTGCATGCTGGAGGCAAAATCCTCCTCAAAAAAAAGCTGACTGTGGTCTGGTTATTTGAAGATACTCAGGCAGTGAAGCAGTTGCATATACAGTTATACTGGATATTGCTGCTAACCTGAGGCAATTGTCACCCTTATGATGCATCATATGGATAATTTACAAACACGGTTTGCAGCAGAAGTCCTAAAAGATCCTTTAGGATTTGAGTCCAAGAGGTGATACTGTCCTTTGTAAGGGAGAGCTTCCATTGTTAATTGCTTTAAGATTCATTTTCAGCCTGTCCCTGGTTGTTGGTTCTGTTGTGTCCTGTTGTCTTCAGCAGAAGCCTTCCCATTCATGTGTGGCATAAGGAATATGTAAAGTCTCTCAAAGAAGACAGAAAACCTCCCTGTGATATATGTAAGTTTTGCATCAAGCCCTGAGCTCTTTCTTGACAGGTTTCTTGGTCTTTGCTGCCTGGGGTCCTTTGGCAGGCTCGGAGTCCTGCGAGAATGTAGGATTCTCTCAGTCTCTGAAGCAGGGAAATCAGTGAGGGTCATGGGGGAAATTAGAAGGTCTGATGTAATCACTCAAAAGTAGTGAATAAAAAGGCCAGAGCCATTTAGTAGTTGCCCTGTCAGAAGCTGCTTGGCTGATGAAAAGCAAGAGGGAGAACTGGAAGGCTTTGGCTTTAGTACAGTTGAGAGTCAATGTTCATGCTGTTGTTTTCCAAGAGATGATGCTTTTAGTGCAATTGGTCATGAATAACACAAACATCAAAAGGGGGAGATGGGTGTTAGCTGATCCTGTTGAGTGGGTCTCCCCAGGCATCTGGAATTCACTCAGAGTCTACTCTTATTAAATGCAACAAGATTCATAGAATAATTAATGTTGGAAATGATCTTCAAGATCATCCAGTCCAACAGTCCCCCTGCCACCAATATTGCCCACTAAACCATGTCCCTAAGCACCACGTCCAACCTTTCCTTGAACATCCCCAGGGATGGTGACTCCACCACCTCCCTGGGCAACCCGTTCCAGTGCCTGACTGCTCTTTCTGAGAAGAATTTAATGGTACCTATATATCAGCTTGAGCTGGGTTTCTCCAAAGCGGGATCCCACTCAAAACTTTCACTGGGTTCTTATACCTGTACAATCTTCATTTTGACAACTATAGTCCAATCAGTTCTCAATACATATACATTATGTTCAGTCAGATTGGTGGTCCTTTGTTGCAGGGCAGGATGGCTTCTGTTATCTCCCAGGCTCTTGGGACAGGCTCTTACCTGGTGCCATCCTTGGTTAGTCCATCACCCCTTCATCATTGGTGTCAACCAGGTCCCCACACAATGCCACTCCCTGTTGCTCAATCACCACTACATACCAGGTTCAGGTGATACCACTCAAAGAGCTCATACTGCGGCCTAAGGCTTCACTAAATTTGAAATTCTTCATTATTCGTAATTCTTTGTTTCACTAATGTGAAAGAATAGCTACCTGAATTCCTTACATACCAGTAGCTTGCTTCCCTTTCATGGGAGATGTATGGTATATCTGACAAGGAATGGGCCTCTTTCAGGACAATTCTCACTGGCATGAGTCCTTTTTCATCTCCTTTTTCATATGGACAGATCACAAAAATGACAAAACTCAATATAGTATTAAGAGATGGCCTTTCTGGAATGGAACCTCAGAGAGAAAAACAACAAGCCCCCACTTCCCAAACAAACAAACAAACAGAAAATATGCATAGAACCCTGATTTATCTGCAAGTAGGATTGACAAGATATAAGTGATCTTGTCACTGAGGGGTTAAGAATAGGCCACTGCGGATGTTTCTTTTCTTCCATTTTCTTCTTTCATGTAGCTTAGTTTACTTTTTATTGTGAAATGAATATATGTTATGGTTCTATTTCAAATATCTTGGAAGCCAAGATGAAAAACCAATAACATAACAAAAACTTAACAATATAAAATGCTTAAATACAACACCCAGAAACAAAAGCAAACATTGTCTGATAGTTAACATAATAAAAGCAGAACATCTTTTCTACTTTATTAGCTCTTTCCAAATCAGTTTCTGCCATGTCTTCCTGTTGATTAGTGAGGGTGATGGGTGACATGAGAAGGTTTGATGGCATCACTCAAGAAGAGTGAGTAAAAAGGCCAGAGTGATTTGGTAGTTGCCCTGTCAATAGCTATTTGGTTGATGAAAAGCAAGTTTCATACATTTTTTTTGTGACTTCAAAAATAGGATTACAATTTTGGATAAATGTATTTTTTTTTTCTTGAAACCTCTTGTGTGGGAAAATAAATGACAGGATTTTTATCTTGCCACGAACTGTGATCTCCAAAGAACAACAGCTTTAAGTATATGGATGGAATAACCAAGTTAATGAGATTATTATATTACTTTTGATGCTACATCCAAATGAAAAGTATTTTGCCACCATGACTAATAACAAGTAATTCACTTCTCTTGGGAATCTTCAGGTTGGACAGCAAAGCAAACAGAAGTGATCTACCATCCATTTAGACTTCTGAATAATCAGGTAGATTTTTAAAAGTGATGAGTAATTCCTGGTGGTCTTCATTCATATGCCTAAATATTTTCCAGAGAGCCCAGTGCTTGCAGCCCCAATGGAGAATGAAAGAAAAGGACCATTTATTTCAGCAGGGCGTTTTGAAAACCTATCACCTTTATTTTGTTGGCTAACGAAGAATTGAGATCCTTTGTAGATCTATCCAATGTGGGTTTTTAACACTTTGGAAAACTTGACTCTATTCAAATCTGTATTTAATTTGAGTGAATTCGGACCAGTTTTTCTTGTCAAACTTAAGAAGTAATTCTATGACACAGGTGGATGTTTTTCTTTGTTGATATTTAATGAGGGAATAGAAGTAGAAAAGACTGAGGGATCTTGTGATACACACCAGTATTAAAACCATTGCAATCAAGTGACACTAATTCTCAAATTTGCATGTAAATCCATGCTATCCATCATTACAGAGTTTACATGAAGCAGTGAGCAGCTGCATTTCCAGATTAAATAAGTAGGCTGCAGGCATGCTGAATATTTTGTGATGATGGTGAGATATAAAAGACTGGTGATGTTGATTGCCATCTTGGAAAAAAACATCCCTTGGGAAGATCTGAGGTTTCATTTTTGAGGGGAAACATTCACCTCTGCAGTAACACCATTTTTGCTATGGCAAAGCATCTACATATTACAGTAAGCAGGTTTCCAAAATTATATCTTTAGTACATGCCTATCCCATTAGCACAGTCACCTTGTCATTTGTATCCCTGTAACGATCACTTCTGAAACATTTACACCCTGTGTTTGGCTGGCTGGTTGCTGCTTACTCAGAGGCAAGATTATTGATTGCAGGCGCTTATTAAGAAAGTATGAAGTAATAAGCCATAAGAGCTGTTGCTAATTCAGGAGGCAAAGCTGGCAATTATATAAGGATCAGGGGGATTATTATATACAGGGCCTGGGTAAATATGACTGATTGCTGTGGCACTGCTGCGATGACTGTTTGAATTAAAATGTATCATTATTGATTTTTTGTTGTTCCTTATTGCATTTTAAATCTACATCTTTTTAATGCAAACAGCCTATTCTACCCTGGAGCTAGAATATGCTACTGTAGTTTACTAATTTATAAGTACTTCTCTGTTACAGTATTTTCATCTCTTGGTACAGGCTTTTGTTTCTTATTTTTCACTCTATTGCTACTTTTTGAATGAGACACAAATCACATAACTGCCTCTTCCTTTGTTGCCACTGTCACGTTGCCTTTAAGGAGTTTTTCTCTAGTTATGAAAACACAATGAGGTGTTTGAAGGAATAGGCTTTTATTGTTGTTATTGTTATTTTTAGAGAAATTTTTTATTTTCTTTCTTGTTTGACTTCTAGATCTCCCATGAATTGACCCTCATTTGAAATGAAAAAAAAAGCAAAACAAACAAAAGAATGCTTCAAGATCAGATTACTTTAATATTGAATCAGTTTGTTTCAAGTTGTTTTTTGATAGTTGTTCGAGCTTTCATTAGGGTTTATCTGCAGATATTAAACATTGTTTTATTTTAATCTTTTTTTTCTTTTTTTTTTTTTTTCTTTTTTTTTTTTTTTTTTTCTGTTATGGATTGTGCTGTTCTGCAATCTGAAGAAGCTCTCTGAAGAAGAGAACAGAAAAATGTTACAGGTAATAAAAAGGAGCCAACTGTGGAAACTGCATGTGCTTAATTTTCAGGAGATCTGTGAAGCCTGGGATTCAGAATTAAAATTAATCATTATTTTTGATGAATTTGTTCTGTGTTGATGTTTGTGATGCATGTACCAGTGCAACTGTAAGTGAGGATACATGTGCACTTGAACTAGTAGAAGTATATTAGTGTAACATGAGTGGAGGATTAAAATGTTTTAAAATGGAATCTGTGTAAAGAGATGGCGTTGTCCCACAACCGTTTGGATTCATTACCCAGTGTGTACTAAGCCAAATACACACACACTAGGTTGAGATATTTTTTATTTCAGAGTTGTACAAGTCTGGACACCGGGTGGTTTTCCACAAAGTTGGCCCAGCTCTAGACTTTCCCTGTTGATTTTCATACAATTCTACAGTTATTGTCATATTTGTACATCCCACTGAAATCTAATTAGTTAGTGATTTACATATACTTGAACAACCTTATCTAGACAATCTATGCAAGCTCAGGGAAAGGGTCTTCACCTGGGCCAGGGTTGTCCCAGTTTGTAGGTGTGTTTTTTAGCATTATAATGCCATTGCAATGAGAAAAGTTTACCCTCAGGCATTACTGTTCTTCTTCACCACAGAGAGTGAATCCCCACTGCCCCCTTAAGTTCCCCCCCAAATCTCATCTGCCTGTCCTTCCTAAAGAGCCTGCATTCTTCTGTTCCCACACTCCAGTCTTAGGAGCCACCCCAGCACATGGATTTCAGTAAGGCCTTTGATATTTTCATTGAAACATCCTTTTGGAAAAATTGTCCAGCTTTGAAATAAAAAGGTTCATGCTATACTAGTTGATAAATTAGCTCAACAGTAAAGCTCAAAGTGTTGTAGTGACTGGGACTACATCTGGCTGGCAGACAGTCACCGGCAGTCTTACCCAGGGCTCAATTCTAGGGCCATTTCTGCTTAACATTTTAATGAATTATCTGGATGCAGGAGTGCAATACATATTCATCAAGTTTGCTGATGATACTAAAGTGTGAGTGCTGTTGATTTGCTGGGTGGAAAAGAGGCCTTGCGAAGAGATCGATATAGATTGGAGCGCTGAGAGATTACCAGCAGCATGTAATTCCTCAGTGGAAAATGTCAGGTTCTGCACCTGGGACAAATGAATGCCAGGCACAGGTACTGAATGGATGATTAGGTGGCTGGAGAGCAGCTCAGCAGAAAGGGATCTGGCAACGCTGGTTGACAGCAGGCTCAACATGAGTGGGCAGTGTGTCCTGGCAGCCAAGAGAGCAAACTGCATTTCGGAGAGTGTCAAACACAGCATAGCCACCTGGTCAAAAGAGATGGTTCTCCAACTATATTTAGCACTGGTGCAGCCTTACCTTGAATGCTGTATACAGCTCTGGTCCCCGCAATATAAAAATGATGTTAAAGAACTTGAAAGTGTCCAAAGGAGGGCAACAAAGTTGGTAAAAGGCCTGGAAGACATGTCCTACGAGGAGAGGCTGAGGACATTTGGGTTGCCTATTCTAGAGAAAAGAAGACTAAGAGTCGACCTCATTACTCTCTATAACTTCCTGAGGCTGGGAAATGAAGAGGGAGGTGCCAGTCTCCTTTAATGAACGGTGAGACACGCAGAAGCTGCACAAAGCTGTGCCAGGGAGGTTCAGACTGGACATTAGTAAAAATCTCTTTACTGTGAGGGTGGTCAAACACTGGAACAGACTTCCTAGTGAGGCAGTTGATGCCCCATGCCTGTCAGGAGGCATTTGGATAATGCCCTCAATATTATGTTTTAACTTTTGTTTAGCCCTGAAGAGGTCAGGCAGATGGACTAGAGGATCTTTGAATGTGCCTTCCAACTGAGCTACTGTATTCTATTCCTCACCAGGATGTTCTGAGAAGTAGCATATGAAAGTTCATTAAATACTCAGATTCTGCAGTAATGAAGGTCATGCAAATATATCTACAGACCCTATGTACTTTCTTCTGTGTAACTAAAAATAATTATATATTATTTTTCATTTAGCTATTCATGTAATTCAATAAATAAATAAATAAAACACTTGACCACAGACTGTAATTTTCCAGATTTCAAGTTGCTTGCTTAATTAAATTATCAATTTCATTTGCATAAGTTGGTTACTGTGGGATCCAAACTCCTGTCAAAAGGAAAAATAGGAGGCTGAACCTCTCACAACAGGGACAACAAACACATCTTTACACATTGGGTCAAGCTGAAATCAAAATAAGTCTTCTCCAGCAAGCCTGCCAATACAGGCAAAGTTTAGAGGTCAGAAAACACTACCATTCCCAAATTCTGCCAGGAAGGCACTTAGAATTTTCTGTGTGAAGATGGCGCACTCTTCTTTCTCTTACATCCCACAATAACATTCCCTGAAGTCAATGGAAAGGCTTCCCTCATTGTCCTGAAATTTATTCCTCCGGTCACCTGAAATCTATTCATAGAAGGTAAAGTACCCTTGGTGTGTTTCTCTAAAAGTCGCTGCAACTGGGGGAACCTCTTTTTTTCCTGGAATATTCAAAGTGCTCGTTGCACAACAAGAAAACAAAAGCCCTAAAAGTTTCCATATTATTGCAGTATTTCAGCATCTAGTTATTTTCTGCCAGTTTTTCCTGGAAACATAGACTTCAAGAAACCCATACTGTGCATCCCAGCTAGGTCAGCGCAGCCAAGGATTTTTCCTCATGCAGACTCTAAAATTCATTTACGCTAAAGACCCATATTGTGGCTTCAAGGCAGTAATAAGAAATAGTTGTGTGTGTTAGCACAGCCCAGGGGAGCTTAGCTCTGGACTGCTTCTCTGCTGCTGCAGAATTGTAATGGTTTCAAGGTCAAGAACGTGTCAGTATCATCTCTATAGCAGACAATGCAATGCCACTTCAAAATCATTTCAGCAAACCCTGATTTTGTGCTAAGCATATCTTACTGTAATTGTACACTCAGTCTGAGTGCAAGATGAGAAGTGAATTTCAAAGTCTGACTAGCACACTCCTGCCTTTGCTTTAGACCAGCCTATCTGCTGTGAAAATGATTCTTTTTCCTAGTACTTTTACAGCTCTTCTGGCCAGTACATGGGAACACTGTATTTACCCTCACAGCACCCCTGAGGGCAGTAGAATGCAATTATCCCCATTTTACTGATGGGAAACTGCAGTATAAAATAGATTAAGCTGTCCATACAAGGATGAAGAGCTCTTTGTTCTACTTATTGTGAACAGGTCATCTTGTGGCTAGCTTTCCATTTGGCTGGAATTCCAATTGACATCCAATGACAACATCCAGCTGGCAACTCTCTGCTTCAAACAGTCACCAAGAAAACCCAAAACATACTAAAATGCTGGTGATTTAAATGTTTTCTGATTGTTATTATTATTTTTTGAGTTTCAAAGGATGTGAATTTTGCTAGATGTTGGTTTAGCATTTGTTCTATGTCCACAGTTTTCCTATGCCACTAGAACTGTACCCACTCTGGCAAAGCAGACATTTTCTTTTATTAACCTCAATTCATTTTACTGGTGGGTGTAAAAAGGATACAGAAAAATTGAGGTTTGGTGTTGCCTTATAGAATCATGGGGTACCTGTCACTAGAATAGTGTTGGAAGAGATTAATCTTTCAGTTTTATATATTTGTATCTCAGCTAGCCATGCTGGTGACAATAATCTAGATGAGACAAAACAGGGCACACTCTGTAGCCCAAGGAGAAGAATGCTGGGCTGGCACATGATAAGATCTTGCTTCAAATCTTCCACTTAGACCGATCAGTCGTTTTATCCCTATGCAATCCTTTGTCACACAACTAAAAATAGTCCCCATTCTGAGCCATACATCAAATCTGAAGATATGCATGTGAAAAATCCATATGCTCTTTTATATTTGAGCAAGTTCAGGTCACTGGTAACTTCAAAATGCTGACAATTATACTGAGAAGCTATGTATGATTTTTTCAACTGATCTGCCAGCTATTCAACAAAAACAAAAAGATGCCATCATTCTCAAAAAGGACTTAGTAAGTGATTGTTAAAGTCATGTTATTAACTTTTGAGATTTACTTCACTGCAAGGAAATCCAGACTCCTGCAGTGCTGTATTTAAGATTTCCACAGCACCCTCAGATCTCTGGGCTGGGATCCACATCCTTCTGAATTCAGAAATTCAGAATGACTTGCATTTGGTGCTGTTTTCAAATGTTACAGCAGGGCATATGCCTAATTACTGCTACCTAGAAAACAAAACAATTCCTTCAGCAAGGCAAATTTCACAAAGTATTCTCTTGAGCACCAGACTTCTCCCCTCCTAAAAAAACACCTACTTACTCTTAAATTCAATGAGAGTGAAAACTCATGTCCAGATCTAAAAACAACATCTCATTAAGGTATCTTCTCATAAATCATTAAGGTTTTACTGCCCATTGCTCCTATTGAAAGACGGCTCTAGGATTGACTGTTTGAAACTTCCTTCCAATATCCTTCCTAAATACATTTATCTGTACCCACTTTTTCCTAGGGACCACACTGTATGTAAGATGAAATGCTGCCTTCCATTCCTATCATTTGAAAAAAAATTACAACAGCTTGAAGAGGGAATATCTGGGAGGGAAGGCAATCAAGATTTATTACTATTATTGTCATTGTTATTATTATTTTGTAAATTGTAATCATAGAAATGGTCTTAGTAAAATCAGGGAGGTGTCAATCACAACTTTTACAAGAGAACTACTAGAACTACTAACCTGTCTTAATTTGCTAATTCTTACAATGCATTTAGGAAAAAAAAAAAAAAAAGTAAACAGAGAAGTAAAATCTTGCAAACTCCATTAAGAAGATGATGGAAAAAACTTCACCTAAGAAAAAGTGCCACAAAACAGCTTTAAAGAAAATGTAATTCTCCAATGAAAATACAGTATTATGTACCACTTCAAATAACACAAGATCATGCAACATACACTAAAGATTTCAGAGACTACCAACTCATTAGGTAGATCTGCAAGTTCTAGGATGTCCCACAAAAGATGTTATACTCATTATCGTGACTTACTACTAGAGCCTGGATGAATACAACAGCTGTATTTTTTTTTCAGAAACGGTACCAATCTTGACTAAAAGTGCTCAAGCAATAAAGAAACTGCTGTTTTCCCTGGTTCACAGTCAAAATTGTACCCCCACAAAACAGCATGTCAACAATATAAGGGTAAGACATTTCTAGTCTTGGAATAGTTTAGAAGCACAGACACCCTAATAATGTCCAGTGCTTTCAGCCATGATGTTCTTCTGACACACTCCAAAATACTTAATCTTTCCTGAAGACACTGAAGTCTCAGCTGCTTAAGCACTTAAAGTCTTGACAAGAAAAATAGCTTTGTCTTTCCCTTTGCTTTTATTATATAACTGATATAGTTGCTATTGCTGATATGCAAAAGAAACAGTTTTGGAAATTAATAGGTGATGTGAATTTGACACTTTAAATCTACCTCAGAACCTATAAAACAACAGAACCTGCCCCATAAATATATAGAAATCTCTATAATCAGATTGCAAAGTTCAAGATGAACAAAAACCCCTTTCCTGTCCACACTAAGTCCACAATACACTCGCTGTCAAATATAATATTATTGTCAGCAGCCCTGATCAAGTTGTATTCACATGGACATACAAGAAGCTTATTTATTTATTTTTTTATCTGTCTGTTTTTTCTTTGAAAAAGGTGTTCCACTTGAAGGTTTAAATTGAAAAGATTTTTAACCAATGCAAAATCAAATCTATTAATGTCTAAGAAATTTCATTTGGAAGACTTGTTCCACTCTTAACCTATACAAAAAGCTCTGATGATTATTTGCACAAAGCCACTGCAGCTGTTAAAATTTACTTGCCTGGTATTAACTTCTCAAGCAAAATATCTATTATGGAAAAGAAGAACCAGAGACAGAGGCTTGAACATGATTTTCCTACTGAATCAACCATGATCCTGCACCTGAAACCAAGGAGGGCATAACAGCATCTTGTACATTCATGAAGGTACAACTGCCATTATTTTTTACAATTATTAAAATAATGTAATTGCATCTTAATAACTAGGAGTACCTGGACATTACGGGAATGACTAATAGTGGAATTGCAATTAGTGATACAGTATTACCGGTCCTAAGAGTTCAAAATTCTTGTGGCAGATTCCATAAAGTCTCAAGCCAAACACATTTTATAAAAAATTATATGCTGTCTGTATCAATCACAGAATCATAGAGTGGTTTGGGTTGTAAGTGACCTTAAAGGTCATCTAGTTCCAACCCCCCTGCCATGCACTATTCAGATTCATCTGTGTGATATCCCCAGGTTTCTCCCTGCAAGTATAAGGGCCAGGAATATCAGACCATAAGAATCCTCTGAGGATTACTGAATCTAAATGATCTACAACTGCTGTGTCATCATCCCATTTCAAAGTTTATCATGTTGCACATGCAGAAGCACTGTTTTGCCTTTGCCCCCTGAACAGGGAGGCTGTTTTAAAGCTGCAGATTTTGTTTTAAAATAAAGAAGCGATACTCTAGTACCTCTGATAATGACCTGGCTCTAAGAACTTAGTCTTCAACAAGAAATCGAGTATTGTGAGCATCTTACAAAATCTGGTACTGTTGTGAAGGCCAAATGAGCATTCATTAATGTTCAATGAGAGCGATGAAGCACTCATAAACCATGGAACACACAAGTTCAGATCACAGTCATTTGAATCAAGTACTACAATAAATCATTTCAACTCTAAGTTAATAAAACATAAATATTTTTAAGTACATCTGTATGTATGAACATGTATACATATGCAGTCAAAAAGAAAATTTAAGAGGATACATATGGGAAATTTCAGTTTCTGTGCCTAACATAAAGCTAAATTCAGAACTCTGGAAAACCAGAGTTCAGAGTTATGAAGCTAAATCTCCACAGTGATGACTGATAAAGAGAAATTTATTGTTTGCCCTACCTTTATGAATAAACCTTTCCTTGCTACAGTTTCTCTCAAGATAGTGGTTAAACAGCAGGTTGTACAGTAGCAGGCCAAGTGTTAACTAATTCTATTTAATTATCTATACCATAGACAGAAAGATAAATGATTCATGTAAATTTAGGAAATAATCTTGCTTTTTATTATTGCTGCTTTTCTTCCTTTTTTTTCTTTCCCCTTTTTTTTTTTTTTCCCCACTTTCAGTGTAGTTCTGCTTAGCACAAATGCATGGATCTGTGAATGACTTTTGTTGCTTTTTTAAATCAACAAAGAAAGCTCAGTTTAGAAGTTTTAGCAAAATCTTAATCTCAATCTGCTTCAGTGTGTAATAATAGGCGTTGTGGCACTGTTTATATCACAAACATTTAATTTTGCTTTCACATCCCAGCCATTTCACTTTTTTTCCTTCCAAAGCTTGCTTAGTATACCGGTCTCAAGACACTCAGGACATGCTCTGGTGGATTAAACCCAGGTATTACTGTGTGAAAAATGCTGGTAAATGGATTTATTACTTGCACTCTCTCTATAGAGAGAAGGATAGGATTTTATTCTTCCAAAACATGTATGCCAATCTAGAATAAAGGACTGGAATTCATTTTATAACTGCGGCCCACAACCATGCTCACCTTCTTGTTTCCTTGTTTGCCCTTAACCCCCCCCCCTTTATTGACAGTAACTTCATCCCTTGAAGTGGTAATCTTTATCACGTAACATGTTACAGACATGAAGTATATATGGTTTTGCCTAGGTGACATTCACTTGGAAATCAGAAAATACTTGTCACCGTCTCCAGCAATGACAGTTTTATACTCAAGTTTTAAAATTAATTTTTCAGATTGTTTAAGTTAAACAATTAAATTAAGTTTCAGATTTCGGATTTTGTTCTACTGTTCTATCAGGGACAGAACCATATGTCCTTCTGACTCGGTATCACCTGCATATCCTCTCTAAAAAGCCACTTAGAAAACTGTTTTCTTGTGAAATCCACCTCTTCCTTTTGGCAATTATCAAATCCTTGCAACTGGGAACACATAAATATATAATTAAATAAGCTGATTCTTTTTCCTTTAGGAAATGCATGGATCAATAACTGCTGTATGAGCTTCTTGGCATCAAGCTAGCAGCAAGTGTTCTGGTTAACCAGAAACAAGCACAATTAGATTTTAGACACATTAATATTACTCTCTCTCTCTTTTTTTTTTTCTTTTTTTTTTTCCTTTTTTTTTCTTTTTTTTTTCCAGGTCAGTAATCAAATGCGGTAAAATGCGTTGAAAGGCAGCACATCCAAGTCTTCAAACAATCCTCTTCCTTTTTTAACTAAAGACTGGCATCTCTGTCCTTGCTCTGCTGTGAACTTCCATTCAGCAAATTTTCTTAGTGGCCATTAATACAGCTACAATTGCTACTCTAATAGCCATACCAGTGGCCTTTTCCGCATTCTCCCATTCAACTAGAAAACAGCTTTCCTGCAAGGAGGGATCCTTTGCTCTGTGTGTGACCGTGGTGGCTCTTTCTATTTTAATGGCAGTGAGGGGCAGTATAATACACGTACTTGTTTCCCAGCACAACAAACACTTTTTTGATTCATAAGAGGCACTTTAATGACTCATCAGGACCTTGCCCAAGGCTTTTGTGTTATGTATCACTAAGACAAAAAGGGAAATATTTAAGTGGGAGTGCATGCATGGATCCAAGTGTAGAGTTGTCATTTCCCCCCCTTTTTAACCTTTAATACTGCAAAATCAACTAATTTGATATTAACTTCTGACTGTTGGTACCTGCGCCCTTTAATACATGAAACCCTACTGCTATTGTCTGTCAATAGATACTCATTTTCTCTTAAATGTTTATGCGTTGTAACTTTAGAACTCCATTTGTAATTGTTACACTTGACACTAAATAAATCTTGGCTTCTCTAACAGTTCAAGATGCTTTAGAAAGAAGAGATGTATGAGCAAAGTCATGGAAGTATGTAAAACCAGAAAATACAATACTGAAGATCAGCATACACATTACCAGCTTTTAAGTCCTAAACTGAACAAGGAAACATGGTTGTAAACCATGATGAACAAGTATGAGAAGTGTGACATTGTTTATGCATTCACATACGCTATTGTTTCCACAATGTCTCAGACAAGAAAAAAGATATGCCAAGTTTGTCTAGCAGGCCCTCAGCTCTGGCTCAGTCATTTATTAACATAAAATGCATTTCGAGCAAAATGTTTTGTTTTTAAAAGTTCGTAAAACTCAACTGTTTCAAAATAATTCATATTGGAAAAGGGACTGTGCACAAAACCAAACAAATTGATATTACAGAAAACACACTTCGAAATAGACATCTGAGAGTGGAAAGTATGTTTTAATCCCAGTAATTCTATCGACTGACATGTCAGTGAAATGGCAAATGGCTCTTCCTTTTGTTGAATTCTCTTGCATTAGTACTTGAATTATTTGGATTCTGCATCAGAAAAGGTAAATAAATAGGGCAAACAATAATAAGCTTTTTTTTTTTTTTCCTTTTTTTTTTTTTTTTTTTTTTAATTGGTTTAACATTTTCTGAAGGATAAATGTGTCCAAAATTAGAGGTAGATATATACCAATCTACAGCTTAAATTAGCTTGTATTTAAATTGGTTCTCAGAACAGTGCACAGCCTGGCACAGACACAACTTCCTACCACTAAAATTGATAGTGTACAAAGAAAGAACACCCACATTTGAGGAGCTGAGACCTGAAGCTTAATCAAAGTGATATCTACTTAAATCTCTTTCCAAAAATCAAAGTCTTAAAACATTAAAGGTTTTGCTTTAACTCTATTAAGCTGAAACATAAAAATGCTTTTAGGTTTTCCTTTCTGAATTTATCAATAGAGATATCTAACAACTTGCAAGGTTTCAGGAACCATAAAGAAAATAAAAAATTTTCGATATCAAGTATTAGAAACAATTTTAAACTGTGCTTTTGCATTAGCTGAATTCCAATTTTCATGCAAATTTAGTTTGACACCAACAATGAATAAAAAGATAATTATTGAACAAATATGAATTAAATTATTTTTATTACTTAATAAACTAGGAAAAAGTAAACATTAAGAATGTGAATAAATGTATATTAAATGTATATTAAAGCAATATGTAATGCTAAAATTAATGTTTACTTACAGCACATCCTTCTGATTAAAGAGAAATGTCAGAACTACCATAAACACTACAGTTAATGGAAAAAATTACCAAACCAATACAATGGCTACCTCAGTTTATGAGAATAGTTATTGTTACAATGAATTGCTCACAATGAACAACAGGAAAAAATAAGTAAAAGAATAAAAATAATTGGATTCTGATTTACAGCTAACTTAATGCCTGACTATTACAAGAGTGTCTGTCTGAACATGGGAGGCACCAAACAATAGCTCAGCATTATAAAGAGGTACATAAATTGCTATTTAGTTTATACATAGAGGCAGAGTTAATATTGCTAAACACTTGTTCCAGCAGATTAAGAGCCTGTCTTGTAAATAGTAACCCTGGGCTGAATTACTAGTGCTGCCTTTCTTCAGCTCTTAAATTTTTGAAGGCTAAAAACCAAAACAAACACAACACAACACAACAAAAACAACCAACCTACCAACCAAAAACTCCTAAGACATGCAACAATTCAGGTACTTTAAGTAAATAGATGAGTAAACGTTGTGCATGCTACTTTTCCCCTAGGCAAAGTACCCTATCAAGTATATTGCCAGATTTTCTAAGTAAATAGGCTGACTTGCACCCAGAAAGCAACATTTATTCATACAAAACTTTTTATTTATATATATATATATATATTTTTTTTTTTTTTTCACCAGAACGTATTAGCAAGAAACACTTAGGCACTTCATAACTGTTCGTAACAGTGTTCGTGCAAAAAGACCATTTTAAAAGAATCTTAATTGTACTGTCTTATTAATTCAGAAGGAGAAATGGCTTCCAAACCCACTAAGCACTCAAAACCATCATCTAGAGAGTTCTTCACAATTCTGCACACTTAAAAACATGTTGGCAGTTGGCTCTTGGATATAACTATTGAGTTTTGAAGTCCCTCTCAATCTCTTCCTTATCTCATTTGCAAAATAATTTTCTGCTTTTAGCTGTTCAAATCTATTATTATGCTACTCGACCAAGGATAAATATTCTTCCTCATACTGAAAATCATGTATGTGCAGTCTGTATTCTTTTTTAACACTCCACTCCTCAAAATTCATGTGTGGATGGGAATGTCAATGCTCTCAAAACATTCCTTTACTGTTTTCAGATGGGGGTGGGGAGGTGGTTCTTATACTAGGGAATTTGTTAAGAAAGATTAAAGGGCATATGACCCAAAAGAAGCTATCCTGAGTTACACAGATATATCATGGTGTTTTATGATGGCCAGTGATTTTTTTTTTCCTCCCAGAAAGTAGAAAATAAAATATTCTACTTTCTCTTTTCTCTTCACATGGTAATAAATGCAACTGCGAACCTTGTCACTAATTTTCCCAACCCAAATCCTTCCAATACAAAAGTTAATAAAAATTTCCACAGACCTATTAGTAATATTACCATGATGAGTACTGAAATGATGATGATTTATGTAGGAGGTTAGAACATAGCATTCCAGTTCATTATGTAGTTTACACTTTGGCAGATAACAAAAATGTAGATGAAATGCTTACATGAAGTAAACAAATCACATTAGACCGATGAGATTTTAAAAGCTGATCAGTAAAAAATAAAAAAAAAATCCATTAGCTCTAATTAGCTCAAGATGCAGAAGACCTAAGACTTCAAACTCCAGAGAGTATTTCAAGTTCAAGGACACCTCAACCACAAAAGCCTTTCAAATGCAACCTGCATCATATTCCTATTTATGTAAGTTTTGTGGAAGTAAGGTGTAAAACTGATTGTGACGGTGATCTCATGAGATCTACAGCAATGACTGATCAGTCTTTGTGGTCTTCTGCTGGCCCCAACCTGCCAGTTATCTGATGGTACAGTCCTTAGCTCCACTTCTCAAGTGCAATCCTGAGGGGCTCTGTGGAAGTCAGATCTGAGATTTTCCCAGCCCTGCTCACTCCTTTGTCACCCACTTTCTGGGAATCAGAGAAACTTAAAAAAGTCTGTCCATCCTGTAATTCCTGGTCCCTGAGTCCCCTTAGTTCCCCTTCCAAACTACTGCACAAATGAAAAAAATAATAAAGTGAGTTAAAAGAGAAAAGTTCCCTAAACAGTTACCTGAAAGTCAGAGGAATCTGAGGTGAAATTAAAAACAGGTAGATCTTTGCTTTCACTGTAAGCTACAAATTATAAGGCAGAGAAGGAAGATCAGTTCACTTGACAGCTTAGCTGAGGGCATTTCTGTCTGACAGAAAAAAATGTAGTTGATATCTGTAGTTGGCACCTTTCTTTAGGAGCCATTTCTGCTCAGAAAGAGCAGTCAGGCACTGGGACGGGTTGCCCAGGGAGGTGGTGGAGTCACCGTCCCTGGGGGTGTTCAAGGAAAGGTTGGACGTGGTGCTTGGGGACATGGGTTAGTGGGTGACAGTGGTGGTAGGGGGATGGTTGGAACAAATGATCTTGGAGGGCTTTTCCAACCTTAATGATTCTGATTCTGTGATACTATAATTCTGTGACGTGTAGTTGCTAAGTTGAGTCAGGAGGTCCTGAACCTGCTCTTCACATAGAGTGGGAGGGTCTCTGCTCCCCCAGCCTTTGCCTAGAGTTTCAGGGACTTGAGATATGTGGGATACCCGACCACCAGTGAAGACTCAGGCAAAGAAGCTGTTAAGTACTTCAGCCTTCTCCTTATCTGTTGTTACCTATTCTCTCTGTCTTCATTTGTCAGAGGTGATACACTCTGCTTAGTCTTTCTTTTGCAGCCAATGCACCTGTTAAACCCCTTCTTGTTATTCTTTGCATCCCTCACCAAGTTTAGTTCTGTCAGTGCCATGGCTTTCCTGATCCCACCCCTTCACACCTGGATCACATTTCTGTACTCTTCACAGGACACATGGCCCTGCTTCCACTGTCTGTGCATTTCCTTCTTTTGCCTAAGCTTGACCAGCAGGTCCTTGTTCAGCCATGCCAGTTTCCTACCTTCCTTGCTTGATCTATTACATATGGGAGTGCACACAAAGAGACCGTGACAAGGGAGAATGATGCAAACACCTCTTACAAATACGGTTACCCGAGGGAGTGAAGCTGTTTGCACATTTGTGGAAGCAGGACTTTGTGTTGCTGGCCATTTCTGAATTGTCATTACTTGAAAGAAAAAAAAAAAGAAAAAAAAAAAGCTGTCATTGTCTACTTTCTGCCTAATCTTTTTATCTGTAAGAATAAACAAGCAGCATTTAACCTGAGAAGCTGTCTAGTTTAATTTAAGGAAACCAGACACTCAGCACTGCTTTCACTAAGTAGGCCAGAAAATTCCCCAGGGTATTCAGCATGGAGTTTGTGTAAACATGAGTCAGTAGGCAAATGAAGTAAAAAAAAGGACAAAGCAAATCTAGTATTTACACATCGTGATCTTGTCTTGGGAATAGAAGGAAGCAAGAGAAACTACTGTAGGCTTTTTACTGTCTTAGTTAAATATTTCTCTTCCATGCAGTGAAAAGTGTTTCCCAGAAATACTGGGCTTTGTAAGCTTAGGTGTGATATATGTGTATTTTTTCTTAAAGCTGTGGCTCTGTCGTGCTTCACCTCCACTGACACAGAATTAAAGCTTTCATACCCCAAGGCAGGACTCACCACCCAGTCTCCCACACCTTGGGGAGATACCTCTGACTAACAGGTGCAGAGTTGCTGATACTTCTTCCAACAGCTGGGTTTTGTGAGGCTAAACTGACTTTCCTTCCAACTCTTGGAGAGCGTAATGGAAAAGGGAAATGGAAAGTGGAAAAACTAGATCAGGTTGCTCAGGGCCTCATCTAACCTGGTCTTGAACACCTCCAGAGATGTGTGAGGGGAGGAATGATAATAATGTTATTTGTCTGTAAGTATTATGGTTTTCACATCTAGAATTTTAAATTTGCCCTATATATTTGGTCCTGCTGCACAGCACCATCTGAGACCTGCTTTCAGGTTTATTGGGTTTATTGTTATAGACACTTTTTTTTTTTTTTTTCTTGGAAAAAGTTTTGTCCAAGTGAATTTATGTGTAATAAAAGTCTTTTGGATGATATTTTGGAGTATGATGCATCCTGTTCTATTCAATAAGCATCTCTTCTGAAGGTCTTTCAAGTTATACAAGGAAAGGTAGCTCACCCACAAAACGCCCTAATTTAACAGATGTGGAAGAAAAACCCTTTTGTTTTTCCATCATTTGGGCAGTTTCATAAGTGCTGAAGATCTGAAGGAATAAACAGCTGAAATGATTCACAAGGAATGAATCTCAAGGGAAGGTCTTTTCAGGACAGTTCACATAAAGTTGGGCTTTACGTTAAACATCTTCTTTAGCCCTGTTGAATTCTACTGGGCTTGAGCAGATACTTGCAAACAAAACAGATGTTTAATTGACTATCCTGAACTGCAGTGGACTTCAGAATAAGAGGATACCTGACTTGACAGCCAAACTGGAACACTTACATAGGGAATCCTACAATATTAGGAAGACGTAAATTAGATGTAGATAATACGAGAACTCCAATTCTTCTTACAGCCTCAATTAAAAATCAAAATAGGAAGAAAATTCAGGTGGTAAATTCAGCCCTGACACCTCATCATTTATCTCTGAACACATAGTGCTCTCACCCCAGTATAGGAGCTAAGATAACACGTTTCAAAGTTAATATCGATGTTTTGTTAACCCCAACATAATAAATAAGATAAATATAAAAAATATAATTTATATACTTATAAATATGCATATAAATATAAATTATAATTTCTATAACATGGCCATACATTTATATATTTAATTAAAACAAACAGTAATTATTATCATATTATAATATTATCATATTATAATAAATATATATTATACATAAACAATACAATAATATATATTGTCATTGTAATATAATGAATATAATAAGTATTACACTATCTATATATTTTTATATAACTATATATAATTTATAATATAGATATATACTCTATATATCTTATACAATATTAATATATTACTATATAACATTGGATATATGTAATGTATTTATATTTATGTTTACATATGTTATTTTAAATTAGATTCCAGTTTCTGCTTTTTGCTTGCGATGGATGCTGTACTCCAAAATGGAAGCTTCCTAATTCAGGGAAGCAAGATATGGAACTAATGTTATGTGCTGCATTGTTATTGATGTTTGGTATAAAGCAAAAGTGTGTCTAGAGAATAGGAGCTTGCTTAATAACAACAACAACAACAACAACAATAATAATGTGGTAGAAATTGTTAACCAAAACATGAATATGTGTATCATTACCATTTTCGGTAAGAACATATCTGCAGCACTTAGGACTTCTCCACCAGAGGGCACGATTCAAGTTTCTTTTCTTTTTTTATTTTATTTTTATTTTATTTTTATTTTTATTTTTTATTTGCTTTGGTTTATTTACCAGAAATTAATGAAATCCCAGCTCTTTTTAATAAAGCAGAAAAGCATCTTTCATGGCAGTGGAATATCATTTACTGCCTTAAAGGGTGCTTCTGTTCTAGAGCACTTCAGAGTTGAGCTACCAAGGTTTTCCGTATCCACATATAATGCTTCTCTGCAGTTTTCTCTAGTTTTTGTCCTTTCATAAACAGAGAAGGATTTCCAAATAGTTCTCCACCGGCTCTATGTGCATTTGGCAGTTGACATATATATGTTGTTTAGTTGAAGGATAGATTTTTTTTTTTCTGCTTTTTGGCTTTATTAAGGAATTCAGTGCTGCTTAAGACAGTTCTTACATTCTGCCCATCTAGGATGATGCATATAAAAATATTTTGAAGTTCTCCAGCATTTTTAGGCAGCCTTGGTTCCTTCTGTCCCATTACATAGGTCCAGTCAGAAACAGAATAGGATGCCAGTAATTACCCCCTCCTTACTCCTAGTAACAAACAATCTGGGTGACGAATTAGAAATTAATCACTTAGCTTTTTAAAATTAAAGCCCCTAATGGAATGCAATGTCATCAAAGCTGCAGAGAACTGTTGCCCTAATAAATGCAGTCAGGTGAACTGAGGATCTGCTCCCTGGCATGGAACCCACTCGTCATCGTTACAAAAGGAAGGGTTGTACTGTCATCCATTAGCTCTGTTCATGTTGACCTGCTAATTGACCCACTTTGCTAAGTGGGAATAAACTAGCTGCTAACCCGCAAAATAGTAAATGTTCAGAGCGACAATAGGAGAAAATACATTTTGTCTCAGTAATGGAACTGTAATTAGACACATTATATTTGTATATCTATTCATAATAAGGGCATGTAATTACAAGCAAGCCGAGAAATTTACCAACTTTCATTTTCCAGCCAAGTCTCATTAACCAAACATTTTCAGTGATGTGCACAAAGAGCAGAAAGCCATTTTGTATGTATTTCCATGGACCTGGGGCATTGCTGTGCCCTTCTGGCCTCTTTTGCAGTTACTTCTGGATAATAGATCTTCACAGATACAGATCAGGCAACCTCATTTCTAATCCAGTGTCCACACTGTGCTTTTTGTTCCCTTCCTCAAGCTATTGTCAATGATCTTTGTCTGCGTTGGTTAACCTCAAACAAATCTGACAGACGGGTCAAATGTGCAAAGACATTAAGGTCTTATAAGTTTCAAGGAAATAGCTATGTCTTTGTTGCAAGAAAAGCTGCAAGTGTGCTGTGCATGCTGTTCAGTACTAGGATCACTAACATTTATGCATAGACAGTCCAGGTTCCTTATTTGAGGTGCTTATGAAGGTACCTTTTCCTTTAAGCATAAAGTATAATTGTGAAGACCAAGCAAAGAGTTTACCAAAGATAAGCTGATAGCCAAGATATCCATTTATTCATGGTAAGATGAGGGAGCATGATGTGCTCACGGTACTAGCATACAACCCAGATCGACGAAAGCTTGATGTCCTCTTACAGAGGATTCTTGTGGAAGTGCTGGTATAGTGATGAACTACTCTGAGCTTTTGAGTTTGAGCTTCTCCTCATGGAGAAAGAGGAAGCCACGGCAGCCTTTAGTCCTTCATCTCATCTGTCTCTCTGCATACAGTGCTGCCAGAAGTGGAAACTGCCATTAGAGCCAAGGTCAAGCTGAGATCTAGAAGCTGAGGAATCAGGTGGAGTACCAGTTCACAGTGGGAAGGAGAGTTTTAACTAGTGGCCAGGCAAAACTCATGTGAAAAA
Source organism: Aythya ferina (assembly GCF_964211825.1). Lineage (NCBI taxonomy): Eukaryota > Metazoa > Chordata > Aves > Anseriformes > Anatidae > Aythya > Aythya ferina. Next base: position 64,815,056 of record NC_140300.1, on the reverse strand, counting down.
GCTAGGGAACTGGTACAAACATGTACAACCTAGATGAAATGTTGAAACAAAACCTGGCACAGCACGCAATAATGATGATAGCCCGAGTATAAGAGTCTGAACAGCAGTTAGTCTCACACCAAGTTTCTCTAAATCCCAGAAGCTATGAAACCCAGTCTCTGATCTGTGGCTGGAGTCTCAGCTGCAAATCTCTGATGAGATGTTAGTCTGTGAGCTACTGCGTGTGAAGCATCTCCAGTAACATTATGTACAAAAAACCCCTCAGTCCAGTGTCAAAGACTGAAATGAAATACAAATAAATAATTATCATCCATTTCAAAAAGCTTTTGATATTTTCTCCAGTGCTTCACAGACAACCTTTTCTGGGCCCTATGGCAATGGCAACTAAACCTCCCCAACCCTCTCATTTACTTGATGTTTCCGTCTCCACAGTGACAACTGCAGTATCAGTTTTTCTTTTTACAGACCCACATCCTTGATTCAAAGGGCAATGAAAGTGGATGTACACTAATATCCCAGACTGTGACATGAAAGATCAGTGGCATGGAAGGCATTTTCCTCTTAGTTCCCTACTCTCCTTCTCAAGATTTTCATCCAGATATGTCTGCTTTGGGACATAATTCAAATGACTTACAGAGAATTCAATCACCTTAGTATTGAAAATGAATTCTAGTCAAGAATTAATTCTAGTTCAAGAATTAACTAATTTTTCTGTGTGCATTCATTTTTGACATTTGCTTCAAAATGCATGCTCTTGTGGGTATTGGACTTCCCTCTGCTACAGAAAATGCACATTTGGCTTTTCTTGGATAGAGATCACCTAGTATAAAAAGAATGCTATCTGATCACAAAGTGTTGTTGTGAGTCCTACCTACTGTTTGTAATATGCTCTGGAGATGCTTGGATGAAAGCCAGTTAACAAATGCTGAGTATTATTAACTGTTTTCTTTGTTACCTTAACATTTTCCCTTTACTATTTAAAAGGCAGTCTCATTTCCCCTCTGAAACAAGAGTTTCCATATTAAAAATATCTATTCTATCTCTAAGAATCTTCTAACATTCCAGGAAAGAAAGAATAGAAATTCCACAGTATAAAATGTAATCTCTTCTTTGTGGAAAATTCTGTCATGTTTTATCTACATACCAAATCTGCATGTGAATGGAAGAGTATTCATAGTGAAACCAGTAAGACTTCACATTGCAAAAGGAAATAGAGATAGTTTAAGAAATCAATACAAATATACATTCATCCAGCATGATATATGGTATTTTTCAGCTCTGCATTAGTTCAAACTGAGAGTGCATTAGGTTCTAAGGAGCTGGAAGGTCTCAAAAATACTCTGATTAAAACCAGAACTAGAACAGAAGAACTTCTTTACTGAAAGGGTTGTTGGATATTGGAATGGGCTGCCCAGGGAAGTGGTTCAGTCACCATCCCTGGAGGTCTTTAAAAGATGTTTAGATGTGGAGTTCAGTGATACGGTTTAGTGGAGGACTGGTTAGTGTTAGGTCAGAGGTTGGACTCGGTGATCTTGGAGGTCTCTTCCAACCTAGATGATTCTGTGATTCTGTGATGAGGCTTTGATCCACTGTACCTTAACTCAATGAGACCTTTGTGAGATCATATAAAACGCATGTGGAAATCCCTGCTTTCCTGAGGCTGTACCAAGCAGCCAGAACTGGAGATTTTCTATCTGCTTACCATCTCATCCTGACCAATTCTTCAGCTCTCTTTCACAGATTTATTTGTTTATTTATTTATTTATTTTTGCTTTTTTGCTTTGATCGATTGCTTCAATCATATGTTCACAGTCCCACTGCTCTGGAATGGCTGAGAAGCAATTTACTTTAACTTAGTGGTTTTATTTCATATATTTGAATATAAAACACGTGGGAATCAATCTATCACATACTTGGAAAAAAACAGTTTAGAGACACTCATCCTCAACATCCACTACAGGTAAGAAATGTTCAGGTTATCCTCTAAAATATATCACCAGATCTCTAAAAATGAGGTTCACTGTGGCCTTTTCACAGTTAAAGGTTTACATAGTATTAAAAAGGGGTAAGTTGTTCCATCACCATACCAGGGGTGGAGGTGAGGCTGACTGAGATTCTTTTTCTTGCCCTTTTTGAAGACTGGAGTGACATTTGCTTTCCTCCAGTCCTCAGGCACCTCTGCTGATGCCCATGACTTACCAAAGATGATGGAAAGTGGCCTAGCAATGACTTCCGACAGCTCCCTCAGCACCTGCGGATGCATCTCATCAGGACCCATGGACTTATGGATGTCCAGCTTGCTTAATCGGTCCTTAACCCAGTCCTCATCAACCAAGGCAAACTCATCCTTTATTCCAACTTCCTCTGGGGCCTCAGAAGGCATTCAGTAACTCAGCCTTCTCTTTATCTCAGTGCCTTTATCTCAGTTTTTTTTTTTTTTTTTTTCCTCAGTGCCTACATTGCCTCTAGTGCTCATTTTATCTGCAATGTATTTGAAGAAGCCCTTTCTGTTGTCCCTGACTCCTCTCACAAGGTTTAATTCCAAGGAGGCCTTAGCTTTCCTGGTTTCCTTCCTACAACCTCTGACGACAGCATAAGTGGCCAGCCCCTGCTTCCATGATCTGGCGACTCTCCTCTTCCACTTGAGTTTGCCCAGCAGTTCCCTGTTTAACCATGCAGGTCTCCTGGCTCTCTTTCTTGACTCCCCACCTGTTGGGTTACTCTGTTTCTGAGCTTGGAAGAAGCAGTCCTTGAACACTAACCAGCTATTTTGGGCCTCTTTTCCTTCAAGTACCCTGTCCCATGGGATTTCCCCTAGCAAATGCTTGAAAAGGCCAAAGTTGGCCCTGAAGTCCAGGGTTGTGATTCTGCTCAGTACTCTGTTCCTGCCACATGAGATCTTGAACTCCACCATCTCATAGTCGCTGCAACCAAGGCTGCCTTCAACCTTCACTGCTTCAACCAGCCCCTCCTTGTTAGTGAGGACGAGATCCAGCAGCGCTCCTCTCCTAGTTGGCACATCCACCATTTGCTTCAGGAAGTTATCATCAATACACTGAAGGAACCTCCTGGACTGCAGATGGCTGGCTGAGTAGGCCTTCCAGCAGATGTCAGGATAGTTGAAATTCTCCACAATAACCAGGGCCTGTGACTTGGTAAATCAGGAGAGGGATCGGTGGAAGTGCTATCTTGGACTTCCAGAGGGCAGACTTTGAGCTGTGCCGGACACTGGTTGGCAGAGTCTCTTGGGAGGCAGTCCTGAAGGGCAGAGAAGTCCAGGAAGGCTGGGCACTCTTCAAGAAGGAAATCTTAATGGCTCAGGAGCAGGCCGTCCCCATGTGCCAAAGACAAGCCAGTGTGGAAGAAGACTGGCCTGGCTGAACAGAGAGTTTTGGCTAGAGCTTAGGAAGAAAAAGAGGGTTTATGACCATTGGAAAAGCGTGTGGGCCACTCAGGAGGACTATGAGGATGTTGTGAGGCAGTGCAGGGACAAAATTAGAAAGGCCAAAGCTCATCTGGAGCTCAATCTGGCTACTGCTGTTAAAGATAACAAAAAATGTTTTTAGAAATACTTTAACACGAAAAGGAGGACTAAGAAGAATCTCCATCCTTTGCTGGATGTGGGGGGAAACTTAGTGATGAGAGATGAGGAAAAGGCTGAGGTGCTTGATGCCTTCTTTGCCTCAGTCTTTAGCAGCAAGATCAGTAGTTCTCTGGGTACCCAGCCCCCTGAGCTGATGGAAGGGGATGGGGAGCAGAATGTGGCTCTCATAATCCTCATTTCCAGCCAGCCATTTCTTACGACTCTGTGATCTTGGAGGTCTCTTCCAACCTAAATGATCCTGTAACAATCTCCTGATCGAACATGGATTTCTAAGTCCTCCTGCTTATACCCCATGCCACGTGCATTGGTGTACAGGCACTTCAAGGAGCAAGCTGAGTGGTCTTCATCACTGCTAGGGTGCTGCCCCACTGGTGTAAGCCCAGCTACAACCCAATCCCCCTTCAGATCTAGTTTAAAGCTTTCCAAATGAGACCTGCTAATTCCTGTCCCAGAACATTTTTGTCTTTGTGAGATAAACCTTTCCTGATTATTACTGTCGGGCCTAGTGTCTTATCAAAGCCATTATCAAAGAACCCAAAGGCCTCCTGTAGCACCAGTCACACAGCCAATCATTTATGGACTGGATCCTTCTATTCTGTCCCATGTCATCACCCCAGAATGGAAGGAGGGAAGAGAAAATGACTTGGAAGTGAGGTGGATAGGAAGCAGGGTTGCCTGTGGCACCAAACTGGGACTTTCTTCCAACCTTCCTTGTGTTTTTGGCTCCCTCTGCCTGACAGCGACAGGGCAGGGGCTCCACCAGTCTCTGGGGGGCATTCCCCTGGCAGCCTTCTCTCTGGCACACCAGGGAGCGACTCCACCAAGCAATGTGCTCCCTGAGCTCAGCCACCACGGCGGCAGCGGCAAGCCCAGCAGCTCCCTGCAGCCAGGGTGCCCGTCTCTGGGCAGGCACCCCGTTTGGCTCGCCACAATGTTTTTGGGGCGAGCTCTGTGCCCAGGGGACGCCACAGAAGGTGTGTGTGTGACCGCGCACAGCCCGCGCCCCGCCACACGGCTGCTGCCGGCGGGAACCGCGCGGCGCCGCCCTCCCGGGTCTGTCTCCGGGCAGAGCACGGGGGCGCGGCAGCCGCCAGCCTCTGGCCAGAGCCGAAGGAGACGGGCTGGTCGCCACGCTGTCCCGGGCCGCTCTGAGGTAGCTGGCCTCGGCTACTGAGCCTTATACAGAGCTGGAATCATAGAATTATAGAAAAACGGGGTTGGGAAGGACCTACAGGATCAGCTAGTCCAACCGCCCTCCTATCACCAGTGCTGCGCACTGAGCTACTAAACCATATCTCATAGCACCTCATCCAGGTGCTTCTTGAACACCGCGAGGGACGGTGACTCCACCACCTCCCTGGGCAGGCTGTTCCAGTGCCTGACTGCTCTGAATGAAAAAGTTTTTCCTGGTATCTAATCTAAATCTCCCCAGGCTCAACTTGTGGCCATTTCCTCAAGTCCTATCACGAGTTATCTGAGAGAAGAGGCCGACCCCCCTCCTCATCACAACCTCCCTTCAGGGAGTTGCAGAGAGCAACGGGGTTTCCCCTGAGCCTACTCTGAGCCTCCTCCAGACCAAACACCCCCAGCTCCCTCAGCCGCTCCTCACAGGCTTTGTGCTCCATGCCCTTCACCAGCTTTGCAGCCCTGCTCTGGACACGCTCCAGGGCCTCGCTGTCCTTCTGGTACTGAGGGGCCCGAAGCTGAACACAGTGCTCGAGGTGCGGCCTCACCAGAGCAGAGCACAGGGGGACGATCACCTCCCTGCTCCTGCTGGCTGCACCATTCCTTGTACAAGCCAGGATGCCGCTGGCCTTCTTGGCCACCTGGGCACACTGCTGGCTCGTGTTCAGGTGAGCATCAATCAGCACCCCCAGATCCTTCTCCTCTGCACAGCTTTCCAGCCACTCTGCCCCAAGCCTGTAGCACTGCATGGGGTTGTTGTGGCCAAAGTGCAGGACCCGGCACTTGGCCATGTTGAACCTCATCCCATTCACCTCATCGCAGCAGCCCAGCCTATCCAGATCCCTCTGCAGGGCCACCCTACCCTTAGGCACATTGACACTACCTCCCAACTTGGTGTCATCTGCAAACTTACTGAAAGTGCACTCAATCCTCTCATCCAAATCATCAATAAAGATATTAAACAAGATAGGCCCCAGTACCAACCCCTGAGGGACACCACTTGTAACGGGATGCCAGCTACATGTAACTCCATTAACCAGAACCGGCTGGGCATGGCCCTCCAGCCAGTTCTTGTCCCAGAGAAGAGTGTACCCGTCCAGGCCATGGGCAGGCAGTTAGAAGAGCTAGAAAAGTAGTAATTGTGTCTTGGAGAAAAACTGGTTGTAACTTGGCAGGTGATTCTTATGCTAAATATGTCTCTTATATTGTAGAAGCAGTGTCAGCTTCATTCACTCTGCTTGAAAGCACTGGGAAATCCAGGACCTAATTCTGCACTTCACTATTTTTATGACATTAAAGGATCTTGCTTGATTTGACATCTGCCACCCTATCAGCTTTTCATTGTTTTGCAGTTACAACTGTTCTATAAGGTTGTCCCCATGCTTTTCTGTATTTCCTTTTGATTTTGTATTGAAGAAATAAGGCAATTTTAAAAGGGTTGTATTGAATGGTATTGTTCTTTCAGCTGCAGGAAGGGTCACTGCATGGTGTAAAAGCACATTACAAAGTTATGGGAATTGATTTGAAAACAGATGAGGGAGCAAAAGCAAAGTAATGTAAGTAAAATCATAAAATGAATTTTATGTGTCATTAATTCTGATAACTGATTTTATTACTTTGGAAAATTATTCTGGCACTCTACTAAAAAATACTTAACCTAATTTAAATTTCTGAATGTATTTTTCTGGCAATTCACTGTAAGCAATATTTTTTAGTCAATGAAGTGGAGCTAATTTAGACTTCAAATGCTTCAGAAATGATGAATTTGCTAAGATAAGGTTTTTATATTTTTCTGCTGCTATATTTTTAATGTTATTAGTGGAAGGAGAACTAAACTATTACAACTATATTGTCACCCTCTATGTATATAACAACAACCAACTAAACAAAGAAACAAACAACAAAAAAAAAACAACCCTAAGCACAAATTATAACACTGTTTTTACAGAAAATATTATTTGTATTTGTGTAGTGGCAGTGACTGAAATTCAAGAACCAACTACTTTCATATAACTTAGTTGGTGGTAGATTCAGATCATTTGATTTCTATCTCCTTTTTCCAGTCAGGACTGGCATATGTCCTAAATTAGAGTACAGCTTAGAAAATGGTATTTCCTCTTCTCGTCCTCCTCATCTGTCTTTTCCCATTTTCTACCACAATTGTCCTGGCCATCATAAAATAGTACAAAGCTATCGAGGCATCTCTGTGCCTTCTGTCTTGAAAAAGTGCTATGAGTATTGCCCAAGTATCTTTGAAAATCTGGGGCTAAATAACTCTAGGACAGGTTTTTGTCTGACCTAAGAAACATGGTCAAAATAATCATGAAGTGAGTGAGTTGCACAAATTTATATCATTATGTCCTAAGGATTAGCTTTTAAAACAGCCTCTTTCAATCCAATCTGACAAAAGAGAGGAATCAAAAATATAGTTGACTGCTTTCATAAAAAATCTTAGGTAGCCAAAAAACAACTTTCTAAAACCTCCTTGATGAAAACACGACAGTACATTTTCTGTTCCATTAGACATTTGGACAGTCCACCAGAGGGGATTTCCCCTGGAGGCAAGAGTGTCTATGAAACTAGGCTTCATTGTTTCTTCACTCACAAATCTGTTAAAATTAGGCATTTAAAAATTCAGGCACAGGCTTCTGAAAACTTCCCCCAGTGGTCATTTACATATTTCTGAGCCAGTCGAATGTGTTTTGAAAAATATTGCCAGGTCTTTCTGGAAGATGGAATGTAAGCACTTAAACATTTACCCAATGAAAGGTAATTAACTAACTTTCTGGACTGTTTTCTATCTGACGTAATTTACTGTAATCCATCCATCAGGACTGTCAATTTAGTGACACAAACACAACTTGAAGAAACGCTGTGTCAGCTGAAGTTCATGTATTTCCCCACCCTGTGCTGGAGATTTACTAAGAACGGTTCATTGCTGTCTGCTGTGGCCCCTGGTGGCATCACAGTTCTTTTGCAGAAGCAGTGCTCAGTCACTAACTGCTGTCTGTGTGCTGCTTTATTTGTACCTCTGTGGGCAAAGAGATGGCAGGCTATTTTATAACCTCCTCCGCCCACTAGGAAACTGGGCAAAGAAACAGTTTCACCTTCTTGGTGCATACCAAAGATTGTCTACTTTAGAAGAGGATAAACTCTGTTCACTCAAATGAAATTCATCAGCCACTTTTTTTTTTTTTTTTTTTTTTTTTTTTTTTCCCCAGTTTATTTTATCAGCTGCAGTATTAATGCAGTCCTGCAGGGTACAGAAGGAGTGAGTCAGGCAGCCTCTGGCAAGACGCCACTTCAGTAACCTCTTTGGGGATTTGCAGTGGCACTTTGAAGCTGAATGTGAGGATGCACAGTAGTGCAGACTGTTAGGAGAGCACTTCTTATTTCTTATCTCATGACAGTCACTGGAAAACCAGTTGCTTTTCTGTGTCTCTTCTGTAGGTAAAATACGGCTGGGAGCTGGCAAAACTCATAGTAAGGGAGCAGATTGACGGCAGGTCCATCCCTCAGTGTAATGTTTTATGGTGTTATACATGTAGAACCCAAGGTAGCTGTGAGGTAACAAGTAGAGCTTTGTTGCAGAGCACAGCTCAGCAGCTTCTGGCTACAGTCCCAGAGAGCTGACAGAGCAATGCTACAACTGATCAAAGTCATTAGCAACATCAAATGAACTATGGTATACAGCAAAGCCGAAATTCAGTGAGCAGTTTAGAGGCTGTTGGTTCTGGAATACTTGAAGCAATACATGAAAGAGATTGTAGTAACCTTGTAGCCTTTCCTTGCCTAGGAGTGCACAGTTGCTTAACTATTTTATCTTTATAACTCCAAGAAAATCTTTCTACTCTTCACGGACTTCATTTTAACTTCCATGTATTGCCACAAGTCAATTCAGACTGCAACCCTTTGCTCGCTTCCTTGCTCTGTCCATGCCCGTATCAGCCCTGAGATATATATCGTTTTCCAACAGTGTCCCTTGTGTCTAACATTTCTTCTACACACATACAATTTCCTTATTGCTTATTTTTACGGGCAGTGCATCTGTGGTGTCCATTGCATAGAGTAGTGTTTACTATCTCTCTTAATGGCTACCATTTAGAGTACAGCTTTATAGTACATCTTTTTTTCTCTCTCCACTGTCTTACTATTTAGTACTGCTGTTTGCCCTTTGCTCATATGTACATTAGGATTCTGTATTCTTTTCAAAAATAAAATCATTTTTTTTTCACTTGCAGTGACCCATTCTTTTTAATGCATTTTTTTCCAGCACTGTAAGCCAGTTCTTGTGAGAGCTGGCTGAAAGGGTAGGTGAGAACATAACTGAATGAAAATTGTGATGAAGCAGTAAAATATCAGTGCTGCTGTACTACACTAGAAAACACTTGCATGGTGTAAGATGAAAAGTTCTTGCAACCCAATTATAAAAACACTCAAAATGTGAATTGCAGCACATCTTCCTTGTTTTTGGGCTGAAGTTCTTTGTCACCAAGTTCTGCTATATGTGTATCAGTAGCCTATATATATGGTCAGCTGACAGATCAACTGAATGATAATGTTTAACTATGGAAATTAATGTTTTGTGTTTGGCTGCTTCTTGTGACGTGAGAAGGAGATTTGAGTTACTTTACTGCCATTAGGGCTCTAACAACTGCACACATGGACTGTGGGCTATTATACCTTGGGCAAAAAGGGCTGAATAGCTCATGCAGTGTTTCCTGAGCCTTTACAGCTAAGCAGTGTTGCACAGTTGGATAGGACCTGTATTGCCATCCTGAAAATGCCACAGCAGAAAGCTCTATTAAACTGCTGGAGACAGAACTGATGGTGAATCATGGTCAGAGTCTGCAATCATGTAAACTACTTCAGTTAACGAGGGGCAGGTTAGATTTCATGTAATTACTGGAATAGCTAATAAAATAATAGATGTGTACAAAGAACTAGAGATACTATGAATTTGCACATTTGATGCATTTGGAGAGAAAAGATAGATAATATGTAACTGAAGTAATTTATCATCCTTTGTAACTTAGGCCGGGAATGTATCCTAAATGATTTCACATCATTTATATATATATATAAAATAATTTATATGTTTAGTCATTTATATACACTGATACATAAGATCCCCTCTCAGACTTCTCCAGGATAAAACCTGACAGCTGGACCAAAGACCAGTGCAGAAACTCTTCTAGGTGAGGAGGGAGGGTTGCATCTCTCAGTGTGTAGGCAATCTTTCATACTCCTTGCCCTTGAATGAAATCAGTAAGGGTAGCAGCCTGACCACCAACTTCACTGCAGAACATTTGCTCATTTGGTGGCATTAAGGTTCAACTGGCACCTGCTGTGTGAGCAAGCAAGGGCTCTAATGCACACCTGCTCTTCAACTATCTTATTTACTAACAGCTGGTGCCAAGCTCTAGTGCCACTCTCTGGCATACAGCAGCTCTTGAACACAGGGGATTTCAGATAAAGAACAGAACTGAAACTGGGACTGGATGGTAAAAACAGATACGAAGTACCAACATTGTCTTCATGTAGTAAGCAAAAGGCAAACCCCAATTTGCAGAAGATTGCAGGTGGGCTAGAATCCAGTGATCTGTACCAACTAAATAACAGTGAAAATTTGGAATCATTTTGTGGTTTATTTTATATTTTTAAGATGTACTGAAGGCTTCATAGAGTCTAAAAAATATTCCATGAGAATGCAACTCAGCTAACATATCACTTTGTAATAAATGACTCTCACTCATTTATTTTTTTTCCCATCTTAAATGGCCACATTTGCATGTAGACTATCTTTCTTTATGCGAGCCCTTCTGTTCCTACTGATCTCTCAGCTGAAGCCATAAGCCTTTGTTTGTGACATCAACATGAGTTGCTGTGTACATGATTACGATGTTAAGGAGAGCGCATTATGGCTTCAGGTGAGGAATGAACAGCAGGAGCAGACAAGTTCATAAGTCGCAAACATCCTGCTTGCATGCAAATGCCCCTATTGTCATAACACAAATGTTACGGAGAAAGATTTGCAGAATATAGAACAGGCAGGCAAAAAAATAATAGTCATCAGTGGCTCCCCAGAGTTCTCCAGGAACCACTGGCTATTTAAAAAATAAAGGTGAAGGTGCACGATTTCTTTGTGAGCATAGGTTGTTGGGGTTTTCTGTTTTGTTTTCTCTTCCCTGAGGAAAAAGGCCATCTGCCCAACTTTTATAATTTCCAGTGATGTTTCACCTCCACGGTTTCCACTTCTTGACTGTGTACTTCAGCCAGCATACAGTTCTGTTCAGACTCTGCCTGGCTGCTTGCGGTCTATGTTATACAGCAGAGTTCTTCCTCAGAAATAAAACTTCAGAAACTCATCCAGACTCAGCAGATGCACTTCAGTGTGTTGGGGCATTCTTGTACGCAGAAGGTATAGGAAATGCATAAGGCTGTCAGAAATTATTATGTCAGAAATTATATATGTGCATATATTTCGTATGTGCTTCCCATGTGATCAGTTAAGGGCTGCTCCAGTTGTACAGAATAAAATTTGGTGCTGCATACTGCTGCCTGTGTGATGGACTCTGGAAGCACTTTATAAATCAAGAATTTAATTATACTGTGACCATGTGGACAAATGCCACAGCGGTTGTGTTCAGTTACAGCTCACTTCTGGGTTTGTGTTTTTCTCAGAAAAGAACTATTACTGCCAATTAGCTTCTTAAAATGCATCACAGGATTTTTATTTTTTTTTTCTGTGCTGATATACCAGTTAACTGTCACACATCATCCTGAAAATTGGATAACACAAATAAACTTCTGACACTCCCTTACTTCACTTAGCTGGTGTACGTTTTGATATTTTCTTGGCGCTTTCTTGCTACTAGTAGTAATAATTTGTAGAAATAATTGTGGCTAAAAACATCAAGGCTCTAGTTCACTAGTTATGGACAAAAGAATAAATTATTAATTGCCTTAATTAGTTTAGGATTCTGAGGGCACCAGAACAGTATTTTATTAAGAATTTATACAAAAAAAAAAAAAAAAAAAAAAAATCACCCATTGAGGTTGAGGCTTTAATCATGCCTTTTCTACTGTCTTAAGTGGGAATTGTGCTAAAATCCTATTCAACAACCTGAAACTAGAGTTTGTTCTTCAAGGATGAAGGTAAATGAAATCTCCAGTATATGCGCCATATCTACATTTGTACTGCAGCAGCCTATTGATTGTATTTCTTATTACTTGTATGGATTCCTTACTACTACCTCCTTTGTTTGCTACTGTTGCCTAGGAGACATTTCTGATGTTGTTACAATAAAAACAGTTCTCAAAATGAGAAGAAACTTGAAAGACTTCAGAAGAATGCTTTTTAACTGATTAGAGATGGGTAGAATTCAAACGCTATTCTAACCCTTGACCTTAAGTCAATGTCACTCTTAAACGGATGGAAAATCCTTCTGCTGGGAGCATCATCAGAAACAGGGTCGGTTCCACTTCCACCAGGGGAAGAGAAAAAATCATCTCCCTCCATCTTATTTGGAAATCTTGCAAAAGATTCACAACCAAACTGAAAAAATTGAGAAGTTATGTTTTCAGGTAGACCTCTAATTCCCTGAATGGATTGGAATACAAATGCTTTAACCTGTACTTTTCAAGCAAGCTGAGTGGATTTTCTGCTTCATGCATAGTTAGTATTAAGAGGCTACCCTTTTGCAGCACTACTTCTCGTTGAGTTTGGCTTTGCCTTTTATCAGCAACTTCTGCTTTATTTCTGAAGGCTATCTTTAAACAAACAAACAAGTAATAGTGCAAAGACCATTTTTTTTTGGTGAGCCCAGTCATGGTCTGCACTTTTAGTCCTTTCCCACACAATGCAATGCCAATACTGAGTGCTGTGCTGGAGTGCTTTCAGCTTCTTACTATCTCCCCTCATAAATTTATTCTTTTGTATCTCACAAGGGTAGAAACAGTTCCCTTCTTGGAAGAAGAAAAAAAACACCTCCACACACCTTGAATTGTTCTAGCTAAGAAGTCTCCTGTATTAATATAACTCAACTCATAATATAAGGGATGCTGTTGCTCCTGCTGCTGTTAAGATGTCTCTTCATCTAAATATCTTAAAATCTTGATATCAATCAGCTGGAAGTGGAGCCTTATGGGAAGGGAGAAAACACCTGAGGAATTTAGGTCACCAAATGAAACTAGAATCATTAGGTGGATGAACTATAGCTGCTGAGAAGTACTGCAACAGTGTACTGGAACGAGCTGAGGTACAGTTACATACCAGAACATACATCTGTTGAGGTGTATTGGTGATTATACAAAGAATGTTCATTACTCAGAGTCAGTGGCTTTCTATAACCTACTTACAAAGATACTACTTAAGCCTGATTTTCAAATGACTTACCAGAAGAACTGGGTTGAGGGCAAAAATTTTTGCATTAAAATACATACAAAGATGGTTAGTGTAAGGGTATGTGAAGAGAGTGTCTGCTCCTAAAGGTCAAGGGTCCTTTTTCAAGGCAATGAGAGATAATAAGAAAGAGAGAAAGTGATGGGATCCAAATCTGGTCATTCACACCAATGCATGAGAGCATGCGAGAATGTAGAAATATTTACTCCACCAGGGTTACGTGATGGAGGATGTCCAGGGTGGGACAGGAAACAGGGGACTAGAGGAAAAAGGTTGGGTTGTTTTCTGCAGTTGTTATGATACCAATTGGACAAAGGGCCTTAGCATTGGCATTTCTTACCTAGAGAACAGATGGAGCCTTCTGTGCAAGAGGTGGGAAAGAGGATAAGGTGAGCAGAGATGCTTTGTACCGCTCTCCACAGTGCTCAGGGGCAAGAAGTACTAGCAGCAGTTAACATAAATTGCAACTGCTAAGTATGAGGCGGGTCTCAGACTGCACCTGAGGCCATGGAAGGTTTACCTCCAGGAGGACATTTTGAGCCTTTGTTAGGCTCATAACAGACCAGCTCTGGCATGGTGCTCAGGTGTTTTCAAACAGCACTGGGTTTGGCACGTGATGAACAAAGAAAAAAGCCAAGATAGTCACTGTTTTCACAGTGTTGTGAAAACATGTATTTCCATGTCTTGCAGTTATTTCTGTGATACAAGGCACTGGCTGAAGGTAGCTGAAGCAGAAGAATGTTGAAGCTTTTACTCGACCAAGATATTAGCACTCCACAGTCATGTAGAATTAGAGTTTACCAGTTTGAGGGAAAAAAAAAAAAGAAGTGAAAAATGTATGAAATGTTCTTCCACCTTCAGAACAAAGATGGCTGAGTTGTTCTGTCAATACCAATGCATTCAATTAATTTTATCCTTTTAACTTGTTGTACACTATATTTTACATTTATTTATTTATTTATTTATTTTTGTGACTGCCTGACAGCCACTTTATCAGAAAAGCATTTGAGCTTGCCAAATCATGAGCTGGATTCTCAAAAGATCACAAAACAAGGAGGCCTTATTTCTTTCTTTCTTTTTTTTTTTTTTTTCTTTTTTTTTTTTTCTTGAATTGCTCAATAATCTGAAGGTATTGCTGAGAAAGACATTGTTATGTAATAGAGATACTATTTCTGTTAAAATTGCTATGTTGTCACTCCCTAGCACTGATAAGAAGAAAGTTCTCCTTCATCATGAAACACAGGAAAAGGCAAAAGGAAATGTTATGTTTTGCTGTGAAGAAGAGTCTTAATTAAATATATATGTATATATATGCTAAAAGAAATCTGAAAAGTTTCAAAATAAGAGATCTAAAATGAAACAGAGCCCAGACACTGAATATGATGCTCAGAGGTTTTTTTTTTTTTTTTTTTTCTCCAAGGCATTTAGTTTCCTTTCAGCCTTCAGACTGCTCAAATGCTGTAAGGGACAATGCTCAGGCCTCAGTAGGAATGGGAATCAATGGGAGTTCTCCGGTATGGATTTTCTAAGCCTAAGCTTCTTAGCAGAAAGCTCCAAGAAGTTGCTGGGAAACTATATCAGAAGTTTTCATGACGTTTTATACAAGCTCCTGATCTGCATTTATTTAAGTACCAAATTGGACTTAAAATAGCAACCAAACAACAGAAAACACACAGGCTCATCATGGTTTGAAATGCTTACTTCGGACGTTTTCCTAAAAGGAGTGTTCAAAGCTGATGATAGTCTGTGTTAAGCTTACTATATACAGATATTAGTAGCTTCAAGTGGGTGACACCAAACTAATCTCTCTTCCTTGCAGAACAGACCAAGGCTCTACTGTTAAGTCACTTTATAACAGTTCTTGTGTAACTTTCTTTTATTGGTAGGGGTTTGGGCCTGGAGATTCAGATGTGCTTACTAACACCTGGGGTTACTACTTGTGGATTTTTAGGTTGGAGGTTTACTGCACAGCATCACAACAGTGGCATACGACCTTCCTAAGCAAGACAGGGCCTATTCTGTTCTCTGGATTTGTGGCACTTACGTGGTCCTTCAGCTCATGAAGGCTCTCATTAATTGTCTCAGTATGTGAAGTTTAAATGTGGTGGTCCTTATTTGTGCTGTGAGGTAGGGAGTGGCTACTCCTCTTTATCAGAGCAGGGGAATCTCAATGATGTTAAAAGTCAGATTTCTCCCCCAAATAAGATAAAGTACAGTGGATACAGTGGCTCCAAAATGGCAATCTTTAAAGCTCCATCTATGTATTTGATTTCATGGGTGTCTAATTCTTTGATTTTCTAGGTGACTGAGAATTGGTCTCTGTGGAAATTCAAAACTTTCTTTATCTTGACAAGTCTGACCATGTTAAAGCTGCTAACTAAAGCTGAGATAGTGAAATGATGCAATATATATAACTATATATATAACTATAACTATATATATATATATAACTGCTATATAACTGTTATATATATATATAATATATGTAACTGCTAGCGTTAGGTCAGAGGTTGGACTCGATGATCTTGAGGTCTCTTCCAACCTAGAAATTCTGTGATTCTGTGATATCTTCCACCCCTTCCCTGGTCTTTCCCTAACCAGAGGGTAATATGTCTCTCATGAGGGAGGGATGAAACAGTGGCTCTTGTCCTAGGCTGGTTGGTTGGTTTGTTTTCTAAATAAATTGCTTCCTACGAAAATAGGAAGTATCTTGAGGAAAACAGACTGGAGTTCAGGATTCACCTCTTAGGAGGGTGAGGTAGGTTAAGGCTTTAAAGGATTTATAATAAACTTGAATAATTAAAAATTTGTAACCAGTAATAAAGTAATTACCATGTTCTAGCCTTTCTCAATCCTAAATAACACCGAGAATTTCTTTTTAGAAAAAAAAACACTAACGATTTATTTGATCTCCCTCCACCTCACCTAAATGCACTGATAATTTAATTTCTTGAATGATAACTCAATGAAAGAAATACTTAGAGCTAGGTCATTAATTTAATACTTCATAGCTCCCAATAACTAGAAGATGCCTTCATATAATATGACATGCTGAATACCTGGCAAGTAAAAGCAAGATGTAGAGCAACCACTCTAATTACTTAAATCTACTTGCCCAGGGACAGGTCTTCCTGTCACTCATTAGGATTCTGAGCCACAACTGTAGTAGCCTGAAGACAATGAAGATGCAAGTTGAAGGGGCAGTGAAAGGAAAGCAGGGAGGTAAATACAATTTCTTATTTTGCTGAAGGAAATGAGGATAATGACATAGCAAGGAAAATAAATCTATATCTGTTAAATCATGTAAATTAGGGCCTGAGCTTGAATGTGAGTCCAGACTCCCACCTTGCTGATGAAACTTGTTTGGCTTACTACCTGGTTCATTTGACGAGGGTGTGGGAAAAAAGTTACTCTCTAGACCATGAAACCTGGACGTGGGGCTGGCCTATGAGGATTGTATTTTACTATCAACTTAGAAACAGACAAATCAAGAAATTGAGCCCAGACTCTGGTACAAATATAAAGAGGTTCTGGGGCATCCTTCTAGTATGAGAGATGGAGAGCAAGAAACCCTGGAAATATTAAGATGGATTTTTGTCAGCCTTTCAAGAGGATTATGACTTGATGTCTCCTGCTCACTGATGTTTGGATGACTTTGAAGACTGGTCCAGCCCTGTGTTCCATTTACTGTCAGAGTCCTCCCTCCTTGATGCTGTCGATGAGTCTTCTCTGATCTAATGGAAAGAATAGTGATTGTGTGGCATATGACTCTTGAAAGGATTTAGACATGAGTCATTTTCTGAAGTTTAACTACTGTTTCTCATGTGTCAGAGCTAGGATTTTCTTTTACTAGCCAGCTCTTCAACAAATGCGTGATTAAACAGGATGAAAGCTGGCTTCCCACCAAGAACAGGGCTAACTAAGGTTCAATATATTTGCAAATTTGTAGCTATTCTAGAAAGACAGCACTTTATTATATATATTACTTCCTTTTAAATAAATGACCTTCACTTTACATACTACTTAATTCTGTATGCAAGCATCTGAATAATATATTATGTCAATTAATTCATGTCAAAGATAATTTTAATAAGTAGGTAAAAAGACTGATTGGTTTCATTTTTTTTTTTTTTTTTTTTTATATATATACTTTGGCAGCTGCAAAGTTGTTTTTTGGAATAAATGGTTTTGTTTACAGAAAGAGTTAATATAGGCTCTGAAATCATTACCATTTTATTGACAACTTTGTAAAGTGCAGAACATACCTGCACTGAAGGGCTAGGTAATCATTAGAGTTAAAATGACTGAGGAAGCTATTCAGCCTGATGAGGGGCTTCTCTCTTAGTCACACTGGAAAGCAAAATTCTGAAGCCCTAAATGTGTTCCTAGTGAGCTGGATTCTCTTTCTTTTACTCAACTGAATACGTGTGCTGGTCAAACACCTGAGGATGTCAGGAAACGAGGCTCTCAGAGGTGAAGCAATGATGTATACTGGAGACAGATGAGCTTGATACCAGTGAGTTTCTTCATATTTGTGTGTGCTTCTGCATTGCCCTGAAAGTGGTAACAGAGGTGGCTGTACAACATTTTCTGGTGTATGGCAGGTCTTGGTTTTGTTAAGCACTGCTAACAATTCAAATCTGGGTAGGGCTAACTTTCTAAGTGGAAGTACTGTGGCAGATGTTATGCGAAGTACTTGGGATTCTCCTCACTGTTAATTTCTTTTATCAGAGCCTGTTGTTCATGTGCCTGTTCGTAGATGTGCAGCTGTTTAAAATGAATCCTTGCTCACTTGGAAGAGTTTTGCTTTGGCACATGGATTCATTTTTTAACACTCAAAGTTCAGAAAGGGTCCTGAGCTGCACCAGGATAGCACTAAAGCAATACTGGAAAATCTGGCAGTTTGGTTTTCAGAACTTTGTTGTGTTGGTTTTAGATCCTCTGTGAAATCTTATCGTAATGGAACAGCTGGAACCTGACTGATGCTTCTTGCTGTAGAGCTCCAGGTGATGTATAGGTTTTCTCCACTAACCTTAAAGACCTTCATTTCACTTACACATTTGATCACTGGGAGCACAGAAAGTGTCAGCGCTATTCTGATCCTCTGCCTGGCAGTATTCAATAGCAGAGCAATAAGAGCAAGGTGCACAAAACCACAAAACTGCTCAGCAGGGAGCTGTGTGATATTGGGTAGTTAAGTGAAGACCCCTGAGACTTGTGCTTTTGAACTGGTTAAGAACTTGGGAAAACCATATGCTTAAGCCACAAGGTGACTAGTCACATGCCCAGGCCTGCACTATCATATTTTTATAAGAAACATGAAGAACATAATAAATATGTATTTTCAATATAATTTCTGTCTCTGTATGGCTCATAGCTAGTTCCTTGCTTGAATTGCTTTTCTGACAGCAATGCTGTCAGGTGAAGTGTTGTCTTTGGTATATATAATGCAGTCTGTGCCACTGACATTTTGGAAGCGCATTCAGATGGTTAAAATCTCATATTAATATCATGGAAATTTCTCAAGGCTATGACCTTTTCTGTCTGCCTGAAACTCTAAAATATGTGTATATTACAATATGCTTGAGTTCCTCAGTCTTCTGTCTTTCTGGATTTTCTACTTTGGCTCTTCAGACTTCGGCAGCAAAACTGACTGTTTTTTATTCCTCCCCCCTCTCCCCCCTCCCCCCCCCAAATCCCATTTTATTTCACTCATTTCCTCCTCATGCTTAACTGCTTGTCATCTTGGCAAAGCCCTGAGTAATATCGAGATTTTTTTCTGGTCTGTTCCAGAAAGGCTATTTACCTCTGACATGGTTGCTCTCAATAGTCACATGGTGGCTGTAATATTTGAACTTGACCTCCTTGCAACAAACTGGTGATTGGCCTACCAGAAAGCAATAAGTAAAACTTTTCCATGAACTTCCCATTTCAGTGTAGAAGGATGTCTCAAAATGGAGAGACATTTTGAGCAGTCACTGTATCTCGCTGGTTTCAATGGGAGCTTCTAGATGCTTGTTGCTTGTCGAAAATAATCTAGCTTTAAATACCAGAGCCTCATCGCCATCTCTCATTCCTAAAAATTAGGGCCAAGTCTCATAAGCTATGTATCTCTTTCAGCTGTGTTAGCTTTCTTGCCTCTCTTTCCTTTAGCCATTTGTCTGTCTTGGTTTTAGCTTTGAAGCATTTTGCTGTGTGCACTTCTCCATCCCTAAAAGGATCCTAAATTAAGTGAAAGATGTATCTGAGTTTTTTTTTCACTTTCATTCCAAAGCCATATTTCTGACACTACATATTTCACATACTTCCCATTCTCCCCCACCCACTGCTAGTCATGCTAGCAGCATGATTGATCCTGTTGTGAATGGATCAACAGCTTAGGGGTGATAAATGTCTGACTCCCACCAGTTTCCCATAATATCTGGGCAAATTTGTATCCAGATATTTCTTTCCTTGGACAGAAGAGGTTGGGGGAAAACGCTGTCAGTTTTCTAGAGGCCAAGAAACTAATGACTTTTTTGCCTTATGATGCTCATGTGGAATTAGCCCCAGGCTGTCGGCAGCAGAGTTGCTTGTCTGATAGTTACTCAGGTGCCTCGGTGAAGTTAGAGTCCAACAGCATATCCTAGGAGCAAGTCATGGTTGTATCTACCTGTAAATTTTTGTCCAGCTGGAAGATCAGTGAGTGAGTAAGTATAAAGGCTGAATAAAAGGTGTCAGCTTAAAAATGTGTAGGCAGTACAGCGGGCATGGTTTACCAGCCAGTGCTCATTTTGGACTGGTTAATATGAAATGTAAAGAAAATAGCTGAAAGAATGGATTTTTCAAGCACCAAATACATAAAAAGAAACAAAGAAGAACACAATGCTTCTGTTTGGCTTATCTACCGTATTTGTTCACACTTGCCACTTTTTTCACTCTATTTATACGGAGGGAGCAGAATGTAATGGTATATATATGATCAAAATGTTACTGAGGGCTAATTTGGCAATGCTTTACGAGTACCAAATTACTTGCACTTCATTTAGTATTGATTGTACAAACATTAATCATAGTAAATTCTTTTGGTATCATTCATGTGGATATAAGATGTAATACTCCCATAGTAAGCAATGAATAATTTTAAAGATAGATCAAAGTTATCTAAATGGCATCCTGATTGCCTTTCAGTGCTCCATACTCAAAACACAAATACGTATATTAGGAAGGAAGAATGTGCTTTAATTTATTAGTGTTTAGCAGAACTTCACTGAATGATTTTGCTGTAGGTTCAGATGAATCAACGGGAGCTGTTCATCCACCTTTTTGATACACAGTCTTAACGTTGTACTTCTCATTCAGAGCCTGTTTCTGTCTCAGTAAGGGAAGCACCTTCATGTAGATGACAGGTGAGGTGTTAAGATGTTACATGTGACTGTACTGAAGTGTCTTAGAGGTAATTTCAAGAGAAAGGACTGGAGCAACACAGTCCACTTATGTCTCAGTGTCTGTCCAGTGAGTCAAGAAGCAAGGCCTTTTCCCCCTGGAATAGTTTTTCCTTTCCTGAAAGGCACGGACCTGTGGGGACAGTACATGGTCTGCAACGCTGTATGTGCCTGCCCACTGGTAATCAAATTCCTGAGATCTTATGCTGATTAATGGCTGAATGAGATCAAGTGTTTGGCTAGGATTGACAGATGCCTTCCAGCTTTCCCTGTGTCCTGCTGTTGATCACTGCAATATTTAAGAGTGCCTGTTTTTATGAGCAAGAAGCAAAAGTAGTGCTGTTGGGAAGAAGGGCAGAATCTCCAGAGCTATAGAAATAGGAGCTTAAAACTTCATTCTTCTTTGAATAGCTGGGGTGTGCCAGGTAACAAACTGGGGTTGCGTAGCCTGCAGGGATAGCAGATCTGCCTTCTTTCCGATTCTTTTATTGCTGTGTTACTGCTGCTTTTGTCTGTCATATCATAAAAACAGAGTAGTGGTCTACTGCACTTACCAGCAGTGTCAGGGAAGATAAGTATAAGGCAGAGCTGAGGTTTCTAGAAAACATGGCATAGGATATCCCGAAGGGAAGATGGTCATCTCAGCAGTTGAGGCCTTTCTGGCAGCAAGCTGTTAATAGGGGTGGGTGGACCATCTTCATCTGTAATCTCAAGAAAAAAGCTTCCTAGGCTTTTTTCTTATGCTATTTCTGACTTGTTATTATGCTTTTCTCCTCAAGTCTTCAATAAAAAAGCAGTTCTCAAACTTCATCACTGACACTGTTAGGAATGTTTAATTTATAAATGTTGTCCAGAGAACCTATTTATTAGCAGTCTGACGCCGGTAAACTCAGCAACTAATTCATTTAGTGCATAACTTTGACACTAGCCATTTAAATTATTTTGTTTATATGGATAAGTGACACCATTCAGGCAGGACACTGAACAATTAATTTAGACATGTCAATGGCTGGAGACATTGTGACATAACTAATTTAGATATTTTTGCCTGTTGCGGTCCTTTAGGCATAGCAATGTAATTATGGTAAGTATCCTCTTCTTGTGGCTGATATACTTGCCAGTCTGTATTGTGATTTACATGAGAAGTGTTGAAACAGACCAGGAATTATAAGTTTTGCTTAGTACCTAAACTTTGTGAAACTTGACCTGCCTCTATTTAAGCAAATAGCTATGCATTGAAAATCCTACAAGCATAGAGAAGAGATGTCATGAATCAAATATCTGATTAATGTGTTAACCTTTCCTTAGCCATTCCTCAACAGGGGACCAAAGCTTTTTGTGGCCAAAGTTGCAGTAAGTGTCCAGGGCTGGGGTGAAAAAAATCAACATTTCCCCCCCCCCCACTTCATCTGAAGGTGTTTCCCGTTCCCTAGCTCACTGGGATTTTTACTGCTAGAGAGGAAGGCTGGCTAAGAACAGATATACCAGGTCTCTATGTCATTGAGTATGTTACCAGTTTTCTTTCCAGAGGACATATCTTCTGGAAATTTTTTAGTCTCTGTAGTGGGTTTATGTGACAAGGTTTGGGTAGCAGGGGGCTAGAGAGGTGGCTTCTGTGAGAAGAATCCAGAAGCTGCTCCCTGTTAGATAAGGAGCCTGCTGCAAAAACCAACAACGAACAAACTGCTGGGGAACGGCAGCTGGGAGAGAGAGGGGTGAAAAGCAGCCCTGCAGCCCCCAGGTGAGTGCAGCAGGAGGGCAGGAGGTGCTCCAGGCAGGCAGCAGCAGTTCCCCTGCGGGCTGTGCAGGGAGAGGCCCCTGGTGGAGCAGGCTGTCCCCCTGCAGCCCATGGGTCCCACATGGAGCAGATCTCCACGCTGCAGCCCCCCCATGGGTGGAGGAGCCCCCGGTGGAGCAGGTGGATGTGGCCTGGAGGAGGCTGCAGCCCATGGAGAGCCCCCGCAGGAGCAGGCCCCGGGCCAGAGCTGCAGCCCGTGGAGAGGAGCCCACACAGGAGCAGGGGGTCTGGGGGGAGCTGCCACCCACCCATGGGGGACCCATGCTGGAGCAGTTTGTTCCTGGGGGATGGATGGACCCCATGGTATGGAGCCATGTGGGAGCAGTTCTTGAAGAGCTGCTGCCTGTGGGAAGCCCCCACGGGCTCAGTTTGGGAAGGAAGGCATCCTGTGGGAGGGACCCCACAGGGAGTGATCTCCCTGTCCTTATTCCCTTGAGCCCTTTTCATCATATTTTCTCCCGCTTTCCCTTTGAGGAGGGTGAGTGATGGAGTGGTTGTGGTGGAGGTCAGCTACCCACCTGAGTAAAACCACCACAAATGAAGTTGAACCTGGGAAAAAGAGGTGTGGGGAAAGTTGCTTTGTAGCGTTCTTTTAGTTCTCACTGCCCTACTCCATTATCCATTGGCAAAAATTAAATTAATTTTGCCCAACCTGACTCTGGCCATGATGTTTGGCAAGTGATCTTTCTGCCATCTCTACACATGAGGCTTTTTCATCTCATTTTCTACCTCTGTCCTGTTGAGGAGGGGGAATGAGTAAGCAGCTTGGAGGCCCAGCCAAAATCAACCCACCACAGGTAGGTATTTTTTGTAGTATAACGGTCCTCTTTGTATTATGGGACAGAAAATAACGAATTTGAAAACATTCCATCCCAGAAATTTTGGGCAACAAAATAGAGCTTCAAAGGAAAGATATGTTATTCTATTCAATGTCTTATATCTGTAAACCTGAAACAAGCAGGCTGTTTGATCTACATGAATTTGTAGGTGGATAAACTGAGAGGAAATGAGTCACAGCAAAGATAGCTCACTGAAGGTCACAAGGGAATAGGGAGTAAGTGCCTGTTCTCTAAAGACCTCCTGGCTAGGTTTTTCACTGTACAGGTAACAACACTGTTCTTGTCCTAATAGAAGGATACGTACTGCTAGTGTTTAAAAAAACTTGTCTTCAATAAGGATGAACAGGTGTGCTTTGGATGAATGCATAATGAAAACAAGAAACTTATTAGGGCAAAACCATTTTAGGGTCTGATTAATCTAGGTAAAGATTGAAGTAGGGGGAGGATGCCGAAGGGATTAATCAATTTCGGTGAATAAAAAGGCATGGCAATATTGCTGAAGTTGATAAAGATGGGTCTATATTTAAAGAGATCAGGATTCAGAACACGCTTTGTGACTTATTATGCAGAGAAAATTATTACTGCCCATTAAAGAATTAGCTTTCACATAAAATGGAAAAGTTGATTAGTGCACCTCAGAGTGACTAGCTTCTAAAATTATAAAATTAATGAATGTATGAAATATTTAATTTCACACACAAATATCTGTGAATAGAAATTAATTACTGCATGCAATAAAAGTCATTTATTGCACATATAGGATCAAATATTAAACGTGCTGAAGTAAAAATGTGAGCATTTTCTTAGCTTGTTTGTAATTGATTTGGATTTTTGTTGAAGTTTTTTGTTACTGTATAACAAATGCACATCAAACTCAGTAATGCAGTAAACAGGGTAAGATAAATTTTATGTATATTTTCAATATCAGTAGAAGGTTAATAAACGAAATCCTTGATCCCGGAAAGGATCACCTGTAAATGCAATTGACCTCAGATATCATTGGGACCACAAGAAATTAATGGTAGAATCACTAAGGTTGGAAACGACCTTCAAGATCACCTGGTCCAACCATAACCCTACTACCAATGTCATCCACTAAGCCGTGTTCCTAAGCACCACGTCCAAACTTTCCTTAAAAACCCCAAGGGACGGTGACTCTACCACCTCCCTGGGCAACCTGTCCCAGTGCCTGACTGCTCTTTCTGAGAAGAAATGTCTCCTCATTTCCAACCTGAACCTCCCCTGGCACAACTTGAGGCCATTCCCTCTATTTCTATCACTAGTTATCTGGGAGAAGAGGCTGACCCCCAGCTCCCCACACCTTCCTTTCATGTAGCTGCAGAGAGCAATGAGGTCTCCCCTGAGCCTCCCCTTCTCCAGACCAAATACCCCCAGTGCTCTCAGCCGCTCCTCACAGGCTTTGTGCTCCATGCCCTTCACCAGCTTTGCAGCCCTGCTCTGGACACGCTCCAGGGCCTCGCTGTCCTTCTGGTACTGAGGGGCCCGAAGCTGAACACAGTGCTCGAGGTGCGGCCTCACCAGAGCAGAGCACAGGGGGACGATCACCTCCCTGCTCCTGCTGGCTGCACCATTCCTTGTACAAGCCAGGATGCCGCTGGCCTTCTTGGCCACCTGGGCACACTGCTGGCTCGTGTTCAGGCGAGCATCAATCAGCACCCCCAGATCTTTTTCCTCTGCACAGCTCTCAAACCATTGAAATAAATGAAAAAAATAAGAAATAAAACACGTGTGTAAATATTTCCAGTACTGGAGCCTATGCTTTTATCATAACATAATTTCATTTATTGAACTGTGAGAATAAGTACAACATCCACTGCTTTTGCTGAAAAATGTTCTTACAGAATATGTCCCTCATATTCTGGTTTTTGATACATCAGTCTGCTGGTCCGGCAAATGCACACTTGATATGCTGTTACTTAGGTTTGCTAATATTTTCAGCCAAATCTTAGTGCTTGTACTGTTTACTAGCTTTTTTCTTTCTCTATGTGAAAACTTTGAAGTCTTCCTGCACTCCATCTTCTATAAGTAGCATGTCCTGCTTATAACTCCAACTATGTTGGTTAACTATTATACAGGTTGACGTGTGCAGGCAGTATTCTTTTAAATAGCTTAAACCAGGTAGTGCTCTTTACTGTGCCATCTGAAATTTTGAGAGGGATTAGTAGGAATATAATGTCTGTTTGCATTTAATTAGCAGTGTTACTCGGAATTCCTCTAGTGCTAGTGTCATTCCTTTGTTGTGTTTAACAAAACAACTGGAGTTGAAAACTGATGCAGTGATCTTATGAAAAGGTAATTGCTGCCTACAGATGCTGGGGCTGCAATCCTTTACTCTAAATCTGGAAATAATGATCTTTGTCATATCTTGTTAGAGTGCATGAAATTCTGTCTGCAAGCACTTAAGCACAGTATAACTACACTCTGCTAGTAATATGCAATGTAATGCAAATTCCCTTTCACATCTTCCTTATATTTTTGTGGTGAAATGGTCTCACCAAAGGTTCTGAAGCAAAGGGAGCGTTAGCTCCTGTTTCACTTGACTTCATTGTGTGCTTCTGAAACTTGGCAAGTAACAGTTGTGCATGATCTGATTAACTTCCTGCTGATACCGTCCAGCAGTGGCTCATTTCAGTGTTCATACTTAATCAACCCAAAAATAAACCAAACCAAAATAAATAGTTATATTTATTATATAATAATATATTTATAATATATTATAAATATTATAATAGGCTTTCTTGGAGCCAGATGTGCTGCAGTGTCCAGCACATTTCAAACATGTGAATGTCATGTATCACAAAATAGAATTACTGTGTAAATTCTTGGGATGGGTCCTATGCTAATGTTGCAAATCCTTCTGGTCAGTACAGGCTGCTCTATGTGTGCTCTAAACATGTTCTCATATTTTCAATTCCAAATATTTTGGGGGATAGTCAAGGATTTAGAATGTGTAAAACCAGCCCAGCTGCACTTTCTTCTGTTGCATGTGCTTATTGCTTGGGTTAGCTGGTGACAAAAAGCTCTACCTGGGGCTCCACAATGTAGCCAAAGTGAATAGCAGGGTGGCTTGCTTACTAGGTGAGGAGTGTGTTCAGAAGGCCACAAGTTTGGTACTCTCTGTCAGGACTGACTCTGCCTTGGCCTCCATGTGGGTTTATGATGCTGGTTACAGTCTTCTGTAGAACTGTCCTCTACGGTCTGTTTTGTTAGGCCTTATCTCTGCAGCAGCAGTCAGAAAGAGAAGACAACATGGTGGAGTCCCATTTGGGTCACAGAATTTCTAGGTTGTAAGAAACCTCATGATCATCTAGTCCAACCTCTGACCTAACACTAACAGTCCTCCACTAAACCATATCACTAAGCTCTACATCTAAACGTCTTTTAAAGACTTCCAGGGATGGTGACTCCACCACTTCCCTGGGCAGCCCATCCCAATGCCTAACAACCTTTTCAGTAAAGAAGTTTTTCCAAATATTCAACCTAAACCTCTCCTGGTGCAACTTTAGCCCATTCCTCCTCGTCCTGTCACCAGGCACCTGGGAGAATAGACCAACCCTCACCTCGCTACAGCCTACTTTAAGGTCCTCCTGTGGCTTCCCAAATGGACACAGACAATATGGATTTCTTCATGTTGTCTCCTTTCATCCTGTAATTCATCTCTTCAGAAACTCTACTTTGGAAGTTTGATCTAACAGATTTGAATGGGATTATTTTAATTAGGTCAGAACAATGCCTTTAGGAAGGGTTAAATTAGGAGCATAGGCAGTAAAATTGTAAGTAAGATGTGGCACGTCATCTCAGATGTTTCTGAAGAAGCTTCTATGGTGTTCTACTTAAAATTTAAAATAATGTATTAACACAGTATTAATGGGCAGAACTTCAAGTGACTGACTAGACATAAAATTATTCTTGTTGTAGGAAGGCAATTAGAAGAAACTACTCTGACACCCATGATCATTGCTCCATCCAACATTCTTCACTCAAAGGGTTATTTCAGATGCATACGTCATTGTCTTTGAAGGCAGCTCTGTGTATCCATTTTTGAGTCTGTGATATGACTTGAGGTACCTTCAGCTATAGAGCTAGAAGGCAGTATTGCACGCTAATGGGCTGAAAGTACACTCACTGGTTGCAGTGAAAATGTAGAGAAATCAGAATTTCAATTTAGCTTTTGTTATTTGGGCCTCTTTTTTATTTAATCAGTAACCTTTCCTTTTTCCAATCATGTATCAGAGTGAGTATGTTGGGATTCGCTTGCTTCTACATCCCTGGTTCAAAAGGAACCTTCATTGCAGGTGCTGGAGACATGCTAGGAACTCAGGCTGTGTGTATTGAATAAGTTGTATTGTATTGTGTGCTAAGTAATAAGCATTATGGCATCATTCTGTGTATTGCTATATGTGTGCAGTATGAGTAATGACTTCATGCATGAGCTTGTCCTGGAATTTGCATGTGTGTTAAAATTAGAATTTAGAAACAGGTTTAAGTTTTTCCATTCTCGCTCTAAAGAGGGTTCTTTTCATTAAGAATGAACAATCTTTTGAAGTAGCATTTTTAATTTTTAAGTATGTTGCACCTCTGAAGGTGAGGGAAGAACATGGAAAAAAAATCTCAGCAAAATAATACATATTTAATGAATTACAGAAGAAGCTACACACGACCATCAACTTTATCAGAAATTTGCAATTCCTACTCTACCTAAATACTGCCTCCAAAGTTAACAAAGAGTGCTTCACAGCATTCTCTGAACTCTTCAACATTCAGACTGTGTCTGAATTGCTCAATAGTTCATTGTTCAATATTTATTTCCTTGCTTTGTAGTTTTTTTGTTTGGTTGGTTTTGTTTTTCTTTTCTCCAGGAATAAGATTATAAAGGATCCTCCTTTTTCAAAGATTAAAGCCTTCACATAACAACTGAAGGCATGGATACCAGAGACCTTTGCTCAATGGTTAAATATGTAGTAAAATTAAAAAAATATGAAGAATGAACTTGCCTGAGCCTCGCATAATTACTGACTGTGTTTCTTCCCCTTATGGCAGTTCCTTACAAGATGATAATGATGATGATTACCTATCAACTACAGCAAATGTCAGAGTCTCAAGTTGGAGTTTAGGCTTTGGATGGGATTGCAATGTAATTTCAATTCTTTACTGACATCTGAGTTTCTTGGTGGCTGTCAAATGGCATGTGTCATATTAAGGACTGAAGGCAATGTTAACTCTGGAGCTTTCCTGAGCCTGAGTTGCTATGTAACTCTGAACCGTTCCAGAACAAGGAGTATGGTTTTGCTTACAGATGGCCTGCTGTGAATTGTGCAAGATATACAGACATTTATTCTAGGACTGTCTCAACTCCACATTCCTAAAGTAAACTTGAAAAATAACATATATATGTCAAGGTAAATTAAGGATACAATATATTAAAACACAGATGAAATCAGAATCTAACTCCTATCATGGTGTAAAATATTACATCTTTTATATTAGATGTGCAAGTCATTACAAAGACTGTCCTTTGGAGAATGACCTCACTTTTTTCTTGAGTAATGTTTATTCATTGTATCACTTACATACTAAATTATATCTACTGCTAAATTGTTCAGAGAGCAATCAATTTGGTTCAGGTCTAGTTGACACCAATAAATCCAGCTGGCATCAAAAGACCCCGATGATAGTCCATGTTCAAAACAGAAAGGTTTGTGAGCTTCTTCATTAGTAGTAAGTCAGTTAACAAATAACACAGCCAAGTAAATCTGTTTATGTTCTGCTTTAGGTAGGCGCTTGTGTGCCGCCCACTACAAAGCTTATGCATTGCAAAAGGAAAGAAGACAAGGTTCAAATTCAATTTTTCAATCCACTGTTGATTGCTGCAAAAGTGTCTATGTGTTTGTGTGCAAAAACATTTCACTCTGAAGGGGTCTGTCGATTCACTTCTTTCATCAGTAAGTAGAGTAACTCAGTTTTGGTTTTATGATCTGCTTAGACTGATTTCCCTGTTTTCTTTGACATACTTCATTCTCACAAGAAGTTTCATCTTTTATGACCTTTTACTGAAAATACGTCCATATACTTCTCTGCATCCTGGCTCTGTATGTTGGTTGTGTCAATTGTCCTGAGGATACAAAGATACTTTATGGGATAGGAATAAAGTTGGTATAATACTTCTAATACTTTGCACAGAACCTATACGCAATATTTTCTGCTGCTGTGAATTATTATATTTGCTTCTTCTTTTTTTTTTTTTTTTTTATTTTTTTTTTTGACTGCTGTTCTCTCTTCTCTAGTTTGTTCACCCAAGGTTGTAAAGCAGCTAGGCATTAGAGATGCCAAAAGACTTTTTTTTTCCCTTTTAATTTTTTATCCCCCCATTCCACTGCACTTGCACTCACATTGTTGGTGCAATGATTTCACTCACTGAAAAGCTGTGGCCTGTTGAGGGAAGCCACATACAAGATAGTGCTGATTCCCAGTTTGAGAGGAGCAGGTAGCAAACTTCAACAAATACATCTTTTAGATCATTCATCTGCCTGGTTCTGAAAGTAAGATGCTCTGAATGACTAAGAAAGCACTGAGTACCTTGTCCTACTTGTCCCAGTTGCTCAGAACGGCAAGCTTGATACTCTGTCCTAGTCTAAGGTGAAAAAGTGACTTGGCTAGCCAAACGTATGCCACACCCTGAAGAATGCATGCCCACAAAAGTTAGCTTCTACCTTCAAGTTGCTTGCTCTCTGAGGAGGGACTAAAGAAAAGAAGTGCTTAGAACTTCTCTACCATCTACTTCCAACTTACGCTGAGGTCTGAAACAATAACAGGAGGCTCCCAGGACTTCTTTGCTCTCTTCAACTCTACCCCTTCCACTTTCTTCCTCTAAATCTCTCTCTGCCTATTTTGGTATGTATTTGCAGTTTTCCCACTATTTCAGACAAACCTCACAGCCAGTGGTGTTTTAATCATTTCTTTTTTCCTGACACCACAATTGCCCATTATTTCCAGCATGTTGTACAATGACATATTCATCTTGCTGTCAACCAAACACTCAGATCCTTTTCTGGGGGGCTGCTCTCCAGCATCTTGTCCCCCTCTGTATGTGTATCCAGGATTGCCCTGTCCCAGGTGCAGAATCTGGCACTTGCTTATTTACATTTCATATGGTTGGTGATTGCACAGCTCTTTTCAGTTCTTTGATGGATCAGAACTTTTAAGTCAAAAATGTCAGGATTTTGCACAAACATTTCAGTACTGATGCAGGACAGATATTGTCATTCACTTCTCTCCTGACTCTGCTTTGCAAAAGTGGGGTTCCCTTTTACTTGTTCATGTACACATCAGCTTCTGTCTTAAATAGATTCTCTGCAATCTTTCATACCTCAATCGTTAGCAGTATCCTTTGGCTTATTTGGTTTAATTCAAATAAAGGCCATGTATGTGGCTTGAAAGTACCCTTCCAAATTGTGTCTCTTGATTTCCGTAAGATTTCACAAAGAGATACAGATACAACTGCAATACCAAGATTGCAATTAGCCAAACCACATTTAGAGGTTGCTTTAAATTTTACTAATGGGCTCTGGGATTGATTTAGCATCACTGTACAGCCCATATTGTTTTTTAGTTCCTCTGAGGTAGCAAGAAGTAGATTCCATGGTCACTTACACTGCAAACACAAAAAGAAATTTAAGACCTGTATTGTGTGCAGCCGGAGCTAGTTGCTGATAAGGGAGGTCCAACAAAGAGTTTGGGTTGAGGTCTGTAGGTTACAGTCTTGTTCTGAATTCTCTCTCTTTTTTTTTGTTTTTGTTTTTGTTTTTGTTTTTGTTTTTGATCTCCATTGTCTTTAAGTACACTTGCCCAAGACTTACAAACCTCAAATAAATATGTCATTTTAAATGAGACTCTTCCAAACATATAAGCGCGTATATCTGTTCTGAGAATAGGAGATGCCTTTACCATAATTATTTTCCATTAAAAAAAAATAAAAATAAAAAATATGAAGGACAGACTGGTGCTGCAGTTACATATTCTGAGGTTACTGTGCGTGCTGTTTGACAGTTGCAATGAATTTCTTTAAACACCTTTGTCTCAAAGTTACAAAATGAAGGTATTAACTCAAACAATTCAATTAAATCTAGTCACAATCTAAAATCTTGGCCAAGATTAATTGGAATTATGAAGAAAAAACTACACTGATGTCTTTGGGCTGTCTCAAAGAGGTCAAGGAGCCTTCTTAGATGAAGCTCTTCAGTGAATTGACTTCTCCCACCTAATCCCAGGAAAATAAGTGTGAAGGTTCCTGATGATTTAAATGGGTGGCATGCAAGGTCTCTCCCATAAATTAAATTTGCAGCTCCAAATTTATTAATTTCCAACCATGTATTGTCATTGTGGTAAAAGGAAATTTTAAGGAATCTGATGTTGTCAAAATACATTAAGATAGTCTCTGACCCAAATGTTCAGGTTCTTCTAGAAGCCTGAAGGTACTAAATGCTTTTCTGAGGACACAGCCTAAGAGGGTTGAGGATACACAGTACTTGTAAGCTTGGTTGAACAAATCCTCTTGAGCAACGCAGGAAAGCAGGGACATTCATCATGTCACACCATGATGTTAAACTTGGTGTTATGCTTCAGAGAAGTAGGCAAATGAGATATTCAAGTGCAATAGGGTGAACACAGTAACCTGTGTTAGATGTAAGAGAGATTGGAACTGTTGAGTGATAGAGAAAGTTGCCTCAATGGAAAAATGGAACAAAACCATCAATGTGGCTTCATTTCTTCCATCTCTTTGTTTCATGAAGCATGAGAAGAGCTGGGTGATGTCTTCAGAGTGTATTTTAGATGCTGAATTGCATTGTCTCCTTCAAAAGCTTGATATTTTATGTAGAGGATAAAATCCCTTCAGGCAAAAAGAGTCTTTCACAAGGAAGTATGTGCTTTGGATATTGAGCTGATCTGCCTCTGCCTGATGAATTCTTGGTTTAATCCCATATCTCAGGGTCTGAGTTGTTAGTTAGTGATCCATTTGCCTTGACAGAGCAATATCTGCTGCTCTTCTAAGTGACCAGAGTGAGGATAGAACATGATTTGTCCTGAATTTCTGTATCATACAGCCAGAGTCTTGGCTGTGCAGAAGGGAGTCTATTTATGTATGTATTCCTTGCTTGGACCAGATGGGCAGGAACTAGTGGACTGTATGTCAGGAATTGACAATTTCAAATGTCCTTGCATTGACCATTAGTGACAACCACATCAGCTGCATTGAGGTTTGTCCCAGCCAGGCCTCTAGCTGTTCACAGTAGTAGTTTCTTCCCTACCTCAGTTTCAATAGAGCACGCTGTGGCAGAGAAGAATGATGGGTATGTGTATTACTGTAAAATCAGGGATTTCAGAGTAAATGAACATTGGAGAGTCAGGGAAAAATGAAACAAAACAACCTCATCAATCCAAATCAACGTTTTTAACACACATGAACAGTGGTAGTACTGACCAATGATATAGTCCTACACCAAAAAAAAAATATATATATATATATATATATATATGTATATGTATATATATATATACCATGGCTTCTGAAAAAAATCTAGCATGAGCTAGGTTTTAAAACACAAAAGTAATTAAACTTTCTGAAAGGCTTGGACAAGGCTAGTCAGCAGCATGATAGGATTAGAGATACCAGCACAGTGTCACCTTATTAAATGGGCAGAGGTAGGTGAATATAAAGTGCCATCCATACTTCATATTAATTCTATGGAGGTTTAATGAAGCTCCACATTCTGGTGTATGCAGTCATTGACACTCACATGAATTATTTAGACGCCAGCTTGTTGACTTGTCTGACTGTAAAGAGGTCCAATAGGTTTCTTCCATACTTGATGGAAGGATGAGAGGTGAATTGCCATGTTGCTAGCTGTGCACATTAATCTAAGCTAGCTTCACTCTTTGAATGGGAAAGTAAAAGAGAGGCTGGTGATTTATGGGTATAGTTTGCTAACCTGAAGTGGTTTTGACCATTCATTAATGGTGGCACTTTAAAGGATATCACTATTGTGAATTGGAGGGGAAAAGAAGACTTGGTTCCCTTATAGATATTTCAGCCCAGGAACTGAGAGCTTTGAAAAAAATGTGCCCTGTGGTCTAGGAAGAGAAAAATGCTTAATACAATTAAACATTATTTCTACGTATTTGCTATGTATAGCTAAAGGATTTAAAGCTACAGGAACTGGGACTAATTGTAAAAGTGATTTTCCCTAGATGTATGCTCCTTCAGGTTTCCTCCCCTTTGTTACACTGACAAGTAATAGTGTGCATATTCTACTTCTCCACGGGCAGAGGAAACCCCATTAAATTCAAAGCAGATATGCATGCTTATTTTGCCTACAAGATTTAAGCACTTATATATAGAATTATTGTTTGTTCTAAATTAAGAAAATATGCTGTGTAATTTGTTAATGTGCTCTACATTTTTAAAGCATGCTGTTTGCACATATAATTGTAGGACTATTGTATATAACACTGGAAAACAGAATTGTTATATTGTGTACTTCCACTTTTCATGATGTGTTAAAATGTACTGATAGCAAAAGAATTAAGGTGTAGACTCTATTGTACTTTTATTTCCCAGTTTCAGTTAAGCTTCATGTCTAGACATTGATGAAGAAGAATTGGGCAGTTCATCTACAAACTAAGAGAACAATTTCACTCTCCTCTTTTGACTCCTGTCAGTTAAGAATACAGGTTTCCTTAAGCCAAACTACATGAATAGCACAAAAATATGTTCTGAATTAATGAAAAAATACGTCATCGTCTGAGTACTGCTGGAGCAGAATAAAAATGTAAAAGACCACTTGATTTGGTTTTGGATTACTGGAATATCTAAGTCCTTTAAGTTTTTTTTTTTTTTTTTTTTTTTAAAAAAAAAAAAAACACAAAACTTTCATGAAGTTAACATAATACAGAAAACACATATATACAGATCTGCCCTGGCTGCCCTGTTAGCCATGCTTAGGTAGTTGTTTGGGGAAGGCATTTCAGTACTGAAAAATTGCCCAAACTAGGTTTGTTGGGCATTGCATTGCTAAAAAACATGGTCATATTTTTTTTTCAAAGTAAATAGAAATGTAAATTATTTATCCAATTAAATTGTCATTGAAATAATTGACCTGCTTCCTCCATACTAACCAGTCTCAAAAAACTCTTTGCCAAGAGCCTGCTACTTCTCTGTCTGATGTCAGTGATGACTATACTTGCCTAAGTCCTGTATTTGATCACAAAGTATGAAGAAAGGGAACTCCAGTAAAGTCTCAAACAGTCTGTTCTAAAAAAGCAATAATTTCTTTTGAAGTTTGAGATTTAAAATACATTCACAGTTTCCAATAAGTGAGAATGAGTATACAATGAGTAGATTTTTTTCACAATAAATTAATTGGTGAATATTTTTCACATGTATTCTGTCTGGTAAGAAATGCTGACAGCTTTCTTTGCTTTATTTTGTTGCAATACAGCTGTAATTAGATTGTGGGTGTGTTTTGTTTGTCTGTTTGTTGTTGTCTTTTAGTTTGGATTAAAAAAAAAGAAATCTTCAATTGATATTGTGGAAATTGTGATGAGGAAAATTGTGATTCTGTGAAAAAGAGATCTGAAACAAGCTTTGTGTTTGTATCAGTATATAACCTGAGCAAAGACTTTGTTTATAACCTGAAATTTTTGCTGTTTCTTTACAAAGCTTTTAGTACTGCTGACTTCAGAAGCTGAACTTCCATTCCTCCTTCTTTCTTGTTAAGCCTGACTGTTTTAGATGTAGGCACAGCAAAACATGGCCTGAGAAACATCACGTCCCATCAAAACAAAACACTTGAGCATGCCACTGCACATGGATAGGATCCCATCTTGCACTCTCATACCCTTCTCTGGGATGAATCAGGGAACTATTAATCACAACCCTTCATGCGAGGTACTGTAATGCTGCTGTGAATGACAGGCATAGTGCGATGGAAAAGACTTTAGGGGCTTGGCAGTCTTATGACTGTCTAGTCTGTGCCTATTTTGAGCAAACATCTGTGCTTGCTAGATACATGTTTGGACTTTGCTGTAGCTGTTCATTGAAAGCAAAAAAAAACATGAGGAAAGCATTAAAGAAATAAAATATCCTATCAAAGAACTTATATGTATTCAAAGCTTGAGGCTCTGAAAGCATCGGTTGCATGCTAAAACAAACGTATCTCATTTACTGTAAGCATTACTACAGGACATTGATATAGCAGAGTAACATGATGCTTAAACAAATGCATGGTTAGATTTTCTAGTGACTTCAGAAGGAAACTTTGAAACCTAATTTGCGCATTCAGCTTTATAGTATGAATATTCAATTTCAAAATATTTTTAATACACTGCTTGTGATCTGATCTAGAATACAGAGTTTTCAGAGCACGCTGTCTTCGAAGAGCCTTACGATCTAAAATACTACTTCTAATAATCAAGCTATTGCAATTCTCAAATTTGCAAAAGTTTAAACAACTATACATTTTTATTATTATTTATTTATTTATTTATTTTATTTTGGGTATGTTTTCTTCTTACCACTGATGGCACCGAAGAACTGACAGGCCTCTGAGGAAATTGTATGTGTGTGTGTATTATATCTGTTTTCCAGGCTGATGAACCTCACTCTTAAGCTGTTCTTGTTATTGAGGCCTTCGGTCATCTTGAGACCAGCTTCTCTCCCCTTTTTTCAGTTCTACCATGTCTTTTCAGAAGAGATCAGAGCTCTATACATTGCTGAAAATGCAGATGCTGCATTGATTTAGTGCCATAATCTACTCTTTGTTACTTTCCTAACAATTATGTTCACTGCTGAGCACTGAGCTGATATTTTCATGCAATTAGGTGTTATTATCCTGCAGTTCCTTTCTGAGCAGGAACAGTCAGCTCAGAAGCTGACTTTGTACACTTATGTTGGGATTGTTTTTATTTATTTCACTTTGCAAGGAATGTTATTTGCAAGTTTATTGCCCAGTCACTCAGTGTCCTTCCTCCATTCATTCATTCCTAACTGTATAATTAGATTTGCAGGCCATTGGCTGCTCTAATCAGCCTCCCACAGAAATAGATGTTGATTGCAGCCTGGCTTCCATAGATAAAAGCTGTGTACCTCTAGCTAGAGTAAGGAGCTTTCCTCTGGGTCAGGTTGACAAGTGCAGCTGAGCTGTTTGCTTCTCATCAGTACTGGGAATTATTGACTCCCTAGGAACAGCTGGACAGTTCCAGGTAACAAGAATGATCCTGCAATTTTAACAAAAGCACTTTTTCTACTGTAAAACCTGATGGTGTGTTCTATGGCTGGGCATGTTCTGGAAATGCTTCATCACTCTCCACTGAAGAGAGAGTTTCTGTAGAGGAGATGGAAGCTGTTGGAGTTATGCTAGCTACCTGTCGATGTTGCCTCGACACCTAAGCTGCAGGGCCAGCTTGTGAGCTGGCACAAGGCCACCTCACCAGATGGGCGTTGACTGTTAGTAGCCTGGAGGTATGTGCAAAAGGATAATCAGTTCAGGATTGCCAATGAGGAAATTCAAGTGTGCTGTTTAGTCTGGAGTTCAACTAGTGATAGTGAGAGAAGGCACAGTGTCAAGCTTCCAGAAGTCAGCTTTGGCTTCAAAGGAGCAAATGAATGGTTTCTCTGCTTGTAAGAATAGAACTGAGAGACTATTGAATTTATAGATTTTAAGGAGACGTCAAATTTATGTAGTAATGTAATTCATTGGTTGTTCAACTCTGTATGCTAATTTTTTTGATCATTTTGTTGTTGTTGGATTTTTTTGTTGGTTTTATTTTTTAATTATTTTCTGAGGCCAAGCTTACCACAGCATGCCATCCCAATGTTAAAACAGGGCTCTAACACAGGACAGGTGGAGGAGAGCAGAAATATTTTGCAGCTGAATTGGATCTAAGAAAGAGCTGCTGAGGGTGAGACCAAAGGAGGCTGGCTGCTTCAGAGGTGAGAAAGCTTAAGAAGGAAGCAGCAGGACAGTGCGATCATCCAGAAAAGAAGTCAACCCCATGGGAACTGAGTAGGGGACAAAATGAAAAACTGAGAAGTTAGGATTGATTTAAACATAAAGAATGTCGAGTACAAAAAAGAGGTAGTCTTTTACTTTGTCACCTGCAGGTTAGCATTTTGAGGGTTTCTGTCATGGTTTTCTTTCCTACAATCAATAGGACTAAAAATACTTTTAAAGTTCTTGATGAAATGTGAGAAGTGAGCAGTGCTGCAGCACCCGGTTGTGAGTGGGCAGGGGATTTGCATGAGGAGAGAGAAGCTGTTTGAAAGACAAGATTTCAAAAGAAGATGTGTGCATGTGCATTTCAATGGGGAATGGAAATTTATAGCAAGAGAGTGTACGCCTACAAATTTAAAACAAATGTCTGACGCTATAATGCATATGAGGAATCTGATTCCTTATATTAGGAGAAAAGCAGCTATCAAAATTCTAGAAAATTAAAAAAATACATTATGTAACTTGCTGAATAATCAACCTTATAAAGTTTGTTCATGTGCCTATAGCTCTGGTTGTTACCCAAATATTTTGCAAATTTATCTCATAACACTGTGCCTAGCATAACAATATACTTTTATTTCAGTGTTTTTTGCTGCTTTGGATACAGCTTCTACTGTTCATGCTGTCACACAATAGTTTTGATTGAAGCATGCACTATAATTTAAGCCTTGATTAAAAAATGCACTCTAATGGATCCTTAGTGGAGCTCCTCTTTAATGAGAAAAGTAAAAGTGATAATTAATATAGAACACAAGAAGGCCTGGTCCTTATTTATACTAATGGATTTTACACCTCTCCAGTATTGTAGGGATTTCTTATATATACTTGAAAATATACAATCCATATGTACTTGAACTAACAGAGTAGGGAGAGAGGCTTAGGGATTTAAGAGCCCCAAACTTTTTTGGGGGGAGCTTGTTTTATGTGGAGGCAATACCTCTTTTGTGTTAGTAAGGTATGAGACATAACAAAGTAAGAATTCCATTCTGCCTCCTGAGGGATATATTCACAATCACACAAATACATGGAAGTGTACTTAGACCAACAGATGCTCATGAGCTGGTCCAGAAGTGATATTTGTTGCAATGAAAAGTTTTGGTAAAAATCTAATATTGGATTTTTATTTTTTTATCCCACTCGCAGCTTTCCTTGCCAAATTATATATTAAGATCAACTTTTCAAACACATTTTTACTCTAAAAATATATATTTAAGTTCAAAAAAAAATGCAGAAGAAAATGTTAATCAACTGTTGCTTGTCCATCTAGCATGTGAAAGCCCAGACATGGCAATGCTGTTAGGGACTCCTTCTCTGCTCACCCCCGCACCCCGTGACTGGCTGTTCAGACATTGTGCACAGATTTTTCGGCTGATTCCTTTGAGCTGCTGTCTTGTAAGAAAAAGCATTGTGCACTGCTCAGAGCAGCACCAGTGAAGGCAAGAATCTATCTCTGTTTTTGTATAGGACTTTGACAGAAAAATACTAAAGACAAGCCTCGTCTGTAACAGGGAATAGCACTGGATGTGAAGATGAATTCAATTTCACCTGTTTGCTGGCACTGGAGAATTGATCCCACCTACTGTCATATTCTTTTGCTATTTTTCCTTCTTCTCTTGTTTCTTGAATTAAAAACATGGATCAGGACACTGGTTTCAAAGCTGGACTAAATACATTTACTAAGGTATATCGTAGTGCAGATCATAGAATCAATAAGGTTGGAAAAGCCCTCCAAGATCATCTGGTCCAACCATCCCCCTGCCACCAATGTCACCCACTAAACCATGTCCCCAAGCACCACGTCCAACCTTTCCTTGAACACCCCCAGGGACGGTGACTCCACCTGGGCAACCCGTCCCAGTGCCTGACTGCTCTTTCTGAGAAGAAATGTCTCCTCTTTTCCAACCTGAACCTCCCCTGGCACAACTTGAGGCCATTCCCTCTAGTCCTATCACTGGTTATCTGTGAGAAGAGGCTCCCCACACCTTCCTTTCATGTAGCTGTAGAGAGCAATGAGGTCTCCCCTGAGCCTCCTCTTCTCCAGACTAACCAGCCCCAGCTCCCTCAGCTGCTCCTCACAGGACTTGTTTCCTAGGCCTTTCACTGGTTTTGTAGAAAATGAAGAGTGAATAGATTTATTTACTGCTGTCATCACAATCCTTCCTATTGATGGAAAAATCAGTTCAGATTCATCTGTGGTTGTTTTCATTTGAGTCTGTGTACTCCTCCCCAGTCCTGCTTCTCTAAAAGCAGAGAAGAAAAGTTGTGTATAGGTACATCCGTTCCTTTCATAACTGAGACCTTCAGTAACATGCAAACAACCACAGCTAAATTAAAGACCTATACTTCAGGGAACAGACCTAATCAGCACTAATGAGCGCTGCCTAACTAAGCAACTCTGCTGGGGAAGACTTGTGGATTCTGATCTGTGTGACAAGGTTTCAGCATAACAAAAGGGTACACGAGCAATTTAGCATACCTTAATTATCATAAATATTTGCTCTGTTTAATTTTGGGCCCACACTAAAGACAGTAAAGAAAAACAGTAAATGAGATGTTCATTTCCTGAAAATCATCTTTAACACCAATTTTGTCTTACAAAGGATCTGGCTTTTATTTGATTTACTCCACATTTTTATACTGTATAAGGTATATGTGGTTACACTGCAACTGTAAGAAGGCTCTTGGAGGCCGTGTTAAATATTAAGAAGTGGAGCCTGTGAGAAACCCAGGCAAATGATCCTGTATGACTGCATTGAATCTTACTGATACTATAAAAGGGTTGGTGCGCACAAAACTGCAGGACCTCATTTCACCATTTTTATGCCAACAGTTGCATAAATACCTGAGCAAGTCTTTTAATCCAAGGTCAGCCCCTGTGACCACCTGTCTTGCAGATATGAAATAGAAACTGGGGAGTCATTATTCAGAGAATTCTTTCAAGGAAACTTCTGTCTTAGTTTTGCTATTATAATGTGAATGTGTACCATTTTTTTTTACATTCTCATTTATTTATAATTCTTTAAAAATATTTGTGTATACCTGTATGTGTGTATAAAAGGAAAATAGAGTGGTAAAGCACCTGAAGTTTCATAGATTAATTTGGTATTTTTCTTTTTATTTTATTTAATTACTCTACTTTATTGCTCCGCTTTTTTTTTTTTTTTTTTTTTTTTTTTTTTTCCTGTGTCCAATCCGCCATTTTACAGAGCTACTTTCATATTTCATTTGGGATGTGAGTGGGTGAAATTAGGTTCCTGGTAGTTTGTCCAGTTTCTTGGTCCTCTGGAAGTGAGAGGGCAAGGCATGACTGCAGTATATTTCCTAAATAATAATAATAATAATAATGATTATAATAGTAATAACAATGATAACAATAATAATAACAATAATAATAAATAGGTATGCTAATGTCAGATGTGTTTTTGAATCACCTTAGCCTGGGTGTTTGTTATAGGGAATCTCACTTGCAAAGACAAGATTATATACATAGATTCATAGAACAGCTTGGATTGGGAAACATTAAAGATCATCTAATTCCACCCTCCCCTTTACTCCCCCTGCCATGGGCAGGGATGCCACCCACCAGATTGGATTGCTCGGGTTGTTACGTCCTTCAAACAACCATGACAGCAGCGCTAAGTGGACCTTGCAACTTTTAAAGTTATTTTACCATATTTGTGGCTTACATTTGTTTTCTCTTTGCTATCAATGACAAGTTCCTAGAGTTAAAATATTCACAGGAGAATTATTAAATGTGTTTATTGCAAAACTGTAGTCAGATGAATTCATAAATCAATGACAATGTGATAGCAAATACAGCTGCAGGCAAATACTGGAGTTTGCTAATGGGATATAGGTGCCCAGGTCTTATCTCACCTGCAAACCCCAGCCCTGAATGAAAAGAACAAAGTCTGAAGCCTGGTTGATTATTTCCATTATGATGGGTGATTCTGTCATCAAGGTGGCATTACTTACTCTCTTACTGGACAAGCGGTTCTCTAATTAGTGGCCATAATTAGAAACTAGAAGAATAGCATAGGACAAATCTTTACATCATTACAGCACGTATACTTTTCTGGAATCAGTCTGGTTGGGTCTTGAAGAACCTCTGGAGCAGTCTCAGCTTGTGAGCATTGCTTTAAGCCCCTAGCAGTCATGTAGGCTTTCCTGAGCACCACCCAAGCCTGGGAAGCCATCATTCTCATTGGGTTGTCTTGTGGGTGCTATTTACAGGGTGCTTTGTGTGGTGGTAGCCTGCTTAACAGATTACCAACAGCCACCAGAAGTGCAGTTAGCAGAGTATCTTAGCATCTAGAGGGTGTTTGCCAGTGGTAGCATTCATTTTCTTTGGCAGTAATACTTCTTCCTTTTCCTTTTTCCTCCAGATGGAATTTCTATTCTGCCACTCTAAACCCTTAAATAACTTCCCTGTGCATGTATTGGCATATGTTGTCATCTTGGTAGTTGCACTTAGACTTTTTCCAGCATTCAATTCT
Source organism: Aythya ferina (assembly GCF_964211825.1). Taxonomy (NCBI): domain Eukaryota; kingdom Metazoa; phylum Chordata; class Aves; order Anseriformes; family Anatidae; genus Aythya; species Aythya ferina. The sequence goes on along the minus strand of NC_140300.1, from coordinate 64,773,237 downwards.
TTTTTTTTTTTTTTGTTTGAACCTTGTAATCAAAGTTGGTTATATTTTAAAGCTAGCAAAAATAAAGACACTCCTCCCACCTACACAGCTGCTATTTTTCTACCCTAATGACAGAATATTTCTGGGCAGTTTAGGGATAATTAGAGACATTGCTCCCAGATCCATTACCCCCTTTAAAGGAATTTATGTTACAGGCTTCAGAATAATTCAGCATGCAAAACAAGTAGGCCTTGGTCAACCCAAAGGACACCAAAACAAACAAACAAAACAAACCCACAGAAATAAATCACCTTAAACTTTTTCTGAAAGCTTTGTTTTTGATGCCTCCAAGACAGGAGATGACTCTTGGCTTTTCTGTAGGAGTCAGGATTTAATAGAGGCAGGGAGTCTAGAATCTCCACAGGGCAATTTTGATCACTGTACAATTAGATTTGCTGCATGACTCCCTTAGGGAAAGTGCAATGGCAGTGAACTTAGAAAGGACATATTTATAAGTTACCAGTATGGAAAAAAAAAAAAAAAAAAAAAAAAAAAAAGAAAAGCACAATGAAAAGCAAAGTGAATACAAAAAAAAGTTAAGATGGTAGGAAACTTTAAGAGCATCCTAATGGATGGTACAGGGAGAGTTACATTTACATGACAAGGCAAGGAAAGGAAAGAAACTTATTTAGGACAAAATAAATCATCCTTTAAAAAACGGAAGTCTTGCCCAGTATAAGAAAGCTGAATTTCACTCCAGGTAGGCAGCAGACTGGATGAGTCTTTGGGATTTGTTGTGTGAAACAGCACATTTTTTTCAGGTGCTTGTATCAGCCCAAATAATTCAGGGGATGCCTAGGTCAAAAAGCTGTCATCCAACATATAGGCAGCATACTGTAACCCTCGGTTGTACACCAGCTGGTGCAAGTGTGTAGATGCTGCTTGTTCCAAGTCAGCATCAGCACAGAGTGCTGTTGGCAGAGGAGAAGAGCAGCAAGTAGCCAGCCACCATTTGGCATCCAAGCCCCTCTGGCTTGGATGCCAAATGGCTGGCTGCATCAGAGGAGTGAGCAATCCACTGGCTGCATCAGAGGAGTGAGCAAGGCTAGTTTTTAGCATGGTTTTACTGCCTGCCTGCTGCCAGGGGCTGATATCTGCCAAGGTGTTGAGAACAGGAGCAGAAAGGTGCTCATCACACTTCCCCTTCCCCTGTGGAGGTGGCAGAGGTGGGCTGCCAGGTTGATCCTGCAATGTGGGGACTCCTGTATCACCTCAGATATTTCACAGAGACTCAATGTTGCAGTGATGCTACTAAAGTCTAGGCCTGACGTAAAGATTCTGGAAGTTTAAGGCAGAGAGAGCATCAGTACAATTTGTTCTGTGAGGCTGGAGGAGAGGCCAGAATGATATTTTCTAACCCCCCAAAAAATCACTGGGAAAACAAAGTAGACACTAGTCAGCAAATAAGCACAATAAATGTGTATAGCATAATAAACAAAGACTTCCTGGGTGGTGAGCAGACTAGAAAAAGAAATATAGATTCCTTAACAGTAATCTATTGAGAAAATGCAAATTAATTGTAAGATATTGCAAGCAGAGACAAAGTGTTACATAGCAACTTTGGGGGCTTATTAATGACCTAGAGGAGAAACCGACATGAATTTACTGAAGTTAATGGAATTTGAGAATGGAACAAAATTGCTTCAGAATCTCCTTTGTACCATACATGCAGTAAACTCAGGAAGCTTGAAGTCCACTCTAGAGACTAGTATCTCTGCAGTTCCCTAGGCTTTGGTTACTGCACTGTTCAGCTAATGAATGGTTTTGAACCCTCACATGTGAGACAAAAAGTGTGGAAACCTCTGTACCCCCAAGAAAAGCATTATTCACACATCCTTACCTGAAGGAAAAAGGAAACAAAGTAGTTGTCTGAGGTCATGCATCATGTTCTAGTCTAATAACAGAACTTGAAAATATATTAAAATTTGTGGCCCCTGTTCAAATGCACTTTCTTCTGAGCCTGTTTATGTTCTTAAGCTGTAGCCTTTTAAAAATCTTTCTAGATGTTTAGTGTCTAACAGCTCTAAAAATTGTTTCATAATACCAGATGCATAGAGTGCTGAAAAGTGGGGTGTTGGATCTATCTCTTGCATAAATATACACGTCAAAAAAATGAATGATGCTTAAATGATAACTTGCTTTCCTATACCAATTTTAAGGTTCTCATTTTAAAGCTAGAAGTGTGCATCTTGAGAATGGGCTGATGGTTTACAATGAGCATGGTCTGGATGGGTGCTAAGGTGCTAGTACAGGACAAAACAAATAGTTCCTAATAGTTCACAATGGGCAAATAGGTTCTGTAATAGTAGTTTTTTATTTCTGTTATGTTTAGGTAGAACCTAAACCTAATGGGGCTTTTCAGGGCAAGGCAGAAGCAAATTATGAGAGGCTAAAATCTTAGTTAAAACTAAATACTGATATAGATTTACTCACTATTCTGCATACATGCAGGTAGGCCACTGCAATATATTTGCTGTGAGTTAGGTTATACAATTCTGGTAATTTTCCTCTTTATCAACATTTCTCTGGAATGATTCTGAATATTTTGGAAGAAATCTAAATATAAATTGGAGGAGACACCTACAGTAGCTGAACTAGACACTAGAGTTAATTAAGATGACCTTAATTAAATGAGGGAAGTGAGTAAAGTCCCTGAAACTTGTTCCTTGTGAAAAACAGAATTACAAAAGAGATCTGGTGAAAAACAGATTTTTCTTATCCTTGGAAAGCATCTTACTGGGGAGTGCAAGAAGGAGGGATGAGCTAAAAAGGCTTAAATTGTAGATAGCTCATCAGTCATAGGGAAAATGAAATCTGTATGCCTGGACACATACATACTGTTTTCATGGAGTTTGTGGTGTTCATCCCTTTCCCAGGATAGACGAATCAGTTTGATATGTGTGGGTGATGGTGCATATTATAGCAACTGGGAGGTAATCCTTTCCCAAAGTCTTCCCTATCTGGACTGTGGTTTAGATGGGCTGAAATGGTATGCTGCAGATGCTCTCCAAGAGACCAAGAGAATGACACAAAAGCAACAGCAACAACAAAGTTCCCATAGGGATGTGGGGAATATTGTGTGTCTGGGATTTGGGAAAGATCTGGAGCAATTGTGGCTCTATCTGCTGTGATCTTGTTGGCCCTGCTTTGAGCAGGCTGGGGACAGTGTCAGAGGCTTTGCACAACTCCAGGTAGATGGTGTCAGTTGCTCTTCCCCTACCCACTAGTGCTGTAACCCTGTCATAAAAGGCCACCAGGGTTGTCAGGCATGATCTGCCCTTAGTGAAGCCACGTTGGCTGTCACCAATCACCTCCTTATTTTCCATGTGATGTCAACAGTAGCTTTCAAAGTTCCTCTTCTGTTTTTGCTCTTCTATCAAGGCACACTTCAAGGTAGCACATCTTTGTAGAACTACCTGTAAATCACTACCCGTGAAGAGCTCACTGTAGAGGGATGGTATATGATCAATTTAGGGGAAGATTTCAAATTTATAGCTCCATCAGAAGTCAGGAGGGTGCTGTGAGATGCTGTCAGGAGCATGCACTAGTAGGCAGACACACTGTCCTTAGTGACAGAGTGCTCTTCAGTCCGAACGTGATGCACAGACACCACATACCACCTCCCCTTCTCCCACCCTTTGACCCACTGCTGGAATTTGTAGCAAGCCAGTTACAACTTAAAAAATCCTTTTATTTAATGACTTTCGCACATTTTTAGATACTAGTTTCTGTCTTTCAAATAGAGAAGTTACTGGTTGGTTCCCATGGAGAAGGTGAGCCTTAGGGTAAAATGCCAGGAATAACCAAGCTAGACAATAGTGAGCACTAGCTCGCAGACTGCATGTATTATTAAAACATCAGGTAATGTACCTCAAACCACCATCTCAGACATTGAAAATTCATGGTAAACTGGGAAATAAAAAGTGTTCTTTTTATTTTGTTCTTAAACTCCAAACACTTCAGTATTTTTCTCCCTTGCTCTTGAAGACTGGTGAAATATTATATACAATTTTACCCTGACACATTTTTAGTGGCTTCATATTCATACTGCACATGAACACCAGATTTTTATAAAGTGAGTAAAACACACAAAATGTGTAAAAACAGTTGGAAAGAGAGGGAATGTAGCATACAAATCACATGCTTTTAAATCATTTTTAAATAGCTGCTACCTGGGACTACAGGACCAAAATTATGCCTTAAATAAAAGAAAAGCTCTGTTCCATACCAAGTCTGAAGGGTATTCCCTGTACTTAACTCTACCATATAACTGAGGTCCACAGACAGGGAATCACCCTCTTCTAACCATGGAGAGAGCTGCTTGCAGGGGCAATTGAGTGTACCTGAATTAAGCTCCTGTTCTCAGTTCTCTGGAGAGTCTAGGAATATTTAAAAGATCAGTGAAAGATGAGAAGTGTGGGTAACCCCTCTAGCAGTTCTCATTGGGGCTGAATTTTAAGGATAATAATGGTAAACAAAATGGAGAGCTAAATGAAAATAAGCAACTTCTAAGTGTACAAAAAACTGCGGTACTGAGGGTTTCTCTCAAACTTGCGTGGTTTGGAAAAGAATGGAGCTGTGAATATGGCAAAAGCTGAGCCAATAAATCTTTCAGTTTCAGAAGTTTCAGAAACAGCACGTGTCAACTAATGGTAATTTCATTTTTTCTTGCATAATGCATGGCAGGTACCAAATGGACTCCATATTGAAGACAACAACCAGATCTTCTGAAAATACATGTTAAAGGAATATACTTTGTGGCTGTACACCCTTATCTCATAAATGGGGAGTGTTTATGTGGTCATACTTCAGAGAATTGACTTATTTGTTTAGGGCAGCTGGGAAGTCTCCTTAGGCTGCTTCTGTTGCAAATAAAGTGAGAGCAGCTTCTCTGCAATGCCATTCCAGAGTACCCAAAGAAGACAATTACCTCAACCTTGCCACTTCTTGAGATGACTGGCACTCTGCAGGAACTAGAGAGGCAGTCTTAGGGAAACAAGCCAGATGGACCTGGGCATTGTGTTTCCTTCCCATAGTCTAATACACAAATACATGAGAAGACTGGGGGGCAGTGGGTAACATATGGCATTTTTGCCTTGTGAGTGACTGTTTTTGCAAGTTTGGAGAGAAAGCTTGTGTTGTCTGTTGAACTGTTTGATGCAATGCCAAATAAAAAGAGCACTAACCGTATAAGACTTTTCACATTCTGAGTAGGTATTACAACCAGAGACAGCGTGTTAAATTAAGATTATAGTGATCTTTAGCTTTCAAGATGAAATGAAAACCTGCCCAAGGAATCCTTAATGGATGCCATTACTAGAGGCATAATGCGAGCATCGTCTTAACTTTAAATATCCTGCTGAATGTTTACTGTAACTCTGTCAACATATCTTTCATGTTTCCTTGCCTATTTGTTCTGCTCCTTCTTTTAAAAAATATCTCAGGAACTTGAAAATGAAATATGTTTTATTGTTGAAATGGATTTTCTCCTCAACTTTCTTTATACACACATTTGCTTGTTATATAGTATTGCTTCGAAATGCAAACCATTTGTCTGGATTTTTTTTAAGGGACCAGAGGAGTTATCATTAATGTTTGGGGAACTACAGTGTAAATACTTTACAAGCAATGATTACGTCAGCTTTGAGTACTTAACATAAAATAAGAAGTTGCAGATCCTACTCTGACAAGGTCACAGATTTGAACCCTCATTCGATGACAAGTTTTATAAAAGTTGAACTTAGTGCTGCAGCTGAAGTAGTTTTGAAGTAGATTTCAGTGACAAAGACATTTGTGAAATTGGTTTCATGAGAGAATATCATTTATTCAACCAGGAAAGATATCTTCTCTGCTATTATTTTGCTCTTGTTGGATACTGTTTTCTGTTTGTAGGATTGTCACTTCCGTTCTTATGAATCACTCAGTGTCACATAGATCCCTCATATTTATCTGTCTGAAAAAAAATATGCATTTCCTAACTTCTTCCTAGTATTTGGGGAAAACTTTTTTTTTAAGGAAAAAAATATGAACTCAAAGCACAGTACTCTTTGAAAACATGTGTATTCTAAAAGAATAAGGTATATTTTTTCAGTTACTGGAGATGGAAGGACATTAAGATAGATAATAGATATCCTAGAACTTGATATTTAGCAATTACCATTAATCTGAGTGTGCTTGTTCCAGAGCTTTATAGACAGCTTTTTGGTTTTGTTCTCCAGCCAGGCAGAATGATCTTCTGGCTAAGAACTCCTCAGATATTTCCTTCCTTTGTTTGGAAAAAGGGACTACCTAATCTGAGCAGCTGCTGTAAGATAAGATATCCATTTAACTCATATCAGGAAGCAGTGAGGAATACAACCTGGTGTTCACTTGGGCAAAAGGCTTCTCAAACAGCAGACTCATCCAAAAATCCCTTCCCACTAAAGATGTATATTTTGCAAGGGCTTTCACTGTGGCAGGGTCAAGGACGGAGGTGAGTTGAATGACTTATTCCGGTTGATAAGTTGCTTTTTTTGTATTATACCTGAAATAAGTTGTCTCCACTGTGCCCTCTGGGCAACCTCCAGATGATGGGTAGAATTTAGAAAGTCTATCATTAGCATAAATGAGCTAGGGAGGGAAAGGAAAATGCCCTACCCATCATAAAGGTTGCAAGTTGTATGGAAAATTTATTCAACAGCTCACACAAAATCTGGAGCAGATTTAACAGTCTTACCCATGCAAAAGAATGACTTTGAGATATAATCTTCTGGGTACTTTGTAAACAGACATTCCTCAAAACTGCCCTTCCATGTAGGAAAGTATGGAAGTATATGTATGTCCTCTTCTCCAGGACAGCAATGAGGGGATAATACGCTAGCAATGCTGGGAAAATAGAAAAGGTGTCCTGTGAGTTGTCACCATTGTGCGTGCAAGTGGGGTGTAGACTTGATGTAATTAAATATCCCAAATCCCCAGGGCTTTGGCACCCGAGCATTTCAATAAAACATAACTCATAGCAAAACACCGCTTTTGTGAAGAGGAGAGAATATAAAGATATTGTGGTCCTGGGCCAAATACTTCATTCACATTATTTCACTCAACTGTGAAGCCCACTTTATATTCCAGATTAATTGAATATTTGCATCCTAAATTAGAGCCACTATTAGGAAGATTAAATGGCTATATTTTTCACAAAGGGCAACAACATTGTAAACCTGCCCTTGAAACCAACTCTTTTTCTTGACCTTAGGGAAAAAGGTGAACACACATATCCATACGGCATACTACGTATTGCATACTACAGCTGATGCAGAGCCCACACAGGAAACAGGATGATATGGTAAATGAACTGGGGGCATTAAGAGAAGGAAAAAGTGTAGAAATGCAGAGACAAGCTTAATGTACAATGGTCTTTTTTTTCTTTTTTTTGGTTCTGTAGTAAAATAAAAATAAAAAAGAAAATAAAAAATCTAGGAGGGACAAATTAGTTTTACTTGAACTGAAACAGCTATTCTGGGGGGACTTGGACTGAAGTGAAAGAACAATGACAAAAGAAAATGTGTATTGATCTGGAAAGTTCTATTCAACCTGCACAAAAAGATTTTCAATACTTCAATAAAAAAAAAAAAAAAGCAAAACAAAACTTGATTTACAATGAAAAAAGACATGCTCTTGGAAACCAAAATCTCAAAAATACAGCTTAGAGCCAAAATGAAACAACCCACATCAGTTCCTGAATTAAGCCCAAATTAGTGAGAAAAATAAATCACAGAGTTGTAGAAAATTTATTCAATGCTCTTTCCTGGCTACCGACATTTTTTCCATCAGTGGCATCTTGAAGCCTTGAAATTCCTGAGTGCATGTGGGAGAGCTGTGCTGTCCGTCTCTGGCAGACTGTGCATATACCACCTGCTAGACCTAGATATTGATAGAAATCTCTTCATGACTGGTTTATTTTACAGGTGTGTCCTTCCAAAATTTTATATAAAGAAAGACAATATTCCAGTACTGCCTGACTAAGGCACTTAAAATGAAGGTTTTCTATTACATACTACTTTTTAATGGATTTTGAAAGAGCTGATTGATTTTTAAAAGGTTTGTTTCTGTACAGGCCATAAACTGCAGTAAGTCTCTATATTGAATTTACAATGTAAGTTTTAAATATTGAGTAACTGCATGTATACAAGGATTATTAATAGAAAGTATGTTTTTGTTATATATTGCAAGCTTAAAGGGGAATTGGGGAAATTGCTACAATATTGATCATAATGTGCTGACTGCCATTGATTTTCTATAAGTGAAATGTAGACAAGGAAGATTAATATAAGCTGCAAGCAAGAAACAAGTACAAAAAAATTAATCTGTAAGTAGATGCAAGCAGAGACATTTCTTTGAAATGTGAGATGTGCAGGTTTTTCCACTGTGGAGGGTATGAAGCATCCATTAATATCTTACTGATCATTTTGGTGAGTGTATTGTAGGTAATGTCTTAGATGCCTGAGAGTGTTACTAAGTTACAAATAAAAATCTTCGAGGTACTTTTTATATGCCTCTAATTTTTTACTAGAGGGACCTAGAGGAAGATGCTCTTAATTTCTCCCTTTCAAAACTTAATTATGGTGAGCAGGAAGGGCAGAGCGCTCTCTCCCGCCCATACGAACACCCCCTTAACGACAGCCTCCCATTAGCTAGGCTGCATTGATCTCCACCAGGCATGGTGCGCTCTCCAGGAAGACGGTACGCACCCAGACCGATAGGCTATCAAACGGGACTTTAGGGGGCTGGGACGATTAGTGGAGGGAGTGGGAGTATGGGTGGTGTTTTCGTCTATCCCTACGGTGGCAGGGAGAGGTACTGACAGGACACAAAAATCCCACCTGATAAACACATGGCTCAGGGGCTGGTGCCAGCACAGAAATCTTGTTTTTTTTGACCATGGGGCGCTTTACTCGGCACCCGGCCTGGTGGCTGCAAACGGGTCCCTATCTCCAAGGGGAAAAAGGATCCTGGGCCAGGAGCTGGCGGGGCTCATTGAGAGGGCTTTAAACTAGGTAAGAAGGGGGATGGGGCTGAAACAAGGCTTGTTGGAGCTGTGCCGGGGGAACAATGGCAAGGCCGGGGGATAAGGTAATGGCCCAGCTGAAGTGCATCTACACCAATGCACGCAGCATGGGTAACAAACAGGAGGAGCTGGAAGCCATCATGCAGCAAGCAGGCTATGACTTGGTTGCAATCATGGAGACGTGGTGGGACCACTCTCATGACTGGGAGTGCTGCAATGACTGGCTATAGGCTCTTCAGAAGGGACAGGCAGCACAGAAGGGGTGGTTGTGTGGCTCTCTATATTAGTAAATCTTTTGATGTTGTGGAACTTGAGGCTGGGAATGACAACGTTGAGTCCCTTTGGGTTAGGGAAGGGCAACAAGGCTAGCGTCCTGGTTGGGGTCTGTTATAGACTGCCGAACCAGGATGAGGAGACGGATGAGGAATTCTACAGGCAGCTGACAGAAGTTGCGAAATCGTCGGCACTTGTTCTTGTGGGAGGTTTCAACTTCCCTGACATATCCTGGAAGCACAACACAGCCCAGAGAAAGCAGTCTAGCAGATTTCTGGAGAGCGTGGAAGATAGCTTCCTGACGCAGCTGGTTAGTGAGCCTACCAGGGGTGGTGCCCCGCTAGACCTTCTCTTCACAAACAGAGAAGGACTGGTGGGAGATGTGGTGGTCGGAAGCTGTCTTGGGCAGAGTGACCGTTAAATGGTGGAGTTCTCTATTCTTGGTGAGGCCAGGAAGGAGGCCAGTAAAACTGCTGTGTTGGACTTTTGGAGGGCTGACTTTGAGCTGCTCAGAACACTGGTTGGTGGAGTCCCTTGGGAGGTGGTTCTGAAGGGCAGAGGAGTCCGGGAAAGCTGGGCGCTCTTCAAGAAGGAAATCTTAATGGCACAGGAGCAGTCTGTCCCCATGTGCCCAAAGACAAGCCGACATGGAAGGAGACCGGCCTGGCTGAACCAGAGAGTTGCAGCTTGAGCTTAGGAGAAAAAAGAGGGTTTATAATCTTTGGAAAAAAGGGCGGGCCACTGAGGAGGACTATAAGGATGTTATGAGGCTGTGCATGGACAAAATCAGAATGGCCAAAGCTCATCTGGAGCTCAATCTGTCTACTGCCATTAAAGACAACAAAAAATGTTTTTACAAATACATCAACGCAAAACGGAGGACTAAGGAGAATCTCCATCCTTTACTGGATGCAGGGGGAAACCTTGTTACAAAAGATGAGGAAAAGGTGGAGGTGCTTAATGCCTTCTTTGCCTCAGTCTTTAGTGGCAATACCGGTTGTTCTCTGGGTACCCAGTACCCTGAGCTGGTGGAAGGGGATGGGGAGCAGGATGTGGCCCTCACTATCCACGAAGAAATGGTTGGCGACCTGCTACGGCACTTAGATGTGCACAAGTCGATGGGGCCGGATGGGATCCACCCAAGGGTACTGAGAGAACTGGCGGAGGAGCTGGCCAAGCCGCTTACCATCATTTATCAGCAGTCCTGACTATCGGGGGAGGTCCCAGTTGACTGGCGGCTAGCAAACGTGACACCCATCTACAAGAAGGGCCGGAGGGCAGACCCGGGAAACTACAGGCCTGTCAGTGTGACCTCAGTGCCAGGGAAGCCCATGGAGCAGATTATCTTGAGAGTCATCACGCAGCACTTGCAGGACAAGCAGGCGATCAGACCCGGTCAGCATGGGTTTATGAAAGGCAGATCCTGCTTGATGAACCTGATCTCCTTCTATGACAAAGTGATGCGCTGGGTGGATGAGGGAAAGGCTGTGCACGTGGTCTACCTTGACTTCAGCAAGGCTTTTGACACTGTTTCCCACAGAATTCTCCTCAAGAAACTGGCTGCTCGTGGCTTGGACTGGCACACGCTTCGTTGGGTTGGAAACTGGCTGGATAGCTGGGCCCAGAGAGTCATGGTGAATGGAGTCAAATCCAGTTGGAGGTCAGTAACTAGTGGCGTTCCCCAGGGCTTGGTGCTGGGGCCGGTCCTCTTTAATATCTTCATCGATGATCTGGACGAGGGCATCGAGTGCACCCTCAGTAAGTTCGCAGATGACACCAAGTTAGGTGCGTGTGTCGATCTGCTTGAGGGTAGGAAAGCTCTGCAGGAGGATCTGGATAGGCTGCACCGATGGGCTGAGGTCAACTGCATGAAGTTGAACAAGGCCAAGTGCCGGGTCCTGCACCTGAGGCGCAATAACCCCAAGCAGAGCTACAGGCTGGGAGATGAGTGGTTGGAGAGCTGCCAGGCAGAGAAGGACCTGGGAGTATTGGTGGATAGTCGGTTGAATATGAGCCAGCAGTGTGCTCAGGTGGCCAGCAAGGCCAACGGCATCCTGGCTTGTATAAGAAGCAGTGTGGCCAGCAAGGCTAGGGAGGTGATCGTCCCCCTGTACTCGGCTCTGGTGAGGCCGCACCTTGAGTACTGTGTTCAGTTTTGGGCCCCTCGCTACAAGAAGGACATCAAGGCCCTGGAGCGTGTCCAGAGAAGGGTGATGAAGCTGGTGAGGGGCCTGGAGAACAAGTCCTATGAGGAGCGGCTGAGGGAGCTGGGATTGTTCAGCCTGGAGAAAAGGAGGCTCAGGGGCGACCTTATTGCTCTTTACAGGTACCTTAAAGGAGGCTGTAGTGAGGTGGGGGTTGGTCTGTTCTCCCACGTGCCTGGTGACAGGATGAGGGGGAATGGGCTAAAGTTGAGCCAGGGGAGTTTTAGATTAGATGTTAGGAAGAACTTCTTTACTGAAAGGGTTGTGAGGCATTGGAACAGGCTGCCCAGGGAAGTGGTGGAGTCACCATCCCTGGAAGTCTTCAAAAGACGTTTAGATGTAGAGCTTAGTGATATGGTTTAGTGGAGGACTGTTAGTGTTAGGTCAGAGGTTGGACTCGATTATCTTGAGGTCTCTTCCAACCTAGAAATTCTGTGATTCTGTGAAAGTGTGAAGGGATAACAATACCTTTTTTGGGTTAGCTTTCCAGTTTCATTTCATTTTCAAGATAGAATATTTTAGCTTTGAGTTCTTCCCAAAGAAATTAATTCTAGACATTTGTAGGAGCAGTTTAATATTTTATGCATACGAGGGATTGAAGTGTAAATATGGCCTCATGGCTGAACAATGGGTGTTATTAAGTTTCCATTGGTCTTTGTGGGAGAACAGCATACAGGAAATCAGCAGGAAACAGCTAAAAGATACTTCATCACAATTCATAGTGGTTCTCAAAATTACATTTTATTAAGAAAAGCTCTTTTATTAAGAAAAGGTTACACATAGACAAGTTCATATAGCAAATGTGGGGTGTTGCAGAATTCTTGTCCGCAGCTGATGGCACCATCTGCTCCTCTGTAGGACTGTCCTGTAGGATGTTGATGCATTGCCAGGGGTGCGTTAAGGAGAGGTGGCCAGGAGCGTGGTATCATGGGCTTGTGTCCATGTCCAGCGCTGAGGCTAGCAGAGAAGCAAAAGCACTAACAAGCGAACCCCTGTGTGTTGTGCCACCCCCCTCCTGGGCCCACCCTGTCACCAGCCCCACTGTGATGTGGCCATGACATCAGTGGGGTTGCTGCCAGCGGCACAATATGGGAAGGGACTGGGTGTTGACCTTCCTTAGCATGTGGCCATGGAGTCCAGGGATCTCTCCTGTAGAATGTTGATGTGTCATGGGCTCGCATCCGTGTCCAGCGCTGAGGCTAGCAAAGAAGCAAGTACAGGCAACAAGAGAACCGCCGGGTCTAATACCAGGCGTCTCCTGGGCCCACCATGTCACCAGCCCCACTGTGATGTGGCCTGACATCACCAGGGCCTGTGCCAGCAGCACAATGTGGGAAGACTGGGAGTTGACCTTCCTCAGCATGTGGCCATGGAGTCCAGGGATCTCTCCTCTAGAATGTTGATGTGTCATGGGCTCGCGTCCATGTCCAGTGCTGAGGCTAGCAGAGAAGCAAGTACAGGCAACAAGAGAACCGCCATGTCTAATACCAGGCATCTCCTGGGCCCACTGTGATGTGGCCGTGACATCAGTGGGGTTGGTGCCAGCGGCACAATATGGGAAGGGACTGGGTGTTGACCTTCCTTAACAAGTGGCCGTGGAGTCCAGGGATCTCTCCTCTAGAATGTTGACGTGTCATGGGCTCGCGTCCGTGTCCAGCACTGAGGCTAGCAGAGAAGCAAGTATGGGCAACAAGAGAACTGCCATACCAGGCATCTCCTGGGCCCACCATGTCACCAGCCCCACTGTGATGTGGCCGTGACATCAGTGGGGTTGGTGCCAGCGGCACAATATGGGAAGGGACTGGGTGTTGACCTTCCTTATCATGTGGCCATGGAGTCCAGGGGTCTCTCCTCTAGAATGTTGACACGTCTCCAGCGGAGTGCTGGAAGAAGGCTGTAGCCATGGTCTTGCTCTGTCCTCTTCCAGGATTCTATCTGTAATAATAAATAATAATAAAAAAAAAAAACACAAAACAGCTGGAGGGGAGTGGCCACCCTTCATTGCCATGGAGGGCCTCTCCTCTCCCTTCTCAGCCCAAACTCATCTGGCTGCTCCTCTGCCAGACTGGCCTGCTGCGCCCCTTTTATAGCTGCCAGGGCTGGCTGCGTCACGGGCTCCCCCTGTGACACAGCCACCGCCAACATTCTGTCCCCTGTGACATGGCCATGGCATCACCAGGACCCGTGCCCACTGAGCAGAAGAAGCAGTTAAATAAAATAAAGTAAAATAAAGTAAAATAAAAGGAGGTTAGGTCAGAGGTTGGACTCAATGATATTGAGGTCTCTTCCAACCTAGAAATTCTGTGATTCTGTGATATGATGTAGACTAGCAAGGTCTAATGGGACATCCTGTTTCTACCTAGAGAGATGAGATTTGAAAAGGAGGTACATGATCCCTGTACTGCGTGGTATAAGGTGATTTGGCAGCACTGTCCTAAACTCTCATTCTTTTCAAAGCCAAATAGGAAGTCAGTGTACAACAAAAGTACTGTTTGGCAGTACACAAAAATAAAAAATCATGCGGAGTCCTTCAAATGCTGATGACTATAATTAATTTTTCCTAGAATTTAATTGGCACACTGATACTTCTTCCTGATGGGTTCTGTTATCCACACCAGTCACTTTCCAAAGGAAAACCAAAACCTAACCAAACAAGCCCACAAACAAACCCACAAAGAAATTAAAACAAAACAAACAAACAAAAAAATCAGAGAAGAAAAAAAAAGAAAAAAGGCAAGGAAAAACTGGCCAAGCTGAGTTGGGCTAATGTGAGTGACAGCTCTTGAAATGTGAGACACTGGGGAAAGACCGTCAGGGTGAAAGATGCTATATAAAAACAACCTTATTTTTAGCCCAGCCCACAACTGTTCTTGCTGCAAGTGCAGAGTGGGATGTGGAAAACACACTTAGGTTCTTTTTCTTTTGTGAAAGAACTTTAATCCCAGGCAAGCAATTGAAGATAACAATCTTTATTTACACTTTTAGTTCACTTAGACAAAATATCATTCCTGGAATTGATTTGTATACACCTAGTGCAGGATTTGGTGTAGCCCTGTGAGGTCCCTGTCATCGTCTTGTCTCAACCACACAAAGTCTCCCATCAGGATGGCCCCTCCACAGGCTGCAGGGGAACTGCTGCTGTGTGCCTGGAGCACCTCCTCCCTCCTGCTGCACTGACAGTAGGGTCTACAGGACTGTTTCTCACTCATTCTCTGAGCTGCTATTGTGAAGCATTTTTTTAAACTTTTATTTTCCCCTTAAGTCTGTTCTCATGGAGGTGCAAACCATATCGCTTATTGGCTCAGCTCTGGGCAGCAGAGGGTCCCTTCAGAGCTGGCTGAAACTGGCCCTTATCTAACATGGGGAAACTTCTGGATTCTTCTCAGAGGAGCCACTCCTGAAGCCCCCGCTACCAAAACCTTGCCAAGTAAACCCACTTCACATATGAAGCTAAGTTATAGGCTCCCTTTCTTCTCCTTCCCCTTTCACACAGCAATATCCAGCACTGTTATCTGAAAGGAAGTATGTCTGAGATTTTTTATATGTAGATAATGCATTCAGAAACTCTGCACTAATATTTTTTTATGACAAGAACACTTGATGTACTTCTGTTTGGCAGAGCACTATGTTATGGATCCATCAATTGTATACAACTTGCTAACTGTAAATTAGGATTCAGGAAATAAAATGATCTTACCATAGGCAGAGGCCTATGAAGGTGAAAAAAACTCATCTGCTGTTAGGAGAGTGATGGAATGACAGTAAACAGCATGGCTGGAATAGCCAGATATTGCTAGCTTGGTGAAAGCTGGTTTTCCATGCTATAAATAGAAAATGAGGTTATGGAGATTAATTCTGGTCCTATTTATCTGAATGGCCGCTGGCTTCATTTGGACAAGAATTTCATTCTGTTTCTTTCTCTAGGAGTAATTTCATTTTAATAATTCATTTAAAAGTGCAGATCTTATTCTTTCTTTAAAATAAATTGGACCAAGAGGACTCTTTATGCAGGCTGTCTGCCTTCTTCATGGCTAAATGGACTTGTCATTACCTTTGCTTTAGAGAGGAAAGCTTTATCCTAAATAATAGGCTGTGGTTATGAATTAGGCCTATTGTCTCAGCCTCTACTACTGACTTCTGTGATAATATGGAGTCTCAGAAGCCTGTTGAGGAGCATCATCAGTTACAGCTGTAAGTTTTCATCAGATAATTAGGCAGTGCTGAATTCTATCAAATTCTTATTTAGTTTGAGAGATTTTTCTGCTGAAGTATTTCAGACTTAAAGTGGATGAATGCTCAAAGACTGGAATTGTGTTAGGTGTTAAATGCTATCCATGTCACGAGATATCTTATGTCTATAGCCTGTGAGAATTTCCATCAGTATTTTCAATTAAGCATGTCAACTGCTTTATGTCTTGTGTCCCATCAGTATATTTACTTCTGGGAGACTTGTGTCAAGGTCTCCCACTTTTTCCCCCCCCCCCCCCTTAGGGGAGCATCAGCAGAATCCTTTAGCAAAGCCAAGTGTTTGTTCTGTTGTCAGTCTTGTTGGGCCTTTCATTCTCACTGGATAAATCCTACCTGGGTCAAGGGTGTCACCTACAGTACATGAGCAGGTTGCAAAATTAACTGGCATATTCTGGATGCTAGCTGAGGTAACTGAATCTTTGAGTTTTTTTTTTTTTTTTTTTTTTTTTTAAACAACTTCTTAATAAGATATAACTAAATAATATTAAGTTATCTAAAAGATTAAATGAGAAATGCATAAGAGAGTAGGGGTTAGAAAGACAGATAGTGAGAAGCACAAAGTAGAAAGAAGGGGAAGAGTGAAAGAGGAGTAAGAGTGGAAAATGGGAAGAATGAAGTAGAAAACTGATTCTAAGAGAACGGAAGTAAGGCAGACTTCCTTGAGAGTAGGAGCCACCAAGAGGAGCTGAGGTAATAGATAAAAAGAGCAAGTCCTGCTGTAAAACCACAGTGAGGAACACAAAATCAGCCCTCACACACTGTCATCCTTATTTTCTTTGAATTGCAGAAGGTAAAGTGCTTCAGAAAAGTCTTGGATAAACCCTTGTTCTTACACCCCCAAAAGCAAATTGTCCAGATTGATGAGAATGATTATAGGTAAAGTTCCTGGTGAATATGAATGAGGTTTGCATTATTCATGATATTTGAATGGTCTTATTTAAGAGACTATAATTATACAAGTTAGAAATTTGTTTAATGTAAATTTGCCAAGTACAACATTTCACAAGTTTCTGGTAAATCTGGTTAGTATTAAACTTGAATTGCTGTAACAATATAGAACAGAACTTTCTGCTCCCAATTTTTTTTCCTAGTTTGCTGGTACTTTCAACTTGATAAAAAAAATAACAGGATCATTTAATAGCAATGAAAACATTTTGAAGGACCAGTAACATGGATATAACAAGCATAAAAGCCTAAGCATTTCAATCATCACTCCAATACCTGTATCAAGTTGGTACATATCAGCCTTTCATCTTGAATGTATGTAGTTGTTGCTTACATTCCAAAGAACATGGACATTTTTTTCTGCGTTTGTTAATTTAAGAACTATTCCTCCTAATGAACCATAAAGTCATTAAGATTGGAAAAGACATCCAAGATCACGTGGTCCAACCATCACCCATTAAACCATGTCCCTAAGTAATTCAGCCTTTCTTTAAGCCCTCCAGCACCTCACTAAGCAACCCATTCAAACATCTGAACACTCTGAGAAGAAATGTCTCCTCAAGAGGATACTGTGAAAGACTGTGTTAAAGGCCTTGTTGAAGTCTAGGCAGACTACATCAACAGCCTCCAGGAGCGTCACCCAGTCACAGGAGATGAGGTTGGTCAGGCAGGACTTGTCTTTCATGAACCCATGGGGACTGGGCCTGATCTCATGGTAGTCCCACATACATTGTGTGATAGTAATCAGGATGACCTGTCCCATCATCTTTCCTAGTGTTGAGGTCAGACTGACAAGCCTGGAGTTCCCTGAGTCCTCCTTATTACCCTTCTTATAGATGGGCATCACATTAGCGAGTCTCTAGTCACCTGGGACCTCTCCATTTGACCATGACTGCTAATAGATGATGGAAAGCAGCTCATCAATCACATCCACCTGATACCTCAGCACCTTCAGGTGGTCTTTTTGATTAAATTTGGTGGTCCCTTTTAAAATTTGAATGCAAGTTTTAAACACAGTAACGATTTTGTATTGACTGATTTTTGAATTCTCAACACCAGATGCAGGAAAAGAGTTTGCTCTTCCTCGGTACTTGTTTTCTATGCATCCAAATATAAGACATATTTGCTTGTCTCAAATTAGTAGTATTTTCTTGAACATCTGGTTCTCTGTTAGGTAGGTTTTGTCATCCTTCATAGTATAGTCCTATGCTCTTTAAATGTTACTTACACCCACGTATCTAAAACCCAGTATTCAAGCCGAAGAATATTACATAGGCTGTCACAGTACTATGCATTAGTTTAGATTTTTTGTATCTATGTTGCTAATCAGTGATTACTTTTTTTTTTTTTCTTCCCCTCAAAACTTAGAGGAAGGTAAATATTTTACAGAATATTAATTATATGTTTAAGCATGTAAGCATTTGTTGGAATTAGTCCTATGTCATTAATGATAATAATATTATAAATAATAATATTTCACTAAGGAACTACAATTATATTGCTGTGTGGCAGCCCTTCTGAAATCAGCTGCTGAACATAGACTGTTTCTCAGAGAAGAGAAGCCATCAAACTTATACCTTAAGTGCTTAAAACTCCTAAGGTCTTAAAACTTGTATACTCGTAAACCATCATCCATGAGTGAGATACAGTATGAACTGTTTCACTGCTGGCAAATTCAGTTTTAAATAGTTATCAGTTTTTAGCTAACAGAATGAAAGCACACTTCATGAAATCTCCTACTGCTATAACACACATGTATATTTTTTTCTGTTCATTAAAATTGTGCAGGAGCCATATCTTTGGCTGAGTTTCAAAATTTTGAAATGTCTTCTGTGGAAAAACAAATGCTTTTCATGTAAATGCTCTGATAAGTTAAACATCTCTCAATATTGCATTAGGGTTGAAAAATCAATATATTAAATTTCATTTTTGAGGTTTTCCTTTCTATTGTTTTATAAATACGAAGCAAAGAAAATACAGAAATGAAAAAGAATTTCAAAACAGAGGATTAGAATGTTTTGTTCCACAAAGATCAGGATGAAATGCTTTTACCTATCTAAACTTTTTTTTTTTTCAATATTCATTTCAAAAATAATTTCACAAAACACTTTACTTTTGATGAACTGTCATTTTTGATATAAAATATACTGCAGAAAAAAAATATCTACACGTAAGTAGTGGAAGAAAGAAATACAATTTTCACTGTTGTCAGTCTGAGGACTTACATGGTTAAAGGTCAAAGGAACTAATAGCTTCCAATGAAGCCAGAGAAGGGAAATGTGTGAAAGTGGTGTTATGTATCTCAGCAATCACACGGATGGAGAGAGATGAAGGCTCGAGGACAGGAGGTGGAAAGCAACACAAAATATTAAGGCAGGAATAAAAGGCCCCTTAATATCTTTTTTTCCTCTTACCCCTTTCAGTAAATGTCTGACATATACATGTATTGTGCTTTTGAAGGAGATCCTCCTACAGTGACTGGGTGTCCAACATCCATCTTGGTTTCTTTCATACAAGGAACATTGAAGCAAGATGTTATGCTACATACAGTAGCCACAGTGCTACTGATTTCAATACACACAGGTCCTGGGATCCTATGGTGCCAAGGCCTTGTAGCACGACCACACAGGTGCCTCTTACTAATATAGTTTTAAAATGATTATTTTCTGTAAGTAGCGCATTATATATTTAGATATGGAAGGACCATCTTAACATAAAATTACTGTGTTACATAAGATTACCAAGTTAAAAAAAGATTATTATATTCCCGTGCTAACATAAGATCTATTTCCCTAGTTGTTAAAATAGTTTTGTTTTATTTTCCAAGTAAGAAGCAAGAAAGTCCATGAAAACCATTTGGAAGATACAAGTCAACATGTTTATTTCAGACAGAAATACTGTCTTCTATGCTCTGCTACCATAGCTCTCCCTATGATGACCTTTCTCAATCTAGCCACAGTGCTGTAAGTAATGCTATAAAGGGGATAACTAGGCTGATTTAGGCAGGAAAATAGGCAATTAATTTGCAAACAAGGTTAAATTCTGAATATGAGGGTTGTTGGATTTTCTTTTTTTTTTGTTTGTTTGTTTTTTTTTTGTTTGTTTTTGTTTTTGTTTTGCTTTGTTTTGTTTTCTTCACTAGACTTATAAAACACAAATGGGAGTAGATTTTTAGTGAAGTAAATTGCTATTCAGTGAAGTTTTACCTGCTGATAAAATCTTATTTCCTCCATTCTGAAGACCTTCTCAAGTTGCTTTTATAATTAAGTACCATGTCTTGTCTTTCCCTCTTCTGTATCCACAAGGCCAACTAGGTTTAGTTTTCACTTTTCAGGAGACAGGAGTGTGTGTTACATTTCCCCCTTAAATTGCGAGTGCCTTGATTTCTGAACACCATTCACAGATATCAGAATGTATAAGAAAAGGAGAAACTCAGTGATGCTGTAGCAAACTTTGATTATAAGTCAAATTCTGCCATTTTGCAACATCAAAATAAGATGTTTTTCAGAGTATTATGTATGGCATATCAATCATGGTATTCAAAAGAAATAACAGGAAAGAATTTACACCATCTTCTTAATTATTATGTGCACTATCACCAATACAGAAATTCATCTATGGTTGTTCTGTATCTTCAGTTCCTTTCTATTTAATGGTATTACAGAGTAGAACCTTATCTTTAAAGTGAACGAATACCAAAATGAAGCAAAACCACACAGTTTCCTTGCTTAATGGCAACACATTCTTCACAGCTGGACATTAAAGGGCTGCTCAGGTTATGCATAGGGTCAAAGTAAAGGGGCTGGTAATGTCCTCATAGAGCCACCTAGTCCATCTAGTCATTTTTGTACTTGTTCTTGATAACCCAAGAAACATAGATGTTTCATCCATAACATTCATTTATTGCACCTTCATTTCTTTGGAACAATTATTTGAAAAGTCCTTTTCTGCAGTCATTCATCTTGACTCTGTCAAAGCAAAATTACAATTACTACAGAGATGTCAAAATCTGTATTAAAATGATTAGAAATTGGAGCATATAAAAGTAAGCATATTCAGAAAAACATAGCTACAAAATAGCAAACCTCCAGAATTTTAGAGAGTGCCTCAAATCCTGACAATAGTCATCTTGTCAACTTTGCAACAATTTAGGTTATTTTAAAATGTACTGATGATAGGTAGATAGATAGATATGAAAAACCTATCCCTGTTGCATTTTCTCTCTCTTTTAATTGCAGGCAAAAACAGCATGATAACTCTTTCTAACATCAAAATAAAAAGATAACATTTCAAACTATTTTCCTTAGTGTGTTTCTGATCATCATGCATATGTTTCAAGGCATCTTAAACAAGTGTATTTATGTATGGGTTCTATCCTGAACTTGATTAAGTGTTTTGAAGTAGGATGATGAGCTGATCTGGAGCACAGTTACCTGAAGTTCTGTATAAAAAGCATTATGAAACAAAGCAACCTCCTACATAAGACAGAAAAAAGTGGCTCAGTTGTTTCTCTCTTCTTACAGATGCATACTGCTCACCTTTTTATCATCTTCTCTTGGGGAGCAAGCATATATATTATAACATTTATTTTTTCATCATTTCTGCAGAGTTCTTCCAATTGAGAAGCACAAGAAGATGCTAGTTTCTAGCAGATACATTTGTCTACAGATGTTTAATTACAATGTCAAGTACACAGTCTTTTTGAAGATCATGTTTTATAAACGTGCAACAGTGGAATTATACTGACATAATTACAGTATTGATAAATATCAAACATTAAGGTTGCTGTGCTTAAATATTCCCCCAAAAGAGTTTCCTTTGAAGTTGGGTTTGTGAAATTTCCACTTATGTCATGCTGATTGCTTGCATAAACCACATATTAAAGGAATTGTATATATGAAATCACCTAGCAGAAGTGATTAACCTAGAAAACAACTGAATATTTGTGAAAGTTCATTTGCTCTCCTCCATTCAAAAATATTCAAACAGGTTTGCATATATTAAGGTGAGAAATTTCAGTATTTTTTTAGCAATTAATGGAGAAAAACAGGAAAACAATATTTATCCAAAAACATATTTACTGGGAATCTTTGGTTTTCTTTCCTCCATCTATGACAATTAAACAGAATACATGAACTGAATTGCTCTGAAATCAGAACAGAAAGATAACAAATACACTTGCATTTGCCATCATTTTGCTCTGTTGCTCCTTTCAGTAAAATACGTTTCTCTGGTATAACATGCACAGTAACATAAGGAAGTGAGCTTCCAATTGCAGGGAATCCTTTTAGGACCTAACAAATCCAGTATATAGATTGTAAATTCTCAGTGTTCTGAGGCTTATGCCAATTTTGCATTTTTCCATTAAAAAGAAACAAATTATTTTTAAAGGTGTGTATCACTCTGAGTGCTGCTGCACAGCACATAAATCTGGACCTTGTTTTCATTTAGTATGTCACAAAATAACTCATTTGTTCATTACTACATTAATTTATACACAACACTACTTTATCAAGGAATCACAGCTACTGTAAAACTAATAACCTCAGAGTGTCTGCTGTCTTGAAAAACGAGTGTACTTCCCTCTCATGACTGGTGAAAGTATGCCTGGAGTAGAAAAATGGGTTATGCTTTAAATTGTGTTGGGCATAGTACCCCCAGTCACAAGTATTCGTAGGAAATATGAGCTTTCCCTACCCAAATTAATGAAATTAGTTCAAAACAATCCTGTCAAAGTATTAAAACTTTTTCACTGTTTTAGGGATAGAATCCTGCTTCACCCCCAGACTGCCCGCTGGCAGGACAGACTGAGAAGCTGACAAGTCTTTGGCTTAGTGTAAGCCCTGCTCTGCAATAATTAAAACGTAAGTGTGATATCAGCATTGTTCTTATCCTAAATTCAAAACACAGCACTATACCAGATACTAGGAGGAAAATTAACTATGTACTAGCCAAAACCAAGACAAGGATGTAGAAAATGCCTCCAATTGGAATAAAAAACAAAATCAGTGACCTTTGCTCTTCTTGCTGATACATGAGGTACTTTGGTTATTTCCTTAATAGTTCTACTGGATAAATGGGTCGTTAATTCCAGAAAGAGACATGGGTTTAGATTGCCAGACTCATTCTTGACCCTGCTTTTCTCATTTGGAAAGGCACAACTGTTAGATGCCCTTTGGAAACGAACAGGACAGCGAGGTATTTTAGCTGTTGCCCATGACTAAGATTGAAAGGTTAATGTAAAGAATGGGAAATTGTGATCTGACCAAAAATAGTTTTCAGTAAAAATATATTTGCTGGTGTCATGTGGATGTATATCATTTTAAAAGGCACTGCATTTTATTTCCAGCAGATACTTCATGGAGAATAAACTTTGTAATCTTAAGAATATCTGTCTTTAAAAGGCTCTTTCACACAGTTTAAAAGAGTCACAAAACCATAGCTTGATGATTTGCCTGTTTAGGCAAAATGCTATTTTCACTTTTGGTTGATGCCTGTGTTGTCTTCCTTTATTTTCTTCCCCTTTGTTTTTCAGCAGAAACAAATGTGTGTATTTTTCCAAGCACTGCATGGAGAATTAACTTTGTAAGGGTTTACACCCTCCAGCTGGGTCTGTCTGAGACAACTCTGTGCTTATGCAAGATGTGAACCCGTGTGTGATTTCTTCTGATCTAGTCACACTAGATGATTTTTATGGCACTCTCTAATCTTGACCTTGACTTACACATCCCAAAATGTTTTTGTAAAAAAGAAGCTTGTTTTGAAAACCAAAATGCTAGGGAAAGAGTGAGCGTGCATCAGGATTAAAATCAGTTTTAATGTGTGACATTTTCACACTTTTTAACAGAGTAGTACTTGTTGAGAAAGCTGGGAGAAGTATTGCTAGTATTGCTATCACATCACATGTGATTTTTAAACAATATGGAAACATTTGCTCATTGACAACATCTGGGCAAACTGGAATGTGATGTTCTGTATCCAAAGGAGCTTACGATGCAATCCATGTACTGATGCTGGTTGAATGCAGCCTGCTTGTTTCTCCTAGCATATGAGAAGAAGGAAGAAGAGATATAATCTCATTTTAGAGAGGAAATATATAAGAGGTAGAGGTGGTTTCTTTACAGATGGAAAGAAAATGGGAGGTAGCAGTGTCCTTTCCTGTGTAATACTTCTGCTCCACAATTAGAATATGTGGAACCCACACTGAGGGCTAGCAGGCAACAGTGATGGCATTTTCAGTTCAGCACTGAAGCAGACTATATAGTATTATTATAAGTCTAAAAATAGCCATGTACTCAAAATTGATCAGATAAACGCCTGTTGTCTGTTACTATGTAAGATTAAAATGTTTGGTATGATATGAAGAATAAAACTCCACCCTGCTCCCTGACAAAGAGTAGCTAATTTTGAATTGTACTGCAATAAGCTACAGGACATGAGACATGGACTACCCTGTTGCCTAGCCTATTTTGGTCTTCCGCTCTGCAGGAGGCAGCCTTGGAGAGATCTAATCCCTCAAGCTGCTTAGGTGGAGGAATTGTGTTGGCTGTCTGCTATCTTCTCGCTGAGACAGAGCTGTTTGTCACTGTGGAAGATGGTAAATTGAAGGAATAGCACAATCTACTCTGTTGCAGTCTTGGACGCTGGTGGTCTACACAGACACATTAGCATCACCTCTAACTATCTCTGTAGGGAATGAAGGAGCCATCTTTGTGAATATTGACACTGTCTCTGGTGGGGCATAGGGCATGTCACTCACTTGGATAGCTGTTTAGACCCTTTTAAAAAGCTCTTTAAGAGGACTCCAGCTTCAGTATCTATGCCTCTGGCAGTATGTAACCCCCTTAGATTTTTCTGCTTAGATTTTTCCCCTTAGATTTTTCTGCAACCCTCTGATTTTAGGTCCATTTACTACTTACTCCAGTCTTAGCAGTTACATCACCTGGTACAGGGAACGTCGCTGTCAAGGGAGTAAAACTTTAATGGAGGCAAATGAAAGGATAGCTGCCAGAGTGCAGAATGGACACTGAAGAAATAAACAACCTACAAAGTTACGGAGTAGATTTTGGATTTGTAACTGCCTTTGGTACTGCTCATGTATGCTGTCATTTATTTACCTTATAATAACATTGAGAAATCTTTTTTGGGGTTAGAACAGGCAAAAAAGACAGCCAGGAGATACAGTCTAATACAAGCTGGTGATCAGGTGCTATGCTGAAACAAAGCCACCACATCTGGCCACATTTTTCTCCAGCTACTAATGTCAACCGTGAAGCATGAAAGAAATGGGGTATGCTTCTCAACAATTAAAAGTCACTATAAAGTTAGGTGAATCAACTGATCTATAGCTCAGATGCTGGCAGGGTTTCATTATGTGCATTCCTGCTAAAGAGAGGTGAGTTTCACCTGAGTTTTTGTACTAACAATCCTAAAGTTACTTTTCTCCTTTGTTTTGAATTCTACCACACCACTTATTGCAGTTTATGTCAACAGAAGCTCTAACTAATAGCAGACATGGTGGTTTATCTTCTATTTTGGAAATTTTAAAGGTTTGCTTTCCAGTGCAATAAGGCAACCTGTAGAGATAGAAAACAGAGGCAACTCATTAAAAATGATGATAATAATAATTATTATTATTAATAATAATAAAAAACAAAACAAAAAACAACCAAACAACCAAACAAAAAAACCCACAAATTTTCTAAGACTGTTCTGACTGATACATTTGAAAGTGTTTTTGTTTGTTTGTTTTTTCTTTTGGTCTGTTTTATGTTGATAATTTGTGTCCTTGGGCTCTTTGAAATGTATTTCCCAAGACTACTTGCTTTCACTGTAGGTCAGTTATTTTTCTACTCTTTCAGAGTAATTGTTTTCTAACCAGAGGCAGATCTAAAGTTAAATCCCCAATCCAGGCACTTCCTTAGCACTATGGGTATTTAATATTTGAATATTCTTCTTGTAAACGGGCTTTTCACTTTCGAGTGTACTGAATACACTGACCTCCAAAGGCATTTTGAATGAAAGGACATATAAATACACTGTCTGGGTGGAATCTGTTCTTCAGAGAATTACATTTGGATGTTAAATGACTCAATATAATTTGTTAGCATGATCTCATTCTGTAGCAGTCCTGTTCCCTGTGAAGTCACAGGAATGATGGATTTGCAAATAAGGACAGTTTTTGTTTGATTCTCTGATAGGATACCAGAGTTCAAGTTTCAGTTGCACTGGATGGGCTGTAATAGAAATCATATTTTCCTCTTAAAAGAACTGTATTAAATATATTCTATAGCTGTAGGAGACAGTCTCTCGTTACCCCTTTCTACGGATAAATCCATGGTGTGTATTCACTAGAGTTTATTTATATTAATTTTTCATCTTATAAATCACTTCACTCTTGCAGCACCTGAACAACTTCACATATTAAAGCACAAGATGTTGATATCCACTTGCTGCTAAATGTACTTGCTGCCTAAAAGCCACACACAAACTCTCCTTACTGCCTAGTGATATTCAAGCATGAATGAAAAGAGGTTGAAAACGGTGATCTTTACTATGAGAGCAGATCTGATTTATAGCCCTCAAGTAGGAAATGATTATAATAGTAGTAAATTCTTTCACGTAAGTTATCACAAGAGATGAGCAGCTTGTGCAATAAAGACCCATATCACGAAATGGGAAAAGTCCTCCAATGTCCAGCCAGTTATCAAACATTAGGAAACATTTCTTTAAGATGTCAAGAAAGGGTTAGGAGAGCTGTCTAGGGAATGCTGTGTTCGGCATGCACCCACAGGGAGAGAATATGGAAAGGTCTTATTCCCCCAAAGTTTACACTAAATGTGAGCTATGTCAAAATCAAACGAACAAAAATTTTTCCCCTGGAGCTTGTACTTTACATCTTAGCCACTTTAGAGGAAAAACTCATGGCTGAAGATGCCAAACCCACTGACTTTATTGCCACACATTAAGGCACTTTAAGAGCTCTGTTTAGTTCAGAGCACAGCGAACTGGAAACACCCACAGAAAACTTTCACTTTATTTTTATTTATTTTCAGCTGGCATGTGGCAGAGCACTCTCTGCCTGGGAGGCTTGTCTGCTGTATCACATTTTCATCCTTCAATAACTGTAATACCAGGGAAGGGAGGACACAACATTTTGCTTGGGTCAAAGCTGGCAGTTACCTGAGGGAAGAAGCTGTGAAGCCTGCCCTCAGGACACAGGTGGGGGCCATGGGCCTAGAGGCCAGGCAGGAGAGGGAACAGAGAGGATGCAGCTGTGCAAGCAAGCTCATCTATAGAGTGAGCAACCCTTATCACAATGATGGTAAATTGTATTCACCTGCCAGAAAGTATATGGCTGTGGGAGTCAGTAATCTTAGGGTCCCATCTTCAAGAAGAGGGGCTGAAGGCCTTGTGTTCTTGAGGCTGGGGGGCTGCATCTGCACCTCTCTTACTTAGGGGGTACAAGAGGTTGTCTTCATTTTGCTTACACTGCGACTTGGGGAATTGTGCCCATCTTCTAGGAGACAACTGCAGTCTGGTGAGTAGGGTGTTGTAGCCTCTGCCCACCTTGAGAAGCAGATGGTAAAGCACCACGAAAATGCTGCTTTTAATGTTAACATGTGAGGTGAGGGTGTTAGCTGAGGCAGGGGCAATGACTTTTCAGTATATTCTTCCTTCAAGAGATGCAGGATGGCCTGACTTTTAATGTTCTAGCTACACATAAAATATATTTTCTTTCAATTCTTATTTATTTTAAACTGTGAGTGCTGTCAATGCTTGTTATCCTTCATAGATGTTAAAAATGTATTGGATTTTGTCATAAGTGTTGTCCTCGAGTTTTTCACAGAGACAGAGATCTTATGGTCTGGCTGCTGAGGGAAGTTACTGTTGCCTATATGATCTCTAGTAATCTATTTGATAACTAGAGGTTGTTCTGTACATGCAGGCTTACAAGCAGCCTGCCCTTCAGAAATACTGTAGTCAGCTTTGGAAGAGGAGTAAGGAACTGAGGGGCTGGGGGAAGAGAGGAAAGGGATTTAGTTCACATAGACTGGGGAGGCTTAGCCTTTAGGTGAATGTTCAGTAACATACTTTGAATTTTGTGTTTCTGTCCCACAAGACTGAAAATCCAGGTGCTTTGCCTCCTCTGTAGACACATAATTGTACCAGAGCATAAAAGGACAAGCAGCAAACTCAAAAATAGCATCGTATGCTCTTAAGGTATTGAGGTTTTCAGTAACTTTGTGGGCTTGGAGAACTGTTACTCTGTGGTCAGCCTTGAAATGTGGTGTTTCTTCTCATGTGGCTGAAAACTTATGTCACACCAAATTCCTGGTGTTTATTGTCTGCAGCCTCTAGTGTATTCTCCTGGCTCAAAAGCAGAGATACCCAGGATGGAATAGTGCTATTTCTGACAAAAATGATAGCATTTACAATGCAAGTTGGTAGTTAAGTGTGTGTGTGTGGAGGGAGTCTAGAGGCTGCCTCATGTTGGATAAGGGCCAGTTTCAGCTGGCTCCAATGGGACCTGCCACTGGCCAAAGCCAAGCCATGAGCGATGTCAGTTGCACCTCTGTGAGATAATAGTAAATAATAGTATTTTGTTGTTGTTGTTCTGGCAGTTTTGCCATAACGCTGATTGCACGTAGGATGCTGAACACTTGAAGCAAATCTGAACAGTGTTGATATGGAGTGCATTTTGCATCTTCTGTAGTCTGTGATGTTAATTTTCTATGAATCTGTATTCAACCCATTTTTTCCCCATTAACTACTATTGCGAAGCAGTTAGAAGTTTAATTTCCTTTTCAGCAAAGAATGGCACCTCCCTCTCTGCTTCCCCTCCTCAGGAAGTAGTAGAGAGCAATGAGGTTGACTCCAAGCTTTCTTCTTTCCAGACTATGCAGCCCAAGTGTCCTCAGTGTCTCCTCACAGGACATGCCTTCTAGCCCTTCTACCAGCTTTGTTGCCCTCCTCTGGATGTTTCAAGTATTATAACATTCTTTTCATACTGTGAAGCCCCAAACTGTACATAATATTCAATAGTTAAAATGATTAAATATGTGAACTAGTTTTGTCTTTTTTTAATAAACAGTCTGTAGAGGAGGGCATATGAAAGCATAACAATTTTAATGAAAACCCATATCAGTCTATGCAGAGAAGTGTGCTGTCTCCTGATTTAAGGAGTAAAGCATACTTCAAAATCAAAGTGAAGTCATAGTGGACCAAAAATAATGTAAATCATTCTATATTTTATTTTGTATCCATTTCTATTACTGCTCTGAATAATAATTCTCTTTTTAATCTTTATGCTGTTAGTTCCTACTTGTTTACCATTGTTTATCATTTAAAACTTTACTTTTTTTTTGGTGTTGTTTGTTCCTTTAACCACGAAGTAGTCAGTTTTATGTAATTATGAAGTTCTGTGTTTCCTTAGAAAACTAGGACGCAGATTTCCCAGGAGCAATTAGCAAATAATTGAAGTCTTGAGGAAAAGAAAACAACAATGAGGCATTAGCCAACAGGGTTACAGGTCTCTGATATTAGTTAGATTTGATCTGATTTGTCAAATGTTTCAAATAAGGAATGATCTTGGCTTGACTCTGTGCTTCTGTGTTGAGGTTTGGACAAAGAGATGCAAGAAGAATTGGTCTCAGTGAGTTCTGCTCTGCATTTTCACACAGTACTATAGACCCATCTGCTTCAAAGCTTGTAATCTTTGTCTTATTCCAAGTTGTTCACTCCTTTTGTCCTTCCTTTTTCCTTCCATTTAAGGTAATCAGTATTCACATCACTGGTTGATATCTCTTGTGTCTCTACTGGAAGCAGAATGGCAGATTTGTGCCAGCCTTGTCCTTCTTTGTCCTTCCTTGTGTGTCTGTAACACCACAAAATAAAGCTGAAGAGAACCTTTTGTTCCATTTCCTCTGTCCTGGATGGGGAAAAAGGTTCAGTCTTCATTAATCTTCCCAGAACATCTGACTTCTAGGAAACTTTGTGGGGTCTTCTGGGAATGTTCTTGGTTTAGATGCCTTGTGCTGTTTTTCCTGAGTAGTCTCACCTCTGAGATCATCCTACATATCTTAAGATGTGCATACCTCCCATGGTGGTTTTTTTTTTTTTTTTTGGAAGTATTTGCCAAGAGCAATGTAAGAAGGCTGGACACATGCAGCCTCTGAGCTGCAGTATCCATAAGTATAGGAACAAAATATTGATCTCATACAAAACTTATGATTTCTCTATTTGTTCCTGTCCCCACTTCCCGCCCCTTTATGTGTGGAAATTAAGTCTATTTGATTTAAACTTTTTACATATTATATTATGCTATCTACTTTGTAGTGCCTAATTTATGTAGAAGCAAGTACAGTGTAGATCAATATTACAGGATTCAAACTTCTCTGGAGAGTATTCATTGACTGCCTTCTAACCTAATTATCTGCAGCTATCTAGCCTTCTTTATTTAAAGATAGGAAATAAGAGCTTGTAATTCCATTTGGAGATGGATAGGAAACATCTGTCCATGCTTTCCAGCTGGCTGCAAATTACATCTTTAACCACCACACAAAGCACTGAACATTTGTGATACATAAAAGATGGTTAAAGCTAAGAGGTCTTTATGTGTTATGTATGCGTCTATCAGTTGTTTGCATTAGTGAGAGGTTTAGATAGGATTCAGTAGCCATTTCTGTTTTAGTGGAGTTTATTGGAGTATCCTTAGCTTTAGTGTTCAGCTAAGAATGTTGCTGGCTTTCTGATTCAGCTGTGAAAGCTTGTACCTGATGCTCTAGGAAGTTGTCACTGTCCCTTATGTGTTAATGTGACCAACTTACATGTGATTTAAAGGGTTTTCTAATACCTTGGATAAGCATTTCTGCTAGGAGGCTGAAATAAATGTTTTCTGTATCCTAATAATCTGAGAGGGAAAAACAACTTGTTTTGCAAGATCCTCATCAGGATCAGGCTCTAAAAACTTTAATAAGGACATGAACATTATTCTTGTATTATCTTTATCATCGCCCAAGGAGAAAAAGCTACTGTGTGGTCTGAATAATTAAGAAGTTCTCTTAAACATTGACTTTTTGCTTGTTTGTCTGACTTACTGAACAGGAGAGTGAAGAGAATGA
This sequence comes from Aythya ferina, assembly GCF_964211825.1. Taxonomy (NCBI): domain Eukaryota; kingdom Metazoa; phylum Chordata; class Aves; order Anseriformes; family Anatidae; genus Aythya; species Aythya ferina. The sequence goes on along the minus strand of NC_140300.1, from coordinate 64,742,362 downwards.
ATAGTATATGCCTGCTATTTACTTAACAGCAGTCTGTACATCTCATTCCTATGCAGGGAGTTTGTTCTCATATATCCCGCAGGGTAGGTCTTTCAAGAATTGGATGCATTGGATTTATTAATCATGGGCACAGTTAGTGATTGTCTTCTGTAACTAAGTAAATCTAAAAAAAAAATATTTATGAAGATGAGAACTTCTGGAATCTGAAATCCTAGTAGAAATAGCTGGGATATTATTCTGCATGTACCTTTCCACTTTTTGATCACAAAACTTAAACCATTCTTTACTCCACCTCACTCACTTTCCTTGATCTCTGTTTTCACCATGGACCTGAACAATTGAAATGTGTGCTGCAGTACTACACAAGGAATAAAGCTAATCCAATACCAAGAACTGTATTCAGTCACTGGTGACCTCTGTATATTTAGTGCCTACTGGTGCATTACCCAGGCCCTGTTAACTGTAGCAAGAGGGTTTCACTTGTGTGGTTGTTGCTTTTTTGAGAAATGTTCATCCTACTTGTAAAAGACCATCATATGCCTCATGAAAGATGTGATCTGTTGAAGCTGTGTGTAATTAAGAACTAGTAGAACAACTGAATAAACTGAAAGAACACCTTCCTTCTCCCAACCCACCCCCTCCCCACTAAAAAAAAAAAAGAAAAATCCTATGAATTGTAGTGTTGCAATGAAATGTCAAATGTGTAATATTTGCTCTTGAAAGCAGTCCCTTAATTTCTTAAGGGACTACAAGTGATAATTTTGGTAGAAAATTTGCACACATGCCCAACAACTCTGGCAGCACCTACTGTATGCTGATGGAATGTTGCACATCTAGTGCTCCAATACCTTATTTGTGGACATCTGTGTTTAAAGGTTTCCATGCAGTTAAAGGGATGTAGGGCATATAACAGAGCTTGCTCCCTATACCTTCCTGGGTAAGAACTGAAATGCCAATGAGATATGGAAATAACTTTCTTTATTAAAAAGCTGGTGAGTAATGAGAGAGGATGATTGTAATGTAGTTAAGGCTGCTTCAGTGTTTCCAAAGGCATCACTAGGGACTCCATGTAGTTTTATCAGATGAAAATATATTTTAGTCAATAGAATTGAGGTTTTGTTAGGGAATGCCTTAGTGTGGTTTTACTGGGGGACACGGGTCCCCCACGGGTGGGCGGCAGCTCCCCCCAGACCTCCTGCTCCTGTGGGGGCTCCTCTCCATGGGCTGCAGCTCCGGCCCGGGGCCTGCTCCTATGGGGGCTCTCCATGGGCCGCAGCCTCCTCCAGGCCACATCCACCTGCTCCACCGGGGGCTCCTCCACCCATGGGGGGGCTGCAGCGTGGAGATCTGCTCCATGTGGGACCCATGGGCTGCGGGGGGACAGCCTGCTCCACCAGGGGCCTCTCCACAGCCCGCAGGGGAACTGCTGCTGCCTGCCTGCAGCACCTCATCCCTCCTGCTGCACTCACCTGGGGGCTGCAGGGCTGCTTCTCACCCATTTTCCCAGCTGCTATTGTGGAACATTTTTTTTTTTTTTTCCCTTTTCTAAAATCTGTTCCCACAGAGGTGCAAAAAACACTGCTTACCAACTTGGCTCTGGGCAGTGGCAGGTCCCTTTGGAGCTGTTTGAAACCGGCCCTTATCTAACGTGGGTCAGCTTCTGGATTCTTCTCACAGATGCTACCCCCCACTACCAAAACCTTGCCACATAAACCCACTACACTTTTGTTGAGACAACAGCAAGATCTGAAATGAGAAATTTTTGCATTTGAAAAAGGAGAGCTTTACCAGGAACCTTGCAGAGTATTACTTTGAGGGCAGTGCAATCCACAGGGCATCAGTGAAACATGCCATGCCCCTGGGCTGCAACATTCAGCAAAGAAAAGAAGGGAAGATAAATCTCACCTTGGTAGTTCCCTTGTTCCCCAGCAGTTAGATTAGTGTTCAGTTTGCTTTGGTACTGTCTGGAATAGGAAGCAGAAACATGAAAATGGTTGTCTTAGAAGAAAAACAAAACAAAACCAAAAAAACTATTGTATGAGTAGCAAGGCTTAATAAATCTATATGAAAAGGAAAAAGACCTCATCCAGGTTCTCAGGAGAAATATCTGATATGTACTTTAATGTGCAGTACTTTATCTTACTGTTACTACTTTGTCCTGTCGTGAAGACCTCTCAGTTTCTCTAATACAACAATACTAAGAATGGAAGCAGAAAGGGCAAAGAAATATAAAGAACAAGTCACCAAATAATATTATGTGTACTTAAATGTATTAGGAAAAAGAACTTTACAGGAGATTTTTTACATTTGAGTTACAGCTGGGTGGGTAGGTGCAGAAGGGGCTTGGGGGGTTGCTCTCAATACCCATTGAATTGAAAGTGTAGTGGATTGCTTTGAAAGGAAACTTTCAATTTTTTTCTTCACTGTCTTCAGTTCTTCCCTGAATACCTTCTTTACTGTTATTTCAATTTCAGCAGTATAGATTAAGAGTCTAATTACCAGCAATAATGGCCAATTTAAATAAAGAGTGTGGTGGAGCCCTGAGCCTTGGAAAAGGCAGCATAGAGACAGTCTTCTGTTGCATCTGCATGGAGTTTCGGTATAGTTGCATTTTGGAAGATTTCAGTGTCAGTCTTTCCGCTTGATCATAAAAAAGGATTCTAGGTTCTTACCAAAATCCAGTAAGGCTGTTCTGAATCCATCCAGAAGGAAGCAGCGATGCTTACAATGGCTCTGGCACATCATGAGGGTAGTCATTCTTAGTAATCAGAGACTGGGATCTATGTATCCTTCAGGCTGTCAAAATTTGACTGGATAATTTTGAGCTGCCTTCCCTAGCTGGACCTGTTTTCTGCAGAAGACTGGACTAGATCACCTCCTGAAGTCTCTTCCAACCAAGGTGACTGTATGTTATTGTGTTGCCCTTTTGTCTTGTGCTGGGGGCCGTGGAATTTAAAGTATTTTGAAGGCTGTGCCTGGTGTTGTTCAGAGGGCTACACCACAGTAATGTTCAGTAACAGCTGATCTCAAGGTAGAATCTTCTGTTTGTGATGGCCTGAGATGATGAGGAGAAAGCAGTCTTTTGAAGAAGACTCATTTAATAAAAACTGGAAAAACAAACCAACCAATCAAAAAAAAAAAAAAAGCAAAACACTGGGGATGGTACCAAGGACAGGGTAAATGGGAGTAATTGCACGAAGAAAATGCAGTCTCCACAGCAGGATGAATTTAGCAGTATGTCTCTGATATTTATATGGAATTGAGATGTACAGCAGTTATGCCTGAGTAGGAGGTGGATAAGCAGGCTGGTGAATGTTCTGCTGTAGCTCAATATGCTGTGATAGCTAGCCAAAATAAAGAGGGATTGTAGGCATTTCAGATAGAATTTGGAAAATGAGAAATAAGCTAATATTTGAGTAAAGTAAGGTTATTGCTGATTTGAAGAAATTGAGATCTGGTATCTCAGGGCCAAACTCTGATCATATAATCACAGAACACTTCAGGTTGAAATGGTCCTCTAGGTATTTTTTTTTTTTTTTTTTTTTTTAGTGCTACACCCCTGCTCAAAGCAGGGTATGCTAGAACTGATATATACATGATGTGCAAACAGAACAGTTTTGGAAGTGAATCATGCAATGTGGCTTGTCTCCTAATATTCAGGACAAGATTTAATGCTCTAAGAAATCTTGTCAGTCTTTGACCTTAAATCACTAATTTTCCAGGTAGAAAAGCTAAAGTTCCCATCTCGTGAGTCTAATTTTAATGGTGGTTAGCGCACAGCTCAGGCTTTAACATTGCTCTCAGGCACATACATCCCTGGAGCTAATGCCTTGTCCTGAGTCCAAGATTAAGTTGCTGTGTGTTGTGTGGCGTCCTCTCCTGGTCACTCTGGTGATACGAATAGGCCAAACAGAATTTGTCTCCAACCTGAAACACTCTTTACAAAGTGGTATAGAAAACCATTCAGGAATATTTCTGTTACTATAGATGCAATGTGGAAAATTTGTGCTCAGTCTGACACAACTACAAAAAACATGTTTGACAGTCTTTAATTCTTATGTTTATGATTGGCTGTAACCAGCCACTTGCTGTGGTAGGTCAGAAGCATCTTGGTATCCTAAAAGAAAGCAGCCTGCCTTTAGACCCTACTAGTGTTCTGGAAGGAGCGTAACCTATTGTGAGCTCTACCAGGCTCAAAGATTTCCATCTTGAATGAGGAGCTGGTAGTTGATATGGTACTCTCCACCTTGAATTTATCTTCTCCCTTCTTCCCTTTAGGTAAATAAATGTCAGCATGACCATGATAATGCAAAGCAAATGAGTTTCCCTATTTCTCTGCCAGAACTAGGAAGGTAGGAAATTGTAATACAAACTGGCTGTCATGTTTCAAACCCTGTGCACAATGAATCTGTTACCAGCCTTGGTGTCCAACATGCATCTTGCCAGCAGGTACAGAATTACACATTTAGAGATTAAAAATACTGCAAACTCATTCTTCTCTGTATAATTTGGAGTTCATAAACCATTGGTCTGTTTGCATGCAGCTGTTGTGTGCCTTATGTTCTAAGGCTGTCTTTTGCCCTACTGTTTCCTGTTCGTGTGATTTGCTTGTTCTTTCCACCCTCGCTCCAGTTATGTTTCATTTTGACCTTCAGATTTTTTTTCTCTGAAAATATACAGCTGTCTACCCACTCCTGTTTTACCTGAAGGCAGATACTCATATGCATATGTAATGCATGCCAGGGCAGTGATTCCTACATAGTTTATACTCACAGCTCAGCAGCATTATAGAGCTCTATTTTACAAGCTGCCGACAATTTTATGAGTTCACTTTAGTTTGTATTCCAAAGCAGTTGTTTAAACTGTGAATTTTCCTTGTTTGCTTACAAATAAGCAATTTATTGTTTAAATGAACCCTTTCTGGCACTTATTACTACTCCCTCGGTATGTGGTGTTTAATGTCTGTCGCACAGGTTCTTGCTGTCAGGAATAGCATAAGAAAGGCATCTCTCCTGTAAAATGAAAGAGGCCAAGATGCTATTTCCCACAGCATATTACAGCCCCAACCTTGCAGATACACATCTACTTATGTAAGCGATCTGATTTCAATGAGACTATGTATAGGAAACACCTGTGTGTGTGGTGCAGCCTATATCTTTGCAAACAGTGTCACTTTGTTCAGCTCCAGCTGCTGATGCTACAGGTATTATGGGCTGTTCTGAACCCAGTACAGACTTGCTGTCAACAGTCCTCACTGGATATGGTTCTACTTGTGCCTTCACCATCTTCAAGAGTTATGGGGTTTTCCAAGGGGTGGATATCTAAACTATTGACAAAATCCTACCTCTAAATATTTTACATTTATTGGACTTCTGTGATATAGTAAGGTATCATAAGTCAATCAAGGTTTGAATCAGATGCTTTCTTAGCTACATTGAACACAAGAATTCCCCAAGTTCCTTCAGTATTACTACACTTATTCCTGTGGAAGGTATAACCCCTTATGAGTAAGAATAACATAGCCAGATCCTTGGTGTTTCTTCTGAAAATAGTAAAAGAGCACAAACTATTCTGCTTGGTCAATCTTTCTGAATTAACAGTTATTGCAAAATAAGCATTACGAGAATTAAAATTAAGCAAACCATACAACACATTGTGGGTTTTCCTAAGGCCAGCTAATTGCCCAACAGGACAGATATTATATTCAAGTAGCAGAATTGACTATACTCTCCACAAATCTCTAGAGATTAAACTTGTGAAAAGCTAGATGTTTAGGGGTCTTCTAAAGCATAATGTACTTCAAGACATCTTGTTTTCCTAGAAATGGAGAATAAAATTTTAGATGCATGGATATGTTTGCCTTCTATAACATCCTGGAAAGGATGAAAAAAATCAGGACCTTCTGAAAGAGTGCTTTACCTCTGTCAGGTATATTATGCTTGGTATATCTGTTAGACTGGTACCGTGCTTGTTTTCCTATCTGCTCCATATTTCCGGATCATTATTAAGGATTGAGATAGGGAAAAGGGCCCTTGACAAGATCACCATGGAGTAAAAATCAGGTCATGCTGATCTGAGCCAAGGCTCTCAGAACTCTGTCAAAAATGCCCATTGCTGACCTTTGATAAATTTACTGCTTTGAAAATGGTAAAATGTTCATTCAGTATTCCTACATTAGATCAAATACAAAATTGCCTTTTTACACTTCTTACTTGTTCTGAATTGGATTCTACCTTTCAGCTAGTGGAAGCTTGGCATAAACTTTGAATTAGTGGTTAACTAGTTACTGCTTCACTTGTGATGATTATGTTGGATATAAATCAAATGCATACCTGGAAAGGCATCTATTGGATATTAACAATTACAAAGAGTTTGGAAATGGAAAGGCTAAAACTGCCTCTTGGCAATATCAGTGTGTTTTTTTTTTTTTTTTTGAATCAAGTGAGCAGGTGATGGAATGACTCAGATGTCTGATGATGGGTGCAGGCCAGGTCCTAGAGGAGTTACTAAATGCTCACTTTTGAAGTCCTTGAGTTATTCCCATACTGCCAAGGGAGTGCCTCAGGGTGGATGAAGCAGATTTGTTCTGTAAAATCTTCAGAGCACTAAGCTCCCAGAACATGATGAGCTGCAAGTTTGTGGCAGTAATCAGAATAAACATCCACAGTTACCTGCGCACTCTAAAATTACATGTTGCTCTGGACAAGCCAGGAGATCTCGTCCAGCCTTCCCCAGTACCTCCACAGATTAACACTTTATTCTGGGTTTTCTCAGTTGTACAGGCATGGTTGTTTGTGGCACTCATGAAAAAACTAGACCCAGGGAATGAATTTCAGTGCAGTGGGGTGAGCAAAGCATGTAAGTGGATGGTAGTGGTGTTTTTTCTTTTTGTTTTTATATTGACCCAGCTTTGAGTGACTTGAGGAGAGCCCCTGCAAAATGTGCAAGTGTTGTTGGACACTTGGGCGTTGCCAGGTGAGAGCATGAGAAACTGGGCAGTCCTAAATGTTTAAATGTTTTTTGACCAACTAGAAACTGAAGATGACATGCGTTTTCTCAACTATGAACACTGATTGTTTAAATACATTTTGTCTCTAAAGCATTAAGGAGTATTATTAGCTTTAAACAGGTGAAAATCAAGTATATTTTAATGACAATAAGCAATAGGAAGGTGATGCACACTAAAGACTGTACAGCAAGTGTATTAGCGAATCTTTTAATTTCCCTCTGCCCCTCTCATTATCAGAAACTAATAGCAGCTCATACAGGTTTTTTTTTTTTTTAAAAAAAAAAAGAAAATTTGAAGGTAAACTAAGTAACATGGAGCTACCATGATAACTAAAAGAAAATACTTTTAAAATTTCTTACTGCTGTTAAAAGTTCAGCTTTGACTTGAGGGTAGAGAGGTAATTCTGGAAGCCTGTTTAGCTTGATTTATTTGTGAATCAAGAGAGCTCAGATACAGAGGCATATTTATCATTTCATTCTTGCTGCAGGGCTTTCCAAATACCCTGGGACTTTAATGAACCTGGAGGGGGAAGACTTCTTTACTTATGAATATGCTTTAAATTAAGAAGACCAACTGGCGGCAGAATTTTGAAGGCTGGGTGCACAACAGGGGGAAAAAGCAAACGGTAGAGCACTGCTCATATCCACAATTGAGGAAATTTTTTTTATCCTTGGAAAGGTGTGCCCTTATGGAGACTGGGAAGAGATAATATTTTTCACCATGCTGCTCTTTGTCCTTTTTTTCTGGATGCCAGAGTTAAACGTCTGCTTTGTTGTTTCTGCATTTTGATTCATGCTGAGTATTGGAGACAGAGCACCTTAGGCAGTGTGCACTTGGCTGCTGATGCGATGGCTAGCAGAAGGAACTATGGAAAAAGTTGAAAAATAAAATTCAGCTCTGTAAACTTCTGCCATATAGTCATTTTTTTCCTTCTTCATAGGGTAAAACTGAACTTTTTAATGGTCAAAAGTAGCAATTTAAAAAGCAGTCCAAAGTAAAACAAAAAGCCTAATCCTATTAAAGGTGGACAGAAGGGCAGGGTCCTGTTGTGCAGGTGGGCAAAACCAATCAGGTTTTCTTTGCTTTCTTTGGTAGCAATGAGCATAGAAGCTACTTCTCTCTAAAGGCTGAAAGCACTCGTGTTTCCTCTCTTTGGGAGAATAGTCCTAACTCTTCTTCCCCCACCCTTTTTGCAGCTGATATTTGAAGCATTTATATGGTGCAGAAGAGGCCTCTGGTCCATGGTGTACCTCACTGCAGCCTTTGACACGGGGCTGACCCAGCAGTAGCAGCTGGTAATATTTGCAAGCAGCGAGCCCAGTGCCTCTGCTGCCACAGTGGAGCTTTTTTGCTTTTTGGATCCTGACTTCTGCCTAGGGTTGGTGTGGGTTGGGGTTGTCGTGTGAGCTCTGTGAATGTACTCCCATCTTCTCCTGCCTCCTGAGAAAATGCCCACTTTTTTTCTCAATACAGGAATTCTCCTCGCCCCTGAGGGCAAAGGGTCTTTCTGTTCTTCTTGAAGGGGTAGAAATGAAGCAGGCAAAGATTTAATTTCTGCCTTCATCATCTGGCTGATAATAGATGCCTTTGTTTGTATTGAAAGCATCCAGAGGAGGGCAACAAGGCTGGTAAAAGGGCTAGAAGGCATGTCCTGTGAAAGGAGCATGAAGCAAGTCTCCAATTAAATAGTTTTTTCTTTTCCATGTAGGAAATAGTATTACAAAGATGGTATTGATTAAGATTGGACCTGGGATGAACCACAGGATAGCTACTGCTATATGCCATGAAAACATAGATTGTTGTAACTCCCAAATTACAAAGCAATCATTTGAAACTTTCCTGCATTACTTCTGTAAACAGACCACTCAGAAAACACATACAACCGACTTCATGTGTAAATACTTCAGTAATTCCTATGGAGGGAGAATAGAAAGCTCACAGCAAAGTGGTAAATGGGTTCTCTGAATTCTGGAAGGAAGGAAAAAAAAAAGGAATGAGGGAGTTGTCCCCCAAAAGAATCTGGCGCATATTTAGCATTGCTCTTAATTCAGATGTAAACTTCAGGACCTCCATATCACAGACATTTCCTATTGGGTTTCTAGTACACTGCTGCGTGAGCCAGAATAGCTGGATAGGTAACTTTCCAACAGCTCTGTTAACATGAATTGTTAATGCCTTCACAGTAACAGATTCTCGGACAGTGATGTCTTTCCATGTGGAAGGTACATCCTCAGATCCTGCAGAGTATCCAGGGTACTGATCAATCTAGACTTTATTTGATGGCTGTTTCGGTGTGTTTGTGTGCTATTCTACGGGTTTATCAAATCACTGCAGAATGGTTTAGGGATGCTGATGTGCCTGACAGCCCTCTACCTCCTTTCCCTTTGCTGTTTCATCCCATGCATTAGCACAATATTTAGTTTTAGTTTATAGTTCTTAATTAACTCAGAGCAAATTTGCTACTTTGCATTCTGTAAATGCGCAGTTATATTGGCACAGATGGGCACATAAACAAGGACTTGGGCTTTTCAAAAGGCAGAGGAGCTAATGCTGAAACTTGCAAAATTTCTAAGTCATGTATAGCCTGGCTGTCTTTTTAGGAGGTTTTAATGCTTTTTTGAGTGTAGCTACATGGTTTTGCTTTAGATTCTGAGGTTCCTATGTGGTTTGACTGGCAAAATGTCAAGCCAAAGTCCTTTTATCTCAGTATGGACAAATTTAGGACTCTATTTTAAGCTGGAAGCATGGACATGCAGAGGCATTTTTTCCCCTCCAAACTCCATACCCACCTGGTTTTCCTTCAATGATAAGTCCTCTGATTAACTATTTTAATTAACTCTGGTTTCCATGGTAAGGCAGTGCAAGTGCTAGGGTTATGTAATATATGAGAAGCATTGAATCATCACAGGCTGCCCCAGAGGCACAGTACAGTATCCCTTTGAATCTGTGGATATCTAGATAAAAAATGGGTCTCAGGAATTAGGAGTGTGCAAAAGGCAGCAGCAGCTTCATAAACTGTCACTCAGCTGTGGTTGATCATGTGCTGGGTCCTGCACTTTGGCCACAACAACCCCATGCAGTGCTACAGGCTCAGGGCAGAGTGGCTGGAAAGCTGTGCAGAGGAGAAGGATCTGGGGGTGCTGATTGATGCTCGCCTGAACACGAGCCAGCAGTGTGTCCAGGTGGCCAAGAAGGCCAGTGGCATCCTGGCTTGTGCCAGGAATGGTGCAGCCAGCAGGAGCAGGGAGGTGATCGTCCCCCTGTGCTCTGCTCTGGTGAGGCCGCACCTCGAGCACTGTGTTCAGCTTTGGGCCCCTCACTACCAGAAGGACATCGAGGCCCTGGAGCGTGTCCAGAGCAGGGCTACGAAGCTGGTGAAGGGCATGGAGCACAAGGCCTGTGAGGAGCAGCTGAGGGAGCTGGGGGTGTTTGGTCTGGAGAAGGGGAGGCCCAGGGGAGTCTACATTTGTAGTACTATCCTACAAATACCTGCTTTAGTGGGTGACATTGGTGGTAGGGTGATGGTTGGACCAGATGATCTTGGAGGTCTTTTCCAACTTTAATGATTCTATGATTCTAAGTGCATTTGTGTGTGTGTATGGATATTTACGTAGACATCTCTCTCTTTGTAGATAAGTATGCCCACAGAAAATAAACAGTAGTGCCAGTTTTGTTACAAGTGTTTTTCAGTCTTGCTGTGTTAATGCTATGAAGATGCAGGATGCATCCAAATAGAACTCTGAACCCAAGTTTAAATGAAAATTCCAGATAAAGGTTCATGTCATCAGTAATATTTAGACAAATTACGCAGCCAAGAGAAGGCCTGTATGACATGCCACCAATTATCTGAGAAAGGACTGATAGCACATCATGTTCTTTAAGTTAATCTAGGAGCTTAAATAAGCATAGAAATGAAGAGCAGAGGAGAGACAGCTGTGAAGGAATGAGGAGATGTTATTAAATGGCAAAGTATTGCAAAAAGCAATGTTGAAGTACCACAACTAACATTTTTCTAGCTAATGCATACTTGAAGGAACCAGGTTGGGGATAGTCATCTCGTAAGCTATAAAAAGTCCCTGGGCAGGGAATTTCTAAAGAACAAAATACCTAGGAAACATTGCTTCATGTTTTCTTGTTTATTTTTTTTCCCTAAAGGTCAATTTATCTGCAACTTGATTCTTCATGGTATGAGTGAAAGAAATAGTAATAAGTGGTGTGCTCTACTTGGCTTATTCTGACTTGTTGAGGGGCAGTGCAGAAAGTTCTCTGACTTGTGATACTTGCTACTGATGCTGCAGGTACTATTTATTCATTGGTTGCAGGTAGCTGAAGGCATATCTCTGCTTTACTTTGGTGCTGCTAATTCACTTGTAGTTGCACAACATAATGAAAAGGGAAGACCATGTGGCATGTTAATTTGTGTGATGAAGTGAGCTTCTTTGGGCTGCAGGTGGAAGGCACTGAAGGTAATCGCAGATCTTGGCAAGAGTAAAATAAAAATAAATATGGGAATACCATCTGTCTCTGTTCTTTGGACTCCACAGGGTATTGATATGAGAGGTCAGTGACTTGTTTGAGGCTCTTATCTGGAGCAACAGCATACTCTTTAAGAGTCATGAGTGTTAATAGGAGCGCTGGATTTTAGAACAACTGAGATCAACTCTGGCCTTACTACTGTCCTGCTGAGTATCTGGACACCTCAATCACCCCATGATTCAGTTATCTCAACAAGAAAACTGGCAGAGGTGACCTCTTTCTACAAAGCTTTTGAACATCTGTTCAAAGAAAAACATTTCCTTTATGTTGTGTTGCATGCAGCCAGCAGTGAAGCTGCGCCTTTAGAAGAATCTGAGGCACAAACTCCTGGCTCACTCCTGTGGCATAAAACGCACAAAAGGGACTCTCGTCATTCAAATGGGAATGCTGGAGAGACCACAGAGGGCAAGCATGGGTATCCTGCATGATGTTCCTGAAGACCATTAGCAGACAAGTCCAACTGAGGAAAAAATTAGGGTTAATTGCTACAGATAAAAAGATTAACACACAATTTGTCTCTGCTGAGTGGAAGTTAGTTTAGAGGATTATTGCAGACATTTCCAGTAGTGTTTGGCAATATCATCATTTGCATCATTTCATAAGGCTTCCTCCTTTATGTAACTCTAGTACTATCCTCCACCTGTGATAATTATTATTAGTAAGTTTGTTTCACTGAGTCTTGCACCTAGGACAGCAATGCTGGACACAGGTACTGACTGGCACATTGAACGCTGTCAGTGCTCAAGAGATGTTTGGGAAGTGCTCTCAACTGTATGCTTTTAACTTCTGTCTTGCTGACTTTACTAAATGTATAGCAGTTCAGTAGACTTCAGTAGGAACTGTGCATGTGTATATCCTTGGAATTAATTGGTCTCTCAGTCTATCAGAATCCATTCCATCTTCTGCCCTCTCTTTAAACCATAGTAAATAAATGCAATGGGGACAGTATATATAATACTGTCATACAAAGCCAGATTCAATTTTCTTCTTTGTGCTCCCTTGCTAAAGTATGGGCTTCAGAAAGAAATTAGAATTGATTTCTTTAAATGTCTTTGTCAAGAAAGATATGGGTCTTGCATACAGAGGTTTTGGGTTTCCTTTTTCTGTAGTTCCCTGTGCCATCACAAACTAGCAATGAAATTTCTTCTAAAAAAAAACTTGGATAACAATGTTAAAGGAACTTCAGCAGGATCCATATTAAGAAGTTATAATTTTTCCCAGTGTTGTCATTCTAACTTCACTTTAGGCCTTCCCTTAGGCCTGCTGAAAGCAAGTATTGCTATAGCTTTGATGGTTATGGAGGAAAGGATTTTTTTAAAAAAAAAAAAAAAAGGAAAAAAAAGGACAGTTGTCTTTCAGTTTAATCTTCTAGAAATATTCCCAAGTTTTATAAAAGCCTTCTCACTTGTAAAGTTGTTTTACAGTAGACTGCTGCTGGCAGTGGTCATTCACCTATGATAATAAAAAAAGTACAAATTGCAATCCCTGCCTCCAAATTTTAAATAAGGATGAATGACAACTCCCCCTTCCATTATGACCTTTTTTAAGGTGAGAAGACAAGATACAGAGTTTGACACCAAGGTCCTCCAAACACTGCCTGCCACGTGTACCCCCTGTTGACTTGCTGCTTTCTTGCTTGCACATCATAGTTCTTGCTGTGTGTATATATATGCTTAAATAACTTAAAGATGCTGTCCATTTTCCCTGTCAGCTAAACTGGTCAGTAACCACTGCATGAGCATCGCTGATGGTACATTTACCATGTCCTGATCCTGGAGCTGTGTCAGACTACATCAGCTGAAAGCATTCAGCAAATGAAGGTGTTCCTAGGGCTTCTGTTGTGTCATTGCATCACCAACCTTGTTGAAAGTCTGTACTTTAACACATGCCGAGCAGCAGAACGGGAGTTTTTCTGAACAGTTCTACATAATGAACAGACATTAACTTGATTTCTTAATACTAAAGTTGTGTTGTAGACCTGTGGTGAATGGGGAAACCTCTGACATAATTAGTCTCATCAACTGTTGTGGAGCTTCATTATGAGAACATCTATGTGAGAACCTCCCACAGGGAGGAGTAGTGGGATACTGTGATCTACAAGTTCATTTCTTCCAAGTATCAAGTAAGTGGAGCTGACAAGGTGAAAGTTGCAGACCAACTACCAGGAGTCTTGCAGAAGAGGAATGTTTGGCCCCTCTTCCTTAGTTCTGAAGGAAAACCGCAGGACACTGTTAGTGGATTTTTGTTGGTGGCATTACCACTGATAACTATTTTTGTCCCTTCTGTCAATCTTTGGTACTTACCAAAAAGAAAGTAGCATTCCTCTAACACGTCTCAAGGCTAAACTTGGTCAATCTACAGTGTATAGCAATGTGAAGTTACAAATATCTGGAAAGAACCAGGGCTTGCAGGAGCTATGGGGTCTGTACAGCAATGGAAGATGAGATTTTTGTTTCACATCCCACTAGCCTCTGCTCATCTGTTTCTTACCACATCACCTTTCTTAATGATGTGTTTATTCTGGAGTTTCTCTAACTTCTACACCTACTTTGACATCAGATGTGAAAGATTTTGCATTTAGGAGAGCAGCAAGATCCTAAAGCGGGAACTGCCTCACAGGAAAAGCCCATCAGTCAGCCCCTGCTCCTGTGAGTCTGAGGACTGCTAATTTAAATGCATCAGCAACTGCTAATTGCTGTAGTACAGGAGGAGGAGGAGAAAGCTGGTCTCCAGAGCACTGCTGTAAGATAAATAATTATGCTAATATTGGCGTGTGAAATAGGTGGATGCCAAATCTACATTAGGACTTACTTGCTCTGCAGGTGTTAAGAGAGCGGTGCTTTTTCAGTATGGTTTTTTTTTTTGCCTGTGATTCAGCATTAACTGGCATTAATGTCACTTTTTTTTTTTTAACCAGGCATATATAATTACTTGGAAAGTGGTGCTTGTAAAATGCCTTGTGGATATTACCATTTTCGAAGAAAAAATTATATCCCTGATTGTAGGGTCATGGTCACAGCTCACCTCTATCATTATTATTAATTTAATGAGCAAATAAGGTTAAGTCTGTTAACAGTTAGTAAGTTTTAAATGAGCCTGGACTGATTTTTGTGCAAAATTGTCCTCTCAGAGCTAGTTAACTGCAGCAGAAGTTGCTAGTTAATCAAAAGCTTTAGAAATGATCCCACTTACTTGGGATTTTCAATGTTAGGTCAAGAATCAAGGATTTGCTAGAATAAAGGTGATGAATCATTGCCTTAATATAAATAAGTAAAATAAAACTAGGATGATATTCTAGAGCTGTTTGGGAAAATGTGTTTTTTTTTTTTTTTTTTTTTTTTCCCCATCATGGACAAGAATCTCATGAATCTTTAAGAAGAGCAAAGTTTGCTGGAAGCTGGCTTTGTGAACTTTCCATGAAAATATTTGGGTTACATGAAAAGCTATTTTTGATGAAAAGCTTTTGATCTAAGTCTACTTTATACAGATTTAGAAGCTTAATTTTTCTCTACTGCATTTTACAATCTTGACTTACGTTGTTTCTGAACTGTCTGGATATCACATGATAAATAGTTTTCATTGCTGTATGCATATCATAGTAAGCATAGTCCAGAAAGATTTGCTTTGTCTCTAGGTTGGTTTTAGAAATATTCCTGACTGAGTTGTCTTATAACCTTAGATTGATACAGTGGTTTTACATAATCAAATGTTGTTTTGCTGAACAAGTTGGGGTGAGAATGAAAACATAATAAACTGTAGATTTTTTTTTTTTTTGTTACTATACTGTGCTTGGACAAGTCCTGGAGCTCAGATTGTTGGGTTTGGCAGATTGCTTCTCAAACAGCAGTTGAGTAAAATCTTCCCAGGCCTACCTGGGTCAAAATGAGCCCTGGGAAAACTTGGGAAAACTCTGCTTAATGAACTGAATAACGTCATCTTCACTGGAGAAATTAGGCATATTTAGATACCTTTCCATATCAAAAAGATGGATGTTAAAATCTCCTGTATTTATTACTGTTTCTCCTTCAGAAAACACTGCTTGAGATTGTAATTTTATTTCTAAATTCTATGTATTTAAGTGGTAGATTCTCAGCAATGCCTATCTGTGTTGTTGAATGAGCCATGTGGCCTGGGGAGACTTTTGTGATTGGGGTTAAATCCATGTTTGCTCCTTTCATAACTGCTCTGGTGGATCAATAAAGCACAGGGTTTCCTTTAATCTACACCTGATGCCAGTCCTTAGGTGTGCACACCTTTGCATATTCTTCAACAGATATGGATTGTTCCTAAGGTAACATATAAAAGATGTATGAAGTAAAATTAATTTCTGTTGTTTCCAAATTTGTTTTTCTTGCTAATTAGCACACCCATGGATAAACTCAGATAGGACTTTAAGGAAAAACAGAGAAACCGTCAGAAGCTTAACCATTAGAGAAGCTGCATCATGCCAAGTAATGAGTTTTGCTTCCCTCCTCCTTATTCCCTATCCAATTAACTGTGCTTGTGAATAAAGGTTTTAGCAATGGACTTCAAATGAAATATATCTTAGTGAAAAGTAAGCCCATTTACTGTACATGAAATGTTACCTATTTGGAAATCTGGATATGTGTTCTTTGAAAGTGTAGCCATTACACATCCAACAGAACGTTAGTTACCTAGCTGTAATAGTATAACACACGGATGCTGTCCCTTTACACTGCCTGTCTGTGCTTCTCAAGAGTTGTTTTAAGGCAGAATAGAGGACAAATTGTTGTGAAAATATTTTGGAGTCTTTGCTGCTCAGTTGGCACACAGAAAGCTACCCTAAATCAAGATAGGATTTTTTTATTTTTTATTTTTATTTTTTTAATTTCTTTTTTCTTTTTCTTAAAAGCTAACTATAACTCTCCCCTCATCTACCTAGCTAGTCATCCCATCATAGAAGGCTATCAGACTGGTCAAGCATGACTTCCCCTTGGTGAATCTATGCTGACTACTCCGGATCACCTTTTTATCCTCCACATTCCTGGAGATGACCTCCAGGAGGAGCTGCTCCACCACCTTTCCAGGGTTGGAAGTGAGGCTGACTGGCCTGTAGTTGCTTGTGTCCTCCTTGCCCTGAAGGCTGGGGTGACATTGGCTCTCTTCTCAGTCCTCAGGCACCTCTCCTGTTCTCCATGATCATCTTTCAAAGATGGAGAGTGGCCTAGCAATGATATTGGCCAACTCCCTTGGCACCTGTAGGTGCATTTCATCAGGGCCCGTGGATTTGTGGATGTGAAGTCATTAGTGGGTCCTTAGTTGGTTGTGGGGGTGAGCTTACAACACCAAGGATAAGCACTGTGGAGTAACAGATGGTTGTGCTGTTTATCTGTAAGTGGAAGCTGAGACTTTGTTCTTAATTGTTCTTTCTTGTCAGGACAGACAGCCGTGTGTTTTTTTTTCCCCTTGATCTGATGGATCATAGCAGGAGCCTAACCCAGAGGCCATCTGAATTACAGTCTGTATGAGCCATTGAGCTCTGTAGAAATAAGAACAGTGTTGACCAGAATATTTCCTTAAATACATATATATATGTATTAAATATATATTTTACTTTTTAAAAAACTTAAAAAATATATAAATACAACAAAAATCCTGTGATGGCACCAGCCTCTCAGCCATGTATTGATCAGCTGGGCCTTCCAGGTCCACTCAGTATCGCTCTGTGCTGCTGACTGGATGGAGGAAAACACTACCTGTGCTCCCACTCCATCCACTAAGCATCCAAATCCCCTGAAGTCCCTTTTGATAGCCTTCAGGCTTCTCTCAGTGATTTCATCACTGCCAGCCTGAATTATCACTAAGGGGTAAAAATTGGAGAGGTGAACCAGGCCAGGAAGATTCCTGGTAGAATTTCCTGAATGTGAGTGCCCTGAGAAACAGCAGGCTGCAAGATCAAGTTGTATTTCCTGCCAAATGAACAGCACAGAGGTTCTGCTAAGGCCTTGGCTGCTGTGCTAGATGAGGGTTCTGCAACACTCTGTGCCCTTGTACAGAAAAGCTGCCCCCATGGGCTTCAGCAGGCCCATCAACACACTTTGTGTCCTACTGGTTTGACTGTCCTCAAGAAGCTATGCAGAAGCTTGTGTTGTAAGCATCTGTCTATCCAAGGCTTCTATGTTCTTTTTCAAGTTATTGGACACTTCCAGGAGCTTCAATATCTCCTTGATATCATCTGTCTTCTAAATAACAGCTCGTTGGCTGCTCTGTAGCAGGTATCAAAGCATGCACTGACATCTCTTGCAAAGATGAAGTCAAGTGCGAACATGAGTCCAATCTCTGACACCTGCTGAGACAAGCCAAAGACTGCAGGAAAGAGCCAGCACCGGGAACAATAGTTAGCAGCAATGCACTCACAGAACTATCTGATGGCCTGAAACAGCCACGCAAACAGCTTTGAAGGAGTTCTCTATGATCCAAGGGAAGCAGAAACATACTGCTCAGAGTTGCTTCCTGGATGTTTAGTGTTGTTATTCTACTTGGTCCTTTTCAGGAAAAAAAAAAAAAGGACAAGAGTATTATGTTAATATTCTGCCAGAATATTAACATAATATTTTTTCTTTCTTTATACAATAGTAAGGAAAGGGATACCAAAAGGGCCCTGAAGGCAATGATGCCATTTGATTTTGAGTCCCAGAGTTACAAGTTTATGCAATAGATTATCACATGCTTTTGTTCCAAGGCCTCCTTAATTGAGAGAGGGATATTAAGATTTGGTTTGTATCTAAACCACAGATGGCTTAATGTATTGTATTTTATACTCAGGTTTTGTTTTGTTTTAAGGATGGCACTAGGCTAATGCACTGACCCCATAAGCACTTGTGAAAAAGGTGCTTTTTATTTTCCCATGATGATTTTTCCCCCCCTTTAGTGTCTGCTTGGAAAGTTTGTGTGTGAACAAGTGTTCACATGACAGCTGCCTAAGGTTATTGTTCCTGTACTTGTAGACCTAACTGCGAACTGAATACGTATGCCAAAACTATGAAAACCAATAATCTTCCTTTTATTATACTATAAAACAAACTGTACTAAACATATATTTCCCTTAAAATAAAAGTTACTGTTCTTTATTGCATTTTCCTAGTAAAACCAACTTTGTTAGTTTTATTGCACCATTTTACTTATTAAAATTTAATAATATTTGTTGATGAAGCAAAGGAAGCTAACTAAATTTTTGAATAATTCAGTGCTATCTTACTGCCTGTAATATATGAACACACTGCATTCTTTCTGGAACATTTTGAGCTAAATTCCTAGAGGCCTTTCAAGGTTTTAGTGGGTTCCCTTGAATTCATTTAGCTACCAGATTTTATCCGTCATTTGAGGCTTGCTTTGTGGCTGGAAGAGTCTACAGAGGGAAAGAAAAAATTTAATGGTCTGTTCCTATCACTGCCCAGACTCAAAACACAAATGCTGATGCTGTCATACTGGCTATGTGGAAAAAAGGAGTCACATTTCCTTTTCCTGTACTAAACACTCAGACATTTGCTATTTTTATTCTTTACAATAATAATAATTAATAAAATGAAATAAAAATTAAAAAAAAATTTACAGTAGAAGTTCTGAAAGGGGAGGATGTCAGCATGCCTTACATAAAAGGAATGAGTCACCAAAACCCTCCTCCTTTTCTGAAGTAAAATAGTTTTGGAAAGAAACAATGTTCTGGTCCAGTCACACCATTTGACACCATTTTTGTCTTCCCTGACAAAATAAGGTCTTAAGGTGTTTACATGCAGTCTGAACAGGGTTTATTGTGATAAATTTAGAACATATTCTCATTTGCTGTGGGGAACTTGTCGGTGGTAGGCTTCTGGTGTAATAGTGGGAGGGCTCTTTGTCACCAAATCATTTACACTAATTGGGATCTCTTCCTGGAAACGATACTCTAGCCCTGCAAAGCATTCATGGCAAGACCACTGCATGGGCTTTACTGAGGAAAGAGATTTTATTTATTTCCAGGGTGGCTACTGGCTACTAACAGTGCGACTGTGGACACTGCAGCTCATGGTACAGCATGCCCATCAGAATATTTCTAGCAGACAGGTGAGTATTACTGTCATTTGTGGGAAGTACAACAGGACCAGCTAGTGCTCTATGGAGCATTCAGGTGAAAGAAAAACACGGAGAGGAAGGTTGCCATGTATTTCGGAAGTACAGAAATTATGAGGAAGTTCCTGCCATCAAAATGGCAAGTTTCTGGAACCCAGTTAAAGTGCCTGGGGCAAAGAAACAAGCTACTTCCAGGAGGCTGCTTTTGGACCTTTGGAAGAAATCCTTTGAGGCAGGGCTAGCAGTAGAAGGGTGCTGCCCTTCAAAGGAAAGTCTCTTTCAGATTAATTTTCCCTACAATCATGACTCCTTCGGCCCCAAAACTGGCACATCCAGGGCATGTACAAGACTGTATTCCTCATTTGCTCATGGTGTGATCTTAATGTGAAACCACATTGTGGCCCAAGAAGGAATAGCTGTATTTCTGCCACAGCTTTGCTGCTGTTAGCAACCTTCTTATTGTTTTGCCCCACTATTGCACGCTGTCTCCGAAAGCCATATTGCAGCCTTCGTATTACTGATTGGCTGGCACTGTTATGACACTCTTGTAATTATGGTCTTCTGTTGGTGATAATAGTTTTCAAAATGGTATCACAGCTTAATGGCTCAATAAAACTCACTAGGATTTTATAGATACCTGGGGTTACAGATGTGTAGCAGGTGCTTCTATTCCAGCTCATTTCACTTTGCAGCAGTAACACAGAGTCTACACCAAAAATGTTGGTTTTTGGAAGTAATTTGCTCAGCTGAACCAATGCTTTCACTATGAAAACATGTCACAAATGCATTAATTGGATATAGACCTTCAACATGCATAGATTCAGGGAAGTTAATACTGGGACCTGTGGAAAATAAAAGAGGCTGGAGTTCACTCTCTTAGCTATCAAATAATGCAAATATAGCTTGGAATTGCTAAATGATTTTTAATGGAATAGTTTGCTTATTAACTTCTTAAACAATCACAGAAATAGCTGAAGTCCAAATTCACGCTATCCTTCAGCACAGTTGGTTATTTCTGGTGATGTGTGCTATTTTTTTTTTTTTTAGACTCAAAATTATTCTGTTAAGTGAAACAAAGAGCTTTTTTAGGATTTGTGCTTATCTTCTGGCATTTCGATGGGATTTCGGGGGGCGGATCTCGGGCCCTGGCTTTGCCAGGGGCGGCCCAGGCCCCGCCCGCGGCTCTGCCCAGAGGCTGGCGGCGGCCGCGCCCCCGCGCTCTGCCCGGAGACAGCCCCGGAGGGCGGCGCCGCGCGGTTCCCGCCGGGCTCGATGGGGGCGGCGCCGTGCCTGTGGCGCTGAAGGGAAGCTGGGTGGCTGCGGGAGGCGCAGACCTCTGAGGAGCGGAGGGCGCCATTTGAGCCCTTTTCTGTTCTCCCTTCTGTCTCTATGCACCCTTAAAGTACTGGAAGGCCGCGATGAGGTCTCTCCGGAGCCTGCTCCAAGCTAAACAAGCCCAGGTCCCTCAGCCTTTCTGCATAGGAGAGGTGCTCCAGCCCTCTTAGTGGCCCTCCTTTGGACCTGTTCAAGAGCTCCCTGTCTTTCTTGTGCTTGACTCGTGTCCAGCTTCTCATCCATCAGGACCCTCAAGTCCTTCTAAGCTTGACCACTAGTGAAGACTGAGGCAAAGCATTTATTGAGTACCTCAGCTTTTTCCATGTCTGTGGAAGCCAATTCTCCTGTCTCATTTATCAGAAGGGGAACACTCTCCTTGGCCTGTCTCCTCCTGCCTATGTATCTGTAGAACCCCTTCTTGTTATTTCTTCACATCCCTTGCCAAGTTCAGCGACATTTGTGCCTTGGCTTTCCTGATCCTGTCTCTGCGCATCCAGATGACGCCCCTGCATTCCTCCCAGGCTACACAACCAAGTCATGTTTTGTTCTATTCATGCTGGGGAGGTGAAAGACAAAGCGGGCTAGGAAAGCACAGACAATGAATAATTGGCTGAAAGGCTGGTGTTGAGACAGGAACTTCAGGTTCTTTGACCAGGGAGCAGTTTATTCAACCCCTGGCCTGTTGTTGATGGATGAACTCGCCTGTCTCAAAGGGGGAAATGAATCCTAGCACAGGAGCTAGCAGGACTACAAGCTCTTTAGAAGGGATATAGGCAGGGAAGAAAGGGTGGTGGTGTGGCCATTTATATTAAAGAGTGTTTTAATGTTGAAGAACTTGGGATCGAGAATGATAATGTTGAGTGTCTATGGATAAGGATCATGGAGAAGGCCTGCTGGGGTGACATTTTGGTGGGGGTCTGTTACAGACCACCTAATCAGGATGGAGAGAAGAGATGGATGAGGCATTCTGTGAGCAGCTCACAAAAGTTACGTTATCACCAGCACTCATTCTCATGGGAGACTTCAACTTCCCTGATCTATGCTGGAAGTATAATACTGCACAGAGGAACTAGTCCAGGAGGTTTCTAGAGTGTGTGGAAGATAGCTCCCTGACACAGCTGGTTCAAGAGCCTCCCAGGGGAGGTGCCCCACTAGATCTGCTCTTCACCGACAGAAGAGTACTGGTGGGAGACATGAGGAAGTTAGAAAGGCAAAAGCCTGGCTTGAACTCAGATTGGCCACTGCAGTTAGAGAAAGATAAATCCTTTTACAAATATATTAAGAGCAAGAGAAGAGCCAAGGAAAATTTCCACCCTAGGGTGCTGAGGGAGCTGGTGGAGGGTGATTACCAAGCCGCTTTCCACCATCTATCAGCATTCCTAGTTATCTGGAGAGGTCTCAGAGGATTAGAGGCTTGCCAGTGTGACTCCCATCCACAAGAAGGGCTGTAAGGAGGACCTGGGGAACTACAGGCCTCTCAGCCCGACCTTGGTGACAGGGAAAGTTAGGGAGCAAATCATCTTGGGTGAGATCACACAGCGCATGTGTGACATCCAGGGGATCGGGCCCAGCCAGCATGGGTCGTGCTTGTCCAGCCTCATCTCCTTCTCTGACCAAGTGATCAGACTGGTGGATGAGGGAAAGGCTGTTGATGTAGTCTATTTAGACTTCAGTAAAGCCTTTGACATGGTTTCCTGCAGTACTGTCCTGGGGAAACTGGCTGCCTGTGGCCTAGACAGGTATAATCTTCTCTGGGTCAGGAACTGGCTGGAGGGCCATGCCCAGCAGGTAGTGGTTAATGGAGTTAAGTGCAGCTTGCGTCCCATTACCAGTGGTGTCCACCAGGGTTCAGTACTGGGGCCTATCTTGTTTAATAACTTTACTGGTGACCTAGATGAGGGAACTGAGTGTACCCCCAGTAAGTTTGCAGATGACACCAAGTTGTGAGGTAGTGCTGATCTGCCTGAGGGTAGGGTGGCCCTGCAGAGGGATCTGGATAGGCTGGGTTTACAGGGCTGAGGCCAAAAAGGTTCAACAAGACCAAGTGCTGGGTCCTCCATTTTGGCCAACGGCATCCTGGCCTGTATTAGGAATGGTGCAGCCAGCAGGAGCAGGGAGGTGATCGTCCCCCTGTGTTCAGCTCTGGTGAGGCCGCACCTCGAGCACTGTGTTCAGCTTTGGGCCCCTCACTACAAGAAGGCCATTGAGGCCCTGGAGTGTGTCCAGAGCAGGGCAACAAAACTGGTGAAGGGCCTGGAACACAAGGCCTGTGAGGAGCAGCTGAGGGAGCTGGGGGTGTTTGGCCTGGAGAAGAGGAGGCTCGAGAGACCTCATTGCTCTCTACAACGAATGTCCTGAAGGGAGGTTGTGATGAGGAGGGGGTTGGCCTCAGCTCCCAGATAACTAAAATAGGCCTTGAGGAAATGGCCATAAGTTGCACCTGGGCAGATTTAAATTAGATATCAGGAAAAGCTTTTTCTCTCAGAGCAGTCAGGCGCTGGGATGGCCTGCCCAGGGAGGTGGTGGAGTTACCGTCCCTCGCAGTGTTAAAGAGGCGCCTGGATGAGGTGCTACGAGATATGGTTCAGTAGTTCAGTGGGCAGCATTGGTGGGAGGAGGGCGGTTGGACTAGAATATGACCTTTTAGGTCCTTTCCAACCTTGTGTTTCTATGATTCTATCTGTTTAGATAAATTCCAGGTTTGTGCACCAGAGCTCCAGCTGTCTGGGGGGAGGGGAGGGAGAAGGAAAAAGGGAGGGAGGGAAGGGAAGGGGGGGAGGGGAGTGTGTGTGGGGGAGGGGGGTTGAAGTGGCTTTTTCATTTCTTTGGAAAAAGACTCTGTAAGTGGCAACCTCTTGCAGCCTAGAAGGGTCCTCTGTGATGTCTTCAATGAAACATAAAGTATTAACACAGTTGTGATGCTGAAATGGCTTATGACACCATAAAAACAGAAGAATTAAGTCATAAACTCTACAGCTTTCACCTCAGGCTTTTCATTTTCATTATGAGGAGACCTCTTGAGTTAAAACAGTTTGAAATGAACCTCTTCTACGTCAAGAATAGTAGATCATCTGGAACTAATGACTACTAGAATACTGGATATTGCTACCGCCAAACCTTTTGTACTGAACTCAGGGTCTCTTCAGAGTTTATTTTACAGCTGACCGCTAATGCAGTCATTGCTTTGCTTATGGTCCAGATCCAGGTCTTTCTACTGAAATGTCCAACGAAGTTCATAAAGGACCAGTAGATCTTGCAAGCACAGCAGCAACCTTGTCGTTATTGTCCTGATAATACAGAAAGGCTTTATTGTGAACTACTGAAGAAAACAGATATCTTACCTGTTTTTCTTCTGTTTTCCTTTTTGTCTAAGGAAAAAACAAAAAGAAAAACCAAACAAACAAAAACAACAACAAACAAACAAAAAAAAAAAACCAAAACAACCAACTAAACAAACAAACAAAAAAAAAACAACAAAACAACCAAACAAAAAACTCTTAAACTTTTAAATCAGGAGTTAAAGGTCTCATCTGCAAATACTAATTTCTCTTCCAAATGTTGGTAAACTGACACAGCAAAATCAAAGTCTTAAATGATTTTTTTTTTTCTAGCAATGTTAATGTAGATGTTTGTCACACAAAATTTAAAGGAAACATGTCTACAGAGTGATGCTATCTTAGTACTGCTAATCAATAACGTAGTGCATAGCTAGCATCAGTGTCGTGACAGCACAACTGCAGTTGTCCAGATCTACTGAGCTGCATGTACTTTCTTCAGAGGAGTGATGCCTTTCAGAGGTGTATAGGAGGCTTGAAGTGAGCTGAATGATGGCATCAGCTGTCCAATTCACATCACTCAGGTTTTATTTAGTGCACTGGTCGCACTGGGTCTGGACAGCAACAGCAGCAACAACATCTAAATTTGTTTGAGGCAGGCAATTAGGCATTTAGGGGAAAAAAAAAAAAAAAAAGAGCAAGCCAGACAAGGTAGCATCTTGAGTTGTCTAGCAGGAGGGAGCACTTCTGGAAGAAAAGAGTTCCTGTAAGTGCTTCAAACCATGCACGGATTCATACCATGTCCAGTTGCTCTTCTGTCTCAGCATCTTTAGAAGATTTGATATCCAATATATGCAACCAGAAAACACGTGTGAAGGGGACACGTCTTAGTCCTTCTTTAATTTGTGCAAAATTTTGCAAACTTCACAATCTATTTCTCAATTGAAAAATGGATATTTTTTTTTCCTTCCCCATTTCAGAAGATCTCCAGGAGAGTTCATGGCAGTCTGTCTGAACCTGACTCATTTCTAAGGGGAAGAGTCAGAAGGCATTTTTCATAAGCTATTTTTCTGCTGAGAATGTGAACTTTGACACTGGCTTATCATTAAATACGGTCGTTCAAATGCCTTTACCAGGGTGCTGTTCCCAGTTACTGTAGCAACATCATAGTGCACCAGATGGTGTCAATGAAGAAAAATCTACTAAAACATTATTATTTTTGACACACATCTATTAATACTACAGCTTGATTTGTCTAGGATCAGGTGGTTGGTGAGTTCAGCTTGTATTTTTTGTGTGACATTTGGCATGTTTGCGTATGTGCGGTTCTTGGTGCATTTTGCCTGCCTATATCCCTCCCTCACCCCAAGAACTCCTGTATTTAAGTGAGTTTGTGAGGACTCATCGCTCCCCCTGCCTTTTAGCTGCCTGCAATGCATTGCAGTCCCTCTGGCAGCTAACAGGGAACATGGCTGGGAGTGCTAGGGAGCTGGATCTCACAAGTCTTTCAGTCACTTGCTATTTTATAATTTACTGTCCATCAGTCCCTGTATCTCATCAGGTGTTGGCGGCCCTTTGCCCTTATATTGCCTTGCTTGTCAGGCAGGTGTTTAGTGTGTTGCAGTCTGATCGTCTTGTTTTTCCTTCTGGTATGTAGGAGAAAAACATAGTTCTCAAAGGGTTTCTCCTCTCCAGTCCCAACAAACCAGCGTTTGGAAGAGAACACAATAGGGTTATACCTTATTTCTTGAAGGGCTTTATTAAGAAAAATCCTCTTTAGTATAAGCCATCTGACAGTATCCATTCCTGTATGGGAAAAGCTGTGCAAACGTTTACAGAAGTGACCTCACTTGTTTTATGAATATTGTCCTGGCCCGTTGGCCATATCTCATGACACCTAGGGTCCCATGGAAACCCAACTAATTAAAGGAACACTTACAAAAGCCAATGTAAATGTCACATTGCACTGCAAGCATCCAGTACCTGGATACAAGACCACATGCAGAATTCAGACTAACACAAAGAAACAGAGTCATTCCAGTTTTATTTTCTAACATACATGATACTTGAAAAAAAAAAAAATCTCTGAATAACTAAAAATTAAGTTCTTTAAACACTAGATATTATGTAGGAGAAAGCGTTTTCCATCCACTGTCAGAAGGAAAGACCAGTGCTCAGAAAATCTAACTTGTGATGGATCAGGAGGCAAACTGTCCACCTACTCCCAAATATACAGCAACTCAGTTGCAAAACTGTAATGCTGAGATCATTTCTACAGTCTTTCCAACAGTACTATAGAATATTAATATGGCTTTGCACAGCTATGGGTTGTTTCCTATTACGTTATCATTTTTCCACCTGATATTCTTCATTATCTGAATTATAGATGTCAAACTCAGGTCATGTAAAATGTATAGCTTATTTTTTTTCCCCCAATAATATGCATTCTTTAGGTGCATCTTGAACATACACACACTGTGACCTCTGAGACAAGTTTTATTTAGGAGGATCTGTTTCTTACTACAAAAAAAAAATCAGCTTAAGATTTTTAAGAAGCCTGCTGAACTACTACCTAAATGGAAAAGGTCTAACCATTTTAAAGGAGTAAAATAATTCAATTTTGTATGCTAGAAGCAATTGTCATTGTGACTGAGATAACAGGGGAGAGTTTAAAATGTTCTGTGTAATGAAGTAGAGCAAAGAGCACTACAGTAAAAAAAAAAATAAAATAAAATAAAAAAATATCTGACACAGCAGTTGGAAAGAAATCCTAGTAGCTATTGCTATTAGGACTTCAGATTAGAAATAATAAATAAATAAATTAAAAAAAACAACAACCAAAAACCCAACAAAACAAAACAACAAACAACAACAACAAAACAATTAAAAAAAAAACACACACACAAAAAAATCAAATTTTCCAGGTTAGTCTCTAGATCTCCTGTGCACATATCATGCCTGTACACATATAAACAAGCTTCAGCTCCGAGGAACCTACCATACTGATAAGGTGGTGTCAAAACACTTTGATTTGATCCAGAGAAACATTTAGAATTCAATTCAAGTGGTCACAAGTTGTCTACATTTGTGCAGAGATGTATGATATTATGAGTTCAGAAAGCCTCACTGATGAAAGGAATCAGGAAGGCTGAATAAATTCATAGCTGGAATTAAATCCAGATAATAAATTGTTCTTTCCGCAGACAAATTAGAGCTGCTAGGCTGATCTAGTGAAGTAAAATTGCAACAATGCCCTCTCTGTCTCTCTCTCTCTGCTTAACTAAAGAAGAAATAAGCTCCACTTGTGATTTTAGACATGCTGTGCGGGACTGAAAACTTAGCTTTAATTGTAGTTGACTGAGGTAATGAAGACATCCCTTACTGAGCAAAATGATTAGGAATCAGTGGCCTGTGAACAAAATGCTTGAATAAGTGCTCAGTGCCTTACGCAGATGTAACAACTTTTTTTGGGGGGGATTAGTTCTTCCAAGAGCTATTAGTGTTTGCTGTGGAACTTACCTGTTTGGTTAGGTGGGTAAGGAGGGGGCTTGCCTGCGATGCCAAGCAGGGACCCATTTCTATTCCTTTTCATCTCCCAGGTCCCCTCCCTCTGCCCAACACCTACAGGGCAGAGGGGTTCCACCATTATTTGGATCGCCCCACTGCTTTTCTTGCAGGCATGGCACAGAATTGCTGCACTCTTGGTCGCTCAAGGTCCCCTGGGGCTGCTGCCCTCGTGAGGGCTGCTGGCTCCTGGCAAATCCCTTGGCTGCCTCTGAGAGTCTTTCAAGCGTGTTTCAGTAACTCTCAGAATAACCTTCTCCATTATTTTACCAAGCACAAAAGAGAGACTGAGAGGCCGTTAATTACCAAGGTCTTCTTTCTTGCTTTCCTTGAAAATTGGGACAACATTTGTCAGCTTCCAATTGACTGAGACCTCCACAGACAGATACCTAAGACCATTAAGAATCAAAATCAGCTCTGACATAAGCCTGCGTGCTCTCAATAGAAATGTCAAACTTGTGGTAAAATGGAGTGGGGATGGCTTTTGCTTGGCAAGTCTTTAAAGTGAACAGGATTCCCTCAGAGAATTCAACCTCGATACTATCTTCGTGCATTTAAATGGTTTCAGTATAATTTTCTGTGCTTTTTATTTTTCACAGCCATAAGTGTAAGAGACTATTTGGGCTCTTCTGAACAATATGCCATCGCTGTGTATATTCCTTCTGGCGTCATGTCCCTTCAACAGGCCTTTACTGAACTTCTCTGCCAGTCCATCCCACCTTCACATCATTTTGTCAGTTGCATCTAAAATTCATCACAACTTTTCCTGATAAGTAATGTCCCATCTGTTCATGTGACATGACATGACTATGATAAGCAGCAGCATTTCTAAATAGACCTTTGCAGAGCCTTGTTTTTAATTATCCTGTTGGAAGAGATGATCTAATGCAACTGCATAAAATTATGAAAGAGGACGGGGAGAAGTCTATCATCTAGATTCCTATGTCACACCTAAGTACAGTATCTGAGGAAGAGAACATAAAAATACTGTCAGTTTCTATATTTTTTTTATTCGTATGAAGTATTAAGGAAGTCCCTAGAATTTCTGTTGATTTAAATGAAGTAAAATAATTTGGCTTAAGAATGTGCGATCTAAAAGATGGAGAGAAAGACTTGGAGAACAAGTCCTACGAGGAGCGGCTGAGGGAGCTGGGCTTGTTCAGCCTGGAGAAGAGGAGGCTCAGGGGTGACCTTATCGCTCTCTATAGGTACCTCAAGGGAGGCTGTAGCGAGGTGGGGGTTGGCCTGTTCTCCCACGTGCCTGGTGACAGGACGAGGGGGAATGGGCTTAAGTTGAGCCAGGGGAGTTTTAGGTTAGATGTTAGGAAGAACTTCTTCACTGAAAGGGTTGTGAGGCACTGGAACAGGCTGCCCAGGGAAGTGGTGGAGTCACCATCCCTGGAAGTCTTCAAAAGACGTTTAGATGTAGAGCTTAGGGAAATGGTTTAGTGGGGACTGTTAGCGTTAGGTCAGAGGTTGGACTCGATGATCTTGAGGTCTCTTCCAACCTAGAAATTCTGTGATTCTGTGATTCTAAAAGTTTAAAGATGTTGTGGTTCTGCTCGAGTGGGCAGCCGAGCTTCACCACAGCTGCTCTCTCACTCCCCCTCCTCAAAGAGGAATGGGGAGAAAATATGTGAAAAGGGCTCAAGGGTTGAGATAAGGACGAGAAAATCATGCAATAATTATTGTAACGGGCAAACCAGACTCAGCATAAGAAGATAGTAAGATTTATTGCTCATTACTAACAAGTGAGAGAAGTGAGAAACAAAGGAAAAAAAAAAAAAACAAAAAGCACCTTCCCCCCCCCCATCCACCCTCTTCCACCTCCTCCCCCTGAGCGGCGCAGGGGAACGGGGGAATGGGGGTTATGGTCAGTCTACAGCACTTCTTCTCTGCCGCTCCTTCTCGGTCACTCTCGTCCCCTGTGCTGTGGGGTCCCACCCACGGGATGCAGTCCTTGATGAACTGATCCAGCGTGGGCTTCCCACAGGCAGCAGCTCTTCCAGAACTGCTCCAGATATGGGTCCGTACCACGGGGTCCATCCCTCAGGAGAAAACTGCTCCAACCTGGCTCCCCTACGGGCAGCAGCTCCTGCCAGGTCACCTGCTCCTGCGTGGTCTCCTCTCCACGGGCTACAGGTCCGGCCCAGAATCTGCTCCAGCAGGGGTCTTCCACAGGCGGCAGCCTCCATCAGTGCAGGGCCACCTGCTCCACCATGGTCTCCTCCACGGGCTGCAGCGTGGAACCCTGCTCCACCGTGGTACTCCATGGGCTGCAGGGGGACATCCTGCTTCACCATGGTCCTCACCACAGGCCGCAGGGGACTTCTGCTCTGGCGCCTGGAGCACCTCTCCCCCTCCCTCTACACTGACCTTGCACCTGCAAGGCTGTTCTCTCGCTCTCCCAGCTGCTGTGTGGTGCAGCGTTTTTTCCCTGTCTTAAATATGCTCTCACAGAGGCGCAAAACAACATCGCTTGTTGGCTCAGATCTGGAAAACAATGGGGCCCTTCCCAAACACGGGGCAGCTTCTAGATCTTTCTCACAGAAACCACCCCTATGGCTCCCTGCTACCAAAACCTTGCCACGTAAACCCACTACAAAAGAAATAAGGAAGATGAGCATGATCTATAAAATACATTCCAAAAATAGCACTTCAGCTTCAGTGAACTTGTCACAGTGATCTAGAAGTGTTCATTGTTGATGCATTTGTATTTCACCAGAATCTGAAGGTGTTTTTTTTGTTTGTTTGTTTTTTTTTTTAGTGAGTAAAATCAACTTCTAAGAAATCAGGTGAAGTTAAATCAGGTTGTTTCTTTAAAACCGTATAACTTCATGCTACGCTGTTGATCCAACAACAGTGACACCTTTAAAATTATGCTATTTGCTGAAAAGCGTAACATCTAGGCTATGAAAGGTCTTTGAGAGTTGCATCATATTCATATATGTCTTTTGTGTCTAGTACTTAGTATTCCTATTTTAAATATGGCTAGAAATTTGCACTTAAATGCATAAACCCATCCAAGAAAGAAAACTGACGGTTTATTTGAGGGACACTTAAGGGATTCAGAAAACTTATAAATGTTGGTAGGCATGCAATAAATCTGTGGCAGCTGGCCGTGCTGGTTTAGCTTTTCACCTTTTGTGTTTTTCTTGTGTCTCACATCCTTCATACCTATTCCATCTGTCACATGATTTATTTATTTATTTATTGGCAATGAAAAGCTCAAGATTTGAAAACTCAAACAAATAAACCAATAAAACACCACCTCATTTTGCTGGCTGCCACTCAGATTTTCTGGCAGATCAATCCATGTGTCAAATTCTGTATCTAGCAAAAAATAAAATAAAAAATCAGTACACAGAGGAAAAAAACTTTCTAAAAACATACATTTGGCTGTCCTGGTGGTCCTGTTCCCTGCCAGGTGGCCCTGCTGTGACAAAAAACAGAATAAGGTTATGAAAAAGTATAAATATAAGCCAGTGAGTTGGTAGTGAAAGGGATAAAATTAGATACTTGAAGTAAATCAGCTTCTTCTCTGAGTTGTCAGAAGGTTTGGATTTAACTGATAAACACTGCCAGTAGGAGCATTATATTTTTGGTGACATTGAGACCAGTTTGAGGCTCCAAGTGCGAGAGACGGGTACACAATAGATAGATGTAGAAAATGTTCATCTTGTAGATCTTTTGGTGACAACAGTGAAGAACAGTATTTCTATTGATCGTGAGGCTTTCCTAGGAAGGTCCCAAGGAGCCTTGGCAGTCAATAACTAAGAGTAGTAGTCACTTCTGTGCCGCTTACAATTGTACCAGCTTGGAAAGAAGCAAATTGAGACAAAACAAGCATTCTTTTCTTGCTGTTATTTCTTCAAAATTCCTTCAACGTTTCTTCAATAAAGGAGATGTTTGCAGAAAAGATGTGAATACATGTAGCTTTTTTTGTCATCGTAGTTTGTATGAAGAAATCTGGAAGCCACCATAGTCTTTGCTAACATAAGGCTAAGTTGGCTACCTGTGAAAAGAATTGTCCTACTGAGGATGTGTCCTAATCTGGGGACATAAGAAGCTATAAATGTAGCAGAGGGTTAAGAAATACAGCATGATGACACTATTTAATATTTCTCTTGTTGTTTTCGAACTGTGATTTCAGGTCAACTTAATGGAAATTTGATGTGATAAGAGTTTTATTCTTGAAGATTAGTATTGTTATATTGCTTATGGTTTTCCTTCTCTTTAGGCTTTGTTGTTCTGTCAGAAAATAGCATTGGGTAAATTTTTATTTAGAGGAACTTGCCTGGACAGGAGTTAACATGAGAAAAAGACAAGAGGGTTGAGGGTGGAGTATTGAAGAACTACAACTACATTGGTGCTCGTAATTGTGCTCTGAAGTTATATTTCCCAGCTTTTAAAAGTATTTGTATTTACTGTGAGTTCTAGAAAATAAAAGAAAGGAAAAGAAGAAGAGAAAGGAGAGAGAGAGAGAGAGAAAGATTACCTATGACAGAATAAGAAAGCAAGATAAACAAAAAACTATACAAGCAAGTCCCTTTTAGTACAATTTCCTTAAAGTAGATTGCCGATTTAGATTACTTGCAGACATCTACGCATTGAGTGTATCAACACAAATATCTTAATTACTTTCCAACAGCTCTTGCAAACCACTGCTTCTTCCTTATCTACTTTTTCTTAAAGACATCATCTTGAACCTCTCCTAAACAATTTAATTTCTTCCAGGTTGGAATTCTCATTTCTAAAAGAAACGTTTTTTCCTATAATTGCTCTATGCTAGTCCAGTAAGGTTGCATTCTTGCTTCAGTTGTTACTGGAGTAAGAAAAGCTCATATTTGCATGGCCCATTCACCAGTCTGAATAAATGAGAAGGAATTTTCTACCTGTGATATGCTTGGAATTATTCCTTTTCTCTGCCTGAACTAGTGAACAAATCACAGAAAGAACCAGAGCATTGCTCATGCAATCTTATTTCTCTTGTTGAACAGAGAAAGGATTTGTTAGGTATAACAAACTTGTAATCTGTGCCAAAGTCAGTTTTTATCAGCATTTTCTGCTTTCAGTTTTTCTGTTCTTCTTGGCATCTTTTCATTTCTTCTTGTCTTTTATATTCACTTGTAAAATGTCATAGCCAGCTGGGTGGGAAGGACTTTTTGGTGTACTGCACCGTGTCGGCCTTGACCTGGAGGTCGGTGCCTCAAACCTCTTACTTCCCATAGCATCTGGCTGGATGATGCACACCTGGAGTGTTGTGAGGACCTGATCAGGAGTATCTACCTGGAAATGGGCTTCTGAAGCAGCCAGCCATTACCCAGGTGAATGGAGCAAAATTGGCACTTCTATTTTGCTGGGAATCAGGATCCTAGACAACATTTACTGTATGAAGAAAGTACCAGACAATAAGACTGCTGGTAGAGTCAGTTACCTAAATCCCTTGATAATAATCTTGCAGACTTTCAATGTCAGTGGAGAATTTTTTCTCAAACCTCACCTGTGAGAAGTAGAAATAACTCTGCAGTAGAATATGTCCCACAAAAGTAAAAGGAAAGACTGTAGTTCTTTATGGAGTAATGTCTAAAAGCAGGAACTAGATTGTGAAAGGAGGAAAAAAAAATCTCACATCCCTCACTATCATCATCATTTTAATACCATTACTATGTTGCTGATTAGAAGTTTTAAGCAACTAGTGAAGGGATGCAGCAATGCTGTGTCAAGCAGCTGAAACAGCCACAAAAGACTGCCTGGCTCCCAGTTCTCTGTGGAGATGGGAGGAGATCCTCAACAGCTTGTCCACAGTAGCTGATGATGTGGTCCCTTATGTTCATGTTTTGCCAAAGTATAAGGCTGTGGGCAAACATAATCTTTCAGCTTTGGCTGTGCCATGTGAGCAGGGTGCTTCCTTGAGCAGCTCGTGTCTGAAGGGAGGCTCATACAAAGGAGTGGAGGTTTCTGCTGTTGGTAATTGAGAAATAAATAGGAGCAGGCTGTTTATAATTGACTTCTTGGTCAGCAAAGCTGCATAAAAACTCAGCTGAAGGTTTAGCTAATGGCTAAAGTACAGGATAACCCTCCTCCTCAGACCAGAAATACAGCAGTCACACAGCAAAATTCACTGATCCAGCATGAACATGGTTGTATTTGTTCCAATAGCTCGTACCCACAGGTGAAATGGCAGGTCAGGTCCCCTCAGATGGTGAGGAGCACTGTGGTGCTCTGGCATGACCCATCGAGATCCTGTCTTGATGCTGATGTCCATGTGATGGGAACAAAGCTCTGATTGTAAATCCATTGCTTGTTGCATGATTCAGGAATATTTATTTAGGTGTAAAATAAACCCAGAAATCGCTACGCTTTGTTTTTGTGTGTGTTTTGTTGTTAATTTTGTTTTATTTTTTATTTTTTTTAATGTTCTTTTTTGTGCTCGGGTGGAGAATGTTTCTGCTCAGATTTATTCCATTCAGTTTTTTCTAGAACCAGTCAGAAGTAATTTTGGTCAGCCATGAAACTTTTGTTTGAGATCAGCTACTCATTTTTCCTTCCTTACCATTACCACACTGGGGTCTTGAGAGTTACAGGGAGAGCAGCTAAATGGGAACAGTGAGCTCTTGCATACACTAGAAAGCTCAAGGCCAATTCCCAGGTTAAAAAACAAAAACAAAACTGTTGCTGATAATTACCTATTAATAATCTTTTTCACCACAGGGGTCTTGCGTGTATTTTCTATGACTTTGCAGTCGAGTAAAATTTACAGTTTAAGCACTTGGTTAAAGTGACTGTCTCTTTGGTGCATCAACAGATGAGTAAATTTTGCAGTGACAGAAAGTTCACGTGCCAGCTTTATACTCTCATTTATGAGAGTACATGTAATGTGCTTCTTAAGCGATTGCTGTTTAGTTGGAGTTGATGACCTCAAGATAAATTATAGCCTGCTGTGTCTTATCACTTTTCTCTACGTTTTCTTTCAACGAAGTATGAAAAGGTAGCACTGTCAGAGTCTTTTCAGAGTCCTACCTCAACTCCTTTTGCTCTACACTATAGTCAGGTATTTTAACAAAGACTGTAATCCAGAAAATAGAGGTGCTTTTCACTCTGCATCCTCTTATATTATCACATCTTCTTTATGGCTAATAAATGCTGACAGGACCTACAAGCTGCTAGATCCCAGCTATTTCTGTTCACTACTTTCATCTCCATGCCTCCTTTTAAACACGGCTGGGGCTGCCTGTAAACCCTTCCTTGAGAGATGATTTCACTCTTATAGCAATGTAAAAGCTGCACACAGGAAAGTTCCTCCAGGTTTTGCTCTTCATTGCATCTTTCTTCACTCTTTTTGTAAAACAGACACAGCAAAGTGAATAACTGAAAGATAACAGGATAAAGGACAATATCTGGAGAATACTTTCCAAATCAGTCGTATTCCTTAAAGGAAGAGCACGTTTAACTTTATTCTTTTGTTGCTATAAAATACAATAGGCCTGAAGTGTTGCCATGTTTAAGGGGGCTTACAAAAGTCAAACATTTGCCTGTTTCAGAGCCCTGTCAGGGACTTTCACTGAGACAGTTTCACAGAGTTGCACCTATTTAATTGGGCATCAGACGTAACAGATTTGGAATTGCCATTGATAAATATACTTACTGCAATAGCGCTAATATATCATAATAGTGCTAGCAAAGTACTGTCCTGGAAATTCCTCACCGAAGGGTGAAGGTGCAGAGTTTACCAAGAAGGCAGCCCTCTCTCTTTTTTTTTTGCCCTCACTCTTTTTTTTTTTTTTTTTCCTAACACCCTAACTTTTTACACTAACTCCTAACACACTTTTATGTCCTAAAAAAACATATATCCTAAAAAGGGTATAAAAGAATATTATCTGTTCATCCCCTGGGGTGACAGTTATCATGATTTGGGTGAAGAGTCAGGTACTGTAGTCGTATATGTTTAGCATGTACTTCATTAAGTTCATTGTCATACTCAGGGGTGTTAACTTTAATATTAATTGAACAAATACTGAAGCAAAAGGTTTCACTCTGGGCACCATATTCCTCAAGATTCTGTTCTGCTGCCAAAACGCGGATGCCACAGAATCAGCTGGGTTGGAAGAGACCTCCCAGATCATCGAGTCCAACCTCTGACCTAACACTAACAAGTCCTCCACTAAACCATATCACTAAGCTCTAAATCTAGGGGCCATGCTAATCTCTATCATTCCAACCCATGGTAATGTACCCCTCCAGGAGGGGTACTTGTTTTTTTTTAATGTTTATTATTATTATTATGATACTATATTTGAAGGTTTTATGGTCGTGTGCTGATTTTCTAATGGCCTGTAAGAAAGTGTATATATTTTAACTAATGTCAGCCTTTCTGAACAAAGGAAAAAAGATCTTTTACTCCATGGAATGACTTCCAGATGTAGGATATTGAAGATGCAGAGATAAGCAGTATTATGTGCTGGAAAGGACTGAATGAAAAAAGTGAGAGCAAGAACACTGAGGCGAGATTTAAAAAAAAAAAAATTTGGACTGAAGCATTTTTTGTATTAAAAATGAAAGATTCAGCAGTGTAGTACATGTGTATCTAGCAATCCTGCCAACTTGTCTTGAACACAAAAGGATGCAAAAATGTTGTATGTCAACTTTGTTCTAAATGCAACTTCAGGTGATTTTTAACAGTTTTATTCTGATGATTCAGTAACAATAGCCGAATCAATTAAACCAGTGGTACGTAATCTTTCACATGAAAATGGAAACCTAAGCACTGATCACACTTAACCATTACTCTTTTTCTGGGAACTGGGGAAGGCCTGGGTGTAGTATAAATGAGCACAGGAGGGTGAGGCTCCAGAAAGAGCTTCGAGTTGAGAACCACAGTGATTGACTGTCTGTGGTGATTATGGTAGGGGAAGAGTTAACTGGCATGTAGAAATGGTGCAAAATTGTAGAAATGGTTGCACTGTGGCAAAAGCTGGTATGGCTGGCTTCATCCAAGTGCCACATACCAGCTGTTACTCTGCATGTCTGGCTGACTCATTTCCTCCAGACTGCATTAAACAGCCCTTGGCCTGTGCTTCCTTTGCTAAGCAGCAAGAGTATTTATGTGGCAGCTTTCAGACTCATCTCCTGCAGCAGGAACAGCCTCTGGGCTGTGACCCTGTTCTGAGGGAGCGCTTCCCATCCCAGCAGCAGCTCCTGCACCAGACAAAGAGCCAGCCATGGTCCCATGGGCTCCCCCATGCTTAGGAATCTGCACTGAGGCAAGACAAAACGTGAGTCTTTCCAACTTCGCCAGCTGCGGTAACCTCGCAGCATGTGCAGGCTTACTGATCTGCCTGTGCATCCCCACAGCAGTATTGTTACCAGGGAGACTATTAGGTCCAGTTAGAATTTCAGAGGATGTACTAATATGATAATGACTACGTAGAATTGTATAAAAATAACGGAGAAGGTACAGATTTGGGTCAGCTCTGTGGAAAACCACCTGGTACCTAGACTGGCATGACTCTGAAATAAACCGTATCTCAACCTAGTGTGTGTATTTGGCTTATTGCACACTGGGTAATGAATTCAAGCCTTTTACCAGACAGCAGTATCTTCCCTGGTGCTGGGTGGCCAGATGCCTAAATGGGGATTTCAGGCAGGTGAGCTGCAGGTGAGAACCTAGACAGTGCGTATTTATAAGTGTGTTTTTCAGAAATATCTTCTGTATAATCTTGTTTGATGGACTTTTATTACTGCAAATTGATTTTACAGTGTTTTGTTTCAGCTGTTCTGTCTCACCTAGAGGTTTTCTCACCTGGCTCAAGAGAGATGGAAACTCTGCTTGAAGTGATCTGTGAGAACCATGCAAATATTCTGATCTAGACTTGAATGTGGATTTTCATTGCTCTGAGGAGCAAACCTCCTTTCAACCTGATGCTTTTGCTCTGTCCTTGAAAGAGGCAGGAGCTAGTTGCAGAATGCAGATCTGTAGGAAGGTTTTCAACATCATGCTGTGTGATGGTCTATACCTTGAATTTCATTTCAGGTCACTTTTCTATCATTGGGTATTTTGTTTTTCATCTGTCCTATGAGTCCTACTTTACTGTACAATTGTTTAATGCCTCTGAAAGCTCCTGCCAACAGTTTGCCATCTGTTTTAAAGTAAAACCATTTAGTTTCTCTTGATGTGAGACAAAACCATCTGATATGCAAATACGAACAGTAGGTGGCCAACTTATCTCTATTTAATGTAAATGAAAAAACTCACAAACTCTATGCAGGGGCTTTGATAGTGTTCTCCATCCATAGACCCTTCCTGAGAGTCTCATTTAAGGTTATGTGCAGCCAACTTTGAGATGAGTGGGATTACATCTCCTCTGCAGCTCAAAAAACAGTTTTTTCGTCATCGCCATTGTTCATTTAAAGTGTGTGAAACTGGATAAAAAGTCTTCTGCCATTTCAAAAGGGGGAAAAAATAGGGACACAATGAATTTATGTGTTGTATATGAGAACTCTTTCCAGCTTTCACAAGGTTGTTGAGCTCTTTGTTGATCCGGGGGAGAAAGTTGGCCTTGCAGCTTGAGTGCCTGCCTGCTTGCACTGGCAAACGCAAGGAATTCCTTGCTTTTGGCCTCTTCTGTGACCTTGGAAAAATCTTTTATACCTAAGGACTTGTTATGTATGAAAAGTTTGGATACATTGGTTCAGCGATTAGGTTCTAAATGATTCTCAGACTCCTTAATTTGTATCTTTAAAATACTTGTCTGCTTGAATGTTCCTTAATGGTCCCTGATGTGAATGGAGAGGGAAATGACTGCTCACTGTGTCTGCTAAAGAAGAATAAGGGCTGTCAGAGGAAACTAGCATGAGGTAAATTGAAAGCCAGCAAATAGAGGCAGTTCTTCAGAGGCCTGTGTGTGGCACTGCTGACCAAAACTGCTCTGGATGCTAGGAGTTTAGGGGGTTCAGTCTGAGACAGAAGTTACTGAGAAGTACACTGTGAGGGTTTTTAAGACATAAAAACCATGTCCAGATGAGGAAGCTAGAGGTAGGGGAATATATGAGGGAAACATCACTGCATGTTTGACTTATTCTTATATTCCTTTCCAGAATATCTCTTTTGGCTTTTCTCAGTCAGGATCCAGAGGCATCTCTGGTCAGAGCTGGTGCAGGCTGCCAGGCTAGAATGGAGGCTGAGGCACAGGATCACTTGTGCTTGTGGGTGGCCTGTGAACATTTATGGTGGACACTGCACGGAAGGCAGGTGTTGATCCTGCTGCTGCAGACATGGACTGTGCTGTGGCTGTGCTACCGTCTGGAAAAAGAAAATTTTCCATCAGATAAACTGATAGTGACTGCCACAGGACAAAACTCCTCTCCAAACCTTCTTTGACTGTTAACAGCCTTGGTTTTCAAAAGTGTCTTTTATTACTCCAGGACATCTTCTCAAATTAGGGATCTGAAAGGGAGGCAACAGAGAATTACTTTATATCAAAAATACACATTTTGGTTGAGGTGAATCAACGTGAAGCAACAGAGAAATCAATAATGATGCATCATAAAAGCTAGAATCTGTTAGGAACACTTTCCTGGTGGTGTTGGATTTTAGCTGAAATAGTGACTCACCAATTCAAATGCTATAGCACTGGGGGCAGATACCCCTGGACCCCTACAGCAGGTCCCAAATTAATAGATTTTTCTTGGCCTGTTAGGTTGGGGTCCCCACTGGTACAGCTGGAACAAGAGGCAGGACTAAAGAGGAAGGTGAGGAGGGCACAGAGACACTGTGGAGGGAGGAGGGTGAGTTAGAAGGCTGTGGCAGTAGCTGGGATGGAAGGTAGGGTCCCCCTGCAGAGAAGGACCTGGGTCTCCTGGTGGGCAGTAGGCTGACCACGGGTCAGCAGTGTGCCCCTGTGCCCAAGAAGGCCAACGGGATCCTGGGCTGCATTGGGAAGAGTGTTGCCAGCAGGTCAAGGGAGGTGATCCTGCCCCTCTGCTCAGCCCTGGTGAGGCCACATCTTGAGTACTGTGTCCAGTTCTGGGCACTGTTCCAGAGCACTGGGACAGGCTGCCCAGAGAGGTTGTGGAGTCTCCATCTCTGGAGATATCCAAAACCCACCTGGATGCCATCCTGTGCAATGTGCTCTAGGTGATCCTGCTCGGCAGTGGGGTTGAACTGGATGATCTTCAGAGGTCCCTTCTGTGATTCTGTAAGGAGGTAAGGGGGAGTCAAGCTTAGTCCAAAAAAGCTTGAAACAACTGCTCTACTAGTCTACAGAGAAACAGGAGAGTGTCCAGAATCTGTGCCAGATTAAAAAAAATAAAATAAAATTAATAAATAAATGATGTCCTGGAAAAGTCACTGTATAAGTGAGGAGGCAGACCATTCTGTAGTGGGTTGCAGTGTAATGAAATAAAAAGGCCACACACAGTCTGCAAGCTCTGGTCCCTTTGTAACCAAGTCCAATTT
This sequence comes from Aythya ferina, assembly GCF_964211825.1. Lineage (NCBI taxonomy): Eukaryota > Metazoa > Chordata > Aves > Anseriformes > Anatidae > Aythya > Aythya ferina. The sequence continues at coordinate 64,702,116 of NC_140300.1, read as the reverse complement.
ATGGCTTTCCATAATACTGTCTTCTCTGTTTCTGTGATACTTTTTTAAGCGATCTAATGACTTAAGGGGATATTTTTCAAAAGGTAACATTAGGGCATAGAGGAACATGCAGCTCAGTTCCTCTCAGAGACTCTTGTCTTTTTAAGAGCTCTCAAAATCTACCTAGTAAGCATTATATCTATAATCTGATCCAATTGTAATGGTTACATTTTAATTTTCCCCTTTCATTTATGAAATATTAGTAATCATTTTAGCTGCTTGAAAGATAAAGGAGAATGGTACAAATTGTATTTCTTCCAAGTTACATTTTTAATATTAGGTCCTAGCCTGCAGTTTTCATTGCTCCTGATTTATGGAATGTAATCTGGTGATAGAGAGAAGGGAGCAAAAAAGGGAAATCAAAACCTTGTTTTATTGGTATTGGAATATGTATCAACTCCAAACAAAATGCTTCTGGCAGCTTCCAAAAATAAAAATAAAAATTAAAAAAAAAAAAAGGAAGAAAGAGAGTAAAGGGAGTGTCATTTGCACTTGCATTCAAAATCATTATTAACGATAATTAATAGCACAAAATAAAGGATTCTCAGGGGAGTATGCATCCTCCAAAGATTAGGTAATGGTGATGTATGTTATGAATGATTACAGCACTTCAGAGAAGGCGCTAACAAATTGGTGCATTATGCTAGCATTTTGAAAAGTGTACTCTATTCACAACTGCACACATGTTTCTAGAGCAGAATTTTTCTCCCTGACTCCCTCCTACTGTTCATTCCTTGCTTTTCTCTTAGTGTGCTTGTAGACACCTAGCAGGTAGAAGAGCATTTGGTGCAGTTCCTAGTACCATTCCTGGTGTAGAGATCTTCATTAATCTGATGTCAGTATCGAGTTGCCAAATCCAACCCGAAATGTGCTGGTAGAAGATGAAAGTGCCTATCTGTGTCAGGGAACGTTCCCCCTTTTCTATGGACGTGCCTGTTTCATTAGAGGTGGAGCTGCTACTCTTGAAAACAGAATCAAAGGACTAGTTTAATGCTATGGCTAGATCCATTGATTTTTAGTTCCAGAACAGGATACAGACTGAAATAAGAGACAAGCACTTGCCAAAGGAGCCTAGGTGACTTCAGATCTTAGTTTTAAAATGGTTTAGCTTAAAAATTTGAATACAATCCAGATCTGTTTAAAACAAAAAGGAAGCTTAATTTTAGTTGTTTGTGAAGTTCTTGTAGTTTAACAATAAATGAGATTTTAGTCAGGTTAGTGGACACATTTTAATTTGTTGTGTTTCCCTTTTGGGAAGAGGACATAAATTTTCTAATCGTTCTAACTAGAAAAGGACAGACTTTCAACCATCTGTAGATAGAGTTTTGTCCATTGTCTGTTAGTTCAGTTAATTCCAGGTGAAAATCAGGTATAGTAATTCATTTATGTATGATCAACAGCAAAATTTGAAGCCAGTATCAAAGCCAGTCTGCCTGTTTGTGTTCTGGGGAGTGGGGAGTAAGGTGGTGTTTCTGGGTTACTTTTCTGTTCACCTGATAGCAGCTGAGTCAGCTATTTTAACGCTGTGCTGTCCCTGGGCTCTGTGCTGTTCAGAACTGAGGATCCAGCTGAGGTGTTGAACAATACACATACCAGGATGAAAGCTTCTGAAGTAGTATTGACATGCACTGCATTTGATATCCGTATAAAAACATGAAAGAAGTGTAATCTTATTCTTCTTTATCTTCTTCGTGCTGACAGTATGATTTCCTGTTCCTATGTCAGTTAATATTTCATAGAATCATAGAATCACTAAGGTTGGAAAAGCCCTCCAAGATCATCTGGTCCAACCATCCCCCTACCACCAATGTCACCCACTAAACCATGTCCCCAAGCACCACGTCCAACCTTTTCTTGAACACCCCCAGGGATGGTGACTCCATCACCTCCCTGGGCAACCCGTCCCAATGCCTGACTGCTCTTTCTGAGAAGAAATGTCTCCTCATTTCCAACCTGAACCTCCTCTGGCGCAACTTGAGGCCATTCCCTCTAGTCCTAGCACTAGTTACCTGTGAGAAGAGGCCGACCCCCAGCTCCTCACACCTTCCTTTCAGGTAGCTGTAGAGAGGTTCTCCTTACGTTTCTGAAATTATTTTTCATTGTATTTTGTCCCTGTGCTCTTTTTAAGAGGAGGAGTGAGAGAGCAGTGTAGTGGAGTTTATCTGTTCATCAGTATGAAACCACCACATCCTCACACACCAGAATCCTCCGCAGGTGGAAGAAGATGGCTTTTGTTTCATCTCCTGCTGCTCCCAGGTACCTTTTTGCACTTACAAATTGTTTAGCTTAAGTGATACCTATGTCTTCATAGTTGACTGGGGTAGGGGTCAGTGCAGACAGACAGTGCTGTGAGTTTGGGATAGCTGAGTTGAGAGCTTGAACTCATTAATCTCTGCAATAAGGATTTCCAGAATGCTCTTCATTGGGGGAAAAAAAAAAAAAAAAAAAAAAAAAAGGAAAAGAGCAGTGCTTCACTGTGGTGGAATAAAATTTCATTTTAAATAGGTTGAATCCTACTGCAGGGTTTTTGCTCCATAAGAAGACTTTCATTTCACATCAGAAACTATGTGCTTACAGATCTTTTTTCTCCAGTCTAACCTACTAGTTCATATTGGTGTGAATTAATGACATATATTCTGGCTTCCCACAGCTTCTGTACTATTTGAGACATTTTCCAATGATACTGTCAATGCTGTCTATCTATGGTACAAACTTGGGGAAATTATTTTACTCAAGGGGAAAATTATTATACTCAATTATAACTTTTTATACACTCTCCTCTAGTCGATGTAAAAATAGCTTGTTTTACTGATTGCACTTTGAAGAGCTCTCTGTACAGTAGGCTTTATATGACACCTTTCCAGTTAGCCACACTGTGAGCAAGGTGGGATGAAGGAGGAGCCCCCTCGAGATGTGAGATCTGGCTTTTTGTCAGCTGGAGTTTCAAAGGCACAGGCTGGCCCTACGCTCAACCACCTTTGCCTTGATACAGCTCATGATACCCCTCTACAAGCTTGTCATTCATAGCTGTTATGTCTGATCCCACCGGGTATTCGTCATTGAAACAGCTTCCTGGAAAATACAAGTACTAAAAAGCCCAATTTTCTCAGCACAAGCACTTTTCAAAGGAAGATTTTTTTCTGAGGGCACTTGGTGCAAACTTTGTTATAAAACTCCCACAACCATTCAGCCTGCACCAACATTAAGATCATACTGAGAGCTACATGGTTCAAAACATGAGGTTAAAATTAAAAAAAAAAAAAAGCATAAAATGTAAGGCTGTGAGCCTTATCTGTGCTTTCTTGTTCATATGCATTCATGACACGAGCTGTGTTTTTCAGAAAAAGAGAGGGACCATGGGTGGTATGGGATATTCTACCCTTAGCAAAATCAGGTCACTTACAGATTCCAGTTTGGTACCTAGGAACAGAATTGCAAGTAGCCTTTCTAGTTATCAGAAAATAAATAAGTAAGTATAATATAGATATATTTTAAAATCAAAATTTAGAAGGCTTCTTCTGATCAGGATAAAAATTAAGCACATCCTCAGATTTGACAGTATATGTTGAAAACCCACTCGTGTCAGCATGTATGTTTATTTTTATGCATATGCTTATGTTCAATCATATGTTTGCTGTGGAAAGGAAACCTCCAAATAGTACTTTTAATAACTCCCATTACGAAATAGAAGCTCTCCTTGTGATAAATGTGGTAAAAATATCAATGTTTATATTTGCTATAAAGGGGAAAATTCTCTTCTTGAAGTGTTAATACTACATGGAATGTTAAAAATCACATGTAATCTGGCGCTGCCTTAATAACTTTCAAAATGTGTGTGGAAGCATCAGAGTGAAGACGTGGGAGGCAGCTATTCTGATCAGATGAACATACAGTTTTCTGATCACTCTATGTTTTAATTAACCAGCTCTTATTGACTTCTATAAAGTTGATAAGCAGTTATCCAAAGTAGTTATCTGGTGTCTGAACCAGATGCTGCTTTTTCTTAGATGGTAGCTTTAATGTAACTTCAAAATACACTGTTCTTCTTCAAATAAGGGAATTCTACAGCATTTTCTGGGATCACTGTAAGAACTGCTGGTGTCTATGGAAACAAACCTGCACAGTGAATGCCAACAGGCCTGGCTGTTTCAATAAATGCACCCTACCGGACAGAGGGTAATTGCTGTCTTAAACTACCCTGTGTGGGGAGCTACAGATAAGATGGAGCCAAACTCTTCTGGAATAAGACACAATGCTTTGGGTTGGAAATTATGGTTGCGAGTGAATGATTGCACATGGAGATGATGGCTACATTTAAAAAAAAATGTCCATGCAGTGAAAGCAGCTGAGCACTGGAGCAGACTGTGAAATTTCAGTCCCTGTAGAGGAGTTTTGAAACTCAGCTGGACAAGACCCTGAACAGCCTCATCTGGTAGAGCCCCGCTGTGTGCCAGAGTTTGAACTTGAGACCTCCCTTCCAACTTGAGTTATTATATGACCATGATATTAACAAAGGGAAAACTAATTGCACAAAGCCTTTTGGACTCATATTGTAAGCCAAGCCCTTTCAAAAAATTTGGTATTTGGGCATCAATTCTGTCCTCTGTGTCAAAAAGTCACATATATGGACATTTCTGTGTCTCTGTAAAATATTTGGGCCTTTACAGATTTATTTTTTTTTCCTCAGAAAGTATTTATTTTAGTTGCTTTCTTATTCATTATGATAGGATATAGATTCAAACGGATAGTGTAGGCATCTTAAATTTCCTAGGCCCTAGTCTGCTGAAGCCTAGGTTACAGTCAGGCTAATGTCCTCATAAAGACTAACTTACCGTATAGAAGTAAATTTTACTTCACAGCCTGCTGACTTTTGTTCTCTAAGATGAACTGTGAGCACACATAACTAAAAGTGGCCTTCAGGATGAGTCCAGAGCAAACTTTGACCTCTGTCTATAGTGTGTGGCTCTCAGAGTTGCCTGTTAGGATAATTCTGAAATGCTTTAAGTAATGGCCAAAATCTGATCAAAGTTGAGAAAGTTTTATGACTAGCTTTCAGAGGCTGAGTAATGGTAGGAAATCATTTTGAGGATCCCACTCACTTGTATTTCAGGACCAACTGTTACTGGTGGATTGAAGCAGAAAGCAATTAGGGATATTTTGAAAAGCTGAGAATAAATGCTTTCTTCAACCTTGTTCACGTGCCTTCTGATCTGCTCAGTCACAGATAAAATCTACACAGATGTCCACTGAAAGCAGACTTTTAAATAAATTCATTTGGATTGGTAACTGCCCCAACATGTGGGTAATTAATGATTATTTCATCATCCAATTGGAGAAAAAGAATATGAACTGTGTAGCTAATCACACTGTTAGACTACACATTTGAGAACATACATTGGGAAAAAGACTCTTTACTCGTCGTTTGTGGCCCAAACAATCCTCTTCTTTCCTGTTTTAAAAAGGGAAAGCCCTTAATTTTAATGTAAATATGCCAACTTAAAAGCCAACATGACCCTTCTAAAGTGTACTCCACATCACATCTGGTAGGACTGAACATAATGAATTGCAAGAGGAATGTAAAGCAATGGCATGCCAAAAGCTTTAATGTAATTCCAAATCATGCCTTATGCCAGTCTCTCATTCTCTGCCAGTATGAACTGGCGTATCCTGTGGATGGTGTTTGATGTACTTTGGCACCTAGAAGAAACTGTCAGTACGTTTTGGAGATAAAAATGGGAGAACAGTTGCACAGATCCTAATGGAATTTACCAATTCCAGGATAGCTCTTGCGAAGGGTTGTTTGACAACAATAATCAGTGTGCACTCCAGGAGACAAAAAAAAAAATAACTCCGAGACAGTTTCCTGGCTTTATTTGTCTGTGAGCAAACTTTTTTTTTTTTTTTTTTTTTTTTTTTTTTTCTTTTACTCATAACAGTCCTTCTCCCTAACTACTTGCTCTGGCATCCAGAAATGGTGAGAAATATCACACTGAAGCCTGTAAAAATCCTACTGACTTTAAGAAGGGCCAGATTCTTACCAAGCCTGTGTATCTAAAATCTGTATCTGAGACATGCAGATGAAGTACTGAGCCTGATAATCTGCCCAACTAAGCACACAAGCCAGTTAGCAGTGAGCACTGGAGATGCTTAAAGTCAGGCTCAGAGCCAGGACCCCTCTGGAGCCCCAACTCCTGCACTGCACACTCCTGGGAGACAATTCAGGCTTCAGGCCAAGCATGCTACCAATTCAAACACCAGTCCTAAAATCTGAAATGTTATTACTGGTGGGGGGAAACCATGTGTGTATTCAAGAACACCCTAATATCCCCTTTTGGTTTGTATTGAAGCACCAGAAGCAATTAGTAATTCCAATCAATTGAACGGGAGTCCTACAGGAGTTGTTTTAATCTGTTTTCTATCTCAGTCTCTGTCAGAAACAGACTGCCCCCACGTTGTGTGCATGCACTGACACCTCAGCTTTATCTCCTTTTAGTGTTAGTGGTGCCAGCTCACCCTTTCAAAGACAATTTTTCCTTCAGTTTTATGTTTCATACCTGGCAGTGTGGTCAGGTGCACAAGACCTTAAGAGTGGGAATTTGTAAGCCCATGTGCTTTGCTTGGGAGCTGTCAAATCTTCAGCAGCTCGTTTCACCTCTCAGCTTTGAACAGGACCTACTGAGGGCAAGGATTTTCTTTCCTTGTGTGTTTTTTCAGTGCCTTAGGGAATGCAGCCTTGACCTCGAGTAAGATTTGACTTTCACATCTAGACAGTGCGTAACTGCTGTTCTAATAGGAACAGTTGTCTGTTGTCTTTTTGCATCAAGACGTCTTTCTCAAATTAATGCAGCACCTGTATTGGTTTCTCTAGAAATAGTGTAGGTTTCTGAGCAAAGAAGAAGAAAATGTGCTCCGTAGATTTCAGTATGATGGTCAGCTCCCTGGAGCACTGCTTTTTAAGGTAAATAAAATAGAGTTTGGCTGTCTGAATTGAAGTATCTATGTTGACAACACTGATCATTTTGTTTTACCTCTGTCATGAATGTAGGGTAGAATGAACTATGCTTAAATGGTTGTTTTATGCCTGCTTCATGTATGTCTTTGACTAGAATTACTGAACAGTCTCTACGGGGGAAGTCATTCTGCTTTATATTTGAGTCCTTCAGAAAGTGATATACAGAGGCAATATAGGGAGGTTGGATACTCTAAAGGCAGTAAAGTCTTAGTTTAGGTTAGAACTGTGTAAATAGTATCTCCTTGATAGCTAGCTGAAGGGTAGCCAATAAAACAATGAATTATTCTGCTAATTCTGAACAGTGAACTACAATGCAAAGACCTGTAACGAGGTATATATGATAAGGGCACCAACACATATCAAAAGAGACCAATCTTTCTACAGTGTACCATGACACTGTGCAGGTCATCTCTTTGAAAAGGCACTTGAGGCAATATTTTAGGAAAGTCCATGCACTTGGACATCCAGGATGTGTCCAGTTCCATACTCCTCTCCAGTACTAACCGTTTGTTTGTGACCTTGAGCAAATCATTTGACCTTCTTGGGTCCAACATGGCAGAGCACTCAAACAAACATTATATCTTGACAAAATTTTTCCCTTGAAGCTTATTTTCATTAGGAAAAAAAAAAAAAAGGCTATTTGGCAATACTGAAATATTTCCAAAATTTGTCTCAAGTTTGAATTGTTCCTGTTAAAAACAAAGAAGAAACAATTTTAAAACCAATGTTTATTTTGGATTTTTAAAGGATGTATTTATTTCTGTATTTAAAACAACTGTGTATGATAGAGGAGGAGAAAAAAGCCTGATGTAAGATATGATGTGGAGGACCGGGAGGTGAATGTCCTCCAGAAAAAGAAGGAGGTAAACATGACTAACTCTGAGACTGTCTCAGAGAGCCATTTTTGGAAATGACATTTTTGGAGATTTTTTTTCCTGTGATAATACAAATATATGAAAGTATCTTACTCCATCATCTGGGTATTATGTTCAAAAATAATGAAACATATCACAGGTCACTTTTTTCCAAAGCAGTTCCTGCTAAGCACATCTGCAAATAACTTTTTAATATCTGGCCATTTCTCAAAGTACCTGGAAATGTGTTCTTTTGAAAAACTCTTCTTCAGTCATATAAAAAAAAAAAACCAACCACTCAGCCAGTAGCAGAGCTACCCACACATAACAAACAACACTAAATTAACAACTTGGTAATTTGAAATCATGAGTAATAAAGTATAACAGGCTCTTAGGTTTGATAAATGATTTATTTTCAATTTAAATGGCATCTCTGCTCATAATCTGCTCATAATCACATTTCTTCCTACTGTGGAATAATTGCCTAAAGTGACTTCTAAATTAAGCTTATATACATATTTTTAAGAGAATGTACAACATTGAAGAAGCTTCCAGTGTGGAATGTAGCTGCATTCCACAGAAGTTTCCTAGGTCTCCAAGCTTAGATGTTGGCCACACTGGGGGGACGTGGTGTGCTGACTCTAAGAGGGACTGTACGGAGGGTGGAGTGGAGTGGAGACAACAGCCAGGCTCTGTGATAAGATGGGAGCTCAAAGGTACATCAGAAGTGATAAGATGCACATTTGCTACCCTGGGCCAATGGTCTGCCGTGTTTTTGACAAAATGCTGTCCTTTTGGTGAAATTTGCTCATTATAATGTCATTATCATGAATCTGTAATCACGATATCTCGATACCTTGGATGTGACTGGACTTGTAAAAGCTAATTGAGCAGCACTCCCATTTACTTTAACCTTTAATGCAACACCTGCACAACTGATACTTGGCCTGTCATGGCAAATCCAGATATTCCTGGTGCTGCTCATCTTTGCCTGCATTCACCATACTCTCAGTGACTCAGTGTTGATTTGCCCTGAATATAAAAAACATTGCTGTTGGTCACCTGATGATGGATGTAAGCACTTTAAGAGGCAGATGAGTATGCAAGGCAAGATAATACATTGAGCACTTACAGAAATATTATTTGTATTTTTGAAATTAATTTTGCTACTATCTTCCAATTATTATAATATATATATATATATATTTTTTTTTCACAGGGTATGATTCTTGGGCATTTTTGTAGTTATAGCAAGTTTGCTGTGTGCTGTTTCAGGCAGTTAGGCTATACTGTGGGCTGGCAACTTACGTGCTCTGATGTGATTAGTTCTAATGCTGAGACTGAAGTTTTTAGGTTCTTTATCAGATTGCCTTTACAGATGCTAACGTGGAACAGGACAGTGATATTCTATGTTCTAACAGGCTGTGAAATCTAAATCCAGCATGAGAGCAACCACAAAGACTGAAAGCTTGGAAAACCATGGTTCCTTCAGATGTTTCATGACTTCACCTTTACAAAAATCTCTGCTATTTCAAAATACATTATCATCTGTACTAGATGTGGATCAGGCCTCTGATATCTGATTAATTTTTGCTGACTTTAGTCGTGGTACAGTGTGTTCCCCTGTTCCCAGTCCTCAATGCTTTCTTGGCTTCCCTCAGATCTGTAGGAGTGTGTTGAGACAAATGCATTCAGTTGGCTACTCCCAATCAGAGCATGAGAGTGTTTATCTCTGCATTAGCACAGGGTGTCATGTTAATCTTCAAGGAATTTTTCCTCAGTTAGTGAACACTCCAAATCAGATTACTATATAAAATTTTTTGAATGTACTTTGAAATGCTTCTCTACGTGTTTTACGTTAATTCTGTTATAATGGACCATAATCAGGCAATTGTGACAGGAATAATTTTAACTGCTTTTACAGAAATTGAAGGTATCTTGGGCATGTGCCCAGAAAATGTTTCTCCAAATACAAACAGATATCGGCTCTTATATTCTTGGTAACCATAAATTTTCTACAATCTTCCATAAAATTGTAATAGAATAAGCTTATTGAGACACTCACTAGAAATGACTGTAGATTTTTGGGGTGAGGGGTGTGAGGTGCTGTGTGCTTTTTTACATATGCAACATTTTTTAAAGATATGTTGAATACAGGATTACTCTTGTATGGATCAAAAGGGAACAAGCTCAGTTAGTGAAAGAAAATTCTCTCTATGCTGATAGAGCATTAAAAGATAACATAAATATGAAGTAACTCATAATGTAGCCATTAAGGCTGAAATAATGTCAAGGGGTTGTGAAAATCCGTTAATACCACATGAGTAGGGGAGAGAATACAACCCATTTCATTGGTACAGAGCACTTCGGTGAGACAGTGAATTAATTTTACATACAGAAAATAACACACAGTAGAGAATAATATTGAATGCCCAGGTTGTGACATTTCCTCATTTGAAATTCCCTCTGATTTCAGGCTGGTTAGCATCTTCAGTTGCAGCTCCCACAAGAGCAGTAGTGGGAAAGCACATTTGTGCTGATGTCCCTTTACATCTAGGGTTTGTGTGTCTAGCTACTGCATCCATCTGCCTGCCCAGCTGTACAGCCATGTGCGTAACATCTGCCTTATTTCAGAGCCAGCAGAGGGAGAGAGATCTATTTGGAGCTCACGTACAATGGCCTGGCATCCTCTAGTAAGGATGCGGACTTGAACTGCAGGTGAAGTATAAAAGCTTTGGAAGGAGTCTGAGCTTCACAGCTGCAGATGGTCCCTGTTTCACTGAAGGAGCAGATCCCAAGTGACCTTATTAGTAAGTCACCATATTAGCAAGTCAGGCACAGGGCCAAAGAGCTAACGATGGTGAAGGAGTGGCTGCAGTCCTGGAGGAGGAGGAAGAGGAGAAGGATGAGATAAGTGTCATTTGATCCAGGTGGTGGCACAACATATATGTGGTTCTTTAGGTCAATGAACATGGGCTTTTCAGACGAATACATTATCAGTGGAATGGGGAGAAGGAATAATGAAAAAAATGAAAATTTCCTTGTTTGTAATTTCATCGTCTTCTGCCTGAAACATGGACTTTGTTGCTGCAGACAGGGGCAACAATTATATAGACAACTTTCATCACTTGCTAGTGACATCCACAGGAAAGCAGAAATGTGTTTTCAGGTCTTTTTCTTTATGTTCTTTATTCTGGTGATCAGAGGGTAAAACTCAACCAGTCTTTCTGCTTGGGCAGACTGGGAATACTTTCAGTATCCTGCAGATTAAAATAGCCACTGACATACCCATTGATAGACGTCATGTCTGCAGTCTGTAAGTAAATGTGTTTCTAACCCTAATAGCAACAGGGAATAGATGTCTGCATATGAAAACATTAGTGGGATCCTGAGTTGGTGCTTAGGGATGTGGTCAAGACAGTGGGGCTGTTACATAGCAATGTCTTGCAAAATAAAAAGAACCTGGGGCTGCTTTCCCTCTTATGTCAATCTAAACACAGTGGAGAAATTTCTCCTCATGGGAGAACCTGTCTGCTGAGAAAGGCAGACAATCCCCCAGAATGGTCATGCTAGAAACAGTCGTTTCCTTTTTGATTCTTTCAAACCTTTACTTTCCTGCTCTTTGAGAACAAGCACCTTGTGAAGCCTTCAGGCAATGGAAACAGAAGAAAGCCTGGGCTCAGAGAGAAAATTGTAGGGAGACAATTAAATCAATGAAGTGAGAGTTCAGAAGGCTGAAGATAAAAAGGTTTGCAGTGCTTGAGCAGACAGGCCCAGCCCAGGCAGAGGAAGAGACTGTTTAGAGGGTGAAGGCCACAAAACCTCCCTTCCTGTCTACAAAATTTTGGGATTGAGGTTGCTTTTGGCTGTGCTTTTTCCCAATGTTCTTAAGGAAGAGTTACTTGTCAATTGGCAGACTGGTGCTTGTCCTACTCAGTTGTTCACTCAGGAGTGAAAATTCTCACCAATATAAGTGAATAAAGCAGCCCTTTCCTTGAATTGTAACATCAGTTCACTTCCATATTGCCATGGTACTTGCTCAAATTTAACTTTTGCAGACAGTTTTCAGTTTAGGGATTACCTATACAGAAACAAAGACCATGCACTTACAGAACATCGTACCATGAAAGGACTCCATGGAATAAAAGAAAAATATTTTTGGTTTTATATATAAAACAAAATAATTTGTTTACTCGAGATTCAACAACACAACAGGCAGTAAATCTGGCTGTCTTTATCTGAGGAAAACAAGACTGTAAGAAAAAGTAGAAATGTGTAATTCAGTATATCAGTTATTTTCAAAGCCTGGGTGGGGTGGTTTTGCTCAGGTGGGCAGCCACGCTCCACCACAACCACCCTCTCACTCCCCCTCCTCAAAGGGCAAGGGGGAGAAAATAAAATGCAAAGGGCTTAAGGGCTGAGATAAGGATGGGGAGATCACTCAACAGTTCAATGGGAAAAACAGTTCAACTGGAATGGCTCAATGGGTGAAACACTCAGCATAGGGAGACAGTAAGATTTATTGCCTATAACTAACAAGTTAGAGAAGTGAGAAACAAAGGAAAGAAACCAAAAACACCTTCCTCCCATCCACCCTCTCCTCTGTTCCCTAGCAGGTTTGTTTTTGTTTTTAAACTTTCTTAAATTTGCTCTCACAGAGGTGCAAACCACATCACTTATTAGCTCGGCTCTGGCCAGCAGCAGGGCCCTTATCTAACACAGGGCAGCTTCTGTATTCTTCTCACAGAAGCCACCCCTATGGCCCCCTGCTACCAAAACCTTTCCACATAAACCTACTGCATTTGGGAATGATTATGCTCTGATAATCTCAGGAGATCAAACATTTCTTCAAGTCATCTTAATTACGGGATTAAAATATACATACGTAAAATGTAATGATGAAAATTTAGAATTTCACAGATTCTGATGAGACAATTTGTGAATCCTTTCTATATAATTAAGTCTTCTCAGAATCCATCTCTTTGAAATACACTTTTTCAGTGAAATTCTGACGTTTATTTATTAACACAGAATGAATACAGAAATTAATCCAATTCAGACCCAACTTAAAAAAATCCTTCATTTGACCTCAAAATTGAAATAATAATAATAATAATCACGTGGTTCAAGGAGAACAACATCCCACCACTACCAAAGCAGACCCCCTATTGCCAAATTCTGCCACTGTGCTGTGGTTTATCCCTAGCAGGGTCACAGATGCTTGTTCACTCTCCCCAGGTGGGATGGGGAAGAGAATCAGAAAGGTAAAGGTGTGAGACCTCATGGGTTGAAATAAAGGCAGTTTACTAGTGGAAGCAAAGCAAAACGAGGAATTCATTCACTACTTGCCATCAGGAGGCAGGTGTTCAGCCACTTCTAGGAATGGGGTTTTTGCACCTGGGTGGAAGGAATGTGTCTCCAGACTCTCCACCTGAATGAGCTGACCTGGCTTTGGTGTCACAGAGAACATGGTCAGTAAGGTTAAGAAAACCCAGTTCATGCTGTTGCTGCAGCTCTGCAGCTTATAATGGTACAAGACAAGGTGTATGGTAAGCCATCACTTACTTCTCCCTGGGGTTTCAGGACTGCTTCCCTTTCCCTCTTATGCCTTTAATACAGAAGTAAAATTAATTCAGAGATTCATGCTATGCTGGGCACTGACCTGAACATCAATGAACAGTCAACAATTACTATCGTTATAGTAAGGGAATGCTTTCTAGTATATTTTCCTATTGCCTTGCAAACTCTAGGCAACTCAAATCACAAAACACAGAAGAATTTACCAAAAGCATTGCAGCCTATGCTGTCATTGTAAAAAACAAACAAACAACCCCCCTCCCCCAAAAAAAAACTCATGTGGATGTTAGGAACTGGATTCATTCATTTGTAATTTGGGGGGAGAGGGGAGGGAATGAAATGTAGGGATTTTGTTAGATTAGACCTGTAAAATTTAATATAATTTTCCATGATTCCTGGAGTCTTTACAAACTCTAATGAGAAAGAAAAAGACAAATCCCCTCTGCTTACAACCCCCCTGTACCATTGCAGGTCAAAACTATAAAGTTATCAGTGATTTCCCTTTCCTCAACTTGGGAGATTTAATAGTGTTAGTAAATTGATTTTCAAATCACTGTCTGTTAAAAGCAGCTGGTTTTTATTTATTTGTTGGTTTTGTTTTTGTTTTTCTCTCCGCACTCTGTGTTTCCAAAGAGTTTTGTCTTGTGTTATAGGTTAAAAAAAAATATAAAGAAAAGATGAATTTTCTCTCAAAAATGAGTGAATCTGAATACTTTACTTGCTTGTATTTATGAGTTTAGTAGTGTTCTATGATTGTTCAAGCACTTGTCATTGTCCATTCGGTTGCAAGGGAACAGGATGTAGCTATGTCAGAATGTTTTATTGAAACATGAAAAATAAAGAAGTGAGTTATAGACACCTATAAAATGGCACTCCATGTCCCAAAGCTAGCAAGCAACATGAATTTAATTAAAACTGATATATAATACAGAAAATAAATAAACCCTTAACTGATGCAGTTTATTAAGCTAAACAGGTGCAGAATACTCCATGCAGATTAGCATCCCCTTCACCCCGGAAGATCTAAAAATAAATATGAGAGGCATTTTAAATCACTGGTACCTGTTAGCAGAACATTGTTCTGTGGAGTTTCACTATACAAAGGCTTGTGCATTAGCAATCATTTACTCATTGCCTTAAATGACATCCCCAATTTGCCTTGATTTTTTTAGTCCTCTGATGCTGTATCTGTTCAACAATGTGTGAGCAAGTTTAGGCCATCACCTAGAGCCACTCCACCTGAACCTCCTATTTCTGACTTTCTTGATAGCAGTGCTTTCACCATTAGCTTCCCAAATACACATTTGCCCAGAAATTAGTGAGTAGGTACATTAGGAAATATATAAAGTAACAAGGAATTTTACCCCTTGTTCTAGGTCACAGAGTGTTTTTCTGACACAAAATATACACATACACACAGGTAGAAAATGGGGAGCTCTAGACTATCAAGGACAGAGCAGCAGGCTTGGGCTCCTCAAGAGAAGCTCAGATACCTGCTACCTTCTGCTGAGGACAAATTCTAGCTCTTTATACTTTTCTCAGTTACTCCTAATTACGGTTTTCAGGGAATAATGTATCAAACATGGAGAAGCATTAAATGAAAATTAAGTTATGTGCTGAAGTAGGAGGCAGGTTGCCATAGCCTGATCCATTGATAATGTGTTACAGATTACTTCTCTGAGACCCTTCCTAATAAAGTATTGGAGAATGCAGCAATGTTGAGTGATCATATTACCATTTTGTGTGTGTGTGTGTTTTTTTTTTCCCTCCCAGTAAATTTTCCTTTTTGTTCAAAAGGAAAATAGTCTTCTGTTGCAACTTAATTTAAAGAATAACTTCTCTAGTAGGTTAAATATTTGTGGATCAGATTCTAAATCTTTGGATTCTGTTATACGTGTATGTGTGTTTATATATGTATCTATATTCATAATTGCTGAATCTGCTTGTGTTTAGTAATGCTGCAGAGGAAATTACTGCTACAGAATGATGTACTATAAAACAACATGGAAACACATAAAGATGTAAATATATTTCAGGGAAAAAATACTTGAAACACTTTCATTTGTATTTAAGGTTTAAGAATATAAGCTGGGAAACTCCTCTTCTCCCGTAATGCTTCCAGTTATCACATCTAGTTTTACTGGAGCTCAGGCTTTTATTCACATCATGTTTCAATCTCTATTAGTGGCACAGACAAGTGGTATTGCTACATTGCTCACACTGCTAAAAACGAGTCATTTTATTTCAGTAGTATTATTCTAAACAAGCACTTGTTTCTGGAAAAGAAGCAAATAAGCCTACCTCCACAATCTGTTGCACTGAGCTCCTCAAAATGTATGTAAGTATGTATGGCCAGGCCTACAGATTTTTTCAAAAGCTCACATCAGGCTCTCAGCTTCCTGTGAGTTGAAAGGTGCTTTAGAAAAGCACTTCCCACCCTTTGGGACTGACATTGAATCAAAAGGTCAGAGAGCTGGAACGCAGCTTGAAAGGCATTAGACAGGATGCACTATGGAGCAGAAAGTCATAGTGAATAATCCACCTTCACCTGAAAGGAAACCCCCCCTACAAACTCATCCTCTTCTGTACTCTTTGGGGGATTCACTTACTACCTGGAAAATCACCAAACCAATCCAGAGCCCTGAGGTCTCAGCTGCCTTCCTGTGGCTGGAGGTTCATTATGTGGCTAAAAGGATCAGGCCTTTTGTCATCACTTTTGCCTAGCTGCATTATGGCATGTAAGGAGTGGAGAAAACGGGGGCTCTTCTTCCTGGTGCATGGGGGCATCTCGACTACTGCACATGTATATTCATGTCAGCTTTCTAACACAATCAGGTGTTAGAGGAACTCTTGGGTCTTTGAGCACCACACACAGCCAAAAAACAGTGGTCCAAGGGCTCACATAAAGGAGCATGTCAGGCTGAAGAGGGGAGAGAGGCTGAGAATGGATTTCTTCCCATGTGTTCCAACAGGGAAACGGCTGTGGCATGAAGGCAAGGCCTGATTGTTTGCCACTTTGTATTTGGTGTACGGGGACATGAGCTGTAGGTAGTATATAGGTCTAAAAGAGGACAGAAATATTCTTCTAAGGTTGTCATGCCTGTGTTGTAGAGGATGGTATGTGGAAACACCAAGGTATCTTTGCTAAACTTCTTTCTGATTTTTTCTTTTTTAACGCTTCAAATTACATTCATAACAGCATGTCAAGGTAGATTCCTTGGAGATGAGTTCTTGAATAGGAAATGCTCTTTTAGAAGGAAATTGCATTTAAAAGAGAGCTGGAGGGAATCATTCCAAGTGAGTGGGAGTTTCTTAAGGATCTCTTCTGTTCTGCCACCTCTGTTATGGTTTTGCATGGTTGCCTCTTGCTATTGAGTGTGAGTCCATGAAGACTTCATTATGCTATTGAGTCCAGGTTGAGTCAAATTACCCCTGTGTTGAGGTAAAAATCAGTGTTGACCACCATTATGAAAATGTTTTAAAACATAACTTCCTTTCTACTTTGTCACCCCCTGCTCCCTTCACACCCCATAATTTTCTGCTATTACTAGCCAATACAGGGAGGGCAAATTTCACATCATCAACCTGCTCACTCACCCAGCCTGTTTTTCTCAGTAGTCATTCTTGTGCCTTAGCTAACATTCATTAGCAGATAATTGCTTCCAGAACAAAGGTGGGTATACTGGAATTAGAATCTTTCTGTAAATGAAGGTTTCATATACTCTAATGAGTATGTAGGTATGTACACTGTTTTCCTCTTTGCATAAATATGAGTATTCCTATCCTGCCACAAAGTAGGCCAATTAGTTTTGCAGTTATTTTGTTTATGTTTCTGTTTTAATAATGAAGCATCCCTCCATGAAATCCTTATTTTTTCTGCTAATTTTATTTATTGCAAACATTTAGCTGTAAAACACTCAAACCTTTATCCTTTATTCTGATGTGGGTGTGTTATTATTATATGATAATAGTGGCTACCAGAGCCACAGATAAATATTGTGTAATAAGTGCTACCTCAGCAAGTGACCAATATTTTGTCCCACAGTGGGGCAAGTGAGAAGTCACAACAGCTGGTCTTCCACAGGTCTGTACAATCCCGGCTGGGATTTTCTGTTTGTAAGGCAAATAAATGTGGTGTGCTTTACAACACGTCTCTCTAACAACAACAGAAGAGCAATATAGCAGTGTGCTGCAAGCTATCACAAGTTCCTTTTCTCTGTAGCGTCAGCACCTAGAGTAAGGGAGACAGAATGGCATTCCTGAATGACATTTTTCTTACCATCCTGGGCTCTGGTACCTCAGGTGTCCTGAGTTGGAGGACTGTGACTTCAGTAATGATAAATTCCCAGATAACCCCAAATTTGTGTGGGATTCACTGTTCCACCTGGATGAATATAAGTCTATGAGGCCCAATAGCATATCCCAAGATACTTGGAGTGCTGGCTAATGTCATCATGAGACCTCTCTCAGCTATTTTTCAATGGTTTTAGGAACCTGGAGAGGTCTGAGTTGACTAGAAGCTGGTGAATGTTCTATTTTTCAGGAAAGACAAGAAAGGAGACCCTGGTAATTACAAGCCTGTTAGTCTCACTTCAGTGCCTGCTCAAATTACGAAGATTATTCCGGGAGTAACTGAAACAAACTTGAAAGAAAACATAGTCATTGGTCATAGCCAGCATGGTTTCACAAGGGAAAAGTCCTGTTTAATTAACTTTATTTCCCTTTATGACAAGGTCACCCACCTAGTTGACCAAGGGAAACCAGTGTCCAAAATAAACCCAGGGCACTGGATGGGAGGTGGAGGGCAGTCCCTGTGGCCGAGGGGCAGTCTTTCTCTCTGACAACCACATCTGGCTTTGCACAACACAACAAGCAAGCAACCAACCAAAAGTAGATGACCTTTAATGAAAGGAAAGAGGAAATCCCCTGGACAGCTGACACCAAGCCTGTATCTTCCTTACAACTTGCAAGTCTTACAACTCAGTCGTGTCTATGATTTAAAATATTTTTGCTTCATGGCTCTACCCGAACTTTTGTTGACTTAGTTAATATTCCTTCCATGTCCTCACCAGAAGTGCTTCTGGCTCTTTGCAGGATTTACTGACCTGTTTTACTTACATTGCTCTTCTTTGCTAATCTGTGTTCTTTCTGAGTGGCCAAACACTTGTCTGGGAACTCAACTAGATTGTTAGGAATCATGCTCCATTTCTGCACAGAGGCATACAAAGCTAGGCTTGGCCAGTGAGAAGTCTGGTCTTTCCTGAGACTCTTAATAATGAAGCTTCATCTTTTTCAGTCTGATGTGGTTTCCACAGAATCATGTGCACTGATCATTTGTGTCACCTAAGAGACCAGGCTAATATATAAATGTGTCCCCATCTCACCCTGCAGCTATGGTAAGCCACAAACCCTTTTTAAAAGTTCAAAAACATGTTAGTAAAACAGGTAGAAAACTGTGTTGCTTATTTTTTTGAGAATTTTGATTTTTTTTTTTTTTTAAAGATAAACCTGTAGCAATGTTATTTCTTTCTGTTATTTTTTGTAAAAGAACTAAAACTCCTTTTAATGCTAATTCTTTGCAACAACATTCAAAACACAATCATTTCACGGACTATGTTTTTTTTTTTTTTTTTTTTTTTTTTTTTGCAATTGCTGATTTTTTTTTTTTGCTCCAAAATAAATGGGAATAGCTCATTTTATCTCAGTTTTTTTTTTTTTTCTTTTTTTTTTTTTTTCTCTTGCTTTTTTTCATGGAGAAAGACATTTAAAAAGCAAGAAGTGCATCTTTCTAATCAAAATAAAGTGAATCATATTAAAAAGAATTCTTTATAAATTAAAACATGATGTGGAAAGATTCCAGCATTGCAAATCATCTTTGAACCAGCTGAGTTAAATACTTAATACAATAAATTCCTGAAATTCTTAAATACAATAAATTCTTGAAGATCTATTCTATGAAATTACATGAAATTTTATGAACTGATCATTTTCTTCATAAAACTTTATTGCACTTTTTAACTAGCTTGTTTCTAAAGTTGGTGCACACACACTGATATCTCTAAGTCAGGTAAATTTATGTTCTCAGTATTTACCTGACTTAGAGATAGACCTTCAAGAATTCATACCCTCCTACAGTTTTAAATATGTAGCTGTCACCAAATGAAACAGCATGATTTTTTTCTGGGATTGCAGACCCGAATTTACTAAATGGAACATTTAATTTGTTTATTTTACTTTTAACTTCATATACTTCATATACCACATAACAAATAGAAGATAAATCCAGGAGAGAACTTTTCTTAATGTCAGTATAAATTACTGTTGATAAGCAATGTCCAATCCTCTCTAATATCCCAGTTTCTAGAACAAGTGGCAAAATTAGCCCGTATTTAACTCAGCTGGGCAGTCTCTTGCATATTCTTTGATTTTGTATTATATTCCTCATCAAATGCCTTCAAAAGGTTCAACAACAAAAATGAATAATCTTATGTTGACAAGTCTAATGGTGACACTCAGTTATTATGTGTTCCCTAAAAAAATAAAGCTCAAAACATACCTCAAATAGAAAAGATTTATCTTCCATGTATTTATATACTTATTTACAAATTTCTTCTTTTATATTTATGTCTATATAGATACGTATGTATATATATATAAATGTTTTCTGCATGTTTCATGGGCATCCTGTGCATTTTTTGCTCCATATCAGAATCCCTAAATGTATGTTTGCAAGTAGCTGAGCGGTACTTTCCAGGGATGTAAGCATCAAGCAAAGCTTCTGTGACTGACTTAAGAGGTAAATTGTGTCTCCCTCCTGTGCAGATCAGCAAAATTGCAGTGAAGTGAATTCCTCTGTAATGTAAATTGCCATTTCCTGTCTTCTTTAGGAAGGAAAGGCAAAATGCTAGCTCCATTTGCAATAGTCTGTATACACTACAAATGTTCACTTTTAACATATCTGTGCCTCTTTAATGGCTGCCTGTGCAAGGAGCTGAAACAACTGATTCAGTATATTTTCAGCAATTTGCTTTGAAAAAAGATTGTTGATACAGACATACAACAAAGTAAACAAGCTTGCCTTTTAAAGGACAACCATCTTCCTATTTTCAGGTCAAATATTTCCTACAGATGATTTTTTATGAGATTATCATAGCTCTCCAGTGGGATTTATTCTTTATCTATCTGTGCTCCCTACTGACCATGTAGGAAATAAAGAAGGGAACCAGAAGGAGCCCCATTTCTACCCAGTTATGGCCTCCCCCTAGGTTTTAAATGCCACCTCCAGTGTGGTGTAACTGCATGTTCAAGATAAATTTCACAGGCTTTTGTGATAATGTGTGTACCTCAGTCACTGTCTGTTATTTGTACCGGTGTGCTTTGCTGGGCAGGAATTGCAATCATGTCATAACACAAACCAAGTTTTGGCCCCATGCTAGCTCAGAAGGGGGGTGCAAAACTAATCCACTCTATCCCACTGCCCTGTTTCCTGGGAGTGCGCAGTTTGTAAGCGCTAATTGCAAAGATGGCAATGCTTGATTTATTGAGGGATATAAGAGGCAGATGGCATGTTCTTTTATTAAAAACCAACCCACTCTTTCTATTTGCTATAGCAGTTTGTATCTTTGTTAGGATTTACATTTTAAATGATCAGGGGTCTAATAAGCCAGCATGGCACCTCATTATCAAGGATATATCTTCAGGTCTCTCTCTAAAGGGAGAGTTGTAGATTTTTTTCCACTTCATACCTCTTTGTCTAAGAACCTGCTGGTTTGCTTCACAGTTTCCAGTTGTGTGAATATAGCCTTCAACCTGGCAAAATGCAAACTCAAAACTTTCAACTGATTCCAAACAAATGTGCAGCTAGGAAGATGTGGATTTACAGAGCTCTGGCTTATTCATTGGAAGTGTTTAATTAGCTGTTAACCAAATATCTCCTTTTGATGCCTGGGAACAGGAAGGAAGGGAGGGCAAACAAAGCTTTGTAGACTTACAGCTTATTCTGAAACACATTTGGTTCTGTTCTTAAACAGATGCAATAATGTTAGTTATGGCTAAAGTGTGAGTTTCTGAGAACAACAAGGAAGGGTAGGACCATGCATCTTCTCTGTGAAGATCAGGTGAAGGGCAATAATTAAGGCACAATCGGAGCATCTTTCTTCTGCTTTAACAATCACCATTCAGCTAATAGTGGCTCTATAGATTAAATATCAAATTGGCAGTAACTTAGGCAGCTGCAACATAAAAACAATGCTGTTTTTTTGTAGAAATTAGGTAAACTCAGTCAATGAAGCATAACATCTCATTCATATTAATCTCCAGCAGAGAACTGGTAGTTCCAGTCATTGATTCAATCATTTGCTTGCTTAAGTATTTTTCTTCCCTCTGTACAGTCTCTGTTACATCCTTCCCTTCAGCATTCACCTCCTTCCTTGCAGGGGTTCCCAAGGTTATCCACCAAGGGGTTAAAAAGGGAAAAAAAAAAAATATAAAAAAAAGCAGTAGATGGAAAACTGTTAGAAAGTATATATATATACACAAATGAATATGTGTGTTTGTATATATACATACACATTTATATTCAAAAATAACTGTAGTGTACTGCTGACATCCATTATGTCTATATAACAGAGCTACACCCACCAGTAAAGGCTAGCATCTTACAATAATGCTTCTATGTTTAAAGACTGGCCATTGTGCTCTTTGCATAGCTACAGAGCAGACGGGCTGCCCTGATGGGAAAGGAGCTGGAAAACCAAGCATGGTCAAAGCTGGGCACCAGAAAGACTGGTGCCCCCACCACTATCCAGCCTGCCCATGCATTGTCTCTGTAGCTTGATGGTGAGCAACTAAGAGTGAAGGACAAGTATACGTTTCTCTTATGGCTGTCATTCCTCTATACAAACCCTTTGCTTAATGGTGCCTACATCCTACAGCATGAAAATAGGCAACAGCCAAGGTTGGGTTGGTGATTGGCTTGTTCCATTGCTTCTACTGTAAATGTCTTTGCTTGTGTCTTTAGTGTCTTGAGTTAATGCATTCAGGAGCTTTGGGCAGGATGTCTTCTTGTTGTCAGATTGTAAGACTGGGAGCAATAACACAAGCCTTTTAAAAGGATTGCATTACTTAGAGCAATTAGCAGGGACCAAACTGCTTGATATGGCTATAAAGGCTCAGTTCCAATTAAACACTTGTGAATCATTATCAGTCAGTTTGCACTGCCAACAAGGCTCTGTAATTGGAACTCCATGCCTTGGCAGAACAGTGAAAGCATAAGAAACATTATCTGGTGCTAGCTGTGAATCCTTTCCCTTGCTGCCTGAGATACTTGGTGCAAGCCTTTGAATTCTTGGCTATATGAAGAACCTTAACTGCAGACACAGGGTGAGGAAGACTGGTAATGCTGGGAATAGATACTATTAGGATGTGAGTGGTTTGAGAAAAATAAAGAATCCCAAGAGAACTTTTCCTGTTGTTCTCCTTTTCAACCTTCCTGTATATAACTTGCACAATGAAGGATTTTTTTCTCTAGGTGGAAACAAATTACGTATAAGGAGAGGAAAGAATGGCATTAAATTAGCTAAAATAAAATATTAATTATGATAAAATGCAAAGAAAGGAGAAAAATCAACTGTGAGGAAACAGAATGAGAAAAGAACCCCTTAGCCTCATCAGATGCTTTGTGGGAGAAAGCCTTCAATCAGAAATGTGCTGATACTAAATTATCCCTGGATCTGATCTAGTTCTAATAACTGAAACTCCCACTGCTGGAACAGAACCAGGTTGCTGAATGACCACTAATTTCTCAGACTGGATATTAAGTAGACGAAGCTGTTGCATGTACCTAATCAGATTTTTATTTTTATTCCATGACACACTACATCCTACGCGGTGTTATGATTTAAAATTATGACAGCATGCTTTGTGACATGCATAGATAAGATGTGCATTTTCTTTAACACCGAAGTCTTTTCTTTTATGCTTTCACAGCTGTGACTAAGTTCTGGAAGTAGATTTTTGGAAAGATATATCAGAAGAGATGTCCAGATAAAGCCATCTGATTTTTTATTTAATATAACTTTAACAGCCTTGTCTTCAGATTTTGTAGTGTTGTGTCTGTCAGAGTTCAAAACAATTCTTCAGGTAAGGTTTGCATGTGAAGAGAAACATTACTTAGTCTTTTTCTCTCCCATTTATGTATTTATTTATTTTCCTGAAGAAAGATTGCATTCTAGTAGCTGTGGCCTCAAACCATCTGAACTCTTTGTTTCTTTCTCCCCCCCCAAAAGGAGAAAAATAGTCAATTTGAAAGACAGCCTGGTTTTTGTTTTTGGTTTTTAGTTGTGAAATAATATATAGGAAAAGGGAGCAGAAAAAAGCGCTACAGATAGAATAAAAATCTTGCTCAGTATTATATGTTTTAAATTCTTTGAATAAAAAGACCAGTCACCTGTTGTGACTCAAAAAAAAAATAATGTTGAAAATACAGTAAATAGTTATTAATGCAGGGGGACTTGGTGTTTATCCTTTGTCTCCTGACTAAACTAAATTGTTTCCAACTTTTCTATGATCTTATCAGTTTCCAGCTGATAGAAGTCTCCAATTGTTCTATGATCTTATCACTTACTCTTTCTGAGGGCTTGCTAACACCTCTTATAACATAGCGCTTACTGTGGTTAGTGGAAAATGCCCAGTGTCAACAATGAGAGTTGGATTTGGCCTTTTGGTCATGATTCTGGGTGACATATGCACCCACACCAGCACAGATCAGATTTAAGTTAAGTGCTTAAACGTATACATGCAGTTATATGCAAGTCTGATACTGGGATACTTTACTGGATTAGGACCTGAGGGGCATAGATCTAATAACTTTCTCTGTTCAACCAAACATTAATCTATACTGGAAAGCAGTCAGGGAAAGGTGGCACCAACAGTTACTAAAGCTGAGCAGAAGTTTAGTTCTTTATCACATTCTAATGAGCTGTACAGCGTCACTTCCCCTCTATCAGGAAAAATTCTTGAGTCCTGTCTTACTGATTACTGGTTCTCTGGTTATACAGTTACTTTCTTGGTTGAAAATGGGACTTAATCTCTCATAAAGCTTTTAATGGAAATGTCTTTTTTCTTTAAAACAGACAAACAAAAGTGTGATTCAGTGCCAAGCACTGTGGCATAAACAAGCAGAGCAAAGCAGAACAACTAGTGAAGTAGTTGTAGTGAGCCTGACCAGGAGACCATGGTACATGGAGGAATTAGTTATCCAGATTAATGGTCAACCTGAGTAGGTGAAGCCCTGTGGTGCTCTGTGCTGCGTGTCCCATGTGGCCATCAGGCCGTGCTGTGTTGCACAGGTGCCTTGGCCACGGGATAAGATCAGCAGCTCCTTGTAACAGAGGAGCCTGAGGGTAGTACCCACTGGGTACCATCAATTGCACCATCTGTGTGGCCTGGCCTCTATGTAGCTGCGTAGCAAGAAGCTCTCATGCGAGCAGGCATTAGAAATAGAGTTGTTTTCTTGTAAGAAATTACATACAATATCTTCAATGACTGAAAAGGAGGAATGTCTCTCTCTCTCCATGGATCACAGGATCACATAATATTAGGGATTAGAAGGGACCCTGAAAGATCACCTAGTCCAATCCCCCTGCCGGAGCAGGAACACCCAGATCAGGTCACACAGGAATGCGTTCAGGTGGGTTTTGAAAGTGTCCAGAGAAGGAGACTCCACAACCTCCCTGGGCAGCCTGTCCCAGTGCTCTGTCAACCTCACCATGAAAAAGTTTCTTCTCGTATTTAAGCAGAACCTCCTAGGTTCCAGCTTGCACCCATTGCCCCTTGTCCTGTCATTGGGTGTCACCGAGAAGAGCCTGGCTCTGTCCTCCTGACACTCGCCCTTTACATATTTATAAACATTAATGAGGTCACCCCTCAGTCTCCTCTTCTCCAAGCTAAAGAGACACAGCTCCCTCAGCCTTTCCTCGTTAAGGGAGATGCTCCACTCCCTTAATCATCCTTGTGGCCCTGTGCCAGGCTCTCTCAAGCAGCTCCCTGTGAACAGGACACACTCCGTGCAACACATCAGCAGAAAATCCATGCAGGTTCCTTTTAGTGCTGCACAAAAGCAGAGTTTCCAGCATCTGAAGGGGATGTAAGATTTACTCACTGCCTGTATGCCTCTTTATTCTATCTTATTAAAACAACCATTTTATTACACTGGTTGTTGTCAGGCCTTTCTTATTGAGATCCAGAAAGAGCCCTGCATCACTTCTGTATCTTTTCTCTCCTGCCCTCTTTTCCTCTGGTAGAGAACCACAGACCACAAGGAAGTTCTGCTGGGAACATAACACATACTCCTTTGTGCTTTTTGGCACAAAAGAGAGCCAAAATAGAATTTTCTAGCAAACTCTCATTCCAACTTTGATGAGCACAACTTCCAATATAGTCTCAAAAGAATTATTTATGACTCCACGGAGAGCTTTCTGAGCTGCTGTTTTTCCACGTGCACTGCAGAAGGAGGTAGGCTAAAGTAAATAACAAGCATATAAATGGAACAAGCCCCTGTCTTTTCGTCTCACAAAGCATGATCCTGTGCTTTCCACCAGGATGGGCTCTATTTAATGTTGAGAGGACAGCACACGAGAGGTAAGTTCATGGAAGAGAGCATTGTGGGCATCTTTTTGGCCCATGGCTGTTGCCATAAAGACTCTGTTTATGATTTTTGTCTATAATGTGACAAACACTGTCCCTGTCCTCTTCAGGTGCTCCCAGCCTGGCAGTCCTCTGGGCATGACTAATACCAAACTAAGTTACCAAATAGGTTTCCAAGATCACCTTTCACCTGCACTCAGGATCATAGTTTACACAGAGAATAATATGATCTCCATAACAGGCTTAAAACTGTCCTCCAATTTTAATGCTGTTGTGCTTGAATACCAGCAGTTCGTGCAACTGGAAGCCTTTCCCACTGGATGGTTATGCATAAAGAAGACAAAGCACAAGATATAGCATAGGAACCATCTTGTATAGACCTGGTCTCAACTATTTATTTTTCTCCTTTCTCTTTGTTCTGTGCAGCAATATTCCTTCTTGCTTTGGACAACAACTCAGCTTTAGTACAGGGAGATTTTGCAGAATTGTGTGATACTGAAGAGGAAAACATGAAAATGGGAGTGGTGAACCTGAGCCCAAACTGTGTAGATTCAATTTATACCTTTGTTGTAGTCCTGAGTGCAATGGGGATTATGTTAAAAGGGGTGAGCACTTGTGAATTTACATAATGACCATTAGGCTGTGCCCCACATCAGCTGTGGGAGTTTACAGTAACAATGCAGTGTATTTGACCCAGCTGAGCTAGGTTTTGTACATTGCTTCCATCTTCCTGGGTCTTATGTTAGCTGACGGAGACGTTAGAAAGGGTGAGGAAGGAAGGTCTCATACTCTTTTGCTCTAGTCTATTAAATACACCAGTAAGGGTTTATTTCATAGCAAAAGCCACAAAGCTATTTTTGGTGGGATACTGAGCTTTGAGTGGAACTGAGATGGAGGAACAGCAGCAGGGTAATACACAGAAGTGAGCTGTGAGATTTCTTCCCTTTCCCTTTTCTGCTCAATATATAAAATCCACTCAATTTTCTAATTCTGATATGGCCTCATTACTAGATGATATGCAGATAATTTCCTCTGCTATGAAAGAAACATCCCTTTTATTTCATACATTGGGTGAGATGTTGGGGAAAGGGATGGTGCTGTGTATGTGTAATTGTGGTGCCAGGGGAAAAGAAAGGTTGAGAGCTTCAGATGGTTCTGGATGGCTCAGGATGAGAACAGGTGCATGCCTCCAGGGCTTGCCAAGCTGGAAACTCTCCTCCCCCTTTATCATGGTTCAATCTTCCCCATATGTAACATGCCAAGGTTGCTCAGTTTTATGTTTGCCAGTTGGGAGAGGTGAGGACACAATTCTCTTTCAGCTTGTGAAGCCTGATCCAAGGTGTTTTACTCTGACAGACAGGATGCTAATAGCACAATCTCCCAGGACAGCTGCCATCACAATTTAGTCCATCACAAATACAGTTTTTCTTGTAACAAGCAATGTCCTGTTTACTGCTCTGTTATGTGCATAATTTCATGTGTCCAGACAGTAGAAATATTTGATCAAGCCTGGCTACTGTAGGGGTAGTACCAAGGAATAAGAGAAATGGGTCAATCCAGGCTACTAATTTTGAGATATGCTCAACTCCCAATGTTATGCTATGTCTTAAGACACACATGGCCACGGCATCAGCTTTGCCCTGACTTCCATCTCCACTGCCTGCTCCATGAAGAAATCCAGAGAAAAAGTGGTGGGTGGAAATTTGTTTTACATTAGGTTTTTAAGAATGTGACCCAGTAGTTCTTATTCAGGTTAATTCAGGCTGAACTTGCTGGAGATCGTTGTGTAACAGCTTTTTCTGTGGCAACGTGTAGATGGAAGCCATGATATTCCATGGTCTGGCTGTCTTGGCTGAGCTGCAGCAGCCAACAAAGCAAAGATATGGTCATGCTTCTAGGTCTTTCTGCGATAAATGGTGCAAGTTGGATAGGAGTGGTGTAGGCACATTGGGTGACATGAGCAGAACAAAATTTTTCTTGAAAACAGACCCCAAAGCCACTGATAAGAAATCCCTGCACATCAGGAGATTGATGAGTCGGCTCTCTCTTGGACCATTATTCCATGTCAATGGGTAGCTAAGCAGGTGGCTCGGTGGCCCACTGCCCAACAAGCTCCATGTGCCCCTCAGCTGTCTGAATCTCTCACTGCAGAGATCTCCATGGTCTCAGGGCCTGCAGAGACAATGCTTCTGCAACACTGCTCTAAGGCAAATACCACTACCATTGCTACCAACCAGCAAACTGCTGTTCCTCATCACAAAAGGTATCATCTTGGCCACAAGGGTTGATGGTTTCAGCTAAAAATAAACTATTTTGAAAATAGAAAGCCTCTCTCTTTCCTCATCCAGCGTCTGGAAAGATTTAAAGAGGAGAAAGGTTTAGTTATTCTTCTCTCCTATTAGATGGAATTTGGGCAGTTAACTATAAAAATGTTTGAAAAGCACATTCTTAGGCCTTGATTCTTGCCAAGGCAAGGCTCTAACACTCATTGGCAGCCTTTGTGTTTCCTCTGAAAAATCTGAATCATTATTACCTATCAACATAGATACTATTCTTCTAATGTGACTTTTGTTGTCATGAAACAAATCCATGCCCAGAGTTTCAAAAACAATTTTATTTTGGAGCCATCTTCCACACAGTAGTAATGCCTCACTAACATATTAATTTTAATGGATCTGGGAGATCCCAAACTTGAGGAAAGGACTGCTAATTTTTAAGACTGACATAGGACAGTAAGATGTATTAAGATTTGACGTGCCTGCCTCTTCATTGTGTCAACAGTCTGAGGAGCAGGCCTGGGTAAGAACAGTGTTTAAAAGCCAGGTACCCTCTGTGGGCAGGCTATACAAATTCTGCAGTACTTGCTTTTGAGAAAAGAAGCCAGTGAACCCCCTGCACACCTTGTTAGAAGGGTAATCTTGAATGACCTGCATCTAAAACGTGACATTGTTTACAGTTCCTGGAAATTGCTACAGACACCGAGGTCTCAGAGCCTCTGACCCTGAGGTGAGCTGCCTAGAAACCCAGAGGAGTACTCTGGAAGTTAAATTAAACCAAAGTAGCTAGTCTCAGCAAACAATTTTTCAAGTAAATCTTGTCTCATTGAAAAAGTAATGCAGAACAGCCAGCTCTGTATGTATTCCTGTGTGCCCCCATTTTTGCTTGGTCTGCTTGCAACTTGCTCAGGCAACAAGCTCTCCAACAGACCTATGGGAACTAAGGTAGTTGTATATTGGGATACTCATCTGTTCCTTATGAGATGTGTTCTAGCATTTTTCCTTTGCAAGAACAATTTCCCAGCTAGGAGATGAATACTGTAATCATCGTCATAATTAGTGAAAAATCACTTGCTTTGAAAATAACAAAAATGTTATCAAAAATGTCAAAATGATGGCTCAGTAATTTAGGGATACTTGTTATCATTCTGGCAGTGAGTTGTGTGCCACATCCAAAGCCCAGGAAACTCAGGAAGAAGCTTTCCATTGGTGTTAGTAGGTCTTGTATCTAGGCCCTCCTAGACAAGAGATACAAGAAGACGGACATTTGTGTAGTGATGAGATAGAATGTGTAAATAAAATGTGAGTGCTGCAGATAGTAGTGGCTACAGAAGTGGATACAGAAGTGACTCCTGGACATAACATGAACAGGAATAGCACACAAAATGGCACATCAATGCAAGACAATTATTATTCCAGCTATTAGCAATTGGGATTCATAAGCACCTCTACTGCTTTGGGATGTGCATTGTGCATTCTGGCAGCATTTTAAAACTCATTAAATAGAATATTATGTTAATCATGATAAATAATAAGCCACATTCCATTACATTCTGGTTAATTACAAAATCATATCTACCTAGTCTTATAAAAACAAATTCATTGAAATGCAGTGTCCTCAAAGAATAGCTGTGTAAGAAAAGAGCTAAAGCAGGAAGCCAGCAGGTAAATCACCTTGTCAGCACAAGACAATTTAGGTATACCCTTCTTGCTGCGTCTCATACTAAAAATGTACACTTGCCAAATACTGTGTGAATGCACAGCTCAGGATCGTGTAAGTCTGAATTGTCTACTCATTTTTCTATTAAGATTTGTTTTTATGACTGTATCTTAATCCAAGAAATTCCTGCACTACTGCTTTTCTGATTTATGACTGGACTGCTATTTATTTAGTGGAAAGGCATCCTATTAGGAAATGATCATGCCCTGCTTTTAAAGAAACAGACAAATTTCACCAGAACTATTTTTTGGAAATAACTCAGTACTACTAATTAGTGACATTAAAATTCAGGAGAAAAGATTCTGATAACTGCTGAAGTGGTGGCTCACATTTCCTGTTGGTTTGCAGGAAAGTGACACTCTACAACCACTGAAATAATATGATTCATTGGCAAGTGAATGTGGGCAACTTTTTGATTTAATTGATAAAGGATTGCACATCATTCAGTAATTAAGCCTGTGCTCCCAGCTACACTGCAAGTCTCATATGCCAGAAGTAGGAATTATAGAGGTTTTAGTCCCTCCTGTCAAAACCTGAGCTCTTCAAAACACTCATCAATCTCCCCACTAGATTCCATAGTTTTCAACAGAAGGCACAGGAGGACTCTGTTTGCCTCACCTGAAAAGGCAAAAATGTAGTAACAGAAACTTCTACTTTTTAAGGCATAGTGGAGAGGGATGGAAACCATTAAAACCCCCAGTGTCCTCAGCCGTTCCTCACAGGACTTGTGCTCCAGGCCCTTCACCAGCTTCGTAGCCCTGCTCTGGACACACTCCAGCACTTCTGTTTCCTTTTTGTAGTGAGGGGCCCAAAGCTGAACACAGTGCTCGAGGTGCGGCCTCACCAGAGCAGAGCACAGGGGGATGATCACCTCCCTGCTCCTGCTGGCTGCACCATTCCTGATACAGGCCAGGATGCCGTTGGCTTTTTTGTTAAAAAAAAAAAAAAAAGAAAAAAGAAAAAAAAAAAAAAAGAAAAAAAGCGCTGTGTTTTCATTTGTGTATGGTTTTGTTTGTTTGTTTGTTATTTGTTTTGTTTTTATAAGGACCTAGACAATTAAATGCAGTTTTGTGTTAAGCACTGATGGACCTGAAATAGCCAGATACACATAGAATTTCTTTGAGGAAGATCTCCTAAGCTTGTTATCAATTTCCCTCTCACCTTCTTTCCCTACTAGACCAGATATTATCAAGTACTAAAACCTTGCAAAGAAAATACCCTGGACCTAAAATCCTTTGAAGTTAGTGGGAGTCCTTTCATTGGCTTCAAAGGGTTTAGATTAGGCTCTACTACAGCAGTTAAGAGAACACAGTATGTGCACAGTGATTGTGCACATGGATGTTAAGAAATCTGAAGTACTGTGTGTTTCTGGTTAAGATTGGCCGCAATATGAATGGTCTGGAAGAACACACCTTGCATCCAGTTAATTTAGATAAATTATTAAAAATTTAACCTTAGATTTAATAATCTTGATTGGGCTGTTAACTTTGATAGTAGGAGTTTAGTAGGCAAAGAAAAGATTTTATTTTTTGAATAGCCATACTTTCCATACTGCATATTCTCAGATAAGGATAGGTTTAGAAAAAAAGTTGAGCAGTTTGGACCAGCATTTTATGTACTTGTCACATTCATTCTACTTGCAATTCATTTTAGCCCTGACTCAGATTAATCCGTAGTTTCATGGGATATTCATGGAAGGAGCTGATCCTCAACATAAATAAGAATGGAAATGTCATATCGTAGAAATAAGCACTTCTGTCTTATGGTGTTGCATTGATCTTTTTGTAAAGACATCCAAATGTCTGTATTTAACTTTAAATCATTTCTTCATATTTCTCCTCTGCACTTCTTACATTTTAAATATTAACTTAGTTTATTTTTGGCTTTGTTTTCACTATTACATTTCAGAAAGTGCCATGCTATATTCCTTTTGTATCAAGTCAACACAAATTCCATCAGCTCTTAAAGGAGCTGTGATTAAACAATAACTGAGAGTTTCATGAAATATTCATTTGTTCCTTGTGTGTCAGTGCTACAGTATGGTATTCCCACAAATGATATCAGAAGGGAAGTAACCTGCATAACACTGCCAAATTTAGTAAGTGCAGAGAGAGCAGAACCACAGTTCCTTGTCACCTAACCCATGCCCTGATTCTGCAAAGCATTTGAACACGTGTTTAATCTTGTACATGTATGTGTACTGTGGTTCCACTAAATCCACGTGTAGCACAGAATTAAGTTATCTGATGACTATGGAGTAAATTACATATATGCTTTAATGGAAGTGTTTGTTAATTTATTGAGTGAATTTTCCATTGAATTGAGTTATGTCCTGGATAAGCATTTCTCTGCTTTTCTATTTGGAAGTTCTTTATTTTTATTTATTTATTTTTTCCTTTTTCCAACCTTCTTACTTTCACTATCAGAATAGAAACAATAGTAGAGATAAACGTCTGTCTAGTTGATTTGTACTTGTTTCAAGAGTTTGGTGAGAAAGCCTGACTTTTATTTTAAGTTGTGTAGGGAGATTCTCTCAGCTTAAATTGTAATAACATTTTCAACCCCTCCTGACTCTTTGTGTTAACTTTCATGCTTTTCTGGGAGTCAAGTCCACGTCCTTTGGAAGCTCTACTGCACTCTAGATACCTCACTGGAAATCACACAATTTGACTCAGTTTGACTCTCTCCTGAAGGTGTTTTTGATCACTGTCTCCTGATGTATTCCACCTTAGATGGATGGACATCGATTTCCCTCAAGTTTACCCATTTCCTGCTCTTTTTTCCTTCTATATTTTATCCCTGTTCCATTCAAATTTTGTAACACAGGTCTCCTCTTTTGTCTTGTTTATTTCTAGCAGTAGACCATTAATTTTTAATAGAGATGGTGTAAGTCACCCTAGCTATTTTTAATGACCAAAGAAACATATATTTCACAGTTCATGCTGCTTTGTCAAATAAGTAACTGAATCCACATTTATCAATGGGCAATTGAATTTCATTTTGCATATTACAACCTGAAATGTTAGAGTTGTGTTGTTCTTTGAGTGATAGAAGCATCTGGGAGGATAGATTCTTGATTTAGAGCCCCATTACACACTCACACATGAATTTATCCTGGATTTAACTATTTGACTTGACCATTCATAATTCACAATAGCTGATGTATCTTTACTTCTCTCTCTCTCTCTCTTTTTCTTTTTCTTTTTCTTTTTCTTTTTCTTTTTCTTTTTCTTTTTCTTTTTCTTTTTCTTTTTCTTTTTCTTTTTCTTTTTCTTTTTCTTTTTCTTTTTCTTTTTCTTTTTCTTTTTCTTTTTCTTTTTCTTTTTCTTTTTTTTCTTTCCCCTCAATAAAAACAGGGATATTTTCATTAAGGAATTGTGTTGATATAACTTGTATACTCCTACTGTAGAAATTTATCCCATGCCTCCTCTTACTCTCTCAGGGGAGAAAAAAGAAACCATGCACACCCCTTAAAAGAAAGAAATAAAAAGAGAAAAACCTGAATTCTGAGACATAAAATGATTTTCTTTTGGACCATGACTTTTATCTAGGTCCAATAATATGTTCCTTTTGCAGGTTCTTTCACCTGTTACATGAAGTAATAGGAAGCATCTTCTTCATGCCACCCAAGACCTCAATTTCCAACTGTAAATAACTGATAATTTCAGTCAACTCTGTAATTGAAAGAATAATACTTGTCTCATGTAAATTCCTTTTCTATCTTTGCTTTTTTTTATCTGTTCCTTATTCCCTCTCTTTTTGTTGTTTCAATTTGTTCTCCCCCCCCTCCCTTTTTTCCCACCCTTTTTATTATATCCTCTTGCACTAAGCTATTGTCTGTCTTTTCTCTTCTGCCACCCATCTGCCCTTCCCCTGCCTGTTTTTAAAAATTTCCCCTGATTTAATTGCTTTTTCCTTCCACCTCATCTCCTCAAACTCCGCAGTCTCATTTCGGTAATGGTTAGCATGATGCTTTCACTCTCTGCTCATGTATCACAGTGGAATCAATTCATCATGTTTCCTAATCAAAGACTGTTTCATCTCTACAAAAAAAACTTTGGCCTGAAATTGATACTTTGCTATATAAACTTCAGTAGTCAGATCATGGCCCTGTAATAACTGGTGGCATATTGATCTTATTCAGAATTTACGTCCAAGGAGAGTAATCTTCATTGCAAGTACTTTGCCTACGTATCAGAAACTGCCTGGACATCAACTGAAACTTGACTTAGAGCAGTATTTCTTATTTCAGAGTATTTCTTTAACATCTTTGTGATGTGGGCCTGTTTGGAGTAGACAACCAGAAACTACAAAGTCCATGAATAATTTTAGCTTGGTATCTTCCAGAGACACCTGACCCTGGACCAATCGATATCAATATTCTAGCAGCAAAGGGTTTTTTACCTTATTATTATTTTCCTCTCTCATTCTTTCCAACAAGCCTATCTGTAGAGCATAAATTCTTGTCAGGTCACAGACACCATTCTGCAGACCAAAGTCCAGAAAAGAGATTTTACTTTGTCTGTTGGTTACTACAAGAATTTACACTGATCTGTGCCACAATCATTCTAATTTATACCTCTTACAGTTTCCTGATTCCTCCAGTCTTATTATTCACCTATTTTAAATAACTTTAATTTCGGCCTGCAGACATAAAGACGGTATTTCTGCAATAGAGGTTCCAGATTTTTAATGATAATCTGGTGATGTGATTTTAGATAAATAACGACATGATTTTAGAGAAATAACAGGCATAAAAAGATCAGAAGTGTTGGGGTAGACTCAGATATGTACAGTACATGTATGCATATTGTCATTTCTCCTTACTTAGAATTTAATCAGATAATTTAGTTACTAACTCCCTTGAGGATGGAACAGCTTTAGACTTTGATCTGTTCTTGGTTGAAAGATGCAATCACAATTTGTTGCCATGATGAAATTCATTATATGATAGAAGAAATTGAAAGAACTAAAGCCCTAAAACTAAAAAAAAAATGATACAAAAATGTAGTTTGTTTCCTCTTATTAGTAGGAAGTAGAAATGTTGCTTTTAAAGCAAGGTGTTAATAGCAGTAAAAATGCATGCAGAATCAAGTATAATTGCTTATACAGTGCTAATTCCTTTTTTATTACAATTCCTTGGGGTTTTCTAGGGGCAAGAGAGTTAGAACTTTCTTTAGCTTTATAGTCCTATTAGGAGTATTTATTAATCTATATAACTTCAGTGATGGTTCGCCAAAGTACAATTAGCCAGTGGTAGGAATAAATAATTTTTCTGCACTTATAGGAGTGAACTTGACATGAATGCAGAATTTGGTCTGAGGGGCCAGACAGTAAAATTTAAATGGGTGGGAAGCAAGAGTATGTTGTTTTGCACAGGGCAGGGAGGTGGGAAGTGGGAATGTGAAGGCTTCTCTCCACCAGCAAAGTTGTGCAAGGGAGCAGGCTGGGCTGACTCCAGATCTGGGGGGTTTGGCCCGATGATCTCTTGAGGTCCTTTCCAACCCCTACAATTCTGTGATCTGATGACAGGCTCTTAGCTGTCATGCTCTGTCAGCCGCTGTTACAATATATGTTCCACATGGATGCAGTCCAGTGCTGCTTCTCCCTCACAGCATATGGCGATGTACGAGCCTGGAGTCACTGGTCTTGGTGAAGGTGCCAGCAGGATGTTTTTTTTCTGTACTGAGGCTGTCATGGGGATGAGGAGAGTTCTTCTAATGAGGGAAATGATACAGGTATGGCAGTTTCCTCTGTCCAGACTTCTTGGGCACATGCTGGGCAAGAAGAATTATTTTAGTGACATTACGTGAAACAGCAATACATGAACACAAATCAAGAAATGCTGACCAGATACTTCTAGTCTCATAGCTCATAACAATAATACAGAAAAACAAGGACCAGGCTTGTTTGTGTTATTAAACAAGGCCTGCTGAGCACCAGCACAAGGCACACTGATTCATGGAAGAGGGCAATGTCATTGTTCATAAAGAGCTTTCTCCTCATGTTCAGATGCATGTGACGTTCATCACTTTCAATCAGTATTACTGACAAAGAGAGAGACAGCTGAGGGCGTGGCCACCACCTACAGCCTTCTTAAAATTTGTGATTTACCATCACAAGCTATTTTCTCCTGCTTACCAATGGCTTTGTGGTGAACGAGGCAACTGTATCAACCATTTCATGTCAAATATTTTGGAACCTCAGAAGGTTGTGTCACAGTCACAGCAACAGATCATCAAAAAGAACTTGTAGGTACAAAGGGTTGGAAAATTCACCAGAGTAAATATAACTATTTACAATGCTTGGATGACCACAAAGATCTAATACATCAAAACATCAAGTCCCTGAGAGGACTCCTTAGAGATCAGTATTATCATCTTATTGTCTATATAAAGAAATGGATAAAGGAGTCCAGAAAAATAAAGCTGAACCATGAAGAACTCCCTGCACAAATGAATCTCTAGTCCCATCCCACCCAACAGACATAGAATCATGTCTAATATCAACTTAAAATTCCACAGTGTCTCATCCCTCCTACATTCTGTTGCTTATTCCATGTGTCAATTTTACTGATTTTTTTTTTTCTAATAGTCTAGTTAAATTTCCATTACTGTGTTTGCAGCCTCCAAAGCTTTGTCTCACCCATAGTGAACACAGAACAATCTATTTATTCATTTGTTCTCTTGCACTTTGCAGCAGTCATTTACATACTTTGAAGACAATCATAATGACTCATTTCTCTACAGAATTCAAATGTCACCTGCTGTTCTTTGTGGCTATTGGGATGCTATGCTAGTGTGGCTATTGAAGATCTTCTGTCAGCCTCTATTGTAACTTCTGTGCTTGTTTGAAAAGAACTGTGTTATTTTTTGATGATCAGAACCCAAAACCAGAATAGCATTTAAGCTGGGACCTTGCTGATACCATGAAGAATGGAAGACTTACTGAGCATGTTTTCCATATGACACACCTTCCTGAATGCCTCCTGCCAATAGAATGAGGATGGAGAGCCTTCAGACAGGACTAATAATCACCTATTGCTCTGGCTCATGAAGGAGCTATGAAACTAGCATGTATTCATGCTTCCATACGTCTACAAGATGGGAATATTGTGAGTTTTTTTTTTTTTTAATGCATGGGGAGTTGAGCCGAAGTTGCTTCTAAAACAGCATGAATCACTTCTTTTTAAGGTGAGTCATACCTCAGGTTATAATGAGACACATCTCAGTTCACAAACACAGCTCACCATCATAGACATCTTCATCCTTCCTGAATAAAGAAATACATTTATTATAAGGCAAGTTCTTCGCTCTCTAGTTTGGGTAGGCAAATCAGCAACAGAGTGCCAAGCAACACAAACCATGTCACAGATTATTTCTATCGTTGTCATAGGGACTACAAGGCCCAAGTAAGTAGAAAAATCATTGTGGGTACAGACAGTGACACCAGTGGTTAAAATAGATCAGAGCATGAGTGGGCGTTACTTGTTTGGGCAGCTGTTTTCAAAGCTTTTGATGACAAGTGGCAATGACGCCTCACACCCTTCTGAAATGACACATGAAGATGAGACCCCAATTATAAAAGCAAAACTTGTCTGTGGGTGGGTACGTACATAAGAATACGTGGAAAACTTAGGAATTTTTGGTGCTGATGGAGTTTTCGATGGTCACGTCTACTTCATTACCCACAAGATACTAGAATGTGAGCTGAGGCACAAACAAGAGAAAAGGGAAAGAAGCAGCAGTGATCCGGGCCTGGTTCTACCAACTTGGAGTACATTTATTTAGAAATGAATTTAGAGATTAAGATGTCATGTGGGACCATGTCAAAAACCTTACAGAAGTCCAGGTAGATGACATCAGTCAGTCTTCCATTGCCAACTGATGTAGTTATTCCATCGTAGAAGGCCACCAGATTGGTCAGGCACTATTTGGCCTTGGTGAAACTATGCTGGCTGTCCTGGATCACAACCTTGTCCTGCTTGTGCCTTAACATTGCTTACAGGAGGGTTCGTTCCACGATCATCCCAGGCACGAAGATGAAGCTCACCGGTCTGTAGTTCCCTGAGTATTTCTTTCTGCCCTTTTTAAAAGTGGGAGTGAAGTTTCCCTTTTTCCAGTCACTGGGGACTTTACATGACTCCCACGGTTTTTCAGATATGATGGAGAGTGGCTTGACAACTACATCAACCTCAGGGTCCCTCAGGACCCTGGGATGCATGTTATCAGGGCCCATAGACTTGTAGCTGTTAAGTTGTGTCAGGAGGTCCCAAACAGCTGGGTTCTTCACTTACAATGGGAAGAACTCTGTTCCCCCAGTCCCCACCTAGAGGTCTGGGGACTTGAGAGATGTCAAAGCCTGACCACTACTGAAGACCGAGGCAAAGAGGTACATTCTGGTATCAAGCAAGGAAATAATTTAATTCTGATCATATTCAAAAAGGTGGGAAGAAGTCAGCTTAGCACACAAGTAGTGGAATTCTCTCAGGAAGGATATATCACAGCCACAAGGAACCTAAAGAGACAGAAAAACCATCCGGCCCAAAAGAACAGCAATATTAATGCCATCAGAGACATCAGACTGACGTTCACTATTTCCCTTTGTTAGTTTCAGCCATTCTCACGATCCTTGTTTGCCCAAATAGATATCTATTATTGAATAGATGTTCTGGAAACCATCTGTTTAAGAGCAGGGGATAATGAAAAATAGAAAGGGCCTTGGAACAATTAATGGAAAACATGTGCCATTGAATGAGAAAAGACTGAGGAACCAGATGGCAGGTGTCAGTTCTGACAGAAACTTGCCTGACTTTCCCTGAAAAGAGAAGCAGTTAACTACAGTGAAACTAGGTAGCTGATGGTCCTCTCATAACCTGTGTGTGTCAGAGGGGAGAGAGAAGATGGGTGTAGTTCTCCATGGATCTAAGGAGTTGTGTGCTTTCAGATAGCAGCAGAGATTCTTCAACTAACTCTTTGACAAATTTGATGAGCAGCATCCTCAGCATATCATACAGCATCCAGGAGAAATCAAAACATCATCACACTAGTCATATTTAATCCATTCTCTCCTTAAGATGAAGGGTATTGCAAAGTGGTACAATAGTTGGCTTCTCTTTCTCTGTACAAGCTGACAATTCAGCTTTTATACTGAGCCAAATACTGTCCAAATTTAATTTATGTGTATGTTAGTTAAAGTCTATTATTTGGGTTGTGTTTTTCTGCAGGAGATGATCACTTGAAATTTTCAGTTCTTTTGGCAGAGGAATTCCAAAACTACAACAAAGCAGCCCATCATACAGAATACTTTTTTTTTTTTTTTTTAATTTAACTAAGATCTTCCTTCCACTTTTCCTTTCATTTTTCCCATTCTCATACTCCTTTCTCAAAATCAAGGAAAATAAAGCCAAAACAGAGGTAACCCAGACACCAAAATTTGGCTCCCAGGAAAAATACTAAAGCGTTATAAATCTAAATTGTTGTTGATACATAGTCAAGTAAATCCTTTTTTCTTATATGTTTTAATTAAATGACTCATTTGGAGACAGAATTTTAACTATATATCCTTTTATATAAATATAAAATGGTACATATTAATAAATATAAAATAATATATATAATATAAAGGTAAGAATTTAATAAAGTAAATACAGACCATTACTTGGCAAGTATAATCTAAGTCATTAATGCATCAGAGAATATATTAAGATATAAGTCAGGAATACTATGATAAGACCTTGAATTTTACATCTC
The DNA here is from genome assembly GCF_964211825.1 of Aythya ferina. NCBI lineage: Eukaryota > Metazoa > Chordata > Aves > Anseriformes > Anatidae > Aythya > Aythya ferina. Next base: position 64,662,241 of record NC_140300.1, on the reverse strand, counting down.
TGTGTTCATAGGTTTTAAGGTAGTATCAGAATCATCTTGCTAGGCTATGACAAAGTTTACAGTTGAGTTTCAAACACATCCATTTCTAGAATGAAAAAATATAGTATTGAAATGTACCATGGAAATAGACATAATTGACAAAAGAAGAAGGAAGAAGGAGTAAGAGTTTTGATTACCTCCAGGAAAAAAAAAAAAAAAAAAGAAAGAAAAAAAAGGTAAATTTGGACTTCTTTTCAGTAAAGCAAATATTAATATTAAAAAAAAAAAAAAAGTGAAAAAAAGTATAGCCAGATGAAACATACACAAATAACCTGTTCTAGCACATAGAAAAGAAGCTAGTGAAATATAGTAGGATATTTAAAGAAGTATGCCCTCATGGGAAGAAGAATCAATTTTTCTCTTATTCTTGGCTATATCATTGTAACATCAGCAGACAACACGTCTAAAAATAGGGAAAAAGTCTGCCAGAATTTATTTTGATTTATTTGTCCTGTTAGAATATGAGTCATTTTTATTGTAGTCTTCCTTTTGTGACCACAGAACCATGATGACATTGCATGCTCTGTGTGTCATTGTTCTATGAACAAAACACTTTTAATTTGAAACATGAGCGTTGATCAGATTTTTGCTCTCTGTTGGTGACCTTGCAACTATCCTTGTCTGTAGCTGAGCATATACACTCAGTGTACTCAAATGTTTTGGCCTCTAACAGTGACATGTATGTTCATGGTAGGGTAGGAACAGCAGCCAGAGATATTACACATAGCTTAGTTCTTCCCCACATGTTAGCAATGCTCATCCTGAAAAAGCAGGTCTCACATCTTCAACACATTAAAATGGAATTATTCTGACAGTGGTATCTTTTAGCAGTGTATTGGTCTTATATATTTTTCTAATATACCACTAGTTTCTTTTAGGCTAGTTCAAGGCACGAGAATATTTAAAGCCAACTCTATCCTGAACTCTACCTTCCTTATGTCTCAATGCAATACCATAACAAATTATTTGAATGAATTAGTGAACAATCTATTTTTCCCCCTTTGTCAGCCCTGCACAGCACACCATGACCATTATCTCCTAGATTTATTCTTGCAAAGTAAAGGTTTCTTCTCCCAACGTGAATTCTTTTAGTTCAGCAGAATGTTTACCAGGTGTTTTAGAGTATATAGGCATCTATGATGGGACATTTCCCACATCTGAATTTCCAGGTAGATATTCCCTATGGCATTAGCAAAGAGACTTCTAGAAATCAATTTGAAGCAGCTAATTTGGATGACTAAATTTTAGATAGTGTGAACCTTCTTTTTCTTTCAACTTCCCGTGTTTAAAGTATAAATTCTGGAAATCAATTGGGTTGTACAGCCACCAGTGGAGTATCAGATACAGCAATGAGAAGCAGGCCAGAAGTGGTGAGTCTGAAGGCTTAAATGTCTCCAGAAATCAAAGGAAGACCTTGCTTGTGAGAGTGAATATATTTGTGCACACCAGTGGTAGCTAGACTCATGTGTCCTCCTTATATAACATCGTACCCAGCTAAAGGGCTATAGGGTCCATCTACCTATATTAGTGGAACAATTTTTACTTCAGTTCTCTGGGCAAAAAAGTTGATATTTCATGCCTAGAAGTACAGCTACAAAAGATGAAAAATAGCTTGAAATGTTCTACTGGAAAAATCCAGGAATTGTGCAGAGTCCTTTTCCCCTAGTATGTGTTAAAATATTTGAAGACTTATGAAAGATAAAAAAGGCAATGTTTGAAGGGCTTTACTAGGAACAATTTATCAGTTTGCAGCCACTGGAATTAAAAATTCAGTCAATGCTTATTAACATGTAAGGAAAGTTTGGTGGAACATCTATTAACTTTAAATTAAATATGAATAAAATGTTCATAAACACCATCAAAGAGTAGGGTATGGCCACTGTCCCTTATGAACCTCAAATATTGTACAGAAAAAATGTCCCCCTTTGGAGCAGGATTCTTGGGCAACCACTCAGATTCCTACTCCATTACTGTTTTAACAAACACCACTATTCCCAGAAATACGTCATCTTTAAAACATACAAAGCTAGACCTCTGCATAAAATATTTTTATATATGTGGTTTTGTTTTGAAATATACAACCCTAGATCTTTGCATAAAACCTTTATATATATATATATATATATATGTATATTGATTGATTGATTGATTGATTTGGAGGTTTTGGTTCACTCTTCTTTGTGTTTACCTATTTTGTATACTGCTTTCTGATAGCCCAGAACTTATTCCTTGAGAAAATGTTCTTGTGTTAAGTTTGATCAGCTGATTTCATTTGATACAACCACTTTTAATTTGTGATGTTTGTCTTTCAAGCTATGTGTGAAAAGCTAAAAATTTATCTTTTAATTTCTATGCTCAGGCGTTGTACAAAAAAGTTTGTATTTTTGTATACATTCTATGCTGAATTCCTAGTAGTAAGAATTACCATCACATTGTCCAGATATTTTGTGAAGATTAATATTTTTGTAATGTAAGACTTCCAGCTTTTATAGGAATTGTAAGAGTTATCATTGAAACACATATTCATCACACAATCTTCACAAACTCCACTTATATCAACAAAAAGAATTCCCCCCATCAAAGTCAACATAACATCATCACAATACCATCAGAGGAGGACAATTGCACACACTCCAGCCCCTGTCCTTTCACCACATCACAACAATATAAGCTCCTAACAATTATTACTGGGTTACAATTAATTACAATTATCTCTGGGTTAATAATGCGTTTGTGTCTTGCTCAGGGTAATTGAGTAAAAAGTGTAGAGAAACCAATAAGTACCCAGAAAAGTAAGAAACCCATATTCAGACCCTGTGATGAACCAGGCACAGGAAAATAATTGCCACTCTGTCCTGATGTGGGACAGTAAACTCTCTTAGACTGCCTTTAGATACTCACTGAAAAGGAAGAGGGATTAAGTAAAATGAAAGCATCTTCTTGATAATCAGTATAATACACACATTCATTTTAAAGCCTTTCCATATCCCAAACACTATGTTCCATCTAAAATTAGTTTTTTATTTATTTATTTTTACTGTATAGAAGTATTAACAGTATGTATAACTGATTACTGGATCTTGGTAGAAACTATGCAGGAGCAATTAAAACACATAGGACTATAATGTGCCTGGGGTGAGGGTGACTGATCCCAGCTATGCTTCTGAAAGTTTCCCTTACAGCACGCAATAGTGAGTCCAGTAACCCTGGCAGTGATTAGTTCAGTTAGAGCCACATATTGTGATGAGAAAGAATGATAAAAAAGAATGAATTGTAATGCCTGTACTTCCATTCATCTCAATGAACATTCACTTGTCTTTGAAAAAAAGCAGTAAAGTGCCATGAGGCAAATTTTGAATCAGAGAGGCTTAGTCTACAGATCATTGGTCTTCTTTTTATAGGCAATATTCCTAGCACTGCAGGAGTTTCTCCAATAGCCAAAGACAATAATCAAAGTGAAAATCCAATAATGGAGTATCAGGGGAGCTATGCAGGTGCTATTCCTGTTCCTATGTGCACAATGTCAACAAAGCTCTGTGACATTCACAATACCTGCAAATCTGTTGAGAGTTTAATGCACAAGCATGCTCCCTGGCATTAAGCAGCAGAAGAAAAGACAACAAACACTGACAAATAAGTAAACTCAAAAAAATTTAATTCATGCAAATACAAAATAACTTAATGTCAATCTGCTGTCAGTTTGAGACATTAATGCATAGTATATGTCTCTAAGTACATCCCAGATTTGCAATCAAATTGCAATTCTGAAGGGCAATGTCATTATTTTCCATTCACAATGATATATATAAGGAATTTTCTTAGATCAGCATGGAAATAATTTCCACTTTGACTCTTTAAGTTCCTTTGGAGGAATCTCAAGCAAGAAATTGTCAGTAGCTATCTGACTGTTGAGCATTGAAGCAGTTGACTGAGACATAAGAGAGATACAATACAGCCATTTAACCTGAAGTTAAACTGTGCAGATACCTAATGTTTGCAAGGACTGAGGAGATGCTGCAGCTTTATTGGAAATGCTGTAGAACAGGTATGTAGCTGGATCTACTAGTTATTACTAGAAGAAGGTACAGAGAATGGAGAAGCAAGTACACAATGTTTACATTTATAGTTCTGATGATTAGACTCTTTACCAGAAATGCCATATCGAGATGACTAAGTAGAATTTTCTTTTTTTTTTTTTTTTCTTCATTTTTTTCTCTCCGGACACATACAGGAAAAAAAAAAAAGAAAAAAAAAAAGAAAGAAAGAAAAAACAAAAACACCAGGTTGTAAATACATTAGAAATTAAGTAATTTTCAAAGCAGCTGAGAAGTTATTTGGGAACATATTAACTGCTGTTTAGTACAGAAAGCTGGAAACTGAGAAAGAACCAGCAAATCCCACAGACGCATTCCAAGTGCAAGGCAACATCAGATGGATTGCTATTAAAAAAAAATAAAAATCCTTTAGATAAAGGGTAGAAGAGAATCTGATCCCTGCTGAAACCATACCAAGCCATCTGTCTGTATTATTGATGAAATGAGTCTAGTCCAAAGAATGAACAGTGTTAACAGGGCACTTGCAGAGCCTGAGGAATGCGTCTGGTCATTAGTACTACATGAAGATGTGGAAAGCCTTATAATTGATGCAGCCTTCAATGCTTAGAGGGAGACATCAATAGAGTATTTGAAAATACATCTGAGGACCTAACAAAAGCATTCATTCCAACAACATAATGACAAGTCACAAGAGATGGTTTTCAACTAGGCTTATTAATACATCAAATCTCCTCAAAATCACATTTCAACAACAGAAAAAAAAAAAAATGAGAACAGGTTACTGACAGAGGCTACACGACAGGTTTCTGTAACCACATACATGTTCTTTTATTAAAATTTAATCAAGAGCACTTTGAGGAAAATGACCATCCTAAATGATCTAATAAAAAGGCCTCTGGGAAGATGGCCTTCCAGTACCAAAATGGGGCCTACAAGAAAGCTTGAGAAGTACTCTTTATCAGGGATTGTAGTGATAGGACAAGGGATAATGGCTTTAAACTAAAAGAGGCTAGGTTTAGATTAGATATTAGGAAGAAATTTGTTACTCTGAGGTTGAGTAACTGCACTGAAACAGGTTACCACGAGAACTTGTGGGTGCCCCATCCCTGGAAATGTTCAAGACCAGGTTGGATGGGGCTTTGGGCAAGCTGGTCTGGTGGGAGATTCAACACAGTTTGCCCTAGAACTGAGCCCTAGGGAACACTGTTGGAGACTGTTGTAGCCTCATTCACGAGTACATGTTGAGCTCTACCATTGAATCAGTTCATCACCCAGCATAGCATGAACCTGTTTATCTCTCAGTTGAATTGTTTGTCCAGAAGGATGCCCTGAGGGACAGTAGCTAAAATGTTACTAAAATCCAGAAAGATCACATCCACTGCCTTCCCTTCATCCACCAAGTGTGACTGTGCTCCCCTTGCTTCCCCTGCCTTCAGACTGACTGTCCGACCCAAATCACTTGCTCAGCAACTGAGGGATAATTGCAAAGCCTTGTTTAGCAGCTGAGGGCTAATTACAGAGCCCTGCTCAGCAACCACAATACTGGTTATTGTCCAGCTCAAGCCAAATACTGGAGGGACTAATGGGAGAAATTAATGTGCAAGCATCTTGCTCAACAGCTGAGGGCTAATTTGAGCAATGTGCCTACTGAGATCAACTGGTAAACAGTATGACTATGAGTCAATCATTTTACCCCATAAATAGTAAACAGCCCAAGAGCCTTTTGAGCTTTCCTGCATAAGAGTGGGCTGTGTGACAGGACCTCCCCTTGAGTAGGAACACCTCTCAAGCAAGCTGAGACTTGCTTGCTGTGACTGATCCTTGGTAAGTGATGAGTATCATACTAAACCTTTGTATGCTTGGCTAAATCATATTTTAGATTGGGTCCTGTAATGGGCTAACAGCCCTTGGAAACCTTGCAGAGCTTTCGTAACCCCATTGACCAAGTCTGTTAGTGAAGGTGGATTCAGGTGTACGCAGACTCCTCTGTGGAGCAGTTTGGAGAAACAAAAAAGGTGTCACTCTTAAGGCTGGGAATGGGATAGGATCCAATCAAATCTAGACTCCTTGGAGTTCAGACAGGGACACCATTCCAAATCCCAAACCACAACAGGAGGGTCTCCATGATGTAATGTCATCTGACCCAGTCCTCTATGTAGCTTTTGTGTAGTATCTAATGTTTTTTATGTAATGCCTTTCATGTAGTTCGTAATTAAGTGTTCTTTGCTGCTTCAGTAAATAATCTAGTGTAACTTGTCATCATGAATCTTAAGTCACTCTTACTTTTGATTCCGCTCTGTTAGATTGCAACATTTTATTATTAAAATACATTGCTATTTCTCTCTCCCAAGTGAAGTGCATAATTTCATTTGTTATCCGTAGGTTTGTGCCCAGTGTGTGCCACCAATAACCACATAGAGTCAGAATGCACACAAAAGGTCTTTTAATTAAATAATTAATTCTATAACTCTGCAGAGTCAGGTGCTTGACAATCTTTCACGAAGCAAGCACACCTCTGGCTTGGATCACCATTATTTATATAGAGCAAACTTGTGAAACTATTTACCTGGCTACTTTTAATTGGCTGTTTCAGCTCACCTAATTTACCTCTATGGAGTTTGTGCATTACAGAGATTACAGAGGACCAGCTTGGGGGGATCCCACATTAGCATGCATTAGCATTTTGATGGGTGCATTTTCAATATGTTAATGATCTATAATGAGCAAAAAGTTACCACAGGTCAGTCTGGAATCTTCCTGCAGCTGTTTTTCTCCTTGCTTTTTTACCTTTCATCCCTTACTTCCTTTGCTTCTGCTAGCTCAAGGCTACCAGTCTCCTTGTTTTCTTTAAGGTTTCCTTATTTTCTCAGCTAAAGACTACACAGGGCAACAAGCCTCCCTATTTTCTTCAAGGTTTCCTTGTTTTCCCCAGTTCAAGACTGTGCATTCACTACAGCAGGTGACTTTTTATAAAAGGAGGTCAAATTACTGAGACAGAATTTATACTTATTCCTCTTCTAAACAAAGGTAAAATTAGTGGAGGTGGATCCTACCTGTTCTGTGTTGCAGGTCCCATACTGTTCATCCAATATGTTTTCATAATGTAAAAATACTGATAGTGCATAAAATGTTATCTACCTACTTTTATATAGAACCTGTTTGGGACAAGAAATGTAAACCTGAAGCAGTAAATAAATAATTAAATAAAATTGTCATTGGATGAGACTATAAAAATACGTAAAGATTAAATTGTAGAATCATAGAATGGATTGTGTTATGCGGGGCTTTAAAGACTATTTAATTGCAATCCCCCTGCCATGGGCAGGGATACCTTCTCTGCTGATCTATTATTCTGCAAAGATTACTTTGACTAATAGATGGTAAGAAGGATACAGAAAGCTTTTGAAAGCATCGTGATGAGTTCATCCCAATTGGTATTAATAGTTAAGGTTTCTGGCCTGGGATCACTGACTGAGGAAGGAGATCAGTATAATTGTTTCATTCCTATGGGGAATAATGAAAAGCATTGCACTAGCAAGTCGAAAGTTAGCTGTAGGTCATTGTCTCTTTATAAACTTCATCTCCCTATTTTCCTTTGTCCAAATACAGAGTTCAAATATTAGTTAAATATAAACATTTTTTGTAGGAAGCCATACAATACAGCTCAACCTTAGCAAGTCACCTATATTGGTCATTGCAAGTAGAAATTATAAAAAAAAGTGTGACTCTAAAAAACAAACGTAACTTTTCTACCTAGGCAACAACCAAGGGAAAGGTTTTTCGAGTTCTTGTTAAGTTTATCCTCTCCTGAATTGTTCCCATCTCAATATTTTCAATATTTATTCAGTCAAGTGCTTCTTTATCCAGATTTATGGTAGGCAAATTAGTTATACTGAAAAGAGCATGATTCTTTGCTAATGCTTTAAAGCCTTGTTGATTTTTATCACACGCTCCATATAAAAGAATCAACTTTCTATTGTGAACATACTAAAATACTAGCTTGCAGTTTCCATTTTTCTCCTGAAATTTAGGACACAGCTCCTCAGTATGGATGGCATTTTTTGTTTCCTTTTCTCCTTCAGTTTACTTTTCCAGTTTAGCAGCATCCTACTAGGATGGAAATTTGAAAGAGAGGGGCAAGAAAATGAAGTACTGTATCTCAATACAGTGCTTCACCCTGCTACCTCACCTTTTGAGTTCCTCATTAATTTATTCACAAAAGGCAGGTCTTTTGCTCCATTACAATTATTTAACATTTTGTCCAAAATAAATTCATCAACTCTGAAACTTGTTCCATAAACATAGTATTCCTTAAAAAAATAAATAAAAAAAAAAAGTTTTTTTTTTTTTTTCTTATGTAAGCTTTTATGTTTGCTGTTCTGTGAGACATCTTGACATGTAACTGATAGGAAGAGCTTGCTACCTGCTTCAAAGCAAATTAATGTACTGCAAAAGCAATATCGTCCTAAAGTCGAATGAACTGAAAGAGAGTAGGATTAGGTAGTCATATATGAAGCCAGCAACAGTGTGAGTGTAGATTTACAAAGGAACTAGGAAGTAGTTTCCTTGCCCTTCCCTCTAATTGGATGCCTCTACTCAAACCATTTTCAACTTGCAGTAAGGTGTAGTGCCTTCCTTCAAGTGTGGCTGCAAGAATGTAAGAAGAATGCTTAAAAGCAAATGTTAAAAAAGCAAAAGTTAAAGAAAACTTCCTCCAATGAAAATGTGTGTCTTTGTTTTTATGCAAAATTTGGGGTACATTTTATGATGCAATTTTCCCTGGAAGCAATTTTCACTTTCTGAACACCTCAACTATTAGAAGGATAACACAATCCCAATACCTTTTTTCTCGCTAGTCAACAAAACTTCTACCTTCCATCATCCATAGCTTAGAGTATCAGATACATTTAGTTGAGTGGGAAGAATTTCACCCTGTTGTAATGGCATTACCCACCTGGAGTTTGTATAGTATTGAATTTGGTCCCTAGGAATTAATTACTCAGACTGGCTAAGCAATACCATTATGCTGTTCTTCAGTGTATGTAGTTTAGCCAGTAGTAACTTGGGGATAAGCACATGTTATGGAATATAATTTGAATATATTGCTTCAATTTATGAATGATGCTATTACTGTGGTCTAGTGAGAATGATCTGTAAAGTTGGCTAGGCTATCTGCAATTAGGTCCAAAAGAATCAAGACCTAGACAATTTGCTACAAACAGTGAGTAATTAAAATATCAGGTTATGCTGATAGGTTATGCTGTTCACTATATTGAACCTAAACTTTGCATGTGTGCAATGAGATTGCCTTATCATTTCAGAATAGTTGCTCAAAACTGCACTAACATGAGCACATAAAATAGAAAAGTATCCCCCTTTTTTTTGTCCCTGATTTTTTTTTTTTTTCCCATTTTGTAAAACTTCAAGCTGTGGCAGGCTGACCTTAGAGTTAATTCAAGTATGGTGCTGGCATTGCTAGTGCAAATGGATAGGAATCTATAAAGAGAGTCATCTAGTTCACCTGAGGTAAAGTAAATGTATTTTTGATTGGATGGTTTTCTGTGAATCAGAAACTGTCCTAATTTTCTATTTTGAAGTATCTATCTATCTTTTTTTCACTTGAGTTAGTGTTGGAGGAGTTTCTCCTTCAATTATAAACCACTTCTTAAAATTTCAATTTAGTTGTGGGGAGAAATATTTTGGCAACATTTTTTCCAGTCCTGACATTCAAGCACACACAGTGAATATTTTTTAAAACAGCTGCAACACAGAAAGTCCCTGAGATAAATTTCATACAGGAAAAGTTCTGTCCATTCCCCACCCCCCAAACTCTCCTCTTCTGAAAGCAATCTCTATAAGTTTTCCCAGTGGAATATATGTATCTGAAAGAAAGAAAACTGAAAACAAAATCCTATAGTGTAGTATATTATTATTTTCTGGGGAAGTAATTATGCTAAGATGTGCTTCATCATTCTCTCTTAATATTTCTTCTCAAGAACACCTTCCCTCTGCTTTGCTACCTATGCAGTGCATAGAGCAGGAACAAAATACCTAGTAAAAATGTCTTTAGGTTGACAGCAAATTGAATGTGAATCATCCATGTGCCTTGGCAGCCAAAAGAGCCAAATCTACCCTGGGGTGCATCAGGCATGGCAAGGTTAGCTGGTGGAGAGAAGGGATTGTCCCGCTCTGCTCTGTGTTGGTGCGGCCTCACCTTGAGTACGGTGTGCAGTTTTGGGTGCTGAGATATAAGGACATAAAGCTATTAGAGAGTGTTCAAAGGAGGGCTACAACAAGGATAAAGGGTCTGGAGGGCAAAATGTTTGAGGGGCTGCTGAGGGCCACTATAGATGAGGAGTATTTATTCTACAGGTGAAATATTATTTCATATCTGTTTATCTTGCTTCCATATTGATACTTCTAATAACCTCCTAGAGACCTTATAAAAATCTCAAAGATCTTCAGCATCAGAACAGCCTAACACATGTGTTTCAAGAAAATATTTTCATTATACAGCATAAGCCACTTCTAATCCAATAAATCTACACATCCCAAAGTGATTTTGCCCTATCACTCTATTAACCAAAAGGAGGAGCTGCCTTCTGAATCAATGACAAATCTTACTGTGTCATCTTATCCAGCTTCCTTTATGTAGATTAGGAAATATCCCAAATAGCCTCCTGAGGATCCAGTTTCCCTACATGCACTGCTTCTGATGCCAGATTTTCTCATGTGATCAGTTAAACATGGACATTAAACCGGACAGTTTGATTTTTGATTAAATACTATCAGTTCTACACTAAGAGCTTGTCTGTATTCCCATACTGTTTTTACAATTCAATGCTAGATTTAAACATCAACAACAAACTACAAGCTCACATGGAATTGCTTATATCTCTTTTTTTTTTTTTAAATATATATATCTTTTTTTTTTTTTTTTCCTGGAAAAGATAAAATTCTCAGAGTTTTGATCCATTTTAGTGAATAAAGCAGTAATAAATAAATAGACTGGTATCAAATTCCTGCCATCATCCAAGAAAGACAAGCCCAGCAAGACATCTTCTATTACTTCTATGTATGTTTTCATGTAAGCCTGGGATTTACTCAAGACTTGCAACAAAAGGCCAGTTTAGTGCTGAATTTGAGCAAGAAAAATACACTTACAAATAAATAGTCACCTTCTCAAAAATTATTCTGTCATAAAATCTTAGCACCTGTGGAGAAGAGGAAGGCTTGGAAATGAAGAGAGCTTAAGGAAAGCTGTATGATGTAATAATTTTAGAAACACCATACATGTATATTACATTCTGAGCCTTAGTAGTGTGCCTCAAGGAAGGACCAAATGTTTCCTCATAATCATCACTTACAGCTGGTCTGTGCATTTCATAGAGGAAACCAGTTGTTAAAAATAATTTTTAAAAATGCTAATTGTTCAAGCAAATTGTGCTGTAACATTGTTGAGAGAAAGAAATCCCCAGAGATCCTGAGCATCAGAATTGGAGTTAAATGAAGAGGGAATAAAAAACAAAACAAAACAAAAACAACAACAAACAAACAAACAAACAAAAACTTTATGTAAATAGTAATAATTTAAGTAAAATAAGGAAAAACAGCAAAGATGTGTCTGCTGCCCAGCACAATGCAGTCCAGTATGCTAGGAGCAGGGTATCCACCCAGCCAAGAATGAAGGTCCCAAGGCTTTACATGTATTTCTTATGATTTAGTCCTTCCTGTAGCTGTACCTCTGCATCCTCAATCTTAGATGTACTTTGGACAATATCCAGACAGCAGAGTGTAGTGTTAAGCTTGTTTAAACATGCATAGAGCTGTGTTCCCTTCTGAGTTGCTGTTCCCATTGGCCTGTCAACTTCAGCCATCTCTTTTAATAATTTGCACTTAGTTGAGGACAGAAACATAATTTACAGAGCAGAAAAAGAATGTTAAGCTTCTGTTGTAATCAAACCTATGATTAGAAGCATGACAAATGATTAAGAACAATGCTTGTACTTTACCTCGTCCTACTTCAGCATCATGTTGAGACTGTGGTTTCTTCTCAAGAAAGAAGATAAAAGTTGACCTGTATGGGCCAAAACATTGTTCTTGTTATAATAGTAAAGGTCAAGGACAATCCACATGTCGCAAGGCACAACCAGATGGTCTCCAACAGTTTCTGGTGAAAACTTAGACTCCTTTTCCCATAATAACTCAAGAGCTAAGGGATTGTTACCTTTCCTCCTGTAGTGGAAAAGCTATCTAGGTGGTAATGCATTTCAACAGAAGGAGGTACAAGTTTACGTGCTTGCTATAGTGTGGATAAATCTGACACTATGGGACAATAAAGGTGTGAGACTTGTTCAATATGACATACAAGGAAGACTTTTTAGCAGTTTAATAATTATTTGAGAAATCTGTGAAACTGTTCAACAATGCAATTACGGAGATTAAAAAAATAATAAAAAGACAGGAGGAAATAAAATCAGGTATAATTAAAAGAGAGAAAAATGAATTTTCAGATTAGATTTTAATGGAGATAAGTAGCAAGATGGAGACAAGACTGTTAGAGGCGGCCAGTGACATAAAGACAAATGTTCCAGACATAAGTACCCTTTTTTTTTTTTTTTTCTTTTTTTTCTTTTTTTTTCCAAATGGAAAAGCATCACTGTCATTTTACAGATGGGTAAACCAAGGCAGAGCAATGTAGAGTGACTTGCCAAGAACTGATAAGCAACTGAATAAGAAGTGAAATGTAGGTTTACGAGCATGATCATGCTACTGTCATGGAGGAAGAGTACAGGGATAGTAAAAGTCCTTCTCAGAACTAACAGTGGGATATACACATGACATGTGAGTTCACCCTATCACCTAATCCCATATTTCAGTGCTTTTTCCCTGAACATTTCTCACTGCTCTCAGAAAATACAAGGTACAAGGCTGAATGGTTACTTGATCTGATTCAGCTTTTCTTGTGCTGTACTAAGGTGAAAAAGCATTTTTTCTGGTGCTATGAGATATAGAACAGATTCCTCCTAGCCATGTCTTCTTTAAAGTTCTGAGAATCCAATGTTTGATTGTTTCATATTTTATTGGCAAATCTCAGAATCTTGAGATCATCCATACTGATTTCTGTGAAAATGCTAGTAATCAACCTAAGGGAAAAATTTCAAAACAAGCCCCTCACTAAGCAAATATAAGCTCTCTTCATTTCCAAGCCTTCCTCTTCTACTTGTAACTATATCTGCAAACTCTTTCCAAATTAAATCTGAATATGAACTTTTTTTTTTTTTTTTTGAGAAAAAGAAAACTTGCTTCTATATATCAATCTTCTGTAATCACACAAAATATAGCAAGTCTTTTCTCATGTTGGCTATTTCTCTTAACCTTCCAAATTTACTGAAGGTATTTCACTGAAAACATTTCCTTTTGTTACTGCATTTTGTTTTATGAACTTGAGCAAATATATCACCCTTTGGCAGAGGCGAAAGAGTAAAATTGGTTGATTCTGAAGGGCAAGTGGGATGCTGGACAATTTGGTCTTTGATGAAGACAGTCATTTCTATATCTCATCTTATAATCAGCTGTAATGTCACTTGCTGATTCCAGAGTTAATGCAGTGCTCTTACTAAATGTGTCACTTATAGTAGGCGGATATCTACATTTTCAGTCACTGTACCCATTGTTATTTCACCTGCAGTGATGCCCTTTTGCCTTGATTCTGAACTGCAAGACAAGAACAAGAGCATCTAATTTCATGTACTTTGGCTGCATAAACCTGAAAGACCTTTAGGAATAAGAAAGTGCTCTTTTGTCTTTATTCTGCTTTTCTAAGAGCCCCTCCATTGCTTCTGAGCTGCTGCAGTACGCCTCCCACCCTAACGGTGGCAGAAAAACCCTACACTTCACTCCACTGACTGCGACTAAAACAAGACTACATCAGATGAAAAGTAATAGAGCACATCTTGGCGTGGGGTTTAAAAAACAACCAGAAAACCGTCAACAAAGTGAAATATGCTCAAAATATCATTGCAACTGTTTAATTTAGGCTGAGTGAAAGCTATAAATTGTAAAATCATGAGGGCTTATTGCTCATATGTCCCAACCTAGAAGAAATGTCATAGAATTATCAGGCAGTATGTCTTACATAGATAAAGAGAGAGAGGTATGGCTACTTTGGTTACTTATTTATTTTTTTTTTTATTAACATAATTCTTTACTAACCTTTGTAATTCATTGTTAGAAGACATGCATTTTTAGCCATATAGAATTAGCATCTTTATGGATGCCTCCTTCACAACTTCAATACATGCAAAATGAAATGAACATGTTCACATAGCTGATTTACAGCTTAGACACTGATTCTGTAACCACAGGTGTTTGCTTAAGACCTGAGTAAAAGATTGTGCCACATATCTAAAAACTCGCTTTCTTCTAGTAGCAAGTTATAAAATTCCCTTGGCATGGTCAGCTTTTGAGTCAGCCAAAGTTAGTCATGCATCTCCTACACTCAGCCTGTGGTTGCATCATGCTATTTGACAAGGAAAACTAAACTGGATTTAAATCAATCAAACGCAGAACATTGTCAAAAAAAAAAAAAAAAAAAAAAAAAAGAGGAGAGGAAGCAAAGAAAAGAGAACTACCAAATTTGATACTAAGCCTGAGCTCATAAAATGTATTGATAACATTTATTCATCAGAAATGCTGAAAATAGATTAAGAAAAACATTATGCTAAACTGGAGCTCATTCACATCTGTAAACATAGTATTATACTGCTGCTGCAATTCCTGGGAAGCCTCATATAATTCACTAATAAAGTTAAATTGAAGAAAAACCAAAATGTGTTAAACTGAGAGAAATGCAAAGACAGGGTAAAAAAAAAGGTTAAAAAATATTGTTCTCTTGGTCAGGTAGTAACCATATTGCCCTAATGCCTATGCAATCTCTACATGATGTGCTGAAACACAGATTTATCTAATAAGTTAGTTTGGAAGGTACATCAGGAAGTTATCTGTTGTGGTTTAATATATCAGACAGCTAAGCACAACACATCCATTTGCTTGCACACACCTCTCTGTGGGATGGGGGGGAGAACTGGTGAGAAAAAAGTAAAAGCTCATGGGCTGAGACAACAATTTAATAGGACATAAAAGGAAAGAAAAAAATGATGATGATAATAATAATAGAATGTGTACAGCAAGTGATGTGCAATGCAGTTGCTTAGCACTCATTGACTAATGCCCAGTCCAGCTCCAAGCAGAGGTTCCCCACACCCTGGGCAGCCACCCCATATTAATTGTTCAGCATGACATCACATAGTGTGTAATATGCTTTTGGCCAGTTTGGATCAGCTATCCTGGTTGCTTCTTGTGCATCTCCAACCTCCTTGCTGGCAGGGCAGTAGAGAAGCAGAAAAGTCCTTGACTCAGTGTAAGCACTGCTCTGCAACAACTAAAACTTCAGTGTGTTATTAGCGTTATTCTCATCCTAAATCCAAAATACAGAACCATACCAGCTATGGGGAGGAAAATTAACTCTGTCCCAGACAAAAACAGGACAATATCCACCCCCTATTCATAGAATCATGGAACAATTCTTGGTCTGGAAGGGACCTTAAAGATCATCTAGTTCCAATCCCACTGCCACAAGCAGGGATGCCACCTACTAGAACGAGTTGTCTAAGGCCCCATCCAATCTGGCCTTGAACACCTCCAGGGATGGGGCATCCACAACCTGTCTGGGCAATGGTATTCCATACCATTTATATCATGCTTGCATCCCACACTTTTTTAAACATCCCAAGTAATCAGCACTTTTCCTGTCTCTCTCTATCACTAAGTGTATATATATATATATATATGTACACACAGAGATATTGTTCTCTGGGCCATCCTTCAAAAATGTCCATTGAGTTTGTTTAGTCCATGACTTTGGTCTTCATCTATGATGACAGTCTTTCAGGGCAGGAGATATGGTGCATGGTGCTGGATTGTTGCATGCTGAAGTCAGTGCTGGTCCCATCACCACTGTGTTTGTCCAGTTGTCTATCAAAATTCATTTGTCATTATCTGGATGACTCTTACTGTAACAGCATTAATATGGCATATAGTAACCATAATAGTGATGACATACAGTATTATATAGCAATTAAAATCATATAATTCATAGCCTAGTCATGGGCTATTCTCACCCAACATCAAGTCTCCCTGAGGTACACATTGGACTTCTGCATCTTTCTGTATTGCCCACCAAATGCACCCAGGTCCATGAGCAAAACAATACCACAGATGAGTTTTCCTTTGCCTGAGGCAGGAATAACCCAGACTGCCTTCCCTAGCAGGTTCTTTATGTGCTCTACAGGACTTTATTCCCTTCTAGAGTACCTAAGAGTTTTGATTTGGAAGGTCCAGCTCGGTTGGCAGATCCTCTAGTGTTGACTAACCAGGTGGCCTTTGATAAATACGTATCCCAATGTTCAAATGTCCCAGCACCCATTGTTTTCAGTGTGGTCTTTAACAGTCCTTTGTACTGTTTGATTTTCAGAGGCTGGTGCATGATAAGGGGTGTGATACACCCCCTCAATGCCATGCTCTTTGGCCCAGGTGTCTAAGAGGTTGTTTTGGAAATGAGTCCCATTGTGTGCTTCAGTTCTTTCTGGCGTGTCATGTTGCCATGAGACCTGATTTTTAAGGCCCAATTGTATGTTCCAGGCAGTGGGGCATACGATATATTTCCAGCCATCCAATGGTTGCTTTCCCACCATTGTAAGTACGTGGTACTTGCCATTGTACATTTAAGAGAGTGTGATATAATCAATCTGTCAGCCTCCCTTTTCAGCCATCATACTCCACACCAGAGAGGCTTTGACCACTTGGCTTGCTTGATTGCAGCATGTTTCTCATTCAAGGGTAACCTGTTCAATAACCTGTGCCATACCAGCTACTAGGAGGAAAATTAACTCTATCTCAGATGAAACCAGGCCATTACCTAACCTGGCATGCTAATCAAGGTGGATAATTTCCAAGCTCTGTGACAGATGATGTCTGGATGGAAGGTAATGGAAACAAACCCTGGGTTAGAATGTTATACAGAATCATAATTCTCTTTCTTTACAGGTTTTTGTTTGTTTGTTTGATCTGGATAACGTTTTTTAAAAGAGCAGCTTTTCCTCTATTTTTTTCTCTACCCTGGTTCCTTTTCCATAATCCACTTTTTAAAGGCAATAAAAAAAGCAAACAACCAGTGGAAAATGTTATGATTGACAAGCACCTTTGTGAAGTTAGTGGCAAGCAGAAACAAAATGGTTGCCATATACAGGAACAGAGGCAAGATAAAAGCCAAAAAGGAACAAAATTCCTGTAAAAAAAAAGCTCACTAAATATATCTGCCACCATACATTGTCTTGGGATCACTGAATAGCAAATAGACGTTTGTCTCTAATCATGGCCATAGGCACTAAGGGCCCCTGTGTGATGCCAAAATCAGGAGTCTGTAAAGCTGACATCAAAGAATGCCTCATCAGTGTCTGAAAAGTGCAGACAGGGGTCAGTTCTGTTACTGACAGTGGTGATTTAATACACATGTAATTCAAAACACAAACAGGAGCTTGTGTTGTTTGCCTTCAAGAGGGCCCTTTTTGAGAATGTTACCATATGACTACATAAAAAGGAATGACAACAATCAATCCTTGAAGATAGAGTTACAGAAGGGGACTTGGAAGTAAATAAAATTTAAAAGTATGATTTGGATGTCGCTGTGGGGAGGGTCTGAGGGACAAGGAGGTGAATGAGACCATTAAAATAAGGAGAGTTATGATAATGAACACTACTTCACTGCCCTGACCCAAACAACAGTTCATGGTGCCAGGTCTTCCTTTCCTTCCTTATTCAATAGATGAAGACTCTTGAGGAACTTCTAAAACTACATTAGAAATGAGCAAATGCAGAAGTTCAGTGTCCTCAGCTTAACATCAATGGTTTCAGAAGAAACAGACCCGAGGAGAGATTTCCACTTCCAGGCTGTAGAAACACAGGAGTTGCCTGGCAGATCCCAGAACACCCAACACAACCTTCTGTTCCTGGGAGAGGGGTTGTCATCTTACACCACATGTGTAAGAAACCATAAAGCAGCAGTTACAGCTCAAAACTTAACAATGTTTTCTCCTGGTCTGTTACGTAGAAGATGCTAAATGCCTCAAGGTCTGAGGTATCATCGGAGGGCTTAAGCTTACTTGCTACAATCCAGTGGTCCTAGTTCCTGTTTGTAAAGCTGTTGCAGATTCACTTTTACAATGTCCTTTCTTTATTTTACACCTTTTTGTTGTGTCACCTTCAGATTGGTTTGCTCACTGATGCTGTTCCATTAATATTAATGGCAGTTTCAGCATTACTTTAAACTACAGCAGCCACACACCTAATCTCCAAGCCCCAATTAATTCAGCTTCCCTTTTTATAAACATTTTTCCATACCCTTATTCATTCTTGTCGAACCTCAGTTAATTCTGTATTATGCTTTTTGAGATCAAGTACCCACAACTGAACATAGCGTTTGAAGAGAGAGTGAATTAGTAATGTAAAGAATGACATTTATAAATGTTTCCATATTATTCCTTATCCTCAGACATCCTCCTGCTTCAATGTCTTCTCTTACCAGGGCTTTAGATCAAGCAAAAGTCTGCATTGATTTTGCCTTTTGTTAAGTTGTTTAAAGATCTCATTATGCTAACGTCACCTGCTAGTCTAAGGCAGAATCCTTATGATTCTGAATTCCTAAAAGCCCCCTAGACAACAGCCATATGAAATACTGCTGCAACATTCTTTCAGAAGGTGGTCAATAGGGTTGTGCAAGCCAGCCACAACATTTTGAAATACCATCCCTTGCTCCATATGACTAGTGTAGAGGCTGCCAAAGGAGAAGAGAGTGTAGGAGGAAGCTCTTCAAGAGCTGTTAGGTTTGGACTGAAATCTATAAAATCTGGTGGGAAGCTTTTGCAAGTAGAAGGTTCTCCATGTCTAATGCAGGCCTCCAAAAGACTTGCCAAATTAACATCCTGCTGAAAAGGGAGGATTTCACTCCTGGGATTCCTTCTTTCAGGATAAGACTGTGCTAAGGTCCGGTAATTTTCAAAATTTAAGCCAAATTTGTTCCCTCACAAGAGAGCATACACAAAAATACAGGCACAATGCTGCATTTTTTCAGAAGAAAGTCTTCTTTGCCAAGAAGGCAAAAGATGTAAGTGTGCTGCAGCTGCATTTCAATATAAATGTCCTTCTCCAAAGGCCAGCAAAGGGCAACAAAGATGGTGAAGGGTCTAGAGGAAAAGATGTATGAGGAGCAGCTGAGGTCACTTGGTTTGTTCAGCCTAGAGAAGAGCAGACTGAGGGATAACCTCATTGCTGTCTACAGATTCCTCATGAGGGGGAGTGGAGGTGGAGGTGCTAATCTCTTTTCTCTAGTGATCAGCAATAGGACCTGAAAGATGTGAAGCTGCGTTGGGGGAGGTTCAGGCTGGATATTCTTCACTGGAAGGGTTGTGAAATATTGAAGCAGGCTGCCCAGGAAATGGTTGAGTCATCATCCCTGAAGGTATTCAAAAGATGTGTAGATGTGGTGCTTAGGTACATGGTTTTGTGGTAGTGACTTGGCAGTGTTAGGTTAGGTTAATAGTAGGACTTGATGATCTTAGAGTCCTTTTCCAGCCTAAATGGTTCTATGATTCTATGATTTTATGAACTGGCCAGCAGGTGTGATATTTAAATGCCTGTGGTTTGAAAGGTCTATGCTGGAAAGCCAAATGTTTGATTTTCCATGTTTGCTGCATTTGGCCAAGGAATTACGAAGTGAGTTGTCTAACTCAGAAGACAGCTTTGCACCTGGGGGGGGGGGGGTCTAATGAATTGTAAGTATTCCATTACTGACAATCTAAAATATCTGTGCCTCAGAAATGACTGAAATCTACCTGTTTGGAAGCGATGCGTGTCTGGTTTAGGGATTGTGTCCACAAATCATCCCTTCAGAGCAGCTCCTTCTAAGCCTTGATCATGATAGAGAGGCCTGCTGTTGTAATTGTCATTAATTGTTATTTCCTCATCTCTACCTTCTCTTGACATAAGAAAATGGCTGCCTGTTACTTGGTGAAAAGTTTAGACGAGACAACACTTGCCTAGACAGACTGGATGATATGTTTACCTGAATTAATAATTTATGCACAATTCCATCTATCTAAGAATGATTTATAAAGTAGAAAGGAAGGAAGCAATTCCTCAAAGAAAAAAAAATCCCAACATGAAAAAAAAAAAAGTGGCCTAACACATGTCTCTGAGTTAAAGACCTTCCATGTTATTACTATTAAGACAGTAGTAGGTTTACTTGTTTTTTGTTGAGTACTTTGTATTCCATAAATAGCCATTATTGTTATATGCTAATTTTTCTAACACATCCCTGTTAAGCAATATCCCAAGGGAATGAAGGAATTATACAGAACTTCAGCATCAAGGAACTTCAGCATGAAGGAATTATTACAGAACCAGTAAAACAGATTGGAAGTGAAATTACAAATCTCACAAGCAATAGTATTGTTCAGAAAGAGCCCACAACATACTTTCCCTAGCTTTGGAGCAATAGGAAAACATGTGTGTTATGGTATGTGGAAGAAAAAAATAATGTAATGTTTCCGAAAAACCTATGTAAAGAGTAGATTTTCAGAAATGCTTAGCAGTTCCAGCAATTCCAATATTAGCTTATTTTATGAACCTGAAATGATGTTGAAACCTGTTTAATATCCATTTCTTCTAATACTTATGCCAGAAATTTTGAGGAGTAAGTCCTTTTACAAAGCTAGCGGTGAGCCCTGATTTTCAGAGTTGGTGTTCATTTACAGTTCTTACCCACTTTAACTTGGTTGAAAAAAAGATGTTTACATTTTATCCCATCCACAAGACCTAAAACTTAATCACCTAACCATGGCTTCTTTATTTTTAAAAATGGCTTGTAGATGGGTGCCTAGAATGACTGAACTTTTAGCAGTCAGTCTGGACTCAGAAGAGGAGAAAGACAGCTGCATTTCAAGATGCAAGTAATGTTGATGTCATTGGGTAAATGTGTGATATTTCATGTGCCAACACCAACACTGATTTCATAGAAGCAGGGTTAGAAATGTGACAAAGTCAAGAGACACAGCTGGAGTTCTGATGATACTGTTGGCTGTGATCTGAGCTTATTATGGAACAGAAACAGAAGTTTCTAATAGCTAATAGTTTGCTATAGTTAATTATACATTTAAGGCTAATGTTTAATTTCAGAAATACATCCTTTGCAACAGAAGCAAAGATTGATAGTAAACTCTGAGCCTAATTTTAATTAGTATTTTCAGAACAAAATGTTCAAAATCATATGAAATTCATAATATTTCAGAGAAACTTACCCATTCCTATGCACGCATGTTTGGCTATTTTAATCCTAGTATTTAGTTTTGATGGAAGGAAAAAAGAATTTCAAATTGAAAAGGAAAGAAACAAAATACAGAAATGGAATTCACTCTGACAAACATTATAGGAAACATATTCACTGCATGTTAAACAGGTCAAGATAGTTAACAACATTAGTGTGTGCACTATTCCACAATAATATTCCACAGAATACCGTCAAAGTGACAATTACAACTACTGAACCCCACCACATCAGCATAAAGCACAGCAACGCGCCAAGCAACAGTTCTACTAAAGCAACACTGCTTTGTGCAGGAGACATTTCCTATTCATACAGCCCCGTAGAGAAGTGGACAGTACTTGGGATAATTTCTGAATATCAAAGACTGCTAAGTAGGCAGAAGTTAAAGAAGATAGTCAGCCAAAATATTTCTCTTTCTGTAACCCTGAGAAAGACTCCTTTGAAAAGTGCTAGGGAAGATTCTGTCCATCCTGATTATTTTGAATAATACTTTGTTCTAGCAAGTGTACCATTCAAATGAAACTGGAAATACTAAGAATCTCAGTCCACACTGATGGGCTGAGGGGAATAAAAGTGAAAGAATGAACATATTTGAAGAAATTAAAATAAGAATGAAATGAAATGATATGTACTTTAAAAAAAATAAACAAAGCAAAACAGACAAACAAACAAAAAGAACAGACCTCATATATACACATACTACAGGGTAAAATAAAAGGATTTTTTTCTTTTCATTTTCTCTTTCCCTGCTTCCTGCGTTAACAGCAGAGGGCTGTCTTTCACTCAGAAATGCCTCTTTACAATAAGGCATGTATAAATATCAAGACATGATTAGACGAGTGTTTTTCCCAACATCATGTGGCTTTATTTGGATTGCTGTGGCATGGTTTGATACCCTTCTTGTGATTCAGCACTCCTTTTCTGTCATCCATCATCTTCTACATAGTTCATCCTGTTCTGCCAGCTCTAGGTAAAAGTAATAGTGTGAGTAGCACAGACCGTGAAACAGCAAGAAATATTTTTCTTACTTCAGAGTAACTAGGACAAAATGAATATTAAAATATTTTCCCAGAACTACGCAAAATATTCAATCATTTAAGTATTTAAATATGATAGTAGGATTCACAGGGCCCAAACAAGTATTAGAGATCTTTGGCTTGGGGCCCTATAAAATGCAGCTGAAACACAAACTAAAATGCCCTAGGATTATAAGAAGGAACAGGTAGATGTAATAGGCAAAATAGAAATAGAGAGTAAATGAAAATAAAAATATGTGGAAGAATGATTAGAAGTCTGAATGTGTCATGGAGCATGACATATGATCCTATCATTTTTCAGTAATCTGTCATTATCTAAGTAGCACAGAGATAGAAAGGAAGGTATGTAGTGGACTTGTGGCCTTTGTGAGTCTGCTCCACAAACTCCAGCTAAACGAGAGAAACACTTCAGAGAACAGGATAAGCTGCTATCTTTGGCTGAACAGAAGCAGAGGTTTCAGGCACAATGGCAGAAGAGTTTGGACCTTTTAATGGGAAAGAGGGGAAGTAGACATAGCACAACAGGTAATTTTTTCCTTGTAAAATACATCTCTGCTACTTCCAGGCAGAAGCTGTTTCACCTCTTTCAGTGGAGCCCAGTGACAGGACAAGAGACAGCAGGCACCAACAGAAACACAGGACGTTCCCTCTGAACATCAGGAAATATTTTTTTACTGTGACAGTGACTGACAGAAGACAGGTTGTTCCAATAGGCTGTGGAGTCTCCCTCCTTAGATATATTTAGAAAAATTTTGTATGTGGTCCTGGGCCAATTGGGTCTAGGTGACTTTGTTTGAGTGGTGTGGTTGGACAAGATGACTTCCAGACCTTTAAGCCTAAACCATTCTGTGTTTCTGTTTTGCTGCAAAAAAAATAATAAAATAAATCAACGGATCAGTCAATAAAATGCAATTCTAAAGCAGTAATATTCTTAGAAACTGTCTTCCTTTGTCTCTTTTCAGCATGATGCTACTTGACACATCAAGTAGCATTCAAGCATTGGTTACCTTTAAACTCATTAGTGCTGAAAAAAGGAGGTAAAAGATTGTGTTCAAAATAGATAAAAGCATACAGCAATGCCTATCCACATGGCTCACTGCAATTTTTAGTTAATATATATTTTCATATGATAAATAAGCCCTTTTTGGCTTCATTCTGTGTGGAAGAGATAATCATAAATGCTTTTGAAGTTGTAATAGTTCATTAGTAGATATTCTAAAGTACATTACCAACAAGATCAACATGTATAACATGTTTATGAAAATATCAGCAGGAAATGTTATACTTATAAGCAAACTATTGAATTCTTAGAACTTAAAATAATTTATTATGAGCACTTTTAAATTTTAAACAAGGTATTTCTATCAGTACTTCATCCTTATACTTAGCACAACTGCCTTCTCATAACAATAACTGAAAGAATACTAATATATTTAGGAAAGGGGGAAACCTTTGGCAGTTTTGAGAAAGTCATGCTACATCTGTTACAGTTTGACTTGGAAAATCTAAAGGTATTATGGCATCAAAAGGTACAGGGAGATGCTGATAAGGATTTCCAGAATAGCCTGGAGGCTACAGTCAGTCCCCTTACAGGTCCTAAACTCAGAAGTTGTAACTACATCTCTCTATCAACTGCACAGGGAGCTAGACCTTAAATACCCATGGCCAGTACATGCTTGAATCAGTCATCATACTGGAGTTGAGTCCCAGGTACACAGGTACCTAAATCCCTCAACTTCCATTAGGCTCCTATATACAGAGTCTTGTCTGAAAATAATAGTAAATTTTTCATAAACACACATAAACTACGTTGTTCCCAAACCAGGAATGAATGTAGCTTTCCCAAGTGTAGTCAGTACAGAACCATCACAGTGGGCTTCCTGCACTTTTTACAATTCCTGCAATAGCAATAAGCGTGCCTCCTAATGTCGCGTTTTTGAAATATTCTAGCTTGCAGATCTATGTAAAATTGAATTTTAATGCAACAGTTTAAAAAATAGTATTTATCTAAGGATCTACATACTGTAGGGATTTTCATCATTTACCCACAGGCTGAGCATAGCATTAATTCAAACTAAACTTTATTTTTATATCTTCTTATTTCACACAAGAGATTTAAAAGAAGTGTTTTTAACTGGAAAAGTGAATGTCTAAACTGAAACTCTTTTCACTTTTTTTCTTTTCCAGACATGGTAACATCACACTTCCGGAGCACCATTAAAACCAAGTACAACATCCCTGAAAAGTGAAACATGGTCAGGAAGGAGCAATTGTCAGTTAACTTCAGGACAAAAGGATTACATCATGGTAAATACCTCTCAAATATCTTTTGTTTCTCTTAAGAAAACTTGTTAATTTAGCAAGACAGAATTGAGAACTAAGATTCTAATGATGATCTGTTCCATATGAAAATGTTAGTAAAATGGAAAAGTGTTTGAACTTTCTCTTTGGTGAACATACACCTTACCATGAGCTTTGGAAGCAATAAAGCTATGATTTATTTATTGGTAGTGACAAAATGCAGAAATCTTTGTAGTTGGACTTACTGATGTAGCGTGAGGTTTAAGAGGAAACGACTTCTAAAGTATGCAGTTAAAACCTACAATAGCTCCTTTGTTGTTGTTCTCTTAAAACTTGATAAGGAGAATGTATTAATGCTGTTGTCTGATCTATGGTGTGGGTACTTGGAAAGGGTGGCAGCTCACCAGAGCTCAACACTTCAATTTGATTCAATTGTCTGTACAGAATTCAACGAGGAGGCTAGTTTGAGAAGTGTGAAGTGCAATACTGGTCTGGCCTTGCAGCTCATCACTGTGCCACATGCTCAGAGACACACACCCACTTTAAACCACAAATGTAAAAACGCGTTACATCATTCTTAAAATTCAGCCTAATGAACATTATTCTTTCTTTTAAAAGTGTGCTAGAAGTATTAACAAAGTAAATATTGTAAAGCTAAGCATTCATTTGGAAATGTCAGAACTCTTTGGGATTCATTTTACAAACAGGCAGTGAAGTCCAGCACTTAATACATGGCAACACCCTCACTGCTAAAACAACCTGCTGGCTTGGAAACCTGCTGTAGAGACCCTGAATTTTTAAAAACAAATAGCAAATATATATATCAAATATACATAATATATAATGTATATATATATATGATTCAGCAGAGGAGTAGCCTTGAAAGCTTTGTTCAACCCTTCGATGTTGAGGTACCTGATTTGGGCCACTTGGAGAGGGCTTTCACACACACACACCCTCACTCGTGCTTGGACCACTACTCCTTTGTGTTCCCAGTATGTGTTCAGAGGCAGTGCAAGGCCTCAGGGGATTTAGGTGCAAGCACATCTCTAATAAACACAACATGAAAAGTGGCTTGTCAGAAACTTTGAACTTGGACAACCTTAAATTTGTCTAGGAACGCATCTCCCTGAGATCAGACAGCCATGCTGCAAGCTCCCAAAGCTCCAATCAGAAACAAAAATAAACTTTTTTTTTTTTTTTTCCCCAGAAACAGCTATGATGTTTCAGCACAAAGCAAGCAATGAATTCTCCCTAACTTAATCAATAATTTTATCAAATAAGGAAAATATAATAAACAAAACATTTTTGCTGAGGCAAACTGTTACAGGAAGTGTTGGCTGGAAGTACTGAAATTTAGCCCAGTGGAATGTAGCCTAATATAGACTGCTATAGGGAAAACTGATAGGTGAACTGAACCACTGGTGTACATGCTGGGTCTGTTTACAGCACTGGTGCATTGTGATATACCATGTGTTAATAGCATTTTAAATAACTGTCTACTCTCTGCCACCAGCAGCAGCAGTCTTTACATTTCTGGAGGCCTCATAGGGAGGCTGCAATTTTTGTAAGAGTTCTGCAACAAAGACCTGTGCATCTGCAGCCATTCCAGTCCTGAAATCTATTAAGAACCATTCCCATGTAGCAAAATATTATTAAAAAAAAAAAAAAAAAAAAAAAAAAAGCCTGGTTAAAAGTATGTAGTTAGTGACAGCACTGCATATAACAGCAGTATAGTGATCTGAAAACATGGGCGTTCCCATTTGCGTAGAGATTTGATCCCCCAAAATGCATCTTTAATGACTAAAAGTTACTTCAGGAGTTCCTGCCTTTGCTGTTCTGCTGCGAATACTGTACAAAATTCTGCAAATACTCGACTGCCCCAGCTGCCCCACCTCCCAACTGCTTCACCTGCTACATCTGTTCCAATTGCTGCACCTCCTAACTGCACTTCATACTGAGTCAGAAGGACATACAGTTCTGCCCCTGATAGAACAAGAGGACCAAATTTGAAATGTTTTGCTATGTTTAATTAGAAGGAGGACTAGACAGTTTGAGTGTCTAATGCTGCCTTACTAAAGAACCAGCCTTATCTGTAAGACCATACAGAATTGTAACACAGACAGGGGAAGGGGGGGGGTAAGATAACCTAGGCCTGGAAGAGGTGCCTGTAAAAAATAGGTGCGGGACTCATGGTATGCACCTCTTTGGATGTGTAAATGACTTAGTTTAGTATGCATGGCTAAGTTGAAACAAGATAAGAAAGAAGGAGATGGTCCGAGCATGCACAAGAACATAGTGAGGAAGACTACCGATGACCACCAGAGACCCCCAGAAGACCACTAGTGGAAACAAATGCACATGCACCAGGAACATTTACGTATTTTAACAAATTACAGCAAATGATATAAATATGTTAATTATCTCTCAGAAATCTAATGAATAAGTGTGTTTTAATTATATATACTGTCTGTATCCTGGACAATTTAGCACACACACTAGGTGGAGTGATTCCCCGTGCATCTGGTGCTGCAATTAAAGAATGCCTGCTTTATAAACTCCAAATTGAGTTTTAGAGAGTTTCTTTGACTGACCTTTACTGTATCAAACTGGCACACCTCCCCAACTCTCCCAAATGCCACACCTGCCCCAGCTGCTCTACCGGCCATAATTGCTCCAACTTTGTTGTCCTCCATCAGCAGCACAGTCCAGGGCAAAGCTAAATGCCAGCTGGTTAAGTCAAGAAGAGGCAGCTCTGCAGCAAATAAGATCTGCATTTGTTACCCCTCGAAGCACAGTTGTATATTCAGGATTACATTAGGGCACCTGTGCCGTGTCCTGCTCTGCTCATGCTTATCCCATCTCAGTGCTCATGGAATGGGCAGTAAAGGTGCAGGGAGATGTCTGTGACATGTGAAGCAAAGGTCAGGAATAAACAGTTTCCTCGGGGCAGAGGGCTAGCATACTGGAACACAGAGGTGGTTTGTCAGGGTCAACCTAACTTAGTGCATTTATTAATTTTCTAAAAGAAACTGATAAAGTGACAGTGAGGTTAAAAGCATACTGAAGCAATTTAAGGAAGAGACCAAACAAACATCAGAGGCATTGCAATTATCTCCAGCTTAGATATTAGAAATGCAGGAATTTCAGAAATAAGGTTTTGTTGCTGTAAAATTTGGTCAAAGAAACTCTCTAAGACTCAAGTTGGAGGTTTGGAAAGCAGACATTCTTTAATTGTGGTGCCAGATGCACAAGAGATCACTCCGGCCAGTGTGTGTGCCAAAATGTCCAGACTACAGGGGTTATATACAATCAAACCATACATATTCATTAGATTTAAAAAATAGTTAACATATCCACACTATTTTCTGAAACTTGTTGAAGTATATTTCCACTGGTGGTCTTTCAGGTTCTTCCATTGCTCCTTCATAGGTCAACAGTCAATTTAGGCATGCATACTAAGTTAAGTTATTTACATGGCCAACGACATATGCATATCATGAGTTCCTCACCTAATCTTTTCAAACACATCCTCCAGGCCTAGGTCATCATTTACACATATAAAGTTTTTAAACTGCCTTCTACATAATTAAGCATAGCAAAGGTTTGGCCTGTCTGTTCATTAAACATTTCAGATTTGGCTCTATTATTCCATCAGGGAGAGAACCGTATGTACAAGTATTACTTATCAGTTTAGTTACGTTTACTTAGGATAAGTAAGCTGAGGTGTGGAAATTTAATGTAGAATGGATACAGTAACTTAAGATCAGAATATAATTACTTTAAAATCTACATTGGATTAAAAATTTTTTCCCCATTTTTAAGTTAAAGATGCTTTCATTGGGGTTGAACGCATAGAGCATTTGAAGAAGCTATGCAACAATATTTTTTCCTGGCTAAAAAAAATTAATGATGCTCCACACTATAGCTACAGGAGAATCCAATTTTAATAGATATCGGTACAGAAACTGCTGAAAGTTTTATACTGTATCAACAACACAGTCTTTTAGAAGTAATGTAGGCCTAAGTATCTGATTTCCCTTTGAAATGTCAACTAAAAGCTGCTGTTGAGGGGAAATTCAGGAATGGACCAATCCTCTGATTCAGCACGACAAGCTGTGCCTTTCTCCTCACCCTACCGCTCCTTCTATGTTGTGCTTCTGTGGCATAGCCACCAGTGGCCTTTCTTTAAGACCTTTTCTTTGAAGCATAGTAACCTTACCACACACATTTTTTTACAAATACACCTTATATGTGAGACAGTTTTCTTATACCATTTTCTTGAATTTTGGACATGAAGGTAACAAATCTTCATTAATACCCTCCCATCAAAAGCATGGGAGATCACAGACCTGTTTATTTCTTATAGCAAGAAAGGAATATTAGACCACATAATGTTACTTAAATTATGACACAAGAACATAGCATCAGAAGAAGCCTGTTTTGCAGTCTGGTTGTCTTTTTACATTTCACTAATTTGGAAAACTTTTTCAGTCTCACAAAAGAGATTGGCATATCTTTGGATATTGGCTTTTGTTAGTAACAAGCATGTTTGGACAGCTCCTTTTTCCTTAATTTATGTTGACCAAGGCTATTGTGAAAATAATAACTTCATTACACAGAATATAGTCACATTTGGAGATTATTTGTCATGAGGAATTTAAAAGAGCCTTCAATGTTATATGTGAGAGGAACCTAAATGACCATGAGAATATATATGGCACAGACATTTGTTGATAGACTTGGCTTCTATTCCTTGCTTTAAGTGAGGTAATACCCCTTAGTTTGAGCTTAGAGTTAATGTTAATATGTTTATCTAATCCTCTGAAAAACTCTGCTTCAAAGCATGGATGTTCAGACATCTTTAGACAAACTCCAAGGTAAATAGCCAGTCCCTGAGCGATGGCTTTCTACCATTGTATTCCTTGGATGCTGATACCCACACAAATGAACTGAACCGCCATTAATGTGGAACTCCTGGGAGAAGACAAGAGAGGGGACACAAAACTGCAGTGTCTTTAAGGAAGAGACATGGAGGTTGCTTTCCACAGCCTTGTTGACACAGTACCTCCCACTGAATGTGTGTTGGTAACCCAGGGTTAAAATGAGCTAGCATTGCCACATCAACACCATATGACTCTTCCCATTAGTGAATACCAGTTGATAATTTAATAGCCTGAAGAAGAGATGAAAAATGAGGCTAGGTGGTGGCAGCCAGCACATCTATTCAGCAGTAAATCTTTCTTCTTCAGTGGGTACTGGCTACTACACTCTTGTTTACAATGGCTTAATTCTGTTTGTATGTGAAAGCTCAAGAAAAAGAGGTGATGTGTTGGTATCCTAGCTAAGAGCAGGCTGCCTACCTCCATGGTGTGTCAAAACTAGGATTAAAAATCCCCTAAAGTTATTTGACCTGGAGGACATCATTGAGAAACAAAAGCAGACATCAGAAAAAACACTAGAGGGCTAATTTCACAATCTAATCTCCTTCCAGTCCTTGAGGAGAAAGATGTGAGCATGAGTCCCTTACTGGGGTTTTTGATGAACAGCTTTGAAAGGGTTTGCTTTAATTTGATGCGGAATCAATATACAGAATCATCTTAATTTCTTTAGGAATATGAACTTCGTGTTCATTTTTCTAACCCTCCACTGATGAGTGAACAGGGGGTTGAAAAGCACGGTGTAACCTTGTTGCAAAACTTTGCCAAGATGCCTGAAGCCATAACCAGGACTAATAAAATCACAGTTCAGATATGGCATCTAGCTTGAGGTTGCTGCTTTGACTCTTAACAGATTGTTTAGTTTCTGAAGAATCTGGATAAACGTCAGTTTGTGAAAAAAAAAAAAAAAAAAGGTTTTAGAAATAAATTTAAGTTTTTAGAAAAAGTTCTTAGAAAGAAATTAAAATAAAGAAAGTTTCTGAACTTTAAAGAGATAAAATGATTTTAAAAGTAGCACTGGCATGGAGGAATAAGACACTGATACAATACTTGCTGTATGTCATGATAATATTCCTTTGTGGTTTCCTCAGTGAGTATGGAATTATTCCTTCTCTTTCAGAATCCATACAAGACTTAGCCATGGCAATTACAGGCATCATTAACAAGATCTGAACAGCCTCTGACACACAGATCAACTTAGAAATAGAATGCTAAGGTAACATCTTGCCCCTATCCACATGAATAAAACCACCACACCTGCCTATACAGCTTTTTGACTATGCTACACATAATTTTCTATTCTATTCTATTCTGTTAATTCAGTGAAGTTAAAAATAAACAAAAATCTTCATAAAAGAGTGTTTTTATAAGTTTTCAAAATTTTACAGAAGTCACAGTTCCAATTCCCACATCTCAATGTGGGGAAAAATACAAAAAATGTTAAGAACATACTACTTCCTGGAAAGCTTCACTCAAACTATTGTGACAATTTCAGATTTCCCTCTTCAATAATCTCTTCTTGATGGAAAGTACTACACTTTGAGTATAGACAGAAGTTTTCATGAAGTTCCTAATACCCAAACACCTTTGGAGTCCCTCATTGTGTTCTAGTGAACAAGGAAATATTTAGAAGCTTCCAAAGCTGCCACAAACAAGCAAATAAATCAATAATGATGATCTCATTCTCTGGTAGCTCGAATTGCAAAATAAATTTAAAAGCTTAATTTATGGTCCAAGAATGAATAGAATTTTTTCTCAAAGGTACTGATAGAATTCATGTATTTAAATTTGTGTATCTAAGGACAGTTACACATGCTTGTAAGACCATGGTTTTCAAATATAGGTGCTTGGTATTGGTCCTCTGCATATTTATTTTGTCTACGGAAGAAAGAGATCAAACAGCTTTCACTGAAATGGGGAAATGTGAGTTTTAGGCAAAGGCTAAAGTTAGACAAGAGATTCAGCTATGGATGATCCACAGAAAAGGCGATGTAAGGAAGAGAGTTTCTTCTTCAAAATACATCTGTTAGCAGTTTCAAGATGGCAAGCAGAAATCATTAGGATTTCTACATTATGATCAGAGTGATGGGTTAAAAACCTCAAAGCCCTTACTTAATAGCTTTTGAATTTAATTTATTTTATTTTTAAGAATTTAAAATATAAACAGAGGAAAGAGAGAGAGGGAGGGAGAGAGACAGTAAAATGTTCAGATATAAAATTGTGTAGACTCCCTGTTTGACATTCATAATTACATTTTGAAATCCATTCCAGAGAAATATTTCCACTCATCTGAAACAAGATTCAGCAGGGATATGTTTAGGAATTGTATTTGAGTGTTTTACTGTGTCACCAGTTTATTTATTTATTTATTTATTTATTTATTTATTTATTTATTTATTTATTGTTAAATGAATTAATCCATTTCTCATCTGGCTAATCTTAAAGGAGGAAGTGTGAGGGTTTTTATGTCTTTTACCTTATTCTATGTGTATCACTGAATGTTCTAATTGGATGTGTTTCACTGAGTAATACAGAGCTGAGTTAGAAATGGATTAGTCACGTTGAAAATGCTGTCCAAGAAAAGGATGTAAGATTTCAATTTTAACATAATTATGAATATTTTTAAAGAGAAGTATTCTAAAAGTACATTATAAACAGGTGTCCATTCACAGTTAGTCACTGTGGATAAGTCTTATCCCTGCTCATTTAAATAAGTTCTGTAATCATTGCTAGCAGAAGTATATCTTTTTAGGAACTTATGAAACAAACTGTGACCCATTTGAATTAAATGGACAAGAGCAAGCTTTAATAAGTGGATTTTGTTCCCTTCTTTCATTTCCATGAAGACCATGAAAAATTGGACCAAAATACTTGGCTGCTTCTTTTAGCTAGATTTCTAACCATGGCTTGGGTAAACAACACTTATTACTAGACAATAGCCTGAAGCTATAAAAATGAATTGCTCAATAGTTTTATTTGAGGTCAAAAATAAAAAAAGAAAACAAACAAACAAAATAAATAATAAAAATAAATTACCTAAATGGATTTTGGGGTCAGGCCACTTGGAAAAAGCACAGAATTGGCTTTGTCCAAGTTATAGAGTAATATGTAACATGTCTAAAGTCTCTCTTCTTACAAATCTAGATTTTTACAAACCTCTGTTAAATAAATGCTCTGTTTAAATCACAGAAGGAATAATGCCATTTAAAAAATAACAACTTAAAAAAGCAATTGTGAAGATTCTTAATGCAATTTATGTTGCTTTAAAGTAGGATTCATCTCATCTAAGTTTCACCATCTGAAAACAGGTGTTTGTCTCAGCTAGACTCTCTTTGGACACTTGATGAAGGAACTTTGAAAATCATAGAGGCAATTCAGTCTACTGACATGTGATGAATATCTGTGGCAACAGACCATGAGGGGAATCCACAAAGGGCAGTTTGGATAGGATGACTAGCATTTTAGACTAAGCAAAAAGAACCCTTTTCTCTATACAGGCAAGAAGAATCTGCTTTAAGGTGTCAAATAGTGCCCAGTGATGAACTAACCTGATCAATTTAGCTTGAAGTGGATGAGGGAGCACTCATGTGGACTTTTCCCCTAGGAAATCTTTAAGGACAGTAACCTCCCAAAATGAAATGAGTAGCTGCTAGCAAGACATACTAACCTCTTCAACACTCATCCTCTGCTCTAGAAGAGAAAAAGTGATCACAGCCGTTGAGTAATGGAAGGTAAAAGGAACTCATAGGTAAAAAGTCAAAAGTTCATCTGTTCAATGGAACAGATCGTATGATTGTAACTTTCCTAAATGTGCTTTGCCTGCTTGTGCAAGAAGTTGCTGATGAGAGAGAGAAATTATGTCACAACCCTTGGTGTAGTCAACATTACTCACCCACATTTGTTTTCGTCTTAATTTTTCATAATATTTATTTGTGTTTCTGAGAGAAGATTCTTTTCAAGAAAGAATGATGAGGAAAAACCAGTCATGGTGTCAAGGGAGAAAAAAATGCTAATTACTCTCTTTAAAGTCCCAATGAATAACATCAAAGTTATCTTTTTTTTTTTTTTTTTAATTTTCATAGCTTCATGAATGATTTAATGGTGGCTGTAGTCTACTGAATTGTATTAGGTAATTTTGCCATATATAATGCTAGTATTTGAGGTTTGATAAAGTTTATAACATATCTTACACTAACTTCTATCTGGGAAATTCTCATTGGTAGTGTGAATTCTGCAGTGAAATACTAACCTTATTTTTTTACTTTTTATTTTACTTTTTTTTTTTTTTTTTTTTTTTTTTTAAGAACAAATAAGTTTTAGACAAAAAAGAGATAAAAACTGTATTGGAACTAGATGTTCATAATGAGCTTTGGTCCCTGGAAAAAAAAGGAGAGTAAAAATGTGTAAACTCCCTTCCTTCATGTTAACAACTCTTGAATAAGTTATCATCATCAGGCTAAGAAAAGATAGAAAAGAAAATCCTGAAAAAGGATGAATGGAGACATCTGGGAGCACTGAGGCAATACCATGAGGCAACAAAGCTGATGAAGGATCTAGAGAACAAGTCTTATGAGAAGTGGTTGAGGGAATTGGGGTTATTTAGCCTCAAGTAAAGGAGGCTCAGGGGAGACCTTATCAATCTCTACAACTACCTCAAAGGAGGTTGTAGCAGGGTGAGGGTCAGTCTCTTCTCCCAGACAACAAGTGATAGGATAAGAGGAAATGGCTTTAAGTTGCACCAGGAAAGCTGGGAGGGAAGGGAAGGTGGTAGACTGGATATTAGGAAAAATTTCTTCACTGGAAGTGTTGTGAAATATTAAAACAGGCCGCCCAGGAAGTTATTGAGTCACCATCCCTGGAGATATTCAAAAGATGTGTAAATGTGGTGCTTAGGGACATGGTTTAGGATTAGACGGCTGTGTTAAGTTAATGGTTGGACCTGATGATCTGAGAGGTCTTTTTGAACTTGAATGATTCTACGATTCTATAGCAAAGTTTGCAGTTATTGCTACTGCAGGTAAGAAAGAAAATGATTCCATTATCAATATACTGGTGTAATACATGCATCAGAGAATAATTTTCTAGAGAAAAAGTCACTCTTTTTTTTACTGCATTTTTTTTTTTAATTTTTCTTTTAAGTGCAGTAACAACACATTATCTCACTAGAGTAAAAACAGGCCAACACCTGATGTTCTCAAACTGGAAAGTGAAAGGAAGGGATTTTCTTGCCACTTGCTGATTTTTTATTTTTTTATTTAATGGAACAAAACAAAAACTGTTCTCCAAGTTTCACCGGAGGGAATAAAAGTAGAAAAAAAGGGAAAATCAATTTTCTCTGTGTTCTTGCCCTCTCACCCACATACTAAATAAAGGAAAACTAAAGAAAGACAGGTCTAAATCATTGGGGAAAAGCATCAAAGCCAAAACAAAATCTTCTGATTGAACTGAAATGTTGCCATTTCCCCTTCACTTTCTGGAACACTTAGGAATGAATTTTTTGGTGTCAGTGGTGGTGATGTTCTGTTTTTCTTTGTTTGTTTGCTTGCTTGTAGAGAGCAAAAGTGGCAGGAATCTGGAGGGAATGTTCTATCCTTGGTAGCCACAAGCTTGATATGAGCCATGGGGGAACCACAGGTAGAGAATAGAGAGGAAGCTGTGCACTCAATTTAGCATATGTCTCCACACATGCTAATAGGATCTATGATTTTACACAGGCAGCCCTTCTCTGAGGTACAGTGGATAAGGAAGGATAAGATGGGAAAGAGCATGAAAGTCCATCTGATGCCTGTGCTGGCTAATTAACTGACTAGCCAGCAGTATGAAGGACATAGTTTATGAACAAGCTGTGTGAGGCAAATACATTCATTGTGTTAACAAAGTTAAGGGTGTTCATTTGCTAAGAGAGTCTGTTCAAGAACTGTAAATCTCTCTGATGATAATACAGTTTAGTGGGCATCTAGAAAAGCAGTAAGATGCTGTTAAGAAGAGCTTTGCCAGGAAGAGGTAAGTGTGGGTTGAAGCAAATCTGTTGTAATGACACACAAAAATGGATCTTTAATTGATAGTTCATACTTAACTCATGAAAGCTAATCAAAAGTCATGTGGGCTAGGGAGCCTGGACCCCCAGTGTACTGAAAGCCCTATCACAGAAGGTATCTCACAAAAGTCTTCCAGTACAAAGACAGGTGTTACATAAAGATGGAGAATTATTTGTAAGAGATCTGAAAGTGAATTTGATGGAAAGAGTTTTTGCATAATTTTGAAATTAGTAATGATATCGTGGCCTTTCCCATGGTATAAGCCTGAGAAATTGGCTTGTTTGTTAAATCTACTCAAACAGGAGAGGATAAAGTATACTTTCACATGCAAAACCAGTTTTGAATAACAACTTTCACATGCAAAAACAGTTTCAAATAACAAATCTGAATTATTAGGGCTCATCAAACATCTTTCCTGAACATGTGCAAGAGCAGAGAGATGCTAGGTGTCCTGCCCTGCTGCTCCCTTTTCCCTGGTCCTCTGCTGCAGTCAGATGCATGTGAAGAACACACATGGTCAGAAAGAAAGGCTCCATGTTGGGCAGAGTTGAGAGGTGCTCTTAGATCTGGCAACATTATGGTGGTACAGCGTGAAACAGGATCAGTAGCTTTAATATAATCATAATCCCTACATTTTCCCTTGCAGCACGAGAGTCTGATAATACTCAGTGCTTGCTGAGCTTTCCCGGTTTGGCCACAGAGCATGCAAGGTTTATGTGAATCACTGTCAGAGGGCAAGTATAAATTGTGATAAGTAGCCTATATGTAAAAGCAGTATTTCTGCATCAAGTAATAATGCTGTGTTTCCTGGGAAATGAATGGTTGAAATCTATCCCTTGTCACACAGTAACACACACAATAAATGTAATTTTAAATCCATTATAATGCTGTCAAATACATTAAACAAAAATATACAGTGGATTTATCTACCAGAAGATTTACGGATTTCCTGAGTGGTACATCATTATCGGAACTGTCAATTTGAAAATAAAAATTGTCAAACCATCACTGGAACATAATAAAAGCTGTGACAGAAATACACAATAGCTACCAAGTTTTTTAAAAATAAAACCTTCAAAAAAACCACTCCACACACAATTATCACCTCTGTAGACTGCCAAGGAAGCAGTAAAGTACTGAAGGATACCAAAAAGCGAAGTGCAGTATCCAGCATATTTAACACCAGCACTGCACCGATTACTACATGTAAGCACCATTGAAGAGCAGAGTGTTGTGCTTTTAATGATGGAATCCAAAGAGGCTTACATACAAAAGAGATAAAGTCCCAGCCAAAAGATGATCTTTTGTTCTCACATTATTTTGTCTCAGATTTGCACCCCTTGCTGGGCTTCTGACTAGTCAGCCTTAGACATCTTTGCCTCCTTATTTGAGCTGAGAGAAGGGCAAGAAGTAGCTTTGTCACAGTCTGCAAGTAATTATAAAACAAAAGGTATCTTTCACATAGCTTTAGGTGAGCTTTCCCTACCTGAAAGCTTGCCAGGCTGATGTGTTCAAATCCCAGGAAGCCAGTTCCATACATTACTTTAACTTCAGAACAGTACAATTCCATTTTTTTCTTCCACATTCTTTACGATTCCTCCACCACATTATTTCCTGCCAGACACAAGCTTATATTGTGATGCTGTCCCACAACCCTAGGACTGTTGCTCCCAGATTTAAGCACACTTTTCCTCATCTCCCAAATATTGCAGTTTCTCTAGATTTATGAATTAACCCTCTGAGTACATCTGGTAATCAATAGCATACAGACACATAGCCAACATAAGTGATTCTATACGATTACTCTGAAATCTGTCAGAAAAATGATATATACAGTCCTGTTGCATTTCTCTAACTCATGTTCTTCACCATGCCTGGTCATTCTTTGAAGAGGATTTTCTTTGGTTCTCCAGTGAGGATTTTTAAAGGAACATAGTATCCTTCATTTTGACTTTTTTTTTTTTTCTTTGCTTCACACAAGCTCTCTTTCACAAGTAGTTCACCACCTATCTCATTCACTAGCTAAGTCAGATCCACTTGCAACAAAAGCATGCCTCTCCTTTCTTCCCAGGAGACTGTGCCCCTTATAACGTGTTTTTTTGTTTTGTTTTGTTTGTTTGTTTGTTTGTTT
Source organism: Aythya ferina (assembly GCF_964211825.1). NCBI lineage: Eukaryota > Metazoa > Chordata > Aves > Anseriformes > Anatidae > Aythya > Aythya ferina. Next base: position 64,624,260 of record NC_140300.1, on the reverse strand, counting down.
TTTGGTTTGTTTGTTTTGTTTTGTTTTGTTTTTCCCCATTGCATTTTTAAGATGCTACACCAACAGCTGTTTACAAGGAAGTTCTTGTGCTACAACACCGTTCCCTTTCAGGGTAGGGCTGGGGTTTCTCTCTGCTGTTACCATCTCAGTGCTTCACTGGGCTTCTCCTTGGAGGAGAGTCATTTACTCCATTATTCTTCATGTTAATTATATGTCAACTCTCAAAATTTCATTGACCACAGAAGTGAAAGATAACAGGGAAAGCAGACAGTGTTTCTCATACAAAATGAGAGTTTACAGTTTCACATCTAGAAGCATAAAGAGACCTGAAGAGGTGGCTTATTCACAGGTCAGTAGGAACCATAATAAACTCCAATATCTGATAACTGAAGCAGGACTATATCTCAGATTGAAAGGAACCCTTGATTTATACAGGAAGAGCAGTTAACCATTGAAATGATTTGGCAGGGGCCATGATATCTGTGTCATTTGAAATCTTCATAACAATCTTGTGAGCCCTGAAAGACCTGATAATGCTTAGAGGAGTTTAATGCAGCATGTGCATCCTCTTCTCAGGCTTGTAGTGAGAAACGGGCCGGACTGATGGTCAGAATATTTACTGACCTAAAGAACAGACGCTTTAATTGATGGATAGATATGATGGCAACAATTTCTGTTGAGTCAGTATTTCCTCGAGAGTTTGGCAATCTCGATATGAAGATTTTCTGGGGCAGACACATTCTGCAGCAGAGCCAGGGACGGCAGCGGGCATAGCTTTTTGTTTTTTTAGGGCTTTTTTCCTGCCCTGAGGCCCCTCGAGGCAGCCGAGGGAGCCACCAGGGCCTGGCAGCCCTTGTGAGGGTGGCTGAGGAGGCACAGGCGGGGCTGGCAGCACCTTCTGCCCAGGCCTATGGAGCCAGGCCATACAGACAGCAACCCTAGCCATGGTCACCACCAGCTGGCAAACACTCAATAAAGCATTCGCCAAAAAGACTGTGGTGACACAGACCGGGTGCCTGCCCCAAGATGCAGCAGTTCAGGCTCCAGGCTGCAGGGTGTGCCTGAGCCAGCCGCTACCAATGGAGGCTGACAGAGATACTGCCTGCATGAGGTGAAAGCAGGTGGAGGATCGGAGCAGCCTGGTGGCAGAGCTCAAGGAGGAGGTGGAGAGATTAAGGAGGTTTTTTTAGGGTACTAAAAAAAAAAAAAAAAAAAAAAAAAAAAAGTTATGGTTAGGGTTAACACTCAAGCTAAAATGCTGTGTCTGTGTTTGAGTTGGGGTTGTGCCTTGGTGAGTGTAGGGGTAGTTTTTAAGTTGGTGCAGCAGAAGGCCAGGTTTCAATGTCCTGTAGTGTATTTTGACCCATCAGCACAGCCTTCTGGTTTTTAGATAGCCTACTCAAGTGCCTGATTTCTCCTGCGAGTCATGTTATTACACTGAATTGATTTTTTTATTTATTTTTTTTTGGTGTGTAACCTGTTAGATCAGTCTATAGTGCTTCTTCACCACTGCTCCTTCTTGGTCACTCTTGTTCCCTGTATTGTGGGGTCCCTTCCATGGGATGCCATCCTTCCCAAACTGATCCAGCGTGGGCTTCCCACAGGCAGCAGCTCTTCCAGAACTGCTCCAGATATGGGTCCGTACCACGGGGTCCATCCCTCAGGAGCAAACTGCTCCAACCTGGGTCCCCCACAGGCAGCACCTCGCCCCAGGCCCCCTGCTCCTGCATGGTCTCCTCTCCACGGGCTGCAGCTCTGGTCTAGAACCTGCTCCGGCAGGGGTCTTCCACAGCCCGTAGCCTCCATCAATGCAGGGCCACCTGCTCCACCATGGTCTCCTCCACAGGTTGCAGCATGAACCCCTGCTCCCCCATGGTACTCCTTGGGCTGCAAGGGGACATCCTGCTTCACCTTGGGCCTCACCACAGGCCACAGGGGACTTCTGCTCCGGCACCTGGAGCACCTCTCCCCCTTCTTTCTTCACTGACCTTGGTGCCTGCAAGGCTGTTCCTCACTCCTCTCACTCTCCCAGCTGCTGTGTGGCACAGCATTTTTTTTCCCTGTCTTAAATCTGATCTCACAGAGGTGCAAAACAACATCGCTTATTGACTCGGCTCTGGTCAGCAGTGGGGCCCTTACCTAACATGGGGCAGCTTCTAGATTCTTCTCACAGAAGCTACCCCTATGGCCCCCTGCTACCAAAACCTTGCCATGTAAACCCACTACACTTAGGAAGCTCAACTTCAAAATCTGTTCCTTCTTCTGACTGAGTATGATCTGTTGTCCTCAGAAATCTAGAGAACCCAGACGCAGTTGCTGCTAGAAATAGCAATCAGGGACAAGGCCTGTTCAGTCTTTCTAGGCATCTTGGTGCAAATCCAACCATTATTTTGAGATAGAACTGGGGGAAACATATGGGGGAAACATGGACACACATTGAGGGTGGTCATACCAGGGGGGACACACTGTGCAGGGCCAGCTGTGGGTAGTGGTCAAGCAGGACCGGAGCTCCCCGTACAGTGTGGACATCGCAATGCGGGGCGCTGGGAGCGGCTGTGCGGCTCCTGCTGTGGGGTGAGGAGGAGCAGACCTCAGCCGATCCCAGCACTATGCTTTGGGTGTTTTGGGGGGTACAGAGCACTTCTCGTAGACTTTGTGTTGAAATTAAAGGTGGGTGCCATGCCGCTGGGTAGCACCTGCATCCTTTGTGCCACCCTGTGTGGTGTAAGCGAGCATCAGTCCCAGGACACCCTGAGATCCTGGGACACCCTGCGGTCCCAAGTCCATCTTGCACCCATCAAGGAGATACAAAATGCTCATTCAACAGCTTTATTGGGGAGCACTGCAATGGCCAGTGCCCACAAGGGTGGTATGCCTGCTCCCCTTCAGCACCTGGTTATGAGTGGAGCAGAGAGGTTATGCGGAGGTGAGGAATAGGAAGGTCCGGGATGCTCAGAGGTGGGCGCGGGGTCTCTTGTCTCTCGCTGGCAGCTCAGTGGCACTGCAGGTAGTGGGGGCCTGAAGGAGCTGCAAGTCCTGTTCTGATGAGCCGGGCTCGGGGCTGGTGATGGGATAGGAGCTGTCAGGGCTGTGCTGCCTCATCAGGGCTCGCTGTGGGTGAGAAAAGCACCAGGGGGTGAGCAGCACGGGGGAGGTGTCACAGCCCATGCTGTGGGTCTCTGTGTGGAGCTGGGGACCCAGGGACAGGGAGAACCTATGATGTTAGGAGCACATGGGGACATGCAATGGCAGGGACCCCAAAATGCATGATGTGGGGCTGATGGGGACATGGGGCTGATGGGGACACGGAATGGTAGGGACACTAGTACCCATGATATGCGGCTGATGGGGAAATGGAGAACATGGGGCCCTGAGGAACCCAGAACACCCATAATATGGGATTCAGGGAGCATGAGGGACCTGCAGCACCCATGACGTGGAGCACCAGGGGACATGGAGCACCAGTGGACATGGAGCACCAGGCACCTGGAGCACCCAGGCACTTGCAACCCCCGGGGGACCCAAAGCGCCCTGGACCCTGTGCCATCCCCTTGCCCCACAGTGGTACCTTGGCATGGGGTGAGGCAGACGCTCCCCTGTGCATGCTCTGCTCCTAGCTGCCACCTGGCCCTGCCACCGGGAGGGGACGGTGGCCCCAACACAATCAGGTTACTTGAAACCGTGTTCATCTTGGGGCGTTGTGAGTGCTGTGCTGCCCGGTGCCAGCTCCCATAGTGGCAGGGGATGGGGTGGCAGGCACCGTGCTGGCTCTCCTCACCCAGGCTGAGGTTGTCCATCTGGGTGGTGGCTGTCTGTGCACTGCAAGAACCATACTTCTCTGGTGGGAATGCGATGCCTTCTTCCACAGTAGGAGTGACGGTGGCACCAGCAGCATCCTCGCGGGACGCCTGGGCAGCTTGCTGGCACAGCTGGTAGTACTGGGTGGCCTGGAAGCTGGACTCCAGCTGCCTCATGGAGATGAACGGGTGCTTGAGGGCAGTGCTGGGCGTGATCCTCTCATGTGAGTCCCAGGTGAGCATCCTCTGCACCAGCTCCACCATCCCGTGCAGGTCACAGCGTTCGGCCAGCGCCTCCTGCTCGGCGCCAAGCAGCGGTCGCATGTTGACTGCCACCATCTGCTCCAGCGAGGAGAGGATGTATCTCCTCCGCCCCACCGTCACCTTTGCCCCAACCACAGCCACCTCCGGCTTCAGCTGCCAAGCTCCAGCCGGATCTGGTGCCCGCCGGAAAAAGCGCTGAGCTTTGCGGGCAGTGCATAGCAGCCTCCCCGGCGGCAAACCCTGCGTCTTGCAGATGTAGCGGACCTGCTCGTCCTCATTTCTGCCTGGATAGAGCGGCCTGCCCAGGTGGAGCTCGGCCACCACGCAGCCCAAGGACCACATGTCCATCTTCTCGCAGAAGGGCAGCCCCAGCAGGATTTCGGGCGCCCGGTAGAAGCGGGTCTGGATGTAGGGCTCCTTGATGAAGCACGCCTCGCTGAAGATGCAGGCCGAGCCAAAGTCCACCAGCTTCACACGGAAAGGGTGACGCGCATGGTCCACCAGCATGATGTTCTCCGGCTTCAGGTCAGCGTGGATGATGGCGAGCTCCTTCAGCTTGGCCAACGCCACCAGCACCTGCGCCACGATGGTGCGGATGTGCCGCACGGGCAGTGGCGAGAAGTTGTTCTTCTTCTGGAATTCAAAGAGGCTTTGCTCCAGCAGCTCGAAGACCAGGTAGGTGCAGGCACTGTCCTGAAAAGACTCAAGGAAGCGGACGATGTGCGCTGCCTCCGTGTCCACTGCCTGCAGTGCCCGCAGCACCTTCACCTCATTCCAGGCGCTCTGGCCTTGGTTGCCTTCATTCCTCAAGATCTTAATGGCAACCATCTCTCCTGTGCTCTTCCGACAGCTCCTGGCCACCTCCCCGAAGGACCCCTTACCCACCATGTCCACAATATCGTAGAGCTCGCCACCCACCACCAACGTCATTATGGCTGGGGAGGGGACGGGGTTGGACAGGGACAGACAGGATCGTCGCCATGATGCTCCCTCGGGGACCCAATTCTGGGCCATGGTTCTGTCGCTGTTTCACTGGGCCAATGGCCGTTCCCATGGCCACCACCACACACCTCCCCACCCCCCGCCCTCCAGCTCCACCCATGGATGTGCTCAGGACCAGTTCTCACACTGACTTTTATTCCAGCAGCACCAAGCTTTGGTGAGCAAAAGCCCATGGCAGTGTCAGCACCAGCACCCACTGTGCAGGAAACTGGGGAGGGGTGTGAGAAAAATCTCAATAATTTTCTTCTGACAGGTCCCCCATTGGTCTGACTGCAGGTAATTTTCTTATTTATCTTAGGATATACTACACAACTCCTGCATACTTGTTCAGCCACAGGAGGCCTCCAGTGTGCCCGAGAGAGCACTAGAGAGCCCTGCGAGGCCTCCAGAGGCCATTAGATTCCTGGAAGAGTCCTAATTTTGCCTCTAGGGTGCAAGAGGAGGCTTGTAGGGAACCTTAGTGTGCCCTGGGAGACCTCTAGGGTATCCAAGAGGACACAGGGTGTCACTGGGAGGCTTTCCAGGGGAGCTAGAGGGCACTGGGTAGCCCTCAAGTGCCTGATTTCTCCTGTGAGCCATGTTATTACATGGAATTGATTATTTTTTTTGGCATGTAATCTGTTATGCTCCTAGATTATTTTTGCCTATGTAAAGAAAGGTTTGAGCTAATTTCAGCTGAAATAGTTTCAGTTACTTGCTTGGTCATAGTGTCCTTTCAATATTCAAAGCTGAAGCAAAAGCACGGGAATTGTTGCTTCCAGAAACAGCCCAGTTCTCTTATCTGCACCCTGTTGAGCTAAGCCAGATAAAATACTACTACTACTACTAATAATAATCAATAAGTCAATAAATCAACCAATAAACACACACAGCTGTTGCTCCTCCTGCTATCTTTCTCCCTTTTGCTTTTTCCCTCCCCTTTCCCAGGTGATTGGGATGGGTGTCAGGTGGGGCTGATGGTATATGAGCCACAGGCATCTCATCAGAGAGCTCTTTGTGCTCTTTAGGATAAGTGCTTTGTTTTTCCTTCAGTCAGTTACAGGGATATTTAGGTGGGTCAGAGCCTATGGACTAATGCGTTTCCAAGTTGAGAGAGGTAAGCACATCTTTTTGAGGTAACAACTAGTAGGATCTTTTAGACTAAAGCAATCTATGTAGTAGTAGGTGCATGTATTGTATGCAGATCCCCTTCAGGTAATTCTTATAGCCTGTTTACAGATAGGATGGCAATGTTACTTCATGTGTTTGCTTTGTGGTTCTAGTCATGTGTTTGCTTTGTGGTTCTAGGTCTCATCTGATTTTTGCAGAATTATGGGGCTTACTGTGAATGTGACTTTGTCTTAACCTGTATGTCAAATGTTATCAAAGTTACAACCTTGGTGGTAAAGTGATGGAGCAGGGTTTAGGGGAAAAAATATATTCTCCGAATTCCACGTGCCAGAATGTATCTGAAACCAGCAGTGGTAGGCATGTAAGGTGTAGTTTTTTTTGGAGTTAGGGACAGTTAGTTATATCTTTGGAGATTTTTTTATGTTGTTTTGCTGGCTGTAGAGTCTTTAGACCTTGTAGCCATCTAGATTTTAAGTGTTTGGAATTCACTTAATAGAGGGATATTTAGCAGAGGTTGCTGGCCAACTTGTTTTTGCAACATGGTGGGGTATGCTCCTGCTTTTGGATTATATTTTAATCTCTAGACATTTAAAGCCATTTGTGTAACACTCCAGAGGATTCACAAAGAGCTTTAGTATGCACCAGAAGGGGTTTGACCACATAGGTGCAGTATTACCAAGAGACTGAGCAGGGTCACCTTTTTTTAGCTGTAAAGTCTGTGATTACCCCTGCTGGGGCTGCTGTGCATTCATGGCCTGTTAGCATTTGTGGCCCTGAGGGTTGTTTTTTTATTTTCTGGCTCTGTTCTCTGTGCTTGAGTCCTCTGTCGATGACTGAGAGACTCCTGTCTTCACAGGAATATTTTTTTGATCATGGGGAGGTTTATGTGGCACCTGACCTGATGGCTGCTGATGGGTCCCACCTGTACCAAAGGGGGAAATGTACTCCAGCCCAGGAACTGATAGGGCTCACTGAGAAGGCTTTAAACTAGGTATGAAGAGGGATGGGGGGAAATAAGACTTGATAGAGATGAACCTGGGGGAGCAGTCCCAGGGTTGAGGGTGAGGGCAATGATGTGACTGTAGTGTATCTACACCAATGCACCCTGCATGGGCAACAAACAGGAGGAGCTGGAAGCTGTTGTGCAGCAGGCAAGCTATGACCTAGCCACTGTCACTGAAACATGGTGGGACCACACTGACTCAAGTGCTGCAATGGATGGCTACAAGCCCTTCAGAAGGGACAGGCATATAGGGAGGGGTGGTGGTGGTATGGCTTTCTAAAATATGCTGCTTAGGGTCATTGTGAGTGACATTGTGAGTGACATTGGTAGTGGGGTTATTGTTGGACTAGATAATCCTGAAGGTCTTTTTCAACCTGAATGATTGCATGATTCAAACTCTAGAATGTAACAAAGTTAAATGATATTCTCTCCTCTGAATTCCCTGCCTTGAGGATCAGGAGTTTAGAAGCCATCTGCACTGGCTTTAATGAAACCTAGTGAGAAGTTTAAAGGTCTGTGAAACAAAATAAAGTGAAGTTACTATAGCTTAGCAATTGCACTGTGGTTTAGATTAATGCATTCTGGATAACATTTGCTGGTGGTAAAGGATGCTGGTATAGTCAGCTCCTGTAGGCCAGCTGATGCATGATACATCATTAAGTTGTGTTAAGTCACTTGTGCATCTTCACACTAAGCTTTTTCTAGCTCTTGGTGTATCCTAGATTAATAATACAAAAATGATCCTAGTCTGCAACAATATACCTTTTATTTGATTGCAATTTTCTTTAGCTTTGTAAAACTTTACTCAGTTTCTTAATACCATGTGTTATTAGTAACCTCCTTAAGTTATGGTGCTCTATAGACTGCTTTGAGCTGATGCCCAGAATGTCCTTGGCTGGACAGATTATTTGCTGTTGCTGGACCTGTATCCCAGACATACAATCCAGTGTATTTCACACTGTTACCTGTACAATATAATTTATGAACTTCACTTTACAGATGGTAAATTGAAGTGATGAAGTGGTAGTCAGTGGGACTTTCATGAACCCAGCGCACTTACTCTTGCTTCAAAAAGGGAAACTTCAGTAGCTCTGGTAATTGAATCAAACTCTCTCAAGCAGAAACACCACTGAAGCCATAGGAGCACCCTTGCTTTTGTCACTTCTCCTTTTGCACAGGAAAACCCAAAAGCTGAAGCGCTTTTTGTAATACCAACATAATGTGGCTTTATTTGCACATTGTTGTCCTATCACTTTTGAAATCCTGGCAGACAGTGATAGGCATCCTGCTTTGGCTGTGTACATCTGGTCACCCTCGAATGGAGCCAGTGATGCTAATTAATTCTAGCAGTACACAACGCCTTGTTCTGTTCTGTCATAATTCATTGAAGGCGGTGAAAGCTATACCCCTCTCTGTGAGGTTTCAAGCAAGCACGTGATTGGAATACTACTTCATGTGTATTCCACATTTTTCTTTAGCCTTGATTTACCTCAAATAAAAGTTCAATTCAGATGAAAAGTTCAAGCAGATGAATTTAGCCTGCTGAATAGGCCTTTAACTACAAGGAAAGATTACTATTTAATGAAAACAACATGAATTTTGTTTGTTACATTTTAACTAAAAAAAATAGTTTAAACTGAAAAATAACAACCTAAAAATAAGTAAACTAACCAAAAATGAACTGTCTTCACTCTCTTCACCCTCCACCCCTCTGCACCAAAACCAAAAAAAAAAACAATAATAAATAAAAATAAAAATCAGAGCCAAGTACCTTTCAGTTCCCATGAGATTTAAATGCCTAATAGCTTTAAGTGCCTTTGAAAATAACTGGATTAATGGCAATGCTGTTTTAATAATAGTGGCAGCAAATACCTCACACCAGCAGAGATAGTCTTGGGTTAAAGTGACATATTCAGCACAGATCTCTATTTAGCTTCTTCCAACACTAGATTCATTTCCATACCAGATTGTTGCATAACATGCTTCTAAAAGAAAAGTACACCTATTGGACTTCATAGCTGGATAGAAAGACATTGCTAAGTGAAAACATTATTTCAATGATAACAACAATCTACCAGAATATTTGGGGGTGGGAAGGCAACAGATGACAGAGAGGACTGGTTAAACACACCCACATTCATTTGTGTGCACACCAGATCCAGTTATTAAAGTCAATTAACTGGCTTCTTAATTTTTCCTGTTGGATATCACCAAATATTGTGGTGGCAGCAGCAAGAGAAGGGTGACTAATAACTCAACAGTAATTTCCCTAGTGCCTGTAAATAACAAACATTGTTAGCAAATGAGTGATGGAGGTCAATGGGCCATACAGTCATTAGATGGTTTAATGATATGCTGCAGGTTATCTCAGGGCACAGTGCACTAACGACATTCTCAGCCTTCCCTGCAGCAAATAACCTCTGCAACCTGAGATAAGCAGTCACACTGCGCAATACAATATAATAGAAAACGACCCCAATGAGAAATTTCTCTTCTGTTTGACATTTAATGTTCTAGCATCCATCAAAATCTGTCCTGAAAAGAGTGCTGTCCTTCTTAAATCTGTTTTTGTTAATTGAGAAGCTCATAAAGGGTGGAAACCAAATGTCCTCAGACTTGTGGCTTATGGGTAAAGAGGTAATCAAGTCAGTTGGAGAAGAATGCCCAGCATGTAGCATTTTGTTTTCCTTTCCTGGCAGTTGCTTGGTCCTTGAAAAGACGTAGTTCAAGGAGAAGTATAAACAGTATGGTCTGTTTTGTGCTGGAGGTTATACTGAAAGGTCATAGCAGACCCTGTAGTCTTGAAGACTTTGACTTCATGAAATCTGTTGGGTCACTTCTCAGTGGTACATTTTTGGAGTAATATGGTAATCCAAGTTACCATGGATTTGGGACTAGCATGTTAGGTTGGTATAAAATGGCAAATTAACTTCAGCGCTACCACAGAATTGAAGGGAACCTAATAGCAGGTGCCAGGTAATCAGCCATGGTGCGGAAGGAGTGATTTATTTGGATCTGACTGTAGCTTCAGAAACACCATACTGTGTACATAGACCCTGTTTTGCTTGAACCAGAAGAGCACATACAGCATTCACTCTTTGTTGCCCCTTCTATGTCAGTACAGAAAGGTGGCAGATCAGCCTCTTGATTTCTGTGGATGGGAGAAGGTAAAACTAGAGGTGCAAGTCTATGTGAAACGAAGACCTGAATAACACTAGCAAAAAAAAAAAAAAAAAAGACAAGCAGTCCCAGACTTGGAGTTTCTAAGGAGAGAAGCTAAAGATGAAACAAACGATTCACTTGAATTCCTTTATGACAAGGACATTTAAGAAGAGGCAATATACCTACTGTTTGATTAAAGTAAGTTAAATATTTAAATATTTCATAAAGTAATTTTTATTCAGAGTTAACAATACTGTAATTTAAAAGGAAAAAATGCATTAGAAAAGAGGGTCTGAGAAAACAAACAAAAGGGAGTGGAGACTGATGAGCCACTGCATTAGTTACAGGAATTCCCTTTCTCTAGCAAGGTCATGCACTGGAAGCCACTTCATATGATCTGTATTGCCTGTTACTCTATTCCTTTTTAATCTGGTGATTAGTTAATCTATAACTGACATAGTTTGCCTTCTTACCTGTTGTTGCTGCCTGACCACCCAGAAGTAGTAGACATGCAGCAAGGACACTTCATAAGCTGAAGACTGTGTAATCACACTAAGTTTCCAATGTCTTAATGTGAGACTAAAACTGTAAACAGTATTACAGTTGTATCAAAGTCTTAAAACTGAAGATGTAATGTTTTCATGATGAAAAGCACCTTTGTTCCCTGTTCAGTGTCTATACATACTGTGAAAAATTCCTTAGATCTGGAAAAGCCAGATAATAAATTAGAAGTGGATACATTAGTTAGAAATATTTTTTTCTCTCACACCTATGTTCTGTACAGTCTTTTCACTTGCCCATCCATCCCAGCCTCCTAGCAGGTACTTTGCACAGTAGTTCCCTCTGGTACATCCACCCTGAGGTAGAACCTGAGAAATAATAGTTAAAGTTGCAACATAGATCATACATTTTTGATAAATGTTATGTTAGAACACTGCTGGGAAAGCCCATGTGCAATTTACCTGACTTTCTGAGAGGAGGAATGCAGAAAGGAATACGAACACCCTACATTTTTTACACATAGTGAGAGGAGTATAAAGAGGACAAAAACTGAAGTGAAATTTAATATATGCTATGGATCAGACTCGTTCTCTTATCAGGCTACTTGATGAGTGAGATTTCCAAAGGGCTCAACACTCAGCAGCTCCCATTTAGAGTAATTGGGCCACTTCCAGTGCCAGGTAACATGATTCAGTACTTACTGAAGATCTTACTTGATTTTGATCTTAAATTTTCAAAAGTTTCCTAATGACCACAAGGCACACCTAGCTTCCTTTTTTTAATGGCGCCATGGATTAACAGACCAGTCCAACCTGGGTGCCACTGCATCGATTTTTCCTGTATCTTTGAAGGCCTTCCCAGTCCCTTACTTGGGCAAAAGTAGTAGTCATTCCAGCAACAAGATTATACATCCTCTTCTTGATAACTAAATTGCTCTTGTTGACTTAATTTTAAAGAAGCCATTGTGAAAGTCACAGGTTCTTGGTCTTGCAGGATTAATCTGATTAATTCAATTACTTGGAAAACACCTGGGAGCAGATGAGAATGTGACTTCCAGAATAAAACATTCATCATACTCGTAAGTGTCTCTCTCTTGCAAGTCAGATTTCATTCCTTTATAGTGCTCATTCTCACTAAAAATAATAACAGCCAGCAAATATTACTTCTTAAGAAAACATCAACATACTGCAAGGGGATTGCCAGCAAGCAAAAGAAAGGCTTAATGCCAGATAGTCAGGAAGGATTAGACATCTGTCTGGCACAAAAAGGAGAAATTCTGTGTCAGAGCATGAGCTGGGGAAGGGGATGAGAAACACGAGTCTATGTCCCCAGCACCCTACACTGGCTCCAGGAAAGAGAAGAGGAGTGACAGGGAGTAGAACTCACTGGGGCAGGTTTTGGCAGATGGAGGTAAGCCAGCCTCTGCACAGCACCACCAGCCAAAACACCTAGATCTCAGATCCAGGAACAGCCTGCTGCATTGTCCTTTTCTCCAGGGTGGTAATGCACAGATGCACCAAGCTCCTAGTCTCTCCCCTCACCCACCTTTTCTTTGAGTTACTGTTTTTCAGTGTATCTAACAGAAATCAGTGTCTCTCAGTGGCTTCCAGAGCCATGCCAGAAAGCTGCAGCATGGGACCATACCCATCCCAGCACTGCTCATTTAACACAGCTGGGGAGTCAGGAGACCTGGCACACATTTGAGCTGGGGCTGGGATACACCACAGCAAACTGGAATAAGCTCTTGGAGTGCAAGTGAATACTTCTTGTTTTTAAAATGCTTTCCACAGCCTTAATAGTGTAGATCAGTTTATGAAGTCCAAATCCTGGACCTCACCCTGATACCCAGCTCCTACAACTGAAAGGACAACAAAAGCCTTAGGTAGAGGCTTGACAAAATCCCACAAGCTTATCCCCACTATATTTTCAACCTAATGTGCTGAGATCTGTCTTATCTACAGCCCCTAGTTTATTCTACTTTATTACTGCTAAGTACCTGTTTTTAAATGCTATAAGATCCATCTCTTTTCCTCCTCTCTTCCTCATTAGCTAGATGAGACACAGAGTGAAAGGCTTTCTTCAGAAAGGCAAATTGAAATGATGTTTCCTCATTTTTCACACTTTACAGGACATACAGCAAAACCTATTGAAACAGCCATGGTTTACCAGGAACAGATGCAAGATGTTTTTGTTTCCTGAATACTCTGACAGCTGTCACTGTGAATGTAGAGGAGGACAACATGATATGGATGACAGATGTATGAGACAGTAAACAAGGTAGTGCCAATTGCAGACGGTCCTTATAATTTGGGTGGAACTTGTGACAGTAATTTAATGTCCTGATCTGGAACCTGTTCAGTGCTTTTTTTCCTCAAAGTTTTCTAAGCTGCAGTACTTAATTATCTAGGATTTTACATTTTGGGGGAAGAGGAGTAGGAGAAATGGCCTTAAATGGGAGCTATTCTCTTTTAAAACCCCTCTTACTCTACAGCAATCGATCACATAATTATGTATAATACATTCTGGTGCAATTCAACCTTTGGCCTGTACTACACGGGGGAAATTAACCGGTAGAGCTATTCCATAATAACTTCCATCATAGCTGTTTTGGTACAATTTAACTATTCTGGAATAACTCCCTAGTGCGGACATTCAGTTCCAGAATAAAAGTGATTTTATTCCAGAATAGTTACTCTTCTTCCAAAGGGGAATAATCACTCCAGAATAAAATCACTTTTATTTCAGAATCATATATGCAGGGAGTTGTTAGGGTATAGCTCCCCCACAGTTATTCTAGTGCCAATTAATTTTCTTGTGTACACAAAAACCTTAGTAGTCTTCAGCAATACTGTCTTATTATACTTAGATATGTTTACATGGTAATCTGCATAAAATTAAGGACTGAAATTTAAACAGAACGTGTTAAGCTGTGTTAATTTTCTTCTTTACCTTGTCTCATGCATAGAAAATCAAGATTTTCTCAGAAATTCATATCTAATCTGAGGGAGAAAAAGATCTGCTTGAATACTTCCCCCTGCATAAATTTTTGTATAATCTATCAAAGCAATCTGAAATTTATTTTCTACAATTTACAGAAAGTAGTACAACAAACAAATACATGTGTACATAAATTTTGGATTTGAGAATTTACTTGGTAACATGTAAAAATGGTTGCAAAGGCAATCTGGAAACAATTGTACTTTGGTCATAGTAAAGTTGTAGCTCAAATGAACTGAAAGACTTAAAGCACAAACCTGAAGACATGATTAATTCATTGATTTTCATAGGTGTAAAGTGTAATAATAATTTGATTTTTATGGCTGAAGTTGTCATCTTTCAGCAGTATTCACTAGCACTTTAATAACTTTTTAACCAAGGCTATGGCAAAAGTTGATAGTTCTTAAAGTTAGCATTTGATTGTAGCTCAGTTTACAACAGGTCTGGAGAAGTTTGGAGAGACACCCTACTCAGTTAGCCAAAGGCTTACTCTGAAACAGACTGATGACAAAAGAAATATTCACATTGAATCTCATTCGAATCCTGAGTTTGGGTCAAGATGCAGATGAATTAACGTTTAATGAGAATTTTTTGGTTTCTCCAGTTTCAGTGATGAGAAACTGAAAATAAAAGCAAACTTATTTTTTCCTTAATGTTAAGCACATTCCTGTCCATAAATTCAAAACTTAAATTAAAAAAAAAAAAGAAAGGAAAAAGTTAAGCATAAGTAATAGTTTTTGGTTTTGTTTAGTTTAGAAAGTGAAGTTGGTAAACTAGTGTGTATTTGAGGTTAGAAATGTGCTTTCACAGTTATTCTGCTCTTCTGTGAAAATCAGATATTTTCAGTAGGATACTGACAGCTTCTGAGCTGCTTCTGTGAGGCATTCAGCACCTGTCAGAAGCAAGCCCTTAGGTATTTCCTCTTAACACACTTATTTTTTTTGAAGAAATGTTCTTTCACAGTGTAGCTACAGACTTCGTTCATGGTAATTGAAACTTATTTTAACTTTACAATAAAAATGAAAGAAAGTTATTAATAAGTTAGCTTTAAATGGAAAGTTGTCCTGATCATACTGAAAGTGAATGAGGACATTTCTGCAAAATTCGAAGAGATATTTAGGATTATTTTGGAATTATTATCATAAACTTTACCTGGATTTTAATCATTTGTCTTTACCCAATTCACATCTGTGCTTTAGTTCCTACAATTTCTCATCACTGTCCTCTTGAAATGAGGTAGTTGTATTGCTGTGTTCAGAATAGAGGGCTTATATTTGGATTAACTAAGGTGTTGAACTTGATTATTTGGGAATCTTTTGTGGGAGCTGGTCAACAATTGTAAGGGCGAGATCTGAATCTATGTATATGATGCCTAATCTGGTTTTAAGATTGTCAAAAGGCAGATTGCACAATTGTCACTTGATTGAGTTGATTTAAAGCACAGCCTAGTCTTGTTCTGCAGAGGTTATCTAAAGTATGTCTTCTGCGCATCTCTCCATTCTATAATTTACTGTATTAATTCAAAATCTATTTTAAAACGTCTCACCTGGGAGAAGTGATATTAAGCACATGAAAAAAGCTTTACAATATGAATTTTTCCTAGATAGTGGTGTGTTACAAGAGCATACAAGCATTTATTTATGTGTATTTAAAAATTTACATTGGGATTCATTTCATTCAGAAACGTTTTCATTTAACAGATGGGTGCAGTTCTGCAAACAGCATTTGTACCTGCAGTAGCTATGTATTTTGGTGACAACAGACCTACAAAATGATCTGTGTTGCACTGCTGTGCCCTCTCAGTATAACTTTTTTGATGTCATTATCAAATTCATTTGGAAAGCTGATTGAAAAGCTTAATAAGAAATAAGATTAACTTGACAAGGGTGTGGTTATAGTTTTGTTTTTTATCAGTGATGTCTGATACTGGCATGTTTGTTCTGACCTAATATGTATAATTCAAAATCAGCCTATTTCTTCTGCCTTTTAATTGTTTTTATTTTGCCTAGGAATTTTGCATGCCTAATTTGAAACCAGAAAGACATTTTATAGACAAGTTTTAAGAGTCAACTTGATAAAATAGGATTAAAATTGCAACAGTTTTACTCTAAAACAGAATTAACATTCATTAAATTTCATATTTTTTTTTTTACAAAGCTCAATGCAACTTTATTATTCCAGTAAGAAAAGGTAACAATATTACATGTATCAAGTATGTGCTACTCATATAGAGAAAATAGAAACTTTAAGGGCAACATAAGTGTGAATAAGTCTGTTCAAGGGATTTAGGGCTCTTCTTAAATATACAGATAACAGTACTCTGCATAGCATTTCTGACATCTGCAAGCATGTTCTTGCACAGATATTTCTGCAAATAAACACTAGGAACAAGGATGCTGGGGGAAGGCCAGATCATGCGGAGTCATGGTTGTAGAATTGGCCTTATTTGGTGGTAGAGACATTCACATATGGAAAAAATCAGATCTTGGGAAAGCCTGAGTTCAAAAAGCACTAGGTCTTTGAAAGACCCAGGAGGGTAGCTGGGCTTGCTAAAAGAAATAATTTAATGGGTTTAAAAGGTGGAGACTCAGACAAGGAGCTACTCTGCACTTGTAATAGGCAGTTTTCAGGATGATAACTAATATACCATGGAGCTGGGGGTGAAGGACAGAGCCATGCACTCCTGCAGTTGTTAATTGAGAGGAAGTGTCCCACTGCCTTCAGTGATGAATAAAGGACATTTGGTAAAATGAAAACCAAAATATTACTAATCATACTGCCTGATAAGAGACACAAGCAATTAAAAACCCCTCTCCTTCAGTAGTTTGGGTTGTTCTTGTGCATTGGCAAAGACAACAAAACTCCTGTATTTACACTGCAAACTGATGGTGGCCCTAGAGTATGGTGAAGCAGCCACACATTTTCTCCTAGCATTTCCTAGCTAGAAATATGTGCATGTGCTTTATGCTTCCATCTAACACTGTGTAAAGTGTCTGATTTTCTGTGTGTGGGCAGTACCTTCACAGGAATTCTCAAGAGTTCAGATTTATTGAGTAAGAATAGCAGGTCTGCAGTTAACATTTGACTGGCACTTCTGCATGTTCAGAGTCAAACCAAAGCCCTGCCAAGCTGAAAGGTTAGTGCCAGAAATCCCGGGCATGCACTGCTCCTTCCAACTGTAAAAACATTTAATCTGGAAAAAAGTGTTGTAGAGAAGTCCAAATGCACAACAGTTAAAACTGAGAGAATGATCATTTTAAAGATTGTGATCTGTAGAACAACTACCCCCAAACTGTTCCTTTCCCTGTCTACTGTAAAGACCTTACTCTACATACTATCACACATACAATGCACCTTTCCTTGCATCATATTCTGGCTACCCTGGTGAAATCAAAAGCATATTAGCTTTTTGATACTTCCTCTTGATATCTTTCCCCCTGTGACACTGTGTCATACAATCTAAGGAAGTATCCTGTGTAACAGTGACACAGAATAATACATCATGTCAAATATATTAAATGTTTCAATGCATAATATATTAAACACTTCAAAGCGTTACATATCTGGAGGATTTCAGATAAAAGAAGCAGTTGTTTGAACCCCCTTTCTCCCTCCTTCCCCCCCCCCCCCCCCCCCATAAGGTTGACATTTATACCTGAGTTTTAATGGTTCCTCTGATTTCTGTTTAATGTGGAGGCATGTGCACAATTATAGCTGTAGTGCTGAGACTGTTACTGTTAACCATCTTTTTAGAAGTGTTGTTTTGAAAGGTCAGGCTAAACATTGTGTGCTTTGGGGAATTTTCATTCTATTTTCCTATGGACATTGATGATGGCAGCAGGATTGAGCCAAAAGATACCAGTATTTTCTGGTAACTGACTCTCCTAGGAGAGAGTGAAATAAGATTTTCTTTGTTTTTCATGTTGCTTTAGCTTCATGGATTCCCTGATTTTGTCTTCTGTGATGATACTATGTGGCAGCTGGGCATTAGTACTGAATGCTGATCTACACATGGGCTCTGGAAAGCTACACATTGAACCATCTAGAGGTTTCAGCCCAAATACATGTACAGGAATGGAGGTCAAACCCCAAGTGATATGCCATCAAGTTACAAGGATAGGCCAGGAACCTCACACAATACCTTTCTTTTTGCCAGGAAATCTGTTCCCAGAGGTACTATCAACAGTACCAGCATTAATTAGACTCACTAGGAGACAAATCTACATTCTTACCCCTTTTTAAATACATTTTATCATTATTGTATTTTAACCCTACTACTTTGAATACTTACTCTTATTATGTGATGAAACTTGAGGATTTCCATGAAAGATCACTGCCTAATCATAAGAAATAGAACCACTAGGGAGAAGGTAGTGAGGAGAGGTTCAGAAACTCAGGAGCTGTTTAAGTAGGAAAATTCTCTGAAGTGTGAGAGAGAAAGATGAACAAAGGGGACTTTTTGTTTTAACATTATCAAGACAGTGCCATTAGACTTGTTTAACAGCCTAGTTAAGACAAGGAAAAGCAAGCTTATTTTCTGGGGGATTTCTGAGGAGTCATACAGAAAAGACAATTAGAAGATCTTGACTGAGGCTTAGAGAAGAAAAAAGAAAAATGATGTCAATCTACAAGATAGAGACAGATCAGTCTCAACATGTTGGAGAGAAAGCTCCATGCTCAGTGGACTGGATTACCAAATCACAGGGTCAAAGCAAAACAGAGCATAAAGAGCCTTAAAAATTCAGTCAAAAGTGTACAAGAATAAGGAGCATGATAAATTGTTTGCTTCCTATTTTGATCACAAACATAAGTAGGGTCCAACCTCGAGACAGAGCTAAAAACAACAATTGTTATTTTTTGTAGAAAATGGATGTAGGTTGAAAATATCCCTGAAACCAGTTTTACAGAGATGTACTGTAGAAGGACACGAGTCCACATTCAAAAATTTAGATAGAGGAAAGCGGGCATAAATCTGGAGATGATAAAGAAAAGGCAATTTTCCTGTAAATATGCAAATTCCACATGACAGGGTCCTAAAACAAATGTTTTCAATGTAATTTAAAAAGTTGGTAACAGAAAAAGTGGAATAAAGAACACAGTATGACTTTGTTCATATAGCTGTGCTCAAGAGAATCTAATATCCATTACCCCACACTGTCAAATTTGTATATGCAACATGAAAAGCTGCATAAGTTCCCTGCAATGTTATCCCAACTACTCATAAACCACAGAGATACTCCTGGCACTAGTGAAATTTTATCTTGTCCCTTTGGAATATCAAGTAGTGCCAAGGTGATTTCAACAAAAGCACTTTGGATACCTTTGACCCAAATGAAATGAAAATGTTTTGTTAAAGATGTGATTTCTTTCCCTGCCTTCCGCTGGCATCAGCAAAGACAAGTTATTTTGCATGGCTACTCATTCTATGCATACGCACACCATAACAGTTAACATGTGTCTTGGAGAGTTCCATTTAATTTGTTGACATTGTAAACTAATGGCTTACTTGTAACTCATAGGAGAAGTCATTCTGTATACAGAGAATAAGTGCTGTCAACTTGCAGATGTTACATAGTGTTTTTTTATAACCCCAGACCTTTGTTAAGAACAAAACTCAACTTTACGATGCTGTCAGCAAGTGCTTCCAAAACCTAGAGCAAGTTTTTTTTCTGGTCAGAGTCCACTGTTATGCTTCCTCCTCAACCATAAGCTGAAAGAGTTTCTTTTCTCAGGAGTCTTTTACGGCCATTGACTGCCTGAGCCATATGTCTTCATTTAATAGCTGTGGCTTCTGTTGAGTTTATTTACTTGCCCCTGCAGCTTTGAATGAAGGACTGCTTAAATTTAATTACTTTCTAGTGCAGCTTGAATAGCAAATGGGAATCTGCTAATTGATAACTTCTTCTCAATGAGGCTTTGTACCTCACCCTGGCATGTTCCCTCGGGTGCTTTGGGTAACCTCATTGTTAAGATTGCTGATTCAAATGGAAATGGATACAGAAAATTCAGATCCAATACTGTACAATGAAGCCTGGCAGATCCAATCCACTTTTAACTTCCAGGGAGATATTCAGACGGCAGCAAACAATTGTGTTGAGGATGGGAGTCCATGGATTGCATGTCTGAGTAAGTTACTTGTCAGCAGCTACCCATCCCTTACAAGTTAATTCTGGCTTAAAACAGGTACAGTTGATTTAACCAAAAGTTCAGCTGAAGACAAGCAAACACAGTCACAAGTTCAGCACTCCAGAAGTATTGTCAATAGAGAACTGTCCAGCAAGGAAAACATCAGCATAAAGTTTGCCACTAAGCTGAGCATCAACAAGTCCAGATGCTGTAAATAGAACTGCAAAATGATTTTTCTGTCTTCTGAAAATTTCTCAGCTACAGATTGCCTTGTTCAATATATTAGGGTAAAACTCATCATTACTCAGAATAAGAAGGCTCATCTAGCCAAGAAGTGAGCTACTTGGAATTTCCTACTCTCCTGTGGGATGGGTGATACTGAAGTCTAAAGCTCTGAATCAGGCCCTCTCAGACTTTTTGTCCCATTTCCTACAGGACTGCCCTGACTACACTGGACCATGAGCTCTTCAGAAGCAGGCAAGCATCTCACCAATAGTTCTGGAGGAGAGAAGAACAGTAGTGCTCAGGAAAAAAAAAATAACTTAAGGCCCATAGAAATTATAAGGTTTTAGTCCCAGTGGGATGTCAATGTCTGAAGGTAAAGTCTGCACTGCAAAGAATGAGGGAATGGGAATGATCAGGTAGAAGTGTTGGCTACTGAGTGATGCTGCAGGATATCAGCCAGCACCCACAGATTGGGTGATATTTGTCATGTGAAGTACTAAAGAGGTGTGCTGGTTGGTAGCACAGAAGACTTAGTCTGCTACCATTGCCTGCAAAAGCACTCGTGATTTTTTCCATTCCCTCCTCCCCCCCCCAAAAAAAAAAAAAAAAAAAAAAATGAGGCATGTAAAAGTTCCTGTTTGTGTCACACTTACAGAGAAGCAAACTACACAGATTATTCTTGTACTCTTGAGTTTCCCACTGAATGCTTCACAGGGACACTCTAGTAAAATCAGAAGTGCATATATAAACCTTATAACTATTTCTGGATGGCTGGAGCTGTCATTTCACTTAGCCTCTTATGATTTCTTTGTGTTATTATTCCAACAAATGTAAAATCACCATCAGTTTAGGCACCATGCTACAGATTATTCAAAGGCCATTGTTCAAAGTTACTTGGGGGTTTGGCATAAACTGTGCTCTCAAAAGGGAAAAGCTTGTTCTTTGCATCACGATATAAGGAATAGTCTGGAAATTATGTGCTTGTACTTTGATTGTAAGTTCCAAAACTACAGCAGTGCATTCATGTGGTTTTTGAAATCTGTTTATTAGTTCTCTTCAGCACATGCAGGAAGTAAGTAGAGTTGTGTGTAGCACCTTGCTTGTACTGAGTGTAGCATGCAATGCTATGTTAAATATTTATGTAATCTGTTTTGCTGGAACAACTGATAAACAGCAGTGTATTTTCTTTTCAGTATTTCAGGATTTCCTGTGTTCTGTACTCACGTACAGAATATTATTACTTTATAAGGATTTAACTAGACAAAACTTTCAAACAAAAACTCTAGCCATACATTCTTACAGAGATCAAGATTGGCCAGAAACACATTCACAGTTTATCATCATCGTTTCTAAACTATCTGCAAGTCAGATGTACTGCCAGGCAGCTTTTTCTAAAAAGCTGTACCTCTTCTCATATAAATACATCTCAAAATCTCTTGCTTTGCCTGCTATTTCAGTGGAGACAAAACAACTATGCACATGTATGTTTCTGAATGAGTGTCTGTGCTTTTCTAATTATTGCATTTATTTGCTTCATTCTTCCATTTCATCTGTTTACTTTCTTTATCTGCTCTTCTATTTTTACTTGCTTACTCTAGTTGTAGCTTGCCAGAGGCCACTACAATGAAGCTTTGTGTATTTCCATCTTTGGAGACAACTTTCTTCCTTCAACACTTTCTTCCAGTGATAATTCCTGGGGTTGCCCTATCCAAAACATTGCAGTTCAAAACATTTATTTCAAGACAGCAAAGCACAAAAGCCAGCCAGAGTGATATTCCACTCATTTGAAGGCCAGCTCGTTCAGTGGCCTTTTCAACATCTTTCTTCCTCTACTTTATATCAGCCATGACTGGACTACGTGGTTAAGTGTTGCTGTATCTTTTGTTTCATGCGTCTTCTTTTTATTTTCCTCATTTTATTGGCTTCATTTCTGTTACTGTTGTTATTTCAAAGCCCTCAGCATCATAGAAATTGCTGTGCTCAAACAAACGCTTCCTGTCTTCTTGTCTTTCTTGGTTCATTCTTTTCAAATGACCTTGGCATATTTTCTTGTCTGTTGTTGTTCCTAAATATTGCTTTCACTTTCAGGTTCAACTTCTTTTGACTTCTTTGCTCCCACCATCACTTTCTTGATCCTTGTTTTAAACTCCATCATAAAAATGCTGCTTCTATTTTCTGTTTAATGTCTATATCTCCCCTTTCATTCTTGTAAAAGCAATGTCTGTTCTCTCTGAGATTTGTTAGATGTTATTTATTGTTTTAATGCTCTATTGTTTTGTTTCCTTTATTGTAGTTTTGGATAACAGCAAACATAAAAATACAGTTTCAAAATAATTAAATACAGTACAATCAAAAATACCCTGTAAAAATGAGCAAAAAAAAAAAAAAAAAGATTGTAATAATCTATATGGCAAAGAACAAATGCTGTTAGCTTCTTTTGGTAGTGAACCCTACTGAGATCCCTCTTTGCTCCACACAACATCACTAATAATTCAGTGAAGACCTGTGGTGGTGTTCCTATTGCTTTATGCACACTGTGCACGCATTGTGTGTAACACCTCTTTTTGGGTCTGGGAGTGAAGCAGAATGGGAAAGTATGAGTAAAAAGTATTTAGAACAACTGTCACCTCGTACTACAATACTTTCCTTAAAAACATGAAGAGGAAATCTAGGTCTGGTTGCATAGACAGGAGACTTTGCAACATCTAGCCCTAAAAGTTTAGGATTTTAGATATCTTGTCAACAGCCTTTTCCCTCTGCTTCAGAATTCCTCTGATTTTCAGTCTCTGGTTGCTGGACTGCCATCATCACTCAGCCTTTCATCTTACACTGAATACATTAATAAGAGATTTCAAACATCAGTACATCACAGTAACAATAAATCACAGACATAATCTCGTTGATCAGAAAATGCCTGCAGCATTTGAATTCGTAACTTCTAGCAGCAAGTACCATGATGCATCATTACCACCAGAATGTAACAGCTTTATAAGAAACTGAGGTTCTAAGATTACACTTTTTTTTTTTCTTATTATTAATAAGCAGATAAGGGTAAGTGTTACAGAATATTTCACATGAGCATTCGGTGTTTGCATGGCTATCTTCTTGTTTTCCACCATTAATTTATTATAGACTGATCATCAGAAATGGTGAAAAATAGATGATTAAATTGGAAGGACAACTAAGATTAATTTTGTGTTACAGACATGGGTGTTTTTCAGTAGAGTCCTTATTCTCAGCCACTAGGTGAACTTCAATAGAGTCTGGTTTTGGTGCCCTCCACTAAGACCTTACTCTCCAGGTGGGCCCAGTGAAATAAGTGAATAAATATTCAATACCACAATCCAAAGTAAGGTTGAAATTCATCCCCACCTAAAACACCCACTCAGAGCTAAGTTCCACTGCCCGAAGAGTGAATGTTAAGTAAGAATTTAAAAGAGCATTAATTCATTAATATCTAGAATCTAACTGAATTCTTCCTAGTAACCAACAGATTAAACATTGCATTTTACAAATTGCTACTCTGCTTGAATGAGTCATTAGATGAAATCATGCATGGTAATGTACTTCATAAGCTCTTATGCTTTAACTTTCACAGTTTTATCCAGTGATTGTTTCATGTGGGGAAAAAAAAAGAGAATAAGCTTACCCAGAAAACCTGTGTTTGTTCTCCAGCTTCTGTACAGGACTTAGCATTAACTATCCAGGGTGACTACCATTAGGAGAGAAGGTCGTAAATGTTTTCAGTCTCTTTTTCTGGTGAAATGAATCCTGTAGTCTCCCCTGCATAAAGCCAACATAAGGAGCAGAAAACACCCTTTTACACAGACACCTCTCTGAAAAGCAGAAAGCCTGATAGCTATGCTGCTCGATTGGACAATAAAGAGGTGGAGTTGAATCACAGGAGGCAGAACACTAAACTAGGCCTGCATTTTCAGCAAAATGTAGGTGAGTGCTCCCGCATTAAAAGGAGATTCCTCCAGCAGTACCTTGAGCAGAAAATGACAGGCAGGTGTGTGGAGCTTTCACAGACATCTGATCCTCTTGTATGGTAAAGAGGTTCCCAGTAGACTTCCCAAGTAAATTCCTTGTAGAACATACACAGAGAAATGCCTGATTTCTGGATCATGTTTAATTATGAGAAGGTGCCCTGTTCAGATATATCCATCTTTTCCTTCTATGTACTATAGCCCTCTTTTGATATAGTCTTAAATCAGCCCTTCTGAGACCTGGGCCTCTTTCTTTCTGTGGTGATTGATCTACCTCTTCTTGTAGGGGAATTTCAATTGCTGTATTTTCTGCTGTCCTGAATCTGCTTTCAGAGCTAAAAGTTCACTCCATATGCATTGGAAAAGAGTCATTTACTTCAGCAGAGCTGTATTGCTTTATACCAGCCAAGGACCTAACCTACACGTAAAAAGTATATGATGAGAGTAGGCATCTTGAAGATACACGTTTTTCAGAAAAATAAAATAAGTTTGTTACCTATATATACACTGCTACATTCTTTCATTTCTACAACAGGCACCAAAATATTTGATTTCAACACAAAATATTGAGTTCAATAGCATAGGCTGGGATACATAAAATGTATCTTTATGTACATAAATACGTTATGTACTCCAAATAGTCCCTTGGCATAAATCATTGCAAGTTCAGAGCCTTAACAAATACAACCAATGTACATGTATTGTTTTACAAATTCAGTCTGTTACATCTTTGACTGCTCTCTTTTTGTTTTCCATACCATCCTCTGTATGCAGAAAAGGATGTTTGTGCATACATCGATCCATTTTTACTGTAGCAACTAAAATGCCCGAATAGGTTTGGTAGCAGTAAATTTTTGAGTTTCATCTTTAAAGTTACAGCCAACACATTCTAATGAATAATCAAGTAAGCAAATATAAATAATTAAGAGATTGTCTTATTATTTTCAGAACATGTTAATTATGGCTGGATACTGGCATATAGAACAAAAGAAAGTTTTGTAAATCCCCTGTTGGATCATAGAAATGTTACTGGTATTTTCTTCTCACTTGACTTTCAGATTCTTTTTCCCTCCTAAAGTTGAACACTACAAACTCAGTGTACTACAGAAGATTTTTAATCAGTGATTAATTACCATTTAGCTTCAGTTTAGAGCTTAAAGATAAATTGATCCAAAAAAAATATATATAAAATCTCCTGGATGATTTTTCCCTTAGAAAGTGTGGTATGGGTGGGGGGTCACTTAATTAAACACCATAGAATTTGCTTTCTGGGTTCTTGTCAAGATGCTGTATGTGATCTTACTTACTGTAGTAACTGTCGAACAATCCTGCTACAATAAATGAAAAAGTACGGCTGGGTACCAAAGCAAAACACTCCCAGTGCAGCTCTCCTGTGTAGCCACTTGGTTTTGACTGTAATTGACCAGCAGTACGTTAGATATTGAGTGAGGAAATTTAGTTGATATTGAATCATATTAAAATGAGAAGTAAATGAGAAGGTGTTTTTTTTTGTTGTTGTTGTTTCTGTTTTCAGAGCAGGATGAGGGAGACACCTGATGTCAAATTAGTTGGACCCCTTTCTGGTAGTAAATGTCACACACGTTGCTGTACAGGAATGAATAGATGAGGCTTTGAGTCACAGGACTCCAAATGGAGCAGATCATCTTTAATGTCATCACACAGCACTTACAGGATGATCGGGGAATCAGACACACTCAGCATGGATTTATCAAAGGTGGATCCTGCTTGACAAACATGATCTCCTTCTAGATAAGATGACATGCTCAGTGGATGGGGGAAAGGCTGTTCATATTGTCTACCTAGACTTCAGTAAGGCTTTTGACACCATTTCCCACAGCATTCTCCTGAAGAAGCTGGCTGCTCAGGGCTTGGACAGGTACACTCTTTGTTGTGTAAAAAAAAAAATAAATAATGGCTGGGCAGCTGTGCCCAAAGACTTGTAATGAATGAAACTAAATTCAGTTGAAGGTTGGTCACAAGTGGTGTCCCTCAGGGATCAGTACTGGGGACCAGTTCTCTTCAATGTATTTTATCAATGGACAAGGGGATTGAGTGTACCCTCAGTAATTTTGCAGATGACACCAAGTTCGATGGGAGTGTTGATCTGTTTGAGGGTAGGAAGGCTCTGCAGAGGGATCTGGATATGGTGGATTAATAGGCTGAGGCCAACTGTATTGAGGTTCAGCAAGGCCAAGTGGGTCACAACAACCCCAAGCAGTGCTACAGACTGGGGAAAGAGTGGTTGGAAAACGTCCTGATGGAACAGGACCTGGGGGGGGGGGGTATTTGTTCATAGCTGGCTGAATATGAGCAAGTGTGCTCAGGTGGCTAAGAAGGCAAACAGCATCTTGGTTTGTGTCAGAAATAGTGCGGCTAGCAGGACCAGGGAGGTGATCATCCCCATGTACTTGGCTCTGGTGAGGCTGCACCTCAAGTACTGTGTTCATTTTTGGACCCCTCACTACAAGAAGGACGTTGAGGCCCTGGAGCGTGTCCAGAGAAGGGCTATGAAGCTGGTGAAGAGTCTAGAGAATAAGTGTTATGAGGAGCAGTTGAGGGAACTGGGGTTATTTAGCCTCAAGAAAAGGAGGCTCAGGGGAGACTTCATAAACCTCTCCAACTACCTTAAAGAAGGTTGTAGCAGGGTGGGGGTTCAGTCTCTCTCCCAAGCACCAAGCGATAAGACAAGGGGACATGTCCTCAAGTCACACCAGGGAAGGTTTAGGTTGGACTTTAGGAGAAATTTCTTCACTGACGGGCTTGCACAATGTTGGAATGGGCTGCCCAGGGAAGTGGTTGAGTCACTATCCCTGGAGGTCTTCAAGAAACGTGTAGATGTAGAACTTAGTAATATGGCTTAGAGGTGAACTTGTCAGTACTAGCTTAAGGTTGGACTAGGTGATCTTAGAGATCTTTTCCAACCTGAATGATCTACGATTCTATGAGATACAATCCAACATATTGTTTCCTGCAGCTTAAAGGTCCATAGTATCTATGGTCCTGCGTTCAACAGGGGACATTTTGGCAATGTTTCCAAAATCTTGAGTTCTTTTGAGTATATTTCAGCTAATAGAGAATTATTGGCACATGCACCAGCTTTGAAAAACACTAAAAAATTTGCTTATGGTATGTGAAAAGAAGTCATAGTCTGAGATGACAAAGTTTTGGATGTGTGACAATATTTTTGAGCACTTGCAGAACAATATATCCTTAACTTCAGAAAGAAAATGGGAGCTTTGTTGTTCCTTGATGTGGCGTGTGTGTGGCTATAAGGGAGAAGAAGGCTTCTAGAGATACTCTGTCTGCAGGCTCAGGAAGCATGTTCCCTGGTAGTGGAAATAGAAAAAATCTGTACCATCCCTTTCAGCTACTTAGGTGTGATTCATTGTTGTATACAAGGTGTATCAAAAGGACTTGGTGGAAATGCAAAGAAGAGGTGCATCTAGACTCTTTCTGTCAAGTGGCATAGTTGATAGGGTGGACTATAGTTCCTCACAAGTTTATAGATAATTCCAGTGCTATTTCTTTAAATGGATGCTGAACGGATAGGACTCAAATCAAGCAGCTTTAGACCATATAAAGAGCTATATCAGTTTCTTCTTCCTGCTTACTCTTACAAGCTGTGTCTTATTTGAAAAAAAAAAATATAACAAAAATGTCAAAGGCTTTCCCTGGTGTTTTTACTACCTAGCTGGCCAGAGAGCAGCCCAGATATTGCTGCAGCAGTCCCCTGGAAAGGACACTGTCATCTTAAACAACAAAGGCTGTATGTAAATTAAGAGTCATGGTAATAATGCACTCTAGTGTGTTCATGAAATAAGATTGTTGATACTTCCCTATGTGCAAAAATCCCAAATGGGACACAAAACCCACTTGATTTACCACTGTATGCAAGCTGACCCTACCACAACAAACCAGCACATGTTCTTTTTGCTGTAATGACAAGCACAAGATACAGAATGCTTCACAGAGCAGGATATTTATATACCCAATGTGTTCGACCGGCTGCTCAAAAGAGCAGAAGAGCACAGCATTAGAAAAGCACTGGGTGTGTTTGTATTATATTCCTGGGTAAGTATTCATCCCAAAACATTCTTTCTCACTTGAATTCAGGCAGTTTCCATTATTTATTTATTTACCCCTTATTTATTTTAGTGGCTATTTGACACCCCTTCTTAAGCTTAGCAAATTAAGCCTCCTGTTTCATAATTGCAGCTCTTTCCCTGCCATATGGTTACTCTGATTCATCCCAGCCATCAGCTGGTGCAGTGCACAGTTCAGGGATGTTTGAAGTTTCACCATATTTAAGGGCATGAGGATTTCTATGTTGCTCATCTTTTTTGATGTTGTGGATTTGGATGTGCCAACTAACACAACTTATTTCTGTTTGAATCAGTGCTATTTTTTTCTCTCAGAGAAGCAGTTTGTGCAGGAGGTGGGAAGGAGAAAATGGGCAAGCACTTATATTTAGGTTGTTTTTATAAAAGTATTTAAATTCCAATTCTCCTATGCCCAAGGCTGCGAGACCTGTAAACGTAAGGCAGCATACTCTGTTGCAAATTTAACCTAATTCTCTCACAGCAAGTGCAGCTACATTAAGAAAGAATCGACCGTGGTGTGTACAAGTGATTTAAGCTGCAACTGCTGGGGTTCGGTGTTCTATTCACTCCCCCCTAAGTTTATCCTACTGTGTTTTGAAATGTAGAAAATAGATGACTTTAGACAGCATTATATGCTGGCCTGTTCTGTAAGTAGCAACAAATCTTTCAAACAAATACTTCTGCAGGGGGAGAAGTGGGCAGGAAAAGCACTTGCCTTCTTTGGAAAAATCTCTGGCAGGGCTGAACAGTGCAGGGAATGTGGCTAAAGATGGCACAGATGGCATCTGCCACCCTCTGCAGACAGTGCTTTCTTTCCATTCTGAACTTCCCTGTGCATTTTTACAAATGCACAAGGCAGGGCCTTGCCACTACAAAGGCTCAATATTCGTGCTTTCCCTGCTCCCCAGAGGCTTGGCACTTACCTCCTTGCCAGGCCCTGAACCTTGAAGCCCAGAATGAGTGCTGTTACCAAAGCCAAACATCAATATCCCCCATGTAGATAGTAACTGGTAGATAGACTTAACGATGTATCCACAAGTGCTTCAGACAATTGTGCATGTATCTGTCTGAATTCACTGAGAATCAACTGAATTCACTGAAAATCAAAGCATACTGTGCACAAGTAATTAGAACTGAATCAAGCATATCATAATGGAGCATCAATCAATCATAATGGAGTTTTAAGCAATCAGGGAAAAAAAAAAAAGAGTAAATTGGATCAAAACCAAATAAATAAGTACAATCACTAGGGAAAAATAAAACAAAACAATATACATATATATTTAAATATATTCATTCTATTTAAAAGCATAGGCTTTGTCTAATTTAACAAACTGTTTTCATGTTCAAAGATATTTACAAGGGGAAGGGAATGTATTTCCTGATGAATGAAAACTGTTAATGTTTTTAAGAGATATGAATGGTTGGACTGATTATCTTTGTGTGGTGTTTACACAATGCTTTTTGCACACATCTGAGCAGTTAAAAGATTTGTGTATGGTAAATTACATCATTCAAATATGGCCCAATGTGCCTTATGAAATATGTGTAAGACAGCAGGAGGCAATTATCAGAGAATTTTATCTCCTTTAGCCTTTTGCAGAATAGTATTTCTATAAGCATCAGCTTTCTATTTATCTTTGCACTGTTTTAACTCCTGTGGTAAGATATGATATTGGATGTCATTACTTCAAAGGATAAAACAGATTTTATTTCATTTTTCATTGTGTATCCATGAAGAACAAAATACCCAGTATTTTACTATGACATTTAACTTACATAAATGACTCTGTCTAAAAATGTAGGTGTGCTTCCTGAACTACACATAGGCAAGATTTGAAGGATAGGGAAGTTTGGTTGGTTGGATTTTGTTGTTGGTTTGGCTTGGTTTAGTTGTTTGGTTTTTGTTTTAAGTACTGATAGAAGCAAAACAGACAAGCTTTCAAGCATGTAAGTCCTTCTTCAGGCTTGAAAGAGAAGCAGCGATCTTTGGAGTTAAATACAAGCTGAGATCAATCGCTTTGAATTTGCCAGTCATATCATTTGAGAGGAAAGGCAGCAGGTACCCCTGGAACAGAGGAATGACACCTGTGACAGAAGAGATGATAAGATAGTGTTCTCCTGCATTAAAAAGATGGGCAATTTATCATCAATTGAACTTGCAGGAGTTACTGGGCGTGTGCAAAAGAAGGCATAATTTACCATAAAACTAGTATATCTCTAGCCAATCTGTGATTTCTGGCATCCAATAGCGTTATGAATTTTAGTTCCCAGGGGCTTATTTTGAAGGTTTCAGTTTTACAGGTTTCCCTCGAGGGTAAGAACTGAAAAGGCAAACATGAAATCACTGTTTTGTGAGAAATATTTTCTATCAGATCTTTGAGTGTGTCTATTTTTCTTCAGTTCTTCACTCATTCTGGTGTTTACTGGTCGCTTGCCTTCACTCGTGTATCTTCTTTTTATATATTTATTATACTTGCTGAAGTACCTTACGTTATGGGATGTGTAAGCAAGGACAGGTTACCTGGGAGGAATGCAGGGAAATTGTCTGAGCAGCCATGGATCAAGTTAGGAAAGCTAAAGCCCAGATAGAAATGAATCTGGCCAAGAACATTAAGGGCAACAAGAAAGACTTCTATTAAGTACCTCAATCCCAAAAGGAAGATTAGGGAAAATGTGGAAAAAAAGAAACAGGAAACCTGGATACCCAGGGCAATGAAAGGCCAAGGTACTGAATGCCTTCTTTGCCTCGGTCTTCACCAGCAAGACTGGCCTTCAGGAATCCCAGGTCCCCGAGGCAAGGTAGAATGGCTGGAGAAAGGAAGTTGTATCTTTGGTGGAAGTCTGATGCCTACAAAATGCTACAGCATACGCTGGTCTCTAGCTCTGCCCTACTATCTTGTCTGCACTGTTTGACTCACTGAAACATTGTCCAGTGGCCCTTTTTGGCCATAATTTCTGGCCCTCTGTAGATTCAGACAGTATCTAATATGTTAAACTACGTTTGTAAAGATTTTTCTTCCGAAAAAGACCAAAAAAAAAAAAGACTGTTCTTTCAATATAAGCTGAGATCAGCATGAAGGCAGTCATATAGGAACTGAAAACCTCAAGAACTTAATCCATCTCTGCAGGTCACTGTCTCTTTTCATGAGTTTATAATCAACTATCACAATTCACAATATCTATCAACTATCACAATATCACAGCTGGTTAGTGAGCCTACCAGGGGTGGTGCCCCGCTAGACCTTCTCTTCACAAACAGAGAAGGACTGGTGGAGGACGTGATCGTCGGGAGCTGTCTCGGGCAGAGTGACCACGCAATGGTGGAGTTCACTATTCTTGGCGAGGCCAGGAAGGGGACCAGTAAAACCGCTGTATTGGACTTTCGGAGGGCTGACTTTGAGCTGCTCAGGACACTGGTTGGTGGAGTCCCTTGGGAGGCGGTTCTGAAGGGCAGAGGGGTCCAGGAAGGCTGGGCGCTCTTCAAGAGGGAAGTCTTAATGGCGCAGGAACGGTCTGTACCCACGTGCCCAAAGACGAGCTGGCGGGGAAGAAGACCGGCCTGGCTCAACAGAGAATTGTGGCTTGATCTTAGGAGGAAAAAGAGGGTTTATAAGCTTTGGAAAAGTGGGCAGGCCACTAAGGAGGACTTCAAAGAAGTAGCAAGGCTGTGCAGGGACAAAATTAGGAAGGCCAAAGCTCATCTGGAGCTCAATGTGGCTACTGCCGTTAAAGATAACAAAAAACGTTTCTATAAATACATCAACACAAAAAGGAGGACTAAGGAGAATCTCCATCCTTTACTGGATGCGGGGGGAAACTTAGTTACAAGAGATGAGGAAAAGGCGGAGGTGTTCAATGCCTTCTTTGCCTCAGTCTTTAGCGGCAATACCGGATGTTCTCTGGATACCCAGTACCCTGAGCTGGTGGAAGGGGATGGGGAACAGGATGTGGCCCTCATTATCCATGAAGAACTGGTTGGTGACCTGCTACGGCACTTAGATGTGCACAAGTCGATGGGGCGGGATGGGATCCACCCAAGGGTACTGAGGGAACTGGCAGAGGAGCTGGCCAAGCCACTGTCCATCATTTATCAACAGTCCTGGCTATCGGGGGAGGTCCCAATCGACTGGCGGCTAGCAAACGTGACGCCCATCTACAAGAAGGGCCGGAGGGCAGACCCGGGAAACTACAGGCCTGTCAGTTTGACCTCAGTGCCAGGAAAGCTCATGGAGCAGATCCTCCTGAGAGTCATCATGCAGCACTTGAAGGGGAAGCAGGCGATCAGGCCCAGTCAGCATGGCTTTATGAAAGGCAGGTCATGCCTGACGAACCTGATCTCCTTCTATGACAGAGTGATGCGCTGGGTGGATGAGGGAAAGGCTGTGGATGTGGTCTACCTTGACTTCAGCAAGGCTTTTGACACCATTTCCCACAGCATTCTCCTCAAGAAACTGGCTGCTCTTGGCTTGGACTGGCGCACGCTTCGTTGGGTTAGAAACTGGCTGAATAGCCGGGCCCAAAGAGTCGTGGTGAATGGAGCCAAGTCCAGTTGGAGGCCAGTCACTAGTGGCGTCCCCCAGGGCTCGGTGCTGGGGCCGGTCCTCTTTAATATCTTCATCGATGATCTGGACGAGGGCATCGAGTGCACCCTCAGTAAGTTTGCAGATGACACCAAGTTAGGTGCGTGTGTCGATCTGCTTGAGGGTAGGAAAGCTCTGCAGGAGGATCTGGATAGGCTGGACCGATGGGCTGAGGTCAACTGCATGAAGTTTAACAAGGCCAAGTGCCGGGTCCTGCACCTGGGGCGCAATAACCCCAAGCAGAGCTACAGACTGGGAGAGGAATGGTTGGAAAGCTGCCAGGCAGAGAAGGACCTGGGAGTGATGGTGGACAGTCGGCTGAATATGAGCCAGCAGTGTGCTCAGGTGGCCAAGAAGGCCAACGGCATCCTGGCTTGTATTAGGAACAGCGTGACCAGCAGGGCTAGGGAAGTGATCGTCCCCCTGTACTCAGCTCTGGTGAGGCCACACCTCGAGTACTGTGTTCAGTTTTGGGCCCCTCGCTACAAGAAGGACATCGAGGTGCTTGAGCGGGTTCAGAGAAGGGCGACGAAGCTGGTGAGGGGCCTGGAGAACAAGTCCTACGAGGAGCGGCTGAGGGAGCTGGGATTGTTCAGCCTGGAGAAGAGGAGGCTCAGGGGTGACCTTATCGCTCTTTTTAGGTACCTCAAGGGAGGCTGTAGCGAGGTGGGGGTTGGCCTGTTCTCCCACGT
Source organism: Aythya ferina (assembly GCF_964211825.1). Classification (NCBI taxonomy): domain Eukaryota; kingdom Metazoa; phylum Chordata; class Aves; order Anseriformes; family Anatidae; genus Aythya; species Aythya ferina. Next base: position 64,590,688 of record NC_140300.1, on the reverse strand, counting down.
GCCTGGTGACAGGACGAGGGGGAATGGGTTTAAGTTGAGCCAGGGGAGTTTTAGGTTAGATGTTAGGAAGAACTTCTTCACTGAAAGGGTTGTGAGGCACTGGAACAGGCTGCCCAGGGAAGTGGTGGAGTCACTATCCCTGGAAGTCTTCAAAAGACGTTTAGATGTAGAGCTTAGGGATATGGTTTAGTGGAGGGCTGTTAGCGTTAGGTTGGAGGTTGGACTCGATGACCTTGAGGTCTCTTCCAACCTAGGAAATTCTGTGATTCTGTGATTCTGTGAATTCCTTTAAAAATTTGAGATGCTCTGAAGGTACCAAGTCAAAGCAAACCCTGTCAATCTCATCTGTATGTTTACAAATCACCAATAATTTCCAAAGCAGAAAAAATTATATTGTCCTGTTCCACATCTGTAGTGGTTTCTAAATGATGAACCTAAACTCCATTACACCACTCTCTTACTCTCCCTCCTCAGCAGAACAGGGGGAGAAAATATGATGAAAAAGGGCTCCTGGGTTGAGGTAAGGACAGGGAGATCATTCAACAATTACCATCATGGGTAAAACAGACTCAGCATAAGGAGATTAATATAATTTATTGCCTATTGTTAACAGACTAGATCAGTGAGAAGTTAAAAAGAAACTAAAAACATCCTCCCCCATCCACCCTCTTCTATCTCCTCCACCCAAGTGGCACAGGGGAATGGCGAATGGGGGTTGCTGTAAGTTCAGAGCACTTTGTCATCAGCCTCTCCTTCTTCTTCAATCTCTTCCCATGTTTTAGCATGGGATCCTGTGGGATGCAGCTCCACCACGGTTCCCCATGGGTCCCAGGTCTCTCTTCCCCTTCATTCTTCACTGACTTTGGGGTCTGCAGGGATGTTTCTCTCTGTTCCTTGCTCCTCTCTCCCAGCTGCTCTTGCACAGCAGATTTTTCTTTCTTAAATATGCTGTCACAGAGGTGTAATGATCTTTGCTCATTAGCTCATCTTTGGGCAGTGGCAGTTCCTTCTGGAGCCATCTGGAACTGGTACTTATCTAACCTGGGGCAGATTCGGGACTCCTCACAGAGGTCACCCCTGCAGCCCCCTGCCACCAAAACCTCACCATAGAAGTTCAGTACAGCATCTGATATTTCATAGTGTCATGGTTTTGTCTGGGTCAGAGTTAATTCTCTTCATAGAGTCTTGTATGATATTGTGGTTTTGATTTTTAATTAAAATAGTGGTGATAACACACCATCGTTTCTAGCTGTTTCAAAGCAGTGCTTACACAGAGCCATGGAGTTTTCTGCCTCTTGTGCTGCCCTGCCAGTGAGCAGGCTGAGGGTCACCAGAAGCTGGGAGTGAACACAGCCAGGACAAGTGACCCAGACTGATCAAAGTGATATTCCATACCATATGACATGATGCTCAGCAGTAAAGACTGGTGTAAAGAAGGAGGAAAGAGGGGGTGTTTAGAGTGATGGCATTTGTCTTCCCAAGAAACCATCACATATAATGAGCCCTGCTTTCCTGGAAGTGGCTGAACACCTGCCTGCTGATAGGAAGTAGTGAATGAATACCTTATTTTCTTTTGCTTGCATGCACAGCCTTTTCTTTACCTACTAACCTGTCTTCATCTCAACCCACAATTTCTCGCAGTTTTACTTTTCCTATTCTCTCCCCCATCCCACCTGGGGAGAGTGAGTGAGTGGCTGTGTGGTACGGAGCTGCCTGCTGAGGCTAAAGCACAACACACAGAAAAACAGTGCATTACTTTCATACGCCTGCAGCTAACTGAAAAGAAAGCATGGCAGTAGTTGATGAGCTATCATTGTTTACTATCCTGGTATTCTTATCAGTTCAACAGTTCAACAAAGATCTTACATGGTACTGAAAAATGAAAGGCAATCAAACTGCCAACCACTGAGAAACTTTGCCAGTTTATCTCATTATCAGTGATCAAACTGCTACTATAACACAGCACTTTAGTTCATTAACGGTGAATATGATACTAATGAGTGCCTCAAGCAATTAAAACAAGTGCTATATTTTATTAGGTTACTTTCAGTCAGCACTTTAAGCAACCTGGTGAGGATATGTTTGCAGTCCATGCAGGAGTGCCGGATGCCAGAATGAAAACTGTCTACACTTTTTGGTTCTTCTCATTTTGTTGGCTACAATATCCTATCAGGTTTGTGTAAAAATCTGCTGAACACTAGGGGAAAAGAAAAAAAAAAAAAAAAAAAGAAAAGAAAAATTGTGGGTGGGTGTTAAGAAGGAAGTCTTGCATGTTTGTTAATCTAAAATCCCCATCCCTTTTTTTTTAATCACAGAATCCGGAAGTATTCTTAAAGCCAGCAGCAGCTGCAGGTGTTGATACACCATAATTGTTTAGATACTATGGTAACAGACACTGAAAAACACTGAGACAGACAGTTTTACACTACTTTTCTTCTTTGGCCATTACATTCAGTTTTGATTCATATGTGCCTACCAGCCAATGTATTAGATTCAAGCTCTATTGAATTCAAAGTCTGAAAGAAATGCATAGTTAAAAGATATGAGCTTGACCCAATTACAGCAGTAGAGCAGGATATACTGCTAGACCATGTTTTAGATCTCACTAGCCATCATTCTCTGGACCTCTAACCCAAACACATTCTTTTACAGCTTCGAAGAATTGTCACGAAAAGCTTTGATAACCAAGTGTGAAAGAAAACACAAATCCAAAATTAAACCAAGTGGGTCCTGAGTTGTCTTGCAAATGGAGCCCCAAGAACTATCCTGTCACCGGACTACTAGCAAAAATAATAATAATAACAATAATAATAAAAGGATCATAAAAAATTCTAGACACATGTTCTTGCCTAGATACTCTGATGGTAAAAGGTATCTTGTGTGGTAAGGTAAGGGTTACATATATTTTGTGTGTTTTGCATGAGACAAATTATAGGCCAAACAATCTTCCAACACTCTGTCTGGGCTCTGAAACTAAACCCATTATGTCTTTAGCTTCACCCTGTCTCTAGGGAGTAGGAAAGTACTGTTAATTTAGAATCAACAAAATGATAGCAACTTGGATAGGTGATATTTGAGCTCAAAGAGGATGGAACTGACCTATCAGCAATGCAGTTAGGTGGCAGCTACAATTTAAACTAGATAAACGTGAAGTGATATAAAGTGGGAGAAAGATCCCAAGTACTATTCACACAATGTTGGGATCTAAATTGCCCAGAGTATTTCAGGAATAGGATCTAACATTTGTCATTAGTATGCTGACGTGTCGATGAAAATATAAACAAATCCACAACAACCAAAAAAGGAAATGATTGTGCAAAAAAAAAAATAAAATAAAATTGGCAAGGATCACTAAAGAAAATATTGGAGCAGGATTAGGATTTTGTAATTAGGTGATACATTTTTTCCCTTAAAACTGTAACACGCAGTGGCAGCTGAAGTGTAACACAAGCAGTAGGTGGACAGGGGAAAACAGAGTGGAGGAGAGATTAAATACTGACAGAGATTAAAATGACCAAGACTATTCAATTTAGAAAGCACGACTTTAAGTAGGCCCACCAAAGATAATGTATGGTTTAGGTGAAAAATATTTGGTATTGCTCCACAGCTAGTCCCAGCTCCATAACACAGGTACAAGAGAAAAATTGATGAAATTGGCAGGCAGAAAATGTGAAATGAACAGAAGGGAAAGCTGCTTAAAGTAGAACATTATCAGCCATAGAATTCAATACCACAAGAAATAGTTGAGGAAAAAAAAAAAAAAAAAAAAAAAAAAAAAACTTTAACAGGATTTTAAAAGGGTTGAGTTATTTATACTAAAAAAACATTTGTGACTACGTGAAGTTAGGTGAAAAATTTAAGGAGCTTTCAGCCTTCATGTGAAAAAAGCTGTGCATAGGGGCTTGCAGAGGGAGGAGGAAGAATCTGCTTGTATCTGAAGGCAGGAAGCCAAGGGCAGCTCTACCTTCCTTTGAACTTCAGAAAGAGAAGTTACCAGACTGCCTGTTTGGGCAGCAGCTTTCCATTGTGTCCTCAGAAGGAGGTGACCAAGGCAGGCTGTAGATGTTCTTTAAAAAGGTAACTTTCCTAGTATGTTGATTTTGATGCTCAGATCCCGATATGTTCAAGCAGACTTTCACACTGTTCATCTGGTTTAATGTGCCATCGTGCCACTGCATCCATCTCGGGAGCAGAAACAGCTCATCCCACTCACACCAGCATTCAAACAGAGGTTGAAAAAAAAATGGTAGAGCTTCTGAATGCAAATGCCTGAGAATATCTAGTTTGTGATTTTAATCCATTGTATTAATCCATTTGATCCACTCCACACTCTGTACTGCTCCTCTTAGAGGCAGCACACCAAGTTCCCCTGGACTCCATCCTGGAAGTTTCTTCAATGCTGTACATTTTTTTTAAAACATGAATATCAGTTTAATTTCCAAGTCACCTCAGGCAATTATTCCAAACATATCTGCTGCATCTCACAAAGTCTTTTGTATTTCTCAGATGTGCTTCTAATTTAGGTGTGGATTTAACTTCTAGTGAAATCAGCAAGACCTAAACTTGGTCTTAAGGTTGAACACATGATAATCTATTCTGAATATGAAGAGTACCGAGATATGGCATCTCGTAGCTACCTTATCACGGACAGCTACATGATACAGACTTAGTGTCCCTTTTAAGAGCTCTGGAGAAGCATATTTCCCTTTTTTTTTTTTTTTTTTTTTTTTTTTTTTGAGAGAGAGAGATTGCTTTCATCAGTTCCTGCAGAGTCCCTTTTACTAAATCAGTGCCTCATTTTAATAAATTTGACACAATAGTGCTCTGCAGCTGCACACAGAAGCTACAGATAAGCTGAGCGCTGAATTAACAGGCCTCTTAAAACTTCACAACTCTAAATTTTTTGACAGATTTTCTCATTTATAAAAATAAATAAATAAATCCATCAGTGCTTTATCGTGAATTTACAATGCAGATTATAACAGGTAAACTTTTTTCTCCCCTCCCCACCCCCCCCAAATAATTCTGTCTTTCTCAAGGGCATTTCTTTGGTATTTTACTCCAATACACTTCCAATACACTTTTAAAGGCATAAATTGCCAACATTTTGGACACCCGTAAATATAGGGGAAACAGTTATATTAATGTTTATCTTCACACCTACTTGCCAACCACTCAGATACAGGAAAAGGGTTTTGGTATGTTAAACAATGCAAAGTTAGAATTCACATTCAGTCAAGAAACAAGTTTTTGGCAAGGTTAAGTTTCCAACTTAAGTAATATGCCTATATTTAAATATCCTGTTTTACATCACTTGAAAGATTATATTCCCAATTTAACCTCATCCACTGCCTTTTGTGCTGCTTAAATATTTCCCAAGCTGATTCATAGTAACGCCTGTTTACTAAGTCTGAGCGCTTCCAGGGTGACGAGTGCTATGGTAGATCTCTATCATAGTGAGAAATGCATTATTATTTAATGTGGTTGAAGAATTGTGTCAAAAACTTACTTTTCCTATGAAAAATATTTCAGAGAAGTGAAAACTTACACTATTATTTTTAATCAAAATAAGTTTTATGGTAAAAAGCTCACATTTCAAATGTAATTATCAGTGAAAACATAGTGAAAATAAATTGCTTTCAATTAAGACTTTTGTAGAGGAAACACATTACTTCCTAGCAAGTTCTAAGTTTGCTCCTGATCTAATAAGAAAAGTACAAAAGAAATAAAATCCAACAGGATATAAAATTTATCCATTAATAATACACACGCAATTGCCCCGCTGGAAGGAGGAATAACCTGTGAGATACATGTCAGATCACGTTACGCACAAACTTGCCAGATATCACAGTGATGGGTGTAATGCATAAGACTGCATAAAAAAACTTTGCCACCCTTGCAGACAGCTGCAGCACTTTAATGCAGTGTGCTAAATGAAATTTTATGCCCAGACAATTTGGTTAGCTTCTGAGCAATATAGTCTCAGCAATATTTAAAACTCACTCTGGAAGTCTCCAAGTGGTAGCTATTTTCCCCTCACCAATCTACTGCTCTTTTTCACATTTTAGGTCAGTTTTCATTGACCTTCTACTGTTACAGATCTTATTATGTGTATCTCTCCCTTTTCTTGATCTTTGTCTCCTGCGTCTTCTCCAGCTGCAGACAGATACCTGTAGCTATCCACTGGCAATCCTTTCTCCCTTTCCTCTGGCAGATAACTCTTGCTTTGTCAGCTTTTATTTTTTTCTTCTAGTTGTTACTTGAGTTCAGGAGCCTATGAAGTGCACTGTAAAATGAAAGTAGGGCAATGCCTGTGGCATAAAATGTGGAAGTATCATGTTTTTATACAATCAATACTATGGTTGTTACACCCCTAATGTGTAGTTTCATTCATATCTACTTTGCCCATCTATACCATATTTGTTGCTGTACTCTTCTACTGTAGTATAACAGGTTATGAGAGCACAATGATAGCAGTTCTCCATACTTCCACACATATAAAATTTCAGTATTTTTCAGCTGTTCAGACAGGAAGTTTCATGCCCTTCCACATCTGGGTTTGAATGCCTACCAGCCTCTACAGTCCATGGCTATGCATCCTCACAGGGTGAATTTATGCCTTTATTCAGCAAAAGCAGGTAGGCAGTGGTTGGGGATTTTCCAGATAGGAGTTCAAGAAGTCACATCCTCACCTCTTTGCATGGATATTAAACTTCCCATGAGATAATATCTGAGAACAGTGTTTTATCTTGATGTTCTTGCCTTAAGGCTCATTCATAGCAACTGTTCAGCAACCCAGCAACTGATGTGTACCAGAGTTGCCTACCCATTTGCTAACAAACAGAACAATTTGATGATATATTCACTATTATCAGGATATCAAGGCACTCCATATATAGGCTGAGTGTATTTCTAATCTTTGGGCTGGAAGATGTTAGGTAGATGTGCAACATATTTAATGACATTAACATTTTTCCTTTAAAATTCCTGTTCAGTTTCCCATTTTAAAAGAGAATGCACCCATTCAAATAAAAGGATTGTAAGGCTGGGATATTCAGAAGCACTTAGTCTTGGCCTGTGTCTTCTATCTGAACTCCAGGGGGAGCCTTCTCTTAATATCAGTGCCGGCAGATTCGGGGCAGTGATGAGTGGGTGCTTACAACTGGGAGCAACTTCTAAGGACAAGATAATCAGTCCTTACCTACAGAAATTAATTATCTTTAATAATAATCATTACTATTATTGGAGACCCTACTGACACCAAGTCCTACACAATAGGCTCTGCCCAAGCTCCTGTAAAAAAATGTTTATAAAGATAAATCTGACAAGATAAATCTCCTAGCTTCCATGGTTGAGAAGTGGGCCCAGAGAAGGCCACAGTATGATTCAAAATATTTTATCTAAACAAGACAGACAAAGCCTGTCTGAAAACAAATCTGTCAAACTTGCAAAGACTTTCAACACCTACTGGCTTCTTTTAACCGAGTTAAACTAAGATAGGGCTCTGATGTGACTACCTGAGTAAACAAATAAAGATGTAAGCACGTGGCAGTGTATTTTTATGAATCCTTGGTCACTATTTTTTGTGTGCAGAGATGCAGAAATATTGCATGGCCTTGTTGCATGGGTATAGGGATAAGATTCAGCACCCACCCAGAAGCCATTAAAAAAAATCCCAAGATATCACTAACCATTTTTACTGAAATTATTTCATCTTTTAATTAATACTTTTATTTCAGTCTTAGAGAAGCAAATTTTCTATATCAAAGACTACTGGCAGAACATGCTACATTTGAAGTTATAAATGAAAACTGACTGATGAAAACATGTCTGAACAGCACTCAGAGCAAGTAAACAGCCACAGATTCTCCCGTGTTCACACAGATGTTTGGGATTTTCAAACCCAGCTAAGTAGACACTTTTAAATATTTCACCTCTTCTTTCTCTCCTCCATTTAATATATCTATATATATATACTTCTGAGTAAAGGAGGATGTTAAAATAAAAGTCTTAGTGTGGACTCAAAATAAATAAATAAATACATGAATAAATAAATAGAAGGAACAAAGCCTGACACTGGGGATTTTATCATCAGACAGCTTTGCTATGAAAATCTAAACATGGAGACACCAATTCCTGGCCAATTTCCCCACGTGAAGGGTAGCACGCTTGCACTTTCTTATTCCACATTGGGCTCAGGCAGAATGGTTTGACCTCTGGTCTGACTTTAGATATATGCTTGAACTCTACTATTGTCCAAGCAACTTTAGAAATATTTCCATTTCCTCTTTTGTCTAGAAGCACAATGGGTGGTAGGCAGAAATGCTAGGTCAGTACTATTCTGTGTGAATAGCCCTTGGCACACCTAGTGAGCCTCTCATCCTCTGCACCCTTCTGCTGTCAGTGCAGAAGGTCCCTAGGTACAGTTTTTATGTTTTTATGTCCTACATCCTCACTCCTTACCAGGTATCTCTGTGGGCATCCCACCTTACCGAGGAATATAGCCAATGCAAGGTACCATAGCAAGAGGAAAGGCCAGCCTGGAAAGCAGCTTATACTGGCATCACACTACTATTTCCAGGCTTGTATGCCAGAGGCCTGTACGTTGCACCAGATCAGACCAAGTTCTTTTTTGAGAGAAACAATCCTTATTAATTTGATGACATCCACACACAAAAGTTCTGGTTTCCTAAACAACTCCCCTAGTGCCTCCCCCGTAAGCTGAATAATAACCATCTGGTGGAGCAATTTTTAAAAAGTACAGATATGCCAGAATTTTCTTGGCAAGGCTTCGATCAAATGAGAGGAGGCAAATCCACAAACAGTCTCCTTCACTCCACAAGCCTGATTCATCCACAGACACCATCCCTCCTGTGCTCTGGAGGAGGCAGGTGTCTTGTGGGAAAAGAAATAGTCTGTAATTGCTTCATTAAAATCATACTTGTTTGGGAGCAGAACATAATTCACATATACTCATATTTCTAGCATTTACTAGTTCCCAAGTCTTGATTCTGCAAACTTCTTTATCTTTTACTTTTACTTGTGTGCGTGTAACTGTAATTGCCAAAGACTCCCCCAGTTTTATTTTGATTTTGTTCTTCTATTAGAGCACTTGCATTTTGAATACAAGCTCAAATCATGTGTCCTGTTCTTTTGTTCTCTTTTATATCTAGTGAGTTTCTAGATGAATATCACCTATTCAGATTTGGAATAGTGGTGTTTACATACAAAGTCTTTCCTTAATGGAGTTTCTTTCAGAATGTCATGTAAAGAAGGATCGCTGATGCAGTTTAGCAGCTGGAAAAAATACAGTAGCTAGACAAATTGTACACTGACACCAAGCCCGTATGCTTTAAAAATTACTTTTAAACAGCTAACATATAGACTATTCCGATTTGTTTCCCAGGTTTAAGTCTTTGGTAAGGAATATTATAAATTCAGAGTTGCAAGGATACTCCCAGAACAACTTTCAGAAAGATAATTGTTGTATAAACTGGAATTCATAAGACATCCAAAGCTACGCTTACACAGGCAAGTACTTTTTGCTTGTTTGTTTGCTTTGCTTTGTTTTGTTTTCCCTTACACAAGGGAAACAACATTATTTTTTTAAGATAAAGCCCCTTTTCAACACCCTTTCTCTGCCACCCCTCACACAGCAGGGTGTTGATTTCAATACAGAAGTGTATTTCATTTCAAGACAGAATTAATCAATCTGGTTTTATTTCAAGGTTAGCTAAAGGAATTTCATTGCATTTGAGTAGAAAAATTAATGCTGCAGAGCAGAAATAGCATATTCACTGAAAGCAAAAATGCTTTGGCCTCTGGAGTTAATGGAGAGCCCTCAGCAACCCATGAGAGATCATGTTAATCTTTTGCCTAAATTTGAAAGAGTGAAGAAATTATTTGACATCTGAATCATGAAACAGGGTTGTCCCCCCTCACCTTTTTCACTCAGTTTAGGGAGATGTCTCCTCTGAGCAGCTGGATTGAAATCCTACCTTAATTCTAAAATTAAATTATATTTTAAAAAATGCAAGTAATTAATGTGTTTTAAGTCCAGTGAGGTGGCTGTTCATCTCATTTCCCTCATACATAAATAGCTTAAGAAATGTCTGTTTGTACAGCCAGAGAGATAACTCATTGAATTTGTGCTTCTACAAAACAGCCTGAATTGCTGTGCAAGCCCTATATGTCTTGCTCTCACTTAGGTACAGTGACTGTATTTATGACAGTCAGAACAGAGAAATTTTTGTTTCAATCCTGTATTTGGGCACCAGAGAGCAAAACTACCTGCACTTTGCATTTTATAAGTGCCACTATTTCTAAATTCTGACTCCACAGCTACATTGGTATGGCGTTGGGTGGGAAGATTTTTCCCAGTAAAGGATCATCTGACAGAGTTATCACAAAACTCCAAATACTTTGTTAACATTCTCTACCAGAAAAACCTTGACAGAGTCTGCACTCATTCATTGTTTTCCTTCACCCCACATCTAATTTATCACACTCACTCTGCTGGGCTGCTAGCTCCTGATAAAGAACAGGGACAATCCAGGTTGCTTCAGGAGTATGTCTGAAGTCTGTTTTGTTTGCTTGTTTGTTTTGTTTTTAAAAGAACAAATAAAAGGACATTTTGTTAAAATGTCCTTTTAAAAAGTTGAAAAGTTAAAAAGTGGGAGAATATTTCAGGTAACCTAGAAGTTACCAGGTTTGGGTATGTGAGCTGGGATCAGCTCAGTGAAATCAAGAGAGATAACCCTTATCATTTAGCACTGACATCCTTGTCAGAATGATATCCTTATTTTTAGAAATGTCTGAAGTGACAGAGGTTTTCAGGAGATTTAATTGGACTGATCACAGAACAGGATAGGAACCTTGTAGTACTACAACTTTTTCTTGTCCCCCATAATACAGTTATGTTAAGTAGAGAGAGGTGCTACTAACAGAGCATTTGGTTGACTTAATATAAAAGCCCCAGATAGTTGATGACCTTTTGGGTTGTGTTATTCACTTTTGTGTTTGCCTACTGTAAGTAGATGATAAGGGTAAAACATAGTAAATAATAAACAATTCAGATGCAGGTGGAGTTTTAAAAAAATCAAGAAAAGCTTTTTTTTTTTTTCTTTAAATATACTTGGAAGAAACATTCAAGATACAGAACTTGTTTCAGGTAGCACCTCAGCTCTCACTGAAAGAATTATTATTTCACTGTATTGGTTCATTCTCACTCTGCTTCTGTTTGAAGTCAGTGGCATCCCTTACTTAGTCTAGCAGCCATATCAGATGTCTTCTATCTCAGTAGTGTAGTAAAATGGTGGGTGGAAAAGCAGCTAACTAACTTTCCACCTTGCATCAATGTATTTCTCCTTCTTACATGCCTATTAGTTAATCTGTAGACTTAAAAGAACTTGTGCCTCAGAAAAGATGAAAGAATTTTATACATACCATAATATTAGTCATTCTTCTAATATTATAACATTTGGAGAACAACCCCCCCCAACACCAGATCACTTCTACATGACTATTATCTTTCTTAATAAGAGCTTTTCATAAACCATTGTTCAGCCATTAACAAAAACAGAGTACCTGTGCATCCTGTGAATATGGTCTGCTACAAAAATGAAAGTTTTCATTGACTTATGGGATATGTGATTTAAAAATGTATTGCTTTGCCACAAGAAATCTTATTCTTGGAATTGAAGCAGTAAGTTTTATGGTGCTTCTCTATAGTTTTGATTTTAGCAATACACAAGTTAGAACAAGCTTTGAGGCAGGTTCTTGAAAGGGAACTTTCAAATACTGCTTTAGAAGGTGGCTGAAACATTGAGCTTCATTAGTGCTCATTGATCTGTGGTTTAGATGGAGGAATTACAAGTGTTCTATGCAACATGGTTGAGATGATGTTTAAATCAGGTTTCTTAAATATGCACATTTAGTGTACTTAATTGACTGTAGAATAATTATTATATGCTGTATAATTATGTTGTGGCAGGGAGCAAGACTTCTAAACATCTCAAAGGCAAGTGATTACAGGCCCGGAATTGAGATATTATTCTCTCCTAAAATATACAATAAAATAACAAATTTTTTTTTTCTATAGTGAGGTCTTCGCATGAGACTTCAGGCTATATTTAAGAAGATCCCCTTAATATTTTCTCATTTTCTACTCTTCCTCCTGCTATTTTAATTTAACAATACAGATGGAAACACATATCAAAACACAGAAAGGAATGAGGATTAAAATCCCCATATGGCATCAGTGGCTTCAGCTACATCAGAATATCTATTCATGTGAGAAGTCCAGGTGGTCAAAGTAGGCATCTCATGAGAGTAATCTGGGAGTAGAATAGTGAGGGTAGATGATGTGGCAATACCCCTTTGAATACTGATCTAAGGACTGACCAGTCAAAGATAGCTTGCAGGGAGGATAGAAGAGGAACTTATTTTCCCCTTTGAGAAATAACTTGTGTCTTTAACATATCCCAAAGCTAGTGAGTGGAGAGTAGAAAAAGGAAAAATGGGCTCTCTTCCCTAAAGGGCTCTCATTGATATGACTTGTACATGTGCTTGGGTAAAGCACCACATCTTTGGGCATGGTATCTGTTCTGTGGTCTGGGCTGGGGTGTCCAACAGCTCTTTATGCTTAGCTTTATGTCTGCTTTTTCTTGGTTCAGGACAGTCATGGTATCATTAATCAAACTGCAATTCCCAGTGAGGAGCTGGATGCTAGGGATCAGAATAAACACACTGAGTATCAGAAAATAAGTTTGTCAAAACTTGTTGTTGTGGTGTTTTTGTTTGTTTGTTTTGTTTTGTTTTCTCCCCTGCCTTCTCCCCTGCCTCCTCCCCAGACTGGATTTTTTTTTCTTTTTGAAATAGAATCCCTGCCTTGAGGGAGAAAAGCCAACTGGGAGCACTAAGCACAGATATATTTAACAGAAAACGTAATGGACTGGAAGTCTGATTTCCACAGTTCTTCTGCCCATCTAACGTTGTCTGATAATTTGTGAAATTATCATCAACCCAAAACAGCATTTCTTCACATAAGTGTTGCCATATTGGTTTCTATAAAAGGTTCATCAGGTCAAGTATCATCTAACTGGATCTTTAGGGAGGAGCACAAGATGTTGAAGAAAACTCTTGTATTCATCTTCCTTTCCAGAAACAGAAGGAACTAGGTCTTCCCAGCTGGAAATGCTTCTCTGCCTTTGATAGTGTTTCCCAACATTCTATGGACCACATCCTTCTTATTCCTAAAGCTTTTTTGATGTGATTTGACCTTCTTTCACTGCACTGCAATGAAGGCCCACCTACTAACTAAATAGCCTCTTGTCCTGCCCACCAAGGGATTATGAAGTGGGAATTAGGGTTTATGACAGATATATGAGTATCTGCATGCAATTGTCGTGTTAAGATGAAAAAAAGTAGAAGCTGAGGCAGTGGAAACAGCTGTATTCTGTTACTCTTCTCATGAAGATCTTGTAACTCTTTGTCTCCCCTCCTGAAAGGCTCAGGGAGCATCAGTTCATTAGAAGCTGTATTCCCCTTGGATACCCTGAGCTTGGGGTTGGAAATGATAAGGTAAAGTCCCTGTGGATAAGGATTATGGGGTTGGCCAACAGGGCAGAGATGCTGGTTGGGGTCTGTTATAGACCACCAAACCAGGATGAGGAGATGGATGAGGAGTTCTATAAGCAGCTGGCAGAAGTTGCTCAATCACCTGTGTGCCCAGGTGGCCAAGAAGGCCAGCGGCATCCTGGCTTGTGTCAGGAATGGTGCAGCCAGCAGGAGCAGGGAGGTGATCGTCCCCCTGTGCTCTGCTCTGGTGAGGCCACACCTCGAGCACTGTGTTCAGCTTTGGGCCCCTCACTACCAGAAGGACATCGAGGCCCTGGAACATGTCCAGAGCAGGGCTATGAAGCTGGTGAAGGGCCTGGAGCACAAGGCCTGTGAGGAGCAGCTGAGGGAGCTGGGGGTGTTTGCTCTGGAGAAGAGGAGGTTCAGGGGAGACCTCATTGCTCTCTGCAGCTACCTGAAAGGAAGGTGTGGGGAGCTGGGGATCAGTCTCTTCTCACAGGTAACCAGTGACAAGACTAGAAGGAATGGCCTCAAGTTGTGCCAGAGGAGGTTTAGGTTGGAAATGAGGAGACATTTCTTCTCAGAAAGAGCAGTCAGGCATTGGGATGGGTTGCCCAGGGAAAGGTGGAGTCACCATCTCTGGGGATGTTTAAGGAAAGGTTGGACGCGGTGCTTAGGGACATGGTTTAGTGGGTGATATTGGAAGTAGGGGGACGGTTGGACCAGATGATCTTGGAGGTCTTGTCCAAACTTAATGATTCTATGATTCTTTGAAAACAGTGTATTCCCCATATTCTTGATATGATGGGGACAGATGTCTCTTCCCATTATAGGCTGCAGCTGAAGAGAGGAACTGGAATCACTGGAATTTTTGTTGAGTCCCATATCTGAGCTGCACCCAGCTGTGTCATTGCACTTCTAGATCATTTAACAAAAAAGTAAGGCTTACCCAACAAAAAGTCTTTTTAGTAGCAATGATTTTTTTTTTTTTGAACACAAATATGTTCTCAAAAAAAAATATGCAATTTTGATACTGATGTCTAGTATTCAGTTGTTGTCCTGCACTTCTCAGTCCAGAACCAGAAATCGTAGATGTCCCTTTTGTAGGGACATAGATGTTGAATTGGTGAAAACTTTTTAAAACCCCATAGGAACAGAAATATTTGTAGCTTCACTAGCAATGAGATATGAGAAATGGAATATTAGCAACCATTTTAAATAGACAAGGATTGCCAAAGAGGAAGGAAACCTGATTTATTCTTTTGATTAATAATAAATCATGTTGCCCTTTCAGCAGACATCTTTAATGCTTAATATTTGTCACATATTCTAGATAATAGAATACCCCAAATAGAGCCCATTAGCTTTAAATACTGGAGGACATTAGCAGAATAGTCTTTTGTAAGTGAAGAAAAAATGGCAGACAGATTTGATAAATTATTGGTCATGGAGAATTTGAACAGCCCATCTTCTCCATTCTCCAAATGCAATAAATTTTTAAGATCAGAGTGTATGTCAAATGGAGTTCATAAAGTGGAAAATGACACTATTTACTTTCATCAAATAAAATGCCGTCAAAATGTATGGCTCTGCACCTCCAAAATCTGTCTGAACACTATTGCTATTTTGTGTAACACTTTAGCAACTCAAACTAATAGGGCTATAAACCAAGTTATGCCAGCAGAAGTTCTAAAATATAAAAAACAAAAGTGCTAAATTCATAACTTGAAGTAGCATTCCAAGCTTTTGACCGCTGGATAAGAGAAAATGGTATAACTTCATAACATTGTATAATTGGTAATGACAGGAATTTCTTCTCATATCATTTGAGAAATCTGACCCCATATCTGATGATACCACTGCTGTAACATTGAGTTAAAAGAGGCAGTGACTCTTGAATGACAGTTATCCCTTGAGCTGTGATGCCTTCATCTAATATTGTACAGAATGTAAAGCTGAAGTACCTATTCAGAAAAAGGCCAGGTAGTCTTTCTATGAGAAATAGTACACCAAAGATCAGATAAATACCCCCTGCCATTCTTTTTATTTTTTATTTTTCCTTTTTGGTTTGGAAAGATGGCTATTATATACCTTGGAATGAGGTGTGATGGCTATAACCATTTAACATGTATACACCCACTTTTAATGGTAATAAAATAGCCCAATTCTTTTTTTCTTTTTTCCCTATTTTGCCAATATGATATTTAATTGCATTGTACTGGCTGGATTTCTTTAGTATTCATCTAGAATTCACTAGAACAATCATGTGTACAACATCCCTGTCCCCAGCCACATTGAGGCAAGTCAAACCTGTTAAATGCACACCTCATCTTTCCAACCAAAATGACCTTTGATACTGTAGTAACACTGACAGTGACCTCGGTCCCCACAAAATCCTGTAACTTTTTTTTCTTTTTTCCCTCTGCCTGGCAAAGTCCAAGACTTCTTGACCATTGCTGAAATTTTCCTTCAACTTCTGTTCTTCTTGTCCATGCCCATACCATTTATTAATAAGACCAAGATTTAATAGGGGAAAACCTGAAGCCCCAACATCCAAAATGCCTACTTGCAAAAGCATCCAGATTTGCTAGATCTCTAAAGTTATCACCATTCTTTAAAAATAGGCTTTTGAGATTCCTGTTGAAAAATGCTCACAGAAAATTACAGTATTTACAGGTAGAGATTGCCAGACTCTAACTGTTCCTTTTTAAGGCTTCCACACACTTTCATTCTCTTCTATCAAAAGTCTGGAAATGGAAATGCCTAGTACAGTTGTGCTTTGGAGTGAAGTTGGTTTGCCTCTCAGATGATGATCTAGGTAATAACAGAAACAGTAAAATAATCCCCTTGCAAATGGATTGATGCACTGTCATGATTCTGTCTTCCACATCTGTTCACAGATCACCTTAATGTAAATTGCATGATTAGAAAAATTGAACTTGTATTTAAGTTCATTTATTTAAAAAATTAAGTGGAAGATTAATGCCATTGTAGATAATGTTCCTATTAAACCTGATAGATGTGGCAACCTGGTCAAATATCGGTAGAAGTCCCAGTTAAAAATCTGTGTAACGTATCAGAGAGATAACTGAAATGTATAGTCATCCACACTTGTGAGGACCACAGCTACAAAGATAGTTAAGGCTCTTTTATGATTCCTTCTTTAATGCAATGTATTGCATAGCTGGAGATCTTTAAGGGGCTAAATGGTGAGGCAGCTGTTGTTTTTACTCCCTGACTTGGTGACTACATCCTCTTGCTCTCATCCAGTCCATAGTTAGAGCACCTGCCTGCTCTGTGAGCAAAAGCAACCAGACTGGGCTCTGTGACCTCACTTTCTCTCCAGAAATGTATATTGATCTGTTACAAGCCCAGAAATGAACCCTCACTTGGCCAAGAGGTAGCATAAGGAAAACAGAACCAGTTGCATGAACGCAGTAACTTTCAGCACAGACCCTTCCGTAGCAATAGTTCCCCTTGATGTTAAACAAGCCAAGTTAGGAAATCTATTTTTTTTCTTCCTCTTAAAACAGTTTGGACTGAGGCCTATTTTCTTTTTCTGTGCTCTAGCTAGGAATTCTCAGTTAGTGTTCTTGCTTGAGGAAATACAGTACCTGTGTTTCCTACTGCCAAAGAGACTGGGCACAGATGAGCCACAAGCACCACCCACACATACATACACAAATCCATCTTTAAACTCCTGTTTAATTTGACTGGTAATCAGTGTGGGCAGTTACCGTCTGATAATTATATGGCACTGAGATGTTGTTAGCCAGATCTCTCCTGTTTCAAGACACTTTATAGAGTTACGTGATGACAGGAGAGGGATTATAGCCAATTGTGGGCCAGAAGCTGTATAACAAATACTCTAAAATGAGTCTGAAACTTATCTGCAATTCAACAGGGTGCATAGTTTCAACTGTGAGCAAATAAGTTTGGGTCCAGAAAATATGCACCAATGTGATCAAGCAGCTTACACGTATCACCAAACAGAAAGCTTTCATTAATATTTATACACTGATACTTGAGACCAGTGACTCAAGAAAGGGCAGCAAGTGTATTAATAATCAGTGAGAAGTACTGTTTATAGATCCATAACAGAAAAGTAGATGAAATTTCTTCTTTCCATACATGATCCTTTACAACAAATAATTCTGCTTAAGAATACATATCCTACAGGGCATTGTAAACTAATGCTACATGCAATAAAGTGTTTTGTTTGTTTGTTTGTTTGTTTTTGTTTTGTTTGATTTTTTTTTTTTTTTTCTTCTTTTTTTTTAACCTTACAATTAATTTTTTATTTTTTATTTATTTATTTTTTTTTTGGTGAATTGTCTAAGCAACACTAGAGACTGAGATAGGGAAAGACTCAGATCTTAACTTATTAAATCATAACCATGAGAAGAAATTGAGAAAGCGTGGAGCTATTACCTTGACCTGTCTATACTCTGCCACAATGTTTTTCATGTCCTTACTTTTTCAGAAAATGTCAGGAATATATAATGTCCCCTTGAATTTCTCAGAAAACAAAAACATCCAAACAGGGCTGAAATCAACCCATTTCTCACTTTTCGAAAGGACTAGAGCAATGCAGGATCAGAGGAGTGCTGTCTCAAGTGTGCACAGCACTGCTTTCTCATCTGATACTTGTCCACAGTTCAGTAGTAGACCACTGGTTCTGGATCAAACCTTTCCTCCACCTTGTAATTCCAGGATGTTTCCATCCATACTTCATCTATTGTGAAGCTCCACCTATTCATATTATTAGCATACCTGCAGGAAACTGATTTTTGCAATTATCTAATGCTTCACATTCACTCTGACATTTAATCAACTACAAACACAGTTTATTGCTTGATGTGTTTAAGTGCCATGAACATTATCCCTTAAATAGCATGTCTTGTTTTGTGGTTTAATTAGTTGCTGTTAAGAGACATTCTCTTATTGTATTCATGCTTGTCTAGATTTTCTATTTGCTGTAATTAAGAGATAAAATGCAGGTATAGAGTATTAGCAAAAATCAAGAGTATACAATTTCATCCATACACAATTTAAAAATAAAGACATTCTTCTAAGGTAATGAAAGAATAAGGAGAGGTTCTGAATCAGTTAGCAGGTTCTAATGTTACCTTAGAGCACAGAGGTGGAGCCAAAGCAAAGAGCAATTACATATACATATTTTAAAACACAACCACAGTTCAGAAGCACAAAGTGTCAGCACCTACTACATTTTTCAGATTCCTAGGGCTGAACTTATGCAATAGGGAGATACTCAATTCTTACTTTTCTGGTGGAACACACTGGGTGAGATTCTTTGTAGTACTTTTTTTTGAAATATTTAATCTATTCCAGTCAATTTCGGTAAAGAGGTCAGGCTTCAACAGTCTTGTCCACTGAGATTTGCTGCTTGTACGTTTGCTGCTACCTCCACATTCTGTATAACTTGCCAGAACCTGATCACACTCACTGTGCATAGGAAAGCTGTGAAAGCCAATATTGATCTTATCTCTTTCATGCTAAAGGTGGCATAATATACGTTGGAAAAGACAGATTAGGGCTCCACTCCAACTGTTCCTACATGATGTGCTTAAATGTAAATGTGACTTAGCCCAGCCAGTCAAATACAGACTTCTTTTTCTGCATAGTTCAGTGTTTCTCCATATTGCAGTCATTGGGAAATATATGGACTATTTGTAAGCCTTGCAGAAGGCAATAAAAACTAGGCCATTTTTCAGTAAACTCAATTCAATTAATAGAGATCCAAATCTCCATTGGAAAAACTAGATGTGCAGATCAGAGATGGATAAATGTCTCTAGAATTGCTATCCCTAGAAACTGTCATTACAACATGAAGTGTCTTCTGGATTACAAGTGTCTGAAGATGTCTGAAACTTGCTGCCAGTGCAATGCTGTGGTAATGGTAAAGGCATCAATTCAGAAAACATTCATTGAGACTTGAAGGAGGCCTGCTTTATCACTGAAGTCTGAAAATACAGCTGGGCAAATTCTTTTCAGAAGATAGTAAGCTCAAAAATGTGATTTCATGAATTTTTGGGCTGAAGCTTACAATTTTTTTTTTTTTTTTTTTTTTTTTTTTTTTTTTTGAGGAAAAACTGTAGCCTGTAATATCAAAGCATTTCAATGTTTTCTAATGTAGAGATTTCAACTTCTAAGCTGGGAGTGCTGTTCATAACTCAAAACAGAAAAACTCAGCAATCTGAAGCTCTAGGATAGCTTATTTACTTTGATGCTGGCCAGCATCTTGCAAAAGCACTTCATTGCTTTTATGTTGGATTTTTGGTTTTTAAAAGTTTGGTTTATATCTGCCCAAATTAACACTTTCTATTTTGTTCTCCTCCTTGCCTTTTTTCACCCTCTGTTCTTTTCTGTCCATTTGTTTTCACTGTTTTCATGTTGCAAATAGGATATAATAGACTTTCAAAACCCATCAAGTCACAAATGGAAGTCAAATATGCTAATAGTAATGTCAATCATTTTAAGATGTTTACAGACAGGCTTAAAACGTAGCAATTCCTTTGTCTGAGGACAAAAGGCTGATCAATCCCCACAGTCGAGTTTATTCACTGCCAGCTCTTTTGTAGGGGAAATGGTTTACTGAGCAGGGTTCTCTCACACGTGCAGGCTGGAGACATTCATTGCACTGATTTCCTCTCTGTCCCTTTCCTCCCCCAGCCTCCTCCTACCTCATATCACTGCTCACAGATGGCTGTGGTGCATGTGTTCTAATAACTCCACATTTATCACTCTCTGCATACCTTTTGCAGTTGTTTCTGCAGTTGCAATTGCATTATTAATTACAACCATCTAGAGAGGCACAACTCATCATTGTTCCCTGTTCTAGGAATTACTGGGGAATACCATCCGTAACCAGATCTCCCAGAACATACATATACACAAATACCTTGAAGGGTGTTTCTAACATATATTTCTCTCTCCCACAGGCATGCTGTTGACCTTCGAGCTCTAGATTATTTATCTCATTTCAGACTAGTGCTGTATGCTATTTATTTTGTTGTGTAGGAGAATGCAGTGTGATCCGTTGTTGTAGCTCCAGAATAGAAATTGCCCTTTCTTCTTTCTTTCAAGAAGAGAAAGAAAAATAAAAAGAAAAAGAAAAAGGAAAAGAAAAAGGAAAAGGAAAAGGAAAAGAAAAAGAAACAAAAACCTCATATGGGTTTGAGAGCTTAATTAAATACATTAAAATAATCTTCATATATATACATTTTAAGACTCTACTGAAATAAATAAAATACATACATACATTCATACATATAACGGAAAATACATGAAATGGAATATTCTAATTTCAAACTGATTAATTTTGCAGATGTTGGCAATACATATTGTAACATAATTAGTCAATTTATCATCCACATCATACAGCCAAGAATCACAACATTAAGAGCACGAATCCCTCACAGTTTCTGTCACATTCCAGGTTCTATTCATTTCTATTTTTATTTTTTTTTTGAATTTGAGCACTTCAGTATACTGAGCTTATTAGTTCTTGATAAATAAGCTGCTTATGGATGAAGGAGATATATGCTGGATGATATAAAAATCTTGTACTCAATTGTTCTGAAAATATTAATATCTCTTCCCCGGTCTTTCAGCGGAATGCCCTAATTTGTGATTTAAAGATATAAATTGATCATCATCAGGATCCCATATGGAGGGCATGACATGAAAAGTGTTTATGTCCCTGATACAAATGGGTCTCTTGCATTTTTGTAGACTTTTTTTTAAAATCTCTGATGAATTGATATTTATGTTGTGAAACTTATCTACTGGCATGTGATGGTATTTTCTACTCTTTCATTGACAATCATGGTTGGGATTTCCAGGAAGATCTGTTGGAGCTGGACACCCAGGTCATAGCAAGGGGTTCTAGCAAAGCAATCCACAGAAGATCCTCAGATCTTCTCCTGTAATCATAAGGGATTCTGGAAAGTGCAAGCCCCCAATTTGGCTACATTTTTTTCATTTGACCACATAAGTCTCTTGAGTCTCAACAGCTACATGGTCTCAGCGAGTTTGTTCTGTCATGCATATTGTTTTGGCAGACAGTTTTATGAGCAAAAGGTTGCTTCTGCAGATGTTCAGAGAAATCAGGTGCCAGAAGCTGGTAATAGTCCTAGAGCCACTTAAAGTTTGGGCATATGAATGCATAAAGATGCCCCCTTTTGCCTTCTTGCTTTAATATTCCTTACGCAGTATATAGAGTAAATCTTATCAATACCCTCAGAAAGCCCCAATAGCAAAGCCAGAGGATGCAAACCTTAAACCCTTCCAGCCTATTGTCATTTACATAAATTCACCAAAGCCGCCTTCTGCTGGTTAATTAGTTTATCAATTAAGCCAGACATAGTCCACAAAAGTCTGTAATAAAATGCTTCATATGTGCTCTGCTTGCAATTATTGTAATTAAGCATATCAGTCATTTTAAATCTGATTCACCATGTATCTCCAGAGATTTAATCATTTAAGGTAGATCACCAAGTAGATGGTTGAGTTAATTATTTGAATAATCTACAGTTCAGACGCTTAATATTATACTGTCATATTCCCATGTGTGCCTGAGTTTTCTGCTTGCATCTACAGAAGTTTGGCAAAGCTGCAAAGAAGCTTGTAACAATATGAGATAAAGGCATTGTCAGTCTGTCATTGCTGTGGCTTCTTCTGTCCCTAGGTTAAGCAGGTTGGCATGAAGACTGTGGGTCTGGGCAGTCCAATCAAGGCAGGCAATCAAAAAAGGAGAAGCTGAGGCCAGAAGCTGAAACATAAATTCAGTCTGACTTGCTGTTTTTATTATTGAAAATAAAGAGATCCTGTAACTTTGTCATGCCTTTTGTCAACAAACCCACCTACTTCAAATTTCAGAGGGGAATATTTCAGTCTATTGGTACAATCTGGAAGTAAAATGACTACAAAAGCAGCCACCTAAAGCATTTGAAGAAGCTCCTGAAAAACATGACTGTAACTCTCCTGTTCAATGTCATTTTCTCTAATACTTCCATTCAGGGAGAACTGATGACACAAACCAGTTAAAACAAAACAAAACAAAACAAAACAAAACAAAACAAAACAGACAAATCCTTCACTCTTAGTCTGCTGAAGGAATAAACAACCCAGGTGTCCACAAAAATATGTGTTTTGTTTGTTTGTTTGTTTTCTGAGAAAAGAGAGAGAATAAAACTCAGACATGGAGACATTTTTGGAGATGACAAATGAGTGACATGCTGTACCTAAAAGCATATAAAGCAGCTTTTGTGGATGGCAGACCAAAAATGGAAGAGAATAATACTTTGAAACTGCTGTCAGTGTACAGGTAGACTTGCAAAGCTGAGCCTGCCACCTATTTGTGCAAAGTGATTTCAGAATGCCATTTTCTTCCAACGTCCCCTTTTCAGGGAAAGACCAGTAACACTGCATTTTAGCTTGCTATGGGTAGTATTGGGAGCTTTCTGTTGTCTGCTGTTTTTCCATATGGTCTGGTCAGTGAGCACCTTTCTGAAATCCAGTATTACAGGCAATTGGTTTTCCACAATCATTCTGAGCTGAGTGTTTAGCTAAGTGCTCTGTTGTACAGCTCCCTGTGGACATCAGGTTCAGAAAGGCACAATTCTTATCTTGTTTTTTGGAAGTGGTACACAGTTAGACCAGTTTAGATACAGGCCGCTTCCTGCCTCCCCTTCAGCCATGAAGCAAAATATCATAGAAATCAGGAACAAGTAAGGCAGCTCCTTACATTTACTGAGAGGCTTTGAGTAGATGGTTCTCCCCTGATGTGGAGAGGACAAATAAGAATTCAACATCTATTCAGGGAAGAAAGCAACAATACTCGTGTCCTTTAAGTCAATCTTGTTATTTGAGGAGGGAGAAGAGAGCTGACCTGTGATCTGTAATATTTTAGGTTGCTGCTTATAATTAATCTTCACTTCCATTAAGAATAATTTTGTCTTTCAAAATAAGATATGAAAACACATTCCAGCGTCTATTTTCTCTCATGTAATAAAGGCAGTAAGAAACTAGGTTCATAAAAGTCATTATGCTTTTGTGGAGAAGGAGGGATGCATTTCTATTACTGCTGCTACTGCTACTATTATTATTTCCCTCCCTTCTCTCTTGTTGAATGAATCACGTGCGGATGTAATTTTAAACACATAAGACACTTGATAAAAAGATAAAGCATTTGCTTAGCCCACAGTCCTTGCAGACTACACTGGACTGACAGAGGCATTTCTATTTACAGAGATTTGGGTGATGCCCTCCACCCATGCAGAATTTAGCGAAAGCCCAGGGTTTGGAACAGTGTGAGACTTTGACCCTCAGCTGTGCACCTTGAGGTTGGTAACAAAGAACGTCTGCTGCACCTTTGTGCTTTCTATTCCTGATCTTTGCCAATAGAGAGGGTGAGGGCTGATTTGGGAAAGTGAAGATAGTCATCCCAGTCTCAGCTTGTTAACATGTGTCTTTTACAATTGTAACTGAGCCTCAGATAAGCAGGTTAACCAGCCCTTCCTCACTACAGGACAAATAGACTATCTTTTAAATGCTCACATGTGAAACTGCATTTTTCATCTAGTATTTAGCATACATTTTTTCCAAGTGGTGATGTGAAGCAGGCAGTTTATTAAGATCTATATTCATCTAATTGAATGTTTTCCACTTACAGTTGAATTAAAGTATCATTTGGACAAAAGCCAGGTGGGAACTTATAAACTGAAATGCACATCATGCTCAGCACATCCCAAGTCCTGCAGTACAGCTACACAACGATGTATTTGCGAGGCTGACATGAGGCTTGGGAGATGGCCTCTAATCAAACAGGTATGATCTACATTTTCACTGTCTTCCTATATATTCTCAAGGCTCTAGGCACATGACTCTAGTCAAAGACAGTTTTTGCTATGGCAATTTTATTTGCCAACATACATTAGAATAATGAAAAGTTATATACTTACCCCATCTCCTTCTGAAACCAGCTGTTAAGCCAGTTGCACACAATTGTAAATACGTACATCTCTAAAGAGAAATAGGCATAGTAAACGTCTTGTTCAGCACTATGTAAAGGTAGGAAAAACCAATTTTAAAAATTATGGATATCATCTGATGAATGATAGTTCAGGGAAGTTCATGGAGCCTGAAAGTGGAATATTTGCACTTTCTATTTGCCCTGCTTAATTAGCAGTTTTTACTTTTGGTAAAAGGAGCTCCTTCCAGGAAGATCCCTTTCAGCCAATTCAAATTTGCCCTTAGCAGGCCATGTACCAGCACTTAGGCACAGTCCCATTGACAGTTCAGTGCCATCTCATGCTCCACCTGTGATGGTGATGTCTAGAGTACAGTCCGTCAGGTAGGCCCCCCTGTCTCCTCCTCTCAACCCCACAGGGAGCATAGAATCATAGAATGGTTTGAGTTGGAAGGGACCTTAAAGGTCATCTAGGCAACCTGTAAAGTCGATAATATACAATAGCATTAACTTCAGAACAAATTCTGAGATACAGCAAAACTCCTAAGGAATAGAAGAACACCCATTTTGAATGTCCATTTTCTGTGTGTAGCAGTATATTGTTTCCAGCCTTGCACTCAAAAAATATACATGCAATTCCAAAGTAAGGCCAGAAGAAAACTGGTAGCTCAAAGAGAATCATCAGGAAAGGAAAAAATATCAACCTTAGTAAGAATGAGTGGTTTGATGGGAAAAGTACTGCCTTTTTTTCCCCAAAAGTCCAGAAGGGAAACCAATGACACACATAAGAGAACACTGTGCAGATCAACTAGACCAGTCTTTGATAATCCTGTTCTTGTTATCTCCTGCCAAAAATATAAAATAATATAATAAAATAAAATAATAAAATAAAATAAAATAAAATAAAATAAAATAAAATAAAATAAAATAAAATAAAATAAAATAAAATAAAATAAAAATTGTATTCTATTTTAAGTATCCTTTGGGCAGCTAAATACTTCAGCCTTTCCAAATTAGGGATGTGATCATCTGAATTATTTCTGTTGCTAAGAAACTTGCTAACACTAAAGCCAGGACAACACATTCATCAGTCTCTTACATTCGTTATGCCATTCTCTCAGTGTCCTGTGCCTTCTGTGCTCTTGGGAATTGTCTGAAGGCTGAAGCTAATAAGCTGGATCCATGCTCTGAAGTGCCTGACAAACAGCAAACTAACCATTTCAGTGCTTTGACGTCTCCCAGGCATGGGGCTGGCCGGGTCACTGAAGTAAAACTTTGACTTCTTATCACACAGTTTTGCCCAAAATGAACAGAATTGAAAAATACTACATAGTTATTTCGGTGATCTTACACAAAACAGTCTTGCAGAACTTAAGTGTTCAATTCTTCTCTGCAGCTGGACAGAGCTTTCATAGAGCTTATTCAGTCAGCTAATTTAATTGTGAATTAAAGTTTTTAAACTACAGCATTGAATGCCAAAAATGTTGAAAAGAAAATGCACAGCATGGGCAGTATAAAAGGGTTACTTAACATTAATACAATTTTCCTATATAGTACTGATTACTTTGGCACAGGTTCAAGGAGTTAAATGATGCATGCTTGAGGAAGTGGTAGCTGATTTTTCCAGAGAATAAGTAGGGCCCAAGGCTTTTAAGATTGGAGAGTTCGTTTGGGTAGCCTATCAATGGAGAAAAGCACCAGGGGTTAGTAACCAGAGCACAGTATTGGTTATCAGGAGTGCTTGATAAATGTATATTCCCTGAACAGCTTTGCACAAAATTTTATGTTTTCTTCCATTAATTGGGAATGGGGGATAATCAAGGCATTGTGAACAAAATCACACTGATAATAATGCATTTCAGTCCATGCAGAATTTGACAAGAGATCAGTGATATTCTTGTACTGGCTGAAATTTAGACCCGTTTCTGATTATTCCCAGACAGTAAAGGCATTGTGTTTCTCTGAGGCTGGTACAAGCTGACATGTACTCCTGTCTCCATATATGCCGACCTTGCTCCAGAAAACTTTAGCAGCAGAATACCTTGTGACTGATCTCCTTTGAATGTTAACAAGCAAAGAACATGCCATTAATAAAATCCAAAGTGTGAAAATCTATCTGTCATTGGTATGATGAATCTACGCCATAATTCCTCAAATCAAATCCCTCTGCAAAATCAATGGCTATTCACAGATCAGTTTGTCTGTGGATTCAGAGTAAATCAAAAAAGAGCTGCTCAGAAGCTAAAAAAATTTTGAGTCCATCTAATTGAAAAAACATTCCAGTTCCTAGTCCAGATTATTCACACAGGGTAAGCGTATGGCTTGCTTATGTCTACAGCTACAGATTGAAGTTACCATTTTTAAACACTCTTTCCTAAGTGGATGCTTGGCATGACTGCAGAAATGAGCCATCATGCAAGGAATGAGCTCAATGTGTATGTTTGCTGTATATCCTACTTGTTTGCAGTGTGCGCACTGCAGCTTGCTCTTCTGAGATTTCTTTGTATTAGGGTGTTTTGTTCCCAAGTTAGGGAAGGAATTAGATGTGCCTTGCGGTGACAGGAGCAAGCAAGAGATCAGTGAGCTTGCGTGAGGTCGTAGCCAGAGGTTGAAATAAATGGCCTCTTGAAACTTGTTCACGGATTCACACAACAGACGTTGGGCTACTGCTCCAGAGCCAAAGAGCTTACACTCAGCAGTGAGCCGCTAATGATATGTGTCTTAAAACTAACAAACCATTAATGAGAGGATTTAAGATCAGAGGGACTCTTGGGTCACAATTTATTATGGCTGATTTGTTGTTGTTGTTGTTGTTTTGTTTCTTTAGGAATTTTACCTTACTTTAATGGGCAGTGAAAAAGCACAATCTGCAATTAAGAGCTCATTAACCTCTAAATTGATCACAAATGTTGAATCGTGTCTTTCACCACTCCCATACAATAGCTTTCTTTAAGCACGAGCACTAACTGTGAAATCCAGTAGAAGAACATCTGGTGAATTTGTTTTCTGCTGACTTTCTCCCTCCACTCTAGGAGGAATTTGGGATCCCAGGCAGCTGTGCTTTTGCTGGTAATGATTAGCTATTAGGAAAGAGTCCATGGGTTTGTTTCTGTAGATCTCTCATAAAAGACTTGCAAATAAATCCAGGAGAACAGCCAGGGTTCCTGTTTGCCACCAGGTCTTTTCCCTCTCCTGTTCTTTCTGGTCCCTGAGACTTGAATTCCCTTCTGCTAGATGAAAATTTTCAGCAGCACAGTTACTCCAGTTTCATGCCAGGTTGATAGGGAATTTACCACAGGGACAGTTCTCCTCCTCCACCCTCTTCTTTATGCCTTTATCAGCAGTTCTAACCTCTGTTATTATAGAAATGATAAACTCCTCCACCCATCTTTTACAGAAAAAGACTGAGCCTAGCAACTTACCCTAAGCAAAGAGTGGGTTTGCCCTGCCTTCTCTGGTGCACCTAATTAAAAAAGACATTTTCTGCCAGTCCACCCTCACCAGTATTTGGCATTGGATGGCTGAAGAGTTCCCTGTCTACATTCTCTGTTGAAATTCCTCTTCTGAGACATGCAGAGGCCTCATCTCTGGTACCTATCTCAGCAGTGTGGCATCTGCTCCTGGGGACTGGCTATTAAACCTCAGACATTATTTGAGTAATACAAAATTGAAACTATTTTGGGGTTCTGTCTTCCTCCGGGATCATCTCTCTTTAAACCCTCTGAGAGGTCAAACTGTAGTTTGAATGCTTCTCTAGCCTGTGCAAAAGATACAGCACTGAGTAAGCAGGAACAAACATCTACTGGGGAGCGTGAACACACCAGGTGATTCCTGCCTGGTTCAGCTGAGGATCCAGCCCATCATCCCCAACGACCTGTCTACAACTAATCCTGACATGTACATAGCACCAGCCAGGCCATGACTGCAACAGTCAAGGCACCCTGTAGACCACCTCATATGATTAATGATGAACTTTATCAACCCCTAGGGGGGAAGTCCTGTCCACCTGAGGCAGTGATTAGACCCAGAATGATCTCTGGTCTTTCTGATGCCTGAGGCACATTTGAGCATGAAGTGCTGTTGACTAGGACAGAAGATGTAGCAGGAGGACAGGAATCAGCAATCCTCTGTCTCTGTTTAATCATGAGCATATTTTATTCATTTTCATTTGCAGAAACCACTTAATTCAATGTGGATACGCAGCAGCAAGAAGGAATCAGGGTCAGATTTTACAGATCAGACACCAGTGGAGTCAAATGATTAACTTCATCAGGATTTCACAAGTTGGCCTGTGCTTGCTAGCAATAGAGTGGCATTTCATTTCCCAGATGAAAACACCAGTGTCCAATTCAGCCATTAAAATCTTAGAAAAGTTTATACTGATAAAAATCTGCTGTTGGGTAAAATAAGGCAGATGAAAGCAGAGCTGAGCACTGAGAAACAGCTTTTCAAGCCCTCTGTGAAAAATAAAATAAAATAAAATAATAAAACAAAACACACTAAGGAATAAATAATTACTAAAAGTAGTAAACTATAGACATGATTGAATGGGGAAACACAGGGACTGATAAAGAAAAGTGTGTATGAAGGCACTAACCTCGTAGATGAGACACTACCTTTGTGTTGATCAATGAATACAAGAAACAGCCTTGGAAAACCACTAGTGAAAATGAAACCAGGACTGCAGAAGCTGTGAAGATGAATAAAAGATTTTGCAGTCCTACAAAATAGCCTTGCTGGGGCAACACTCTAGGCTTCGAAAGACAGGGCAAGCAAGCATACAGAACCAGGAATCTCAATGACTTCCTTGTATCTGTGCTCACCAGGGAAAATTGAGGAAGCAGGATTACTTCTGCTGCATGCAGACTGGGAAGGAGAAAAAACAGGTAACAAGTGAGAAAGGTACCAGAAGAATCAGGAAGGAATTAGATCAGTCAAGAACCTTCAGGTAGCTCCAGGACTTGGTAGAAAAGGATCTCAGAAGGAATTAAAAAAAAAAAAAAAACAAAACAAAACCAAACCATTTGTAAACATTTGTGATATTTTCGTTGATGCTAGCTAAAATATCTAAGGAATGCAGAAGTACTCATCTGACACCCTGTATTTAAAATGGGAAAGAGGGAGTACCCATTAAAATATATCCATTCACAAAAAGGTTAGCAGATGTTTTCCAGTGAAATAATTAGCTGATATTGCTATCTGCAGTGAGAAAAGAGAGTGGTTGGCTAATGAAATACAGATTTAACTCCTTATTTTTGTTCTTTAAAAAAAAAATAAAATCCAGAAAAAAAAATAGAAATTTGAGGTCCAAATTTTCCTTTAATGTTTAAATGGTCTTAGGGCACACCCCTGCTTTCTTTTGGACTTTGCAATGAAGTCACAAAACCATGATGATGACATCACATTGTTGATATTATAACAATACCCATGTCACAGATTCAATTTCAGCATTTTGTCTGGTTTTGATTCAATGTCAGCATTTTCCCAGAAGAGGGAAAGAAAGGCTGTGAAAATGCCAAATCTTACTTAAAATCATGTCATTTGTAAGCAGGTATATGATACTATAGTAGAAAGATAATACTGTCACTGTTAGTTGGAGCCACTTAGGTACTTTTAAACTTGATGCCCTCACTCAAATACAGTAACTGACTATGAAATGTGACAGAGCCCTCATTTTTCTCTCCTGGGAAACATGAATGCCATTGAACTTGTGCTTGAATGCTACAAGGAGTATGTGTTTTGCACATCGGAACCAAGATCAGATATTGCCTCTGACACATTGATTTTTTATGCTTTACATTACAATATGTGAGATTTACTTTAAAATCCAGTCCCTGGCAATGCATAGCTTTATATTAAGATCATAGTTTTTGCTTAAACTACATCTATAAGGATAAATTTGAAAATATGAGCAAAGCATGCCCGAAGGAAAATAAGTAGAGACCCAAATTTTTGCATTTTTTTCTCTTATTTTCTCCAGGGCTGCCCTCTGACCCTTTATTGTGTGGTTTTTGCTAGCAAAACTCCCTGTATGAATTCAAACAAAATAGAACTTGTACGGTGCAAATAGCATACTTGATCTGATTACTTTCAGTCCTTAAGGGTAGAAGCTGTTAATTTTTAATATAATTGCTCTAATTGCTGTGAACAACTTTGTTCCTTCATTCTGTACCATTGTGTGACTCCTTTACCTCCCGCTTGATGAATAAATGTAAAAATAGATGAATAAAAAAAAAAAAAAGAACAATTTCTCAAACCACTCATCAATAAGCAGTGCTTGACTTGGGACCTCAGTATGTTAAAAAACATCTACGCAGGCCTGCTGCAGGACATGGCCAAGAAATACATTGCAGAGCTTACCTGTGGATGGAAGTGATACCATTCTAAAACTATGTTTGCACCTTCCAAGTTTTGGGGACTGATAGAGGCATTTATATTGAATGAATAGATCTTATAGGTGTACAGTGTACCTTC
This sequence comes from Aythya ferina, assembly GCF_964211825.1. NCBI lineage: Eukaryota > Metazoa > Chordata > Aves > Anseriformes > Anatidae > Aythya > Aythya ferina. The sequence goes on along the minus strand of NC_140300.1, from coordinate 64,559,643 downwards.
AGAAACACCATGCGTTGCCATAAGAAGTCTGCTGAGAAAAACAGTTTCTGGGTTTGAAACACTGATGTGCTTATTTAAATATTTAAAACTTTTTAGGAGTTTTAAAGCTTTTTAGGAGTTTTAATGAAAATTCGATAAGCAAGAGGAAAGCTATCTACTGAAACTTCATCATTTAAAGAGCTCCATTCTTTCACTCTTCCTGCAGTATTTTTCCAGACAGGGTTGCATGGAATTCAGCAGTAAAGCCCACTGGGTTTCAACAGGCTGGTCACAGCACACCTTGCCAGGGTTTGACTGTTTCCATTTTGTTTAATACCTGTTCTCTGCTTTCATGCCAGCAATGCTAATAGTGCTGTGCTACCAGATACTATTGGGAAGTTAGTTTTGAAGCTCTTCATACCAGTAGATGATCTAATCAGTATGGCAGGTGGTAGCGTGGTTTCCAAGCACACCCTAGTGTGTCCGTAACACCATACTTTTTGAACTGACTCCACCTTATTACATATATATGGATTCTAATCAAAGCGATGGATGATTTACAATAACAAGCTCTTATAAAATGCCACTCTAATTAAGCTGAGGCAGAAAGGTATTTGCTAAACTTTTTAGACTTGTTTACCAGTCTAAGTATGGAAAACAAACAAACAAACAAACAAACAAACAAACAAACAAAAATCACAAAACCCTCAGTCTGAAGGCCTCTTCTGTGGTTGACAGTTCTGCCAGCAATGCCATTGGTGAATATGCCAAGACTGTATTTCAGCCATCTATCATTTTAATTAAAAAAATTGCCCAGAATTCATATGGTCTGGAAAACTTTATTCCACATGCTATGAACACTACTGAGCTGAGAATGGTATCTGGCTTTCCTTAGCGTTTATTTAAAAATGAGCTTCTTTTTCCATTAGCAAATGTTCTAGTAACCCTCAAATCTATTAATTATTAGCTCATCCAGTAGCTTGGATTTTCTAAAGTTGAATATTTATTTACTAAAGCAATTCTGTATTAGTTTCAAAACGTCCCTGGCTATATGTGAAAAGGACAGTAACAGAAAATCCTTGTTTTCCTTTCCTCATGACTATTTGAAGAGTAAGCATCTTGACAAGCATATTTGCAAGCGATGCAGATATGATCTTGATCGTATATCAGAAAACCCAGTCAAGCAGCATGGAAACAGCCAAGTTCTGAATCCTGGAAAGTACTGTTCCCTGTCATGGCTATGCTGAAAGAATCACACAAGAGCAAGCATCAGATTTTTGGGACAAGAAAGCTCAGCTGGTAGATTTATGGAGAGAATGCAGCACACTGAAATGTGATGAAACATTGTGGCTATTAAATAAAAGGTATGTGCAGTGTATTTTAAAACTTACTGTAAAAGGACTATTCAGTTGTATTAATATCTCTCAAAGCTTTGCATTTAAAACTATGTGTTTAACATTAAGTCAGATTTTCCAGTGCCAAAATCAGTGACATTGTTTCCAGATGTAGATTTTATTAGTTCGTGTCTTGAATAATTAAGGGCTGTCAGATCTGAGCAGATTCGTAACTGTATCTGTATAAAATGCAATTTATTGCCAAACAATACCAGACCTTCTGTGAAAATCAGAAATCACATAACTCTAACACAAGCTTTTTATTCTGGGAATAAGCTTGAAGGTATGGACTGAAAACATCAGATTTGCCTTCCAAATGGAAAAGTTGAAACAAACAAAAAGCAGTTCCCGGGAGCATTCTTTCTATGTGCTGCTTTATTTTTCTCCATGTATTCCTGTGTTTGCTTGTGATTTTCTGTTGGAAAACATGTACAAATGATGTGCTTTCCCTAACCTACTCTACTTAGGCTAGATGAGACAGACTGTTTGACTCCAGACTGAACATCAGCTGTTTGTATTCAGCTCAGTACTGCCGAAAGTAGTTTACAGTTGAGTATAAACTGAACCATCAGAAATAGGATCTCAATCCTTTGAAATGTCAGTAGATCAACTTCACTGCACACACTGGAACTGAATTTTCAATCCAGAAGGCTGCATCATTGTCAAAAGCTCAAGATTATTTAGGTGAGCTGATTTACTAACATGGTAACTAACAAGATTTGTGCTGCAAAGTTTGATTTATACTTTGGATTCACCTTGTCAGAAAAATGGTAAATAATATCTGCTAAGAGCAACATTTTTAATGGACCATTTTTAGCTTGCTGAGATTGTTCACTAGCCTGTGGTAAGGTTACAAGTCTTTGTGAACATCATGCCTAAATTCTGCTTTGTCCTGGGCAACCATGCAAAGCAAGAAAGGATACTGGCAAATGGGACAGCCTTGTGGCTGGCAAGAACCTGACACAGCATCTGCAAAGGCTATGTGTGTATCCCAGAGGACTGGTCTCCCACTGTCCTCTTTATTGACACACCTTCCAGCAGGAGTATCTGATATCATGACTTCACTGAAGGTAAAGGCAAAATGATCTTTAATTGTGGTAGGGTTCTGTTTTTGCCCTATGGGAGAACTAAGTGCATATGCCCTTGTCTTCATCTTCCATAAAAAATGAGATGACTTGGGCAACTTCTGCTTTGTCATTATCAATGCTGTGGCTAAATCAAAGAAAGAAAAGGGCAAATAAGTGCTTTTTCTTTCCAAATCCTGTCATGCAGCTTCACAAAGTTGTTCTCTCATACTTTTTTGCCCTTACTCTTTCATTGTTGACCAAATTCTAATATCACAATGAAAAAAAATAACTTAAAAATATTTTACCTCTTCCTGTAATATTCTAACTTTGAAAGTTCTTGCTGAGATAAATGAATCAAATAGAAACACATTGTAGGTAGAAGGCTGTGCATTTTCAGTAAGGTTTGGAAGTGCAAGTTACAGTTCAGGTACATAAAATGAATGTAATGATCTGCAGACAGCTTCCCACAGGGAAATCAGTGCTATATATAACAACACCAGTTTGCTATTTATTTTCCTGTCTTCAGCATGCTTGAATAGGAAGAAGTTCATCAGGACACAAACAAAAAATGTAGCAAGGGCAAGCAAAGCTCTGCAAATTGCCACATTTAAAGGCTTCATGTTGCAGGATCCTGTGTCTCATTTTGTCTTGGATCCAAAGGCCATGTGTGATAAGCACAGGACATTTCTATGATGCATTTCTGTATCTGGACTGGACTTAACCTTCAGTTCTCTGAGCTCTGTGCCTTGAAAACAGTGGTTTCTGGCTGCTGGGTCTGAGTTTGAGCTACTGCCATTCTCTGCTTCAACCAGCCTCCTCAGAGAGCCATCTTCTCATAGCCTTCTTCAAGTCTTTTTATCTGGCATTGGTGTTTCAGTGATAGAATTCTTGCCTGTCATATGGGAGGTTTGCTTTTTATTCCCAAACGGTGCAGCATCCCCACAGATTTTATGCACTAACAGTGGAAATGGGGAAATGGGCCCTGGGAAGAGTACAGAAATGCTGTCTGGACATGCAGGGGAGGGGTATGGAAAGGCAAGGCACTGACAGAACTAAATGTCGCGAAGGATGCAAAGAATAACAAGAAGGGGTCCTACAGGTACATTGGCTGCAAAAGAAGGACTAAGGAGAGCATGTACCACCTCTGACAAATAAAGACAGAAACATGGTATAAAGACCAGTAACGTGTTAGTTCACATATCTGTGCAGCGCTGGGGATTTACTCTGAATAGAGAATTCATCATTAAAAGCCTGGTGGGACTTGCCGTTCAATACAAGAATGTGTTTGCAGGGCTCAAAGAGCTGTGGTAAATGGGCTGGTGGCCCATCAGGCTGGTGGCTGGTGACCATTGAGGTCCCCCAAGGCTCCATTTTAGGGCCCGTTCTCTTCACTGTTTATATAAACAATTTGGATGTAGGACTAAAAGGTGCTTTGAGCAAATTTGCTGATGATACCAAACTGGGAGGAGCTGTTGACTCTGTTGAGGGTGGAAAGGCCTTGCAGAGAGATCTGGACAGATTGGAGAGCTGGGCGATCACCAACCAACATTCTCTACCCAGAAAGAGCTTTGAGTAACTGAATTCTTCAGAAAATGTAGACTGATAGCAGCTGTTAGAATATGTTGAAAACTCCTTGGAGATATTGTGATTTCCTTGCACTCCAGCAAGTGGTAAACCACAAATTCTTACAGCCCAGCACTATCAGAAGCTATGGGCTGGTGTTTTAACATCACAGTCTCAGCCAGAAACCATTGAAACTGCATGTGTTAAGCCTACCTAAATTCACCTGAAATAGGAGAATAGGAGAAAATAATTCCCAAATCATAGTTTATAGAGATGCCTTGTTTCTTCAGATGGGTGGCTTCATTTCAGCTGCAGGCGAACACAGGTCTTGTTTGCAGTTGCTGGATGCTACCAAGTCACAGCAACCCAAGGCAAAAGGAAATGTGTGGCCTCTGAAGTCTGTTCCCATCTAATTAAAAGCAAAGCTGGGGTCCAGCATCCCCACGTCTGCTCCGCAGCTTTGCCACACCCCAAAAGAGCTTCCCCACCAAACTTCAAATCCTTAATACGAAGGAGTCACTGAAAAACAACTCATTTTAATCTGTGGGATAGAAAGAGGATCTGCAGCTGAGCTGACAATTCTTGCTCTTTAGTATTGATTGTATGGTCATTTGTTATAGTGATGGCTAAAACAGTCAGGTGGATGCTACAAAATCTACAGCTTCAATTTATGAATGTGGAAACCTCTTTGTCCACAGATTGCAGAAAAAAAATATCAAAGCGTCACCACTTTTGTTTCTCAAACAGAGAGGTGCCCAGGTAGTGGTTTTGTTTGTTTGTTGTTTGTTTGCTGGTATTATTTCATTTTCTTTTTGCATTGTGAAAATGGAATATTTGCAGACTGATGGTGCATTTGTGAAGGTTGGTGATTTGATGTTGAAAGTTTACACCAAGTCTCCATGTCCTGTGCTAAGGAAGATAATGACTACATAGTCTGTAACCCAGGATAACTCAGCAGGCTTGCTAATTTACCATGTCAATGGGGAATGTTTATCCTGCGCATGCAGGATCAGTTTTACCTCAAGCAGTTTGGCACAGAGGACTTAATAAATTCACGGCATGTATTCAAACCCTGCTCTCAGCAAAACGTTTCCACTTATTCTCAGGATGCTTAGATGTGGCTGAAGAAATCTCCACATGGTGGAAGTGGAGATGGGGCCATGAAGTACAGATTAAAGAAAAATCCTTGCTGAATCATGTATGTTCTTTAAGCTGCATCCAATATCAAGAGCTTGCTCACTGTACAGGAGAAAGTTTCCAGTACACAGACAAAACAAATGTGGCTGTAACAAAAAGTCTCCCTAATAATAACAATAACTTTAAATAATAAAAGGGGACAGTGAAAACAGTAAGCAAACAGCCTCAAAATAGGCCAAGAAAGATGTAAAGACCTGTGGAGCATAAAGAAGGTAAAAGCACCCTTTTACAGTGCCAAACTGAGAAAATTATCCCCAAAATTGAATGTACAGCTCTAATTGATGCAATTGAGAGACACAGTGAAGTTAATCTGAGTACATAATGACTGTGGTGGGAACATCACAATGTAATTGCAATGTACTTTTTTTTTTTTTTCCACAATGTATCATTACACCACCTCTGTTTCTCTGGAACAAATATATTCGAGTTGAAGAATGCAGATTCCCAAATCCCTTTCTTTCATGCCAAAACCTGCATGCCTTCTCCTGTCGTTGTGTCAAGGAGCTGCACTGGATAGCTGTGGCTGTGGCACGGCATTTGACTTCGGATCCATTTCACATCTGTGCCCCCTGAATCAGGAGTTTGCTCAGTCTGTTAACTTATCTTAACAGGTCCAGGGAGACCTGTGAGGGAATGTCCTGCAAGGAGGCATGGTATTTCTTTCCCAAACGCAGGTCCCTTGTGTGCAACAAAATTACCTTAGTTGAGACATCTGAGGCCAAATCTCCTCCATGAAAGGGGAAGGTGATTTTTGTCTTTCATCACTTAAACCGTTCATCTATCATTTTCATCACGTGTAAAAGGAAGACAATACCTGTCTTCTTTCCAGAGGCATCATTAGACCCAGCTCACTAGTTTCTTCTAAAAGATTCTGCAGATTAAAAAAGAAATGTAAAAAAGTACTATTGTTATTTCACCGTTACCAAGAAACTTCATACAGTGCTAAGGCACATACCAAAGAAGTAAGGGAGAAACAATACCTTTTTTTTTTTTTTTTTTCTTCTGTATTTGTTTTTCCTGTGATATATGTTCTATATCTAGTCACCTCTCTGTTAGACACATAGCAGTAGGCCTGCCACTACTATCCTGTGAAATGTTGCATCACTAGTGAAAAGATCGTGTTGAAAATACTGTTGTGAAAATTAATTTAATTTCCTTCAGAAAAGAAAAGGACTTTTTTCCTGTGAACTTGCAAATTTTCTTTTAAAATTTGTCAGATATTTATAAATATTCAAACAAACAAACAAAAAAAAAAGACAAAAAAAAAGTTAAATTTGCTTTGCTGCCCACATATGTTTTGCTATTAAAGTAAGCAGTAGGTGTTTGTAATACCGTTTGCTATTTTTCATTAATATTGTACGTATATTGCAAATCAATCCTGTAATAATAGATCTATGTATTTTTTTTGTTTATAAACTTAAGGGAAAAACTAAATTAAAAGATATGGAGCCAAAAAGCTTCAAGATGCTTTCTTCAGTCACTTCCAGAAAGAAAGGGCTGTACAATAAGGATTTTAAGCAGAGTACAGGCATGAATAAACAGAAACAACCTATTTCCATGGAAACAACTCATCTAAAACCCAGACAAAGGAACTATGTGAGTGCCTACCTGACTATATATCATCTTTAACATGAAGTCAGTTGGGTGGAGCATCCATTGATGATCCACTGTGGGTACAACTGACTGGGCTCCCTGAAATAGTACCATTGTGGCCAAGTGGTCTGAGATGTGTGGATACCTCCACCCTGGTCCCTCAGCCCAGTGAGGTGGGAATTAATTTGCTGTTGTAAAAGGGTTGACGGCAGTTGAATTATGCCTTTCCATACTCTCTTGTGATTTGAGGCAGGGCAGATTGCTTGAGAGACATTAATCACTGCAATTCAACTGGGTGATTTGCCTTAACAATTTTGTACAACAAACAGGGAAAGATGCAATGCAACTGTATTTATTACAGCTAAAATTTAACCAGCACCTAGAGAGAAGATCACTAGACCATTTGAGTTATATATTTCCTGCATTAGCACTTTTGTTATTTCCCCCAGAACTGTACTTTTTTTTTGGAAAACCAGAATAAACATAGTAGAGGTGTTATTGCAAACATGAATGAATACTGATTTTGAGGGAGAAAGAATGCATTTCTCCTGGTCCTTAAAGTGATCTTGACTTTTAAGAGGTTTTTGTGTTTTCTGTTTTACAAGCAGTTCACAAGACGTAGATATGGGCATATACCACTCAGCAAGGGAAGCAGGCCTCAGCCTCATCGGAACACTCTCTTAAATGGCTTGATAAAAATGAGCTCAGATTTGGTCAAGTGATAAGTCTTTGATAATAGCATTATGCATATGTGGCATATTTTTATTTTTATATGACAAAAGTATTTGGAGTTAATATAAGCTGTTCTCCACGTTCATGAGCAGCTAACTGACAGGCAAACTGAATGTTCATGTCTTCTGAGGTACATGTTGAATGAGCCATATTCTTCCTTTATTCACTGTTTAATAAAAAGAACATAAAGAGCCATATTGCTCCACTTAGACTCCAGCAATGATCGAAAAATGAGGCTAAGCAAGAATGGAGGGAGCACTGTGATGACTTAAAAGTTGCTATAGACCAAGAAGTTTCAGAAGGCCCTGCTGTTTTCTCTCCAGATCTGCTGAATGCAAACCTGCAGTCAACACATACTAAGGCAGCAGGAGGTGAGAATATTCTTCTTTAAAATCAGCAAACACAAAAAAGGCCCAAAATCTGGCCTCAAGATCACAGAATGCAGGATTGAGGCAAGAGCAAAGTCATTTTCAGGATTCTTGTACAGTATTGAGATTGTCAGTTTTGGAGAGCTGTAATGACTTGTCATGGCCTTTGTGCTGAAATTATATATTTTTTTCTGGTTCTGAGCTGGGTGTACTAGAATCAGATTTAATCTTTGTGAGATTAATTCTGGGTTGCTGTGCTCTGCGTTAGATAATTCAAAGAGATGTGTTACTTAAGGAAAAGCATGTGCACAGTACAGCTTCTCGTAGGATTGATTCTGTGATGTCAGAGAGTTCAACAGCCAAATTCCTGACACATGCTGATTTTGTGAAAGATGACAAAAAAAAAGTGATGCTTCCTGCTTTTGTGGAAGTGTCTGGTGTGAAGTGTCTGATCTGTTCACTTTGCAGGCTGCAGATGATATCTGCATGGGGGAATAGGAGGTGAGGTGTTAGACTAGCTGCTCTCTTCTGCATATCACCACTTAATGCTGTTCCTAATGACTCTTCAGGCACCCACAGCCATGACTGAGTACATTTACATTTTTTTTTCTTCTTTTTTTTTTTTTTTTTTTTTTTTTTTTTTTTAAGTACTGCATCCTTTTACATCCTTTTCTTATAGCAGAGAAGGCCAGAAAGTCATCTGTCTTCCTTTCAACATACAACAAGCGAAAAAAAGACCCCGCAGTGCTAGGACTCAGAAGAGGGTTTGGCCTCCAGAACAGATGGAGAATCTACTTGGAGGGTATTTTCCCAGTTTACCCCAGGCTTTCACACACATTCTTACCACAAAAAAAGAAAAAAAAAGAAAAAAAAAAAAAAAAAAAAAAAGCTACAACGTAAATTCTGTTAAAAGATACCATGCTTTCTGTGCTTTACTTTAATAGGTTTTCAAGAAGTTTCTATAGACAGGTAAGCATTTGAGCAAGAATGTGGCTCAGAGGCACTTGGAGACTAAGTGGGCAATCCAAAGCATTAGTGGTTATTATTACTACTTGTTTTCATTATGTATCACCATCACTGGAGACCTGTTCCTGGGTCATTTCCCTAGTCACTGTGCAGATGCAAAACAGTTCATGCACAAATGAGCTCATAATCCAAGTAACAACATGTTTTAACAGCATATTTATCCAGAAAAGTCTTCTGGTTATCCAGGAAATTATCACAGAATCACAGAATCACAGAATTTCTAGGTTGGAAGAGACCTGAAGATCATCGAGTCCAACCTCTGACCTAATGCTAACAGTCCCCACTAAACCATATCCCTAAGCTCTACATCTAAACGTCTTTTAAAGACTTCCAGGGATGGTGACTCCACCACTTCCCGAGGCAGCCTGTTCCAAGTAGTTTGTTTTGTTTTGGTTTTGATTTGTTTTTTTTTCTTCCTCTTCCAACGTCCTGGAAGGAGTCATCCTTCATCTGAACACATCTGTAACAAACAGCTTTCCCTGAGACTGAGCACAGAGAGTGCTGGAAAAGAAAAAAAAAAAAAAAAAAAAAGAGAGAGAAGAAAAAGAACGGAGCCGTCTTAGGGTCTTAGGCTCACCTCTGCTTTTACCTCTCCAGCCATGATCAGGACAGGAAGAGAAAACATTGACAGATCCCAGAGCAAAGCAATTGTTCAATATAGAAAATTGAATCCAAACATGAAAATAAGATGGAAGACCAATTTTCCAGAGCTGTAGGCACACCTAATTAGCTGCAGACTCCAGAGAATCTAAATGAATGCAGAATGACATATTACTAGAGGAAGTAAAATAATCTGAGCAGGAAGGCAAGGCATAATTTTGTTCTAATAGATTACTTAGAGTTATACAAAGAGTATTCTGATAGCTAAATGATCTGAAATTCTACAAAAGCAACCAGGAGTGTTTAAGCACACTGCTGCCCTCTCAGGCACTATAAAATCACAGTATTGCTAAATAACATTGTAACTTTTCATATATGAGCCAACTTGTTTGCACAATTGTTTTAAAGCATCATGACCATGCTTTGTTGTGATGTGACAAGCTTGTGGTATCCAACAGATGATTGCTGCAGACCTGAATGAAACCCTAAGTGCAATGAAGTGTTTTCCATTTTTTAATGGACATTATTTTTGCCCACAATTTGTTGAGAAAAATGTAAAATACTAAGGAGCTATCAAGAGTGACAATAAACCTGTCACATAGGTTGTGATGTACATATCTTGCAGGAGGCTTTGCTACAGGACTGAGTCCTGGTTCCTGTGATTGCAAATGGAAGCTGTTCTTGACTTTAAGTATTCATAAAGCATTGGACAAATGAGACAAAAAAAATACTAACACCCTTTTAACAGGTGAGGAAGAGTATAGGGACACTAAGAATGTGGCTAGCAGAATCACATTAGGGATATTCATGCTAAAGACAAGTCCACTTGGCTACACAACAGTTAGTTATCAGCCACAGGTAATTAGCACAGGTGCCAGGAGCAGGATGGCTGTGCTGATACGGCAGCTAAACTAAGCCCTGCTGACACTGGCTTCTTGATGCTAAATTGGGCAATGCAGGTATTTCCTAAATACTTTGCCCAGTGGGAATGAAGCCCAGAACACTGAAGCTTTAATGCCTTTAAAACAAGAGTAGTCTTTTCACAATTACCTGCTTACTTTTGACCAGCATCCTGCTCATCTTTATTGTGTTGTTTTTTGTCTGCCATTTCCTTTAAATACATATATGTATATATTTTTTTTTATTATTATTATTTTTATTTTTTTTTCCAGACAAGCAGACAGAAGAACAACCTCCTCAGAGTCCTCTGCCGAGGACAGCAGCACAAACTCAGTTTTACAGTCAGGCACTGCAGGAACCAAGGTTTGCATTTCACAGAATACAAAATGACGTGTTACTCTGGAAAACGTCAGAGGGCTACTATGGGAGAGGTGCCTATGAAGGCTGCCTTGTGAGACTTCTCCCTCCTACTTTCCCAGGCCATCTATATGTAGTAAAGGCAAGGGACAGCTAGCAACCAAGACAACGTTGATAATGTTTCAAGGTGCAGATGGTAACATAGAGAACAATCAACCTGGAATTAACCTTAAGTAGACATCTGACATCCTGTGCAATGTGCTCTAGGTGATCCTGCTTGGCATGGGGATTGGACTAGATAATCTTCAGAGGTCCCTTCCAACCTTGGCCATTCTGTGATTTGGTAAATACACTATTAGAGTAATCAAAACAAAACAAAAACAGAAACAAAACAAAACAAAACAAAACAAAAAGATATTTACACATTGGATAATCTATAAGAGTGAATTGTTCTCTAGAATTTGTCTGGTTTTGATCCACTGTATAATTAACTGTGGTATAATATGCATTCCAAAATAATTGCAATCAGGTTCAGAAATGATAGTTGCTCAGCTGTGCTTCCTAAAGAAGTGTCTGGGTTGTGCTTTTAAAGCTACATGAAAAAGAAATGCAGCTAGAAAGTTTTGTAATTCAAAATATTTAACTGAACGACAAGAAAACTAATCTTTGGTTTATTATAAGGCATGATAAAAGATTTCTCAAGATCCTGGATGTTCATATTTTTCTTCTGCTCTTTTAATGCAGTGCTACTCTGAGAAACGACTTTGTCAGAAATGTAGCTGAAGTGTTTAAAAGTGAGAAGTGGTTGTGAATAAGCAACACAAAATGCCTTGGAGAGGTCTGATGTTTGGAGATTTACACTCTGCTCTTTCTGATTACCACACCCTTTGGAGAGTGTGTCAAGTCCGATGTCCAAAAATTGAGGTACTCAGAATCATTTGTCTCCACTGGAAAGCTGAGCCAGCTTCTCCTCGCTTGGTGTATCTGTCCTTGGTGCATAATCAGTTAAAATCAGAGGTTTCATTCAGACCCAGAAATAAGTTTTACTGCTTCCATTAGCTCCTGAGCATCAACAAAGCAGCAGGAGAGTGCAGCAAATGCACTGGCTTTTTGCGGATGCGTTATCTATTGAGAACGTAAAATAGATGAACTACTTGGGCTTCTGACTGCAGAGGCTCCTGGTCCTGCCATTAGCATCAACCAAGATACCAGCTATCACACATCACCAGCAGAATTGCTGAACTGCTGGCTGTTATATCAGTGCAAATTTACTGAGTGGCATTAATTTGCCTCAGGACCCAAAAGCCATACCTCAACCACGGGACCGGCAGCTCCCATCTCTGGAGAAATGTGAACGGCAACAGCCTACCTTCCCAGCTCTGAATTTTGGGGCAAGAAAGCTAAAAAATGTGGTTGTTGAGGAATGCAGGGGATGTCCCTGACTTTAGGTGGAGGAAAACAGTGTCCTAAGACATGCTGCTAATCACATTTAGAAGGCAATTAGAAGCAGTCAGCAAGACCTGATAGAAATTCATTACTCATGATGGTGTTTGAAAAGGAACAAACAAATGATTCAGACTGTTAGCGAGGCAAGCAGCTAAGGAAGAGGAACCCTTTTACTTGTAAGTGGAGCACTTTTAATGCAGGATTAGTATGATTCAATAAACATAGCACTCCAGAATGATATTTTGAAAGAGCCATTTTTTGGAACCAAATCACATGTTAAGTGGCATGCTTAAGCACATTCTGAGTGAAATCAAATTAGAGTTGGATTTAAATGATGCTTTGAAATTATTTTAATGGTTCTTATTGATTAGAAATGTAATTTTATATGACAATGTTATGTATAATCAAAATGCAGTCATAGAGAAAAGGGTCAAGATATTACTGAGGTGTGTTCTTTTCTCTTTACCATAGTTAGCCAAGAGGACAAGGAAAAAATATATCTTTTCCAAGCCTGGGCTGTTGCTTTCCTCTAATTTTAATTTAGCAAAATTAAGAGAATTTAATCAGTCCACTTAGAGGTGCATGCCTCTCCCCTTTCTTTTGTATATTTCTGTTCGTGTAACTGTGGAATTTCATGCTACTATCTTAAATATTTTTCTGATTTCACTTTAGTAGAGAGGAGGTGTTAAATTCTATTTCCTCACATCTTGTACTGAACAGTCATGTGCTGATTGTATTTGGTTTAATTTTATTAATTTTGAATATTTAACACCCCAAATCTGGAAGATTTCCCAGGTTACAAATCTGTCTAATAGATGCCTCAGTCAAGAAGGCAGCTCTGATTTGCAGGGGACACAGTGGGAACAGGACCTCATAGGGTGGATCCCTGTGCAACCCCTTCCTGTGTTTGTGTATCCAGGACCCTAGCTGACATTTCAGAGATAATATTTACCCACTGAGGAGGAGAAGGCCTGTTCACTTTGCTGGGGACTCCCAGGAATTAACCCGTTATAGGGAAAGTGAATGGTAAAACACTGCTAGTGGCACATGCTATTGTGTTCAAACAAGTACAAATAGATGGCTCAAACTGACCTAGGTCATATATCTAGTACCAGCAGATTCAGTCAACAAGAGGCCACTATTTGGTATGCAGCCAATATAACACATCTATGCATGGTGGGACATCACTCCTGTGTCTTGAGATCCTAATCTGCCCCTCTGTCTTACCCACCAGCCCCTAGTTGTACACTGGTTTGGTTTTTGCCCTTTTGGGTTATTGCACACTGTCCATCTTGCTTATTTTTCTAAAGTCTCATCCTCTGTATTTACATGAGCTAAGGCTGGTTGTTCCTCCACACATAACATTGCAACCTTGTAGTGTGTAACAGACATTACAAAGCTTGTTGATGATGGTGCCCTGGAGAAGTGTTTGGAAACGTTGTTTTGTGTCCTACCAAGCCCAATGCCATGCTAATGAAAGCAGGAATCAGAGAACTGCAAAATTTGTCTGGTGCTTGTGGATTGAGCCCAGCCCAAGCAGAACCCTTAGCTAGCAGTGGCTTGCTTCAGTTCCCTAAGAGTTTGGTTTAGATCACCACCTGGCCAGTTCAGGCACCTGCTGTCACTGTAGTGTGAACTACTCTGGTGAGGGACAAAAATGATGACGTGATTCCTTGAAAGAGTATATTACACTCTGTTGATCTGTATTACAATCAATGTTGGTGAGAATGGTAACACAAATAGCAGCCACAAGTTCAAGACCTGATGGTGGCAGGAGCTGAGCAATGCAAAAGAGAAAGATGGTCCACCTTCAATCAGCAGAACCGGTGGTTTTAGCAGATTGTCAGAGTAAGAAAGTTCACACTGGATAAAAGCTGGAAAAAAGGAATTCAGAACTTTCAGAAATTGTTCACCTAGATGGCTTCTACTCTGTTCAATCAAGTAGTATGAAAACATATTATTCAGTAAGATTAAAATGTTCTTTTTGATAATAGCTGAATTATATCATTTATTATCAAAATTATATGCTGGATACATGTAATAAAGGAGGTGTGTAAGTTCAATATTACCATGCATAGTTTATTATGCCATACAAGCTGAAATGAACAGAACTGGAAAAGCAGAAACAAAACACATTCACATTATTGAAATGAAATGCTCATGCCTTATCAAAACAAAACAAAAAAATAGAAATGGTTCATTTAAACATTTTCCTGTCAAAAGAATAATCTGAAATTGACATACTCCCATGAAATGTTTTGATTTTAAAAACATTTCATTTTCTGCTGTTAGAAAATATTCTGCAAAGTAATAGCTGTCTGCTCCCCTAGCCATGTAGATGCAATGTGGCATTGATAACAATGGTTGCTAAAATGGAGATCACTCTTGATGGTTAGGACTGTATAAAGTTTTTTGTTTGGTTGTTGTTGTTGTTTTTTAAGAACTTTTTGTTTTTAGTAACAGTGGCTTACATTTCTACAGCACTCTCAGTAGGGGATAACCACTTTGTTGCTTGCCAAGGCAAAGAATACTCATAGGATTATTACCATCAAAGTCTTCTTTGGTCCACATTATGTGTCCACTAGTGTGATCCGATTGTGAGCATTATGGGGCCAAAGAAGCATGCCTCCTCGTTGTATAGAGCCTAGCGTAACTCACAACATCTCACTGAGGTTTCCAGACACCATCAGAGTAAGCCAAGCAATTTGCATAATATTTGCCATCCAGATGAATGTTATTCTGCATGTGCATTTGCTTGAACACTAATTCCTTTCATGCATTTTTCTTAGACATACCCAGGGAGCGTACTGCAGTTTACCTTTATTTTCTTTCATTTTTTTTCCTAATGAAATGTTTCCTTGACCTTTAAACACCATTGAAGGCAGATGACAATGTGCACAAAATGTTTGTCTTAATTGTTTTGGGTGATGTGGCTTCACTGTGAAACTTCTTTCAGAAGCTTAATTACTCCCAGTGCTGCATTTACAGCAAAGGGAAGGTATCAAATGAGACAATGAAGGGAGCTCAGTGGTTTTGATCTTATTTTCTGAAATCAGGCTATCTCACGCTCTCACCATTTATTAATACAGATCATTTCCTCCCATTTCTCACAATTGAATTGAGTCACTGTTTGCATGCTGATGGGGCAAGCAAGCGGGGAGCTGCATTCATCGCTGCCTGATAATAGATGAGAGCCGTTAGTTCAGAGGCAGGCAGTTCCTCTGGAGGCCCCGTGATTTGCCAGAATATATTACATTTTTCCAAGATTATTGCACAGCAAATGATTAATATTGCATGCTCAAATGGCCTTTTCAAGGACTGAGTGAGGAGCGGGGGGGCAGAGGGGAGGGTGTTAAGGGAGAGCCTCAGAAGACTAATTTTCTATCTGCATGTTGTGATAGAGATGCATAATTGCAAACATAACTTGCCAGGCATAAAAAAAGGAAGCCACCAAGCAATGCGGAGCCAGAGAAAATATGTCTTCAGCTGACACAGCCAGCAGAACCTTGTTGAAGTCATTGTGGCTCCACTGTTTTTCAATTATTGAAAAATCTAGTCTAGAAAGTTGATTAGGGAGGTGAAGCAGGGAGCTACCATGGGTAGAGAAGTAATTTTAGTAGGATGGAGAAGTATAGTCACTTCATCAAGGCCAGGTTGTGATGTGGACTCAACAAGAGTATGCAACTGGAAGAAGGATGCCTAGAAAAGTTAGGTATTATCTGCTGTGCAGTACCAAAGGAGTGTGCTGTGTCTGAATGTGAGCAGGAGAGGAGAACAAAGTCTCTACCAGGTTATAGGAAGTGGACAGAGGCTTTCAGTTGGCTAAGTATTGCTGTGAAATGTGTTAACAATGAGCCTAAGACTACATCAGCTTTTCTAGTCTGCAGAGAGCTCTGCAAAATCCATGGTGGGGGATGTAATATTTGTGGAAATGCTTTAGTAGAGTTGAATGGTGTTGGGGTATGAGAGGGATTCATTGGTAATTTCTTAGCTCTTGCCTCTCTGGTGCAGCTAGGACCATGTTTTGGCTGTGTTGGAAAGCAAGGCTTTTGTAAATGCCCCCATGTGGCTGAGCTGGATTTGGATGGAGCATGGATGAACTCAGTACTCTTTATAGCTACACCAGCAGCATTTTTGTGGTATGTCTTCTACATTTCAGGCACAAGAACTTGAACCAAATCCAGATGTAAGCCTAAATAATGTGACAAAATGTCTAAACTGATTCACCTCCCCCTTCTTTAGTCTTTCTAGGAGCTGTACTCTGAGGCTCTGAGTACTTTTGGCTAGCTGTGTATATCGTGACTCAAAATCTGAGGAGCACATCCAAACTAGAATTGCTTCCACCTCCTTTCCACTTGCATGTCCTCCCAGCTGTTCTAGCTGCAGACAGCTTATGTTATTCCTGAGATGCACAAAATTTTTATGTCACCTTCTTTAGGCCACTGATTTACACATGCATTTTGATTTTAATTTGGATTATATTTTTTTCCATTTCGTTATATATGCAGAGTGCTTCAATTAGGTTTTTCTCTAGGATGATACTGACAATGTTTTCCTAACTGTGAGAAGGAAGAAGGGGTATGTATATGTGTATATGTATATAAGTATATGTGTAGAGGTGTATTCTGTGTTGGTGGACACTTGGGTTGGCTATAAATAAATACAAAGTTTGCATGCAGTCTTTAGCATACTTTAACATATTTAGATTGGTCAAACTCACACAATATATAAGACTGAATGAATGTGTGTTTTTTCCTCAGCATTTCCTTCCTATCCACATGGGGCTCGGTAACAAAAGAAAAGTATCAGGTTTTTTCCTGAGCACTCTGGAACTGATCTTCTGAAACTTGTATCCATCTACGCAGCATCATTTATGCTTCATATGTGGCTCCATCTCAGGGCTGAATATAAGACTAGAGACAGTATTTCAGCTTTCATGCTTCTCAAGTATGAGTTAAAGAAAGGCTGACTTCACTTTTAGCTGTGCAAACAGATTTCTGTTGAGACTTTTGTTTATCTAGTTTTCCATCCGAAGCATCCATTGCATCCAGTGCATCATAAGAGCATCTAGTTTTCGATCTAGCACATCTTAGATATACCCCTGTATATCTACAAGTGTCTGCCTAAATGTAATACATGTCCACCCAGGTATCTTCAAAACAGGTTGCCTACTACATAAAAAGATCCTCAAATATACTTTTTTTCAAACAGATGTGGAGAGGTTGCTGTACTTGTGAGGAGACTTTCAGTGAGTCTTTTTTTCTGCTGCACTGGGGCGACAGGAGAACCCTTCCCAAGGCCACGCTGGGCATGGGGTGTCTCGGCCTGAGGATGAGAAGGCTGCCCAAGGGGTGCCTGAAGATGAAGCCCTGCCCTGCATGGCGGTGCACAGAGAAGAGCAGCAGATCCCTCAGAACGGTGACGCAGACAGCTGCTCCTTGGAAGAGGCAGAAGTCTTCAGGTCTGCCTGGAAGAAGCGCAGGAGTGCAACGTAAAGGCCCTTCATGGCACTTGGTTATCAGTTCTTCCCAAGCTGGGGCAACAAACTGATAGAATAATCATCAGACAAATAATAAATAAATATATTGCAACAAGAACAATAATAATAAACAACAACAACCAACAAAACCGCTTTCCTCTCTTCTTTGGTGTCATTGGTCCCAGCCAACAGGGCTTCACGAGGGGTAGGTCCTGTTAAATAATTTTTTTTTCTTTTATGATTTCCTTTTATGATAAGATCACCCATCTAGTCGATCAAGGGAAACCAGCTGATGTCATCTTCTTGGATTTCAGTAAAGCTTTTGACAGTTTCTCATAGGATCCTACTGGACCAAATGTCCAGCATCCAGCTGGACAAAACCATCATACCATGGGTGAATAACTGGCTGACAGGTAGGGCTCAAAGGGTTGTGGTAAATGGGGCCACATCAGGCTGGTGGACAGTCACCATCTTCAAAACAGTGGGGTTTTGAAGATTTATTATTATTATTATCATCATTACATTTATTGTTATTAATTATCATTATCATTATTAACTGTGGGGCTCTTGGAGATGAGAACTCTAAAACTTTTGTGTGGCAGTGAGGACAAAAGATCAAACATATCTAGTAAGAATGGTTTTAAATGTCTGTCCTCCTTTATTTGCTGAAGAGGTAGATGAATAAATGTTCATCATGACAGTACTGATGAAGTTAGATAGCATTTGTTTCAGAGTTACAGGTAATAATGGCAAGGATTGGTGTTGGTGCATAAATAAAGATGAAGGTTTAAATTCTGTTGCCCTAAAGCAACCTCTTTTTTTAAGTTTGTTGTGTTCAAAGGCAGCTGAAACATACCTAGATTAATTTTGGGCTATGGTTTGGGACAACAAGACCTGTAACATGCCCTCAGGCTGTTACCTCCAGAGTGAAAGACTCAAGGTAAGTCATTGCCAGAGAACGATAACAGTACTGAATGGAGCGGAGACCCTTCAGCAATATTTGGAACATGTCATTATGGGCTTCTAAACTGAACTGCCTAAGAGAAAACCAAATGACTAAGTGTTGTGGGACTTGTTGCAGCCTAGCTGGCTGTGCTTCAGGCCTTGAAGGTCATGGATGGGAAATAAACCCATAGAAATACATGGGTTTACTGAAAACACTTCACCCACCACTAATCTTCTAAGTACCTTGCTTTATGCCTCTACAGCAAGTCAGACAAACCACTGAGTTAACCCAGCAGGTTTGATAGAGATACAGTGGTGGAGAGGATCTGCTGTGTTTTTCACTCCATTTCCAGCCATCTTCTTCCTCAGTACATTTCTGCTGTGGTCAGAGCAGAGTTGCATGCATGTAGTTGACCTTTCTCTGCTGAGCCATTTTTCAAGAAGAATGAAAATACATGCACTTATTACTAGTTTCTCATTACTTGTTGCTTGCTGTTACAGAACCAATTGCCAGTGGGACTTCAGCTGTTTACAATATCTTCTCACTTAGGTTGCTGACTTCAGCTGTAGGGCTTTAATTGGGTTACTTTTATAACTGAGGGAGCAAAAGGGTGCTTTGTTTCACCTCAGCAAATAGTCTGTCTCCTCATTACAAGTTTTTCACAAGCTATCCACAATTTATGTGGAGGGTCTTTTGCATCTCTTGCAACTTCCTAATGATTCTGATGCAGAAATCGTGTTCTTTCAGGTGTTTTTCCACAGGGAGAGCCTGGCTGGGGAACAGCCACCAGAGAGTAAACTGTTCTTCCAATAAGTCTCAAGTGGCTACATGGGAATAACCATTGCGCTTAATCTCATCATGCTCTCAGAGAGGTATGTGGCTTCCCAGCAAAGATCATTGCACATTTGATATCTCAGAACTCAGCTCAGGGCTCACACAACCCTGATAACACAGCTTATCAAGCCAGCTGAGGTGCAATAGCTGTCTGTGCAACTCCCATAGACCCTGCCAAAAGCAAGGTAATGCAACTTAACTTAATTCTCATTCCTTGCAGGCTGAGTGAAGTCATTCTATTACATCTGCCATCAGCTAAAAACGTGCACTTGTGGTTTTTGTTTTGCAGTTCTGTCCATACGTGGTATCCTGTTAAGGTGTAGTAACACAAACTCTATACTAGATCCCCCAAATGTTTTTCAAGCATGTTCTGCACCATGTTTGACAAGGAGAATTGTTCTGTGACAGTCTAATACATCATACCATGATCTCCTGCACTGTTGTAGGATGTTAATCACTGTTGGTTAAATGCGCTGATGGCTTATTTTTTGCTGTCTTACTGTAGAGAAGAATAGAGCTATCAAACAAACAAACAAAAAAGCCCAGATGAAGTGAAAAGGAGGCAAGGGATGACAGAGGGTAATAAGAGGAGAGAGGTCTGTGGTCTCTTTACAAACCTGCTTTTCATTCATTCCTGCCATCATACGCTCATCATTTTGATTGCATTGGGGATCCTAAAGGAGACTCCAACACAAGGACATAGCTTATGTGACAAGAGATTCTCAACGTCTGTCTTCCTTTCTTGTGGGACCACAGGAAGACCTCTGCCGTAGTTTCTCTCTCCTCTGCCTATTTTGATTTCGTGTTGATTATGGTGTTATATTTTGCCTAACACGGTAAAGAAGTGGTGTGCAGAGAAACAGGCAGCTCACTCCTCCTGCTGGGACATCTAGGTTGGCTTTTCAAGCAGGCACTGTCACATTAAGGGTGTGTGGCTGAGGGAGGCCCTCCCCTTGTGTCACAAGGTTCAGAAAGGTACACCTTGTCTTCTAAATTCCTTCCTCAGAGAGGAGACTAGGTGTGGCAAGATCCAGTCCTAGTCCCAGACTTGGTCAGTGGTTTATGTCTAAAAGATTATGTGTATAGCCACTTATTAGAGTCAACATTTGACTGTTTCAGAGCCCTGCCAAGGACTTTGACAATTTCACAAAGTTGAACAGATGGGTAATTTATATTTATATACACTTTTATGTGTGTGTATATATATATACACATATATATTTATGTATATATATTTATAACATATTTGGAATTGCTGTTGGTAAGTTAATTTAATGCAATAATTGAGCTTGAGTTAATAGTTTAGTACTTTAGCTATCAATATTTTTCCAGGTAATTTTTCCAACATTGGACACAGTTGGAGACAGGAGTCTTACAAAAGAGGTATCCCTTCTTGGGAAGAAGAGAGGTCCAGGCCCATCAATCCATCCAACAGTTGGAGTTCTCATCCTCAAAATTAGGGGTTTCTGGAAACCAGATTCCCACTTTTGGCAAGGTAGGAGTAAGTCATTTGTTGTGTGCTGATTGGCTCTTAACAAAGCTTGTTGAGTTGTTTAGTAAGGAAGGAAAAAGGAGGAAGGGTTGAGGCCAACATTTGGTACGTTTGGTTCCTTTCCCAGCTTTATTTCAAACAACATCAGGATGTGAGGCTTCCATCTCATCCCAGACATTGCTTATTTGCCGTGGTTGATGGGCCTATTGTTCAACTGCAAACCTCCAACATCTGTCCTGTACTTTGGCCAGCAAGATATGAGCAAGGTATGCATGTTAATCAATTCATATTCCTGCATGTTATTTAACTCACATTCCTGTTCAAGCCCAGTCTCAGCAATTCTCTTCTGATTTATGCTCACACACTCACAATTTTGACACCAACAAGCCTGGCAATATTCCACAGGCACCTACTCCTGATGGGCCTGACTCTTCCAGTTCTTCCTTCTCCAAATCAGCATGAAACTCTTCATCAGCTCAATGAGATGTGAGTGGTGCGAGAGCCAAGAGCTCTTCAATGCCTCATCTCTGCAGGCCATATCAGGAAACAAGGATTTCACTTCAAAATTTATTTATCTATTTTTTCCCTCTCGTCAAGCTGCTGGAACTTCAAAGCAACTTCTTAGTGCCTGTGCTTTCATGCAGTTTGATTCCTGTGCTTGTGGGGTTTATACATTAATGCTGGTTTCAGGCAGTCTGAGATAGTTATTTAATTTATTCCACATAGGGCCAAAACCCTCTAAGAATTATTAGACCTTCAGTTTCTCTGGCTTAATTTGGTTCCCAAGACCATCTCACAGGATGAGGATAGAGATATCATTATTTCCATGTGATGACGGGGATTTCAGTGAAGTTGCTTCGCTACTCTGTGAAGTAGCCAGCACAAGAGAGGTGTCGGATAGGGGTAAGAAATGGTCTTTTTTGACCTGTTCTTAGGGAAAAACTGTTTTCCATGCACAAAATAGAAAATATTTCTCTTCTGGTACTTCTGGAAGTGAGTGTTGAAAGTCCTAAATTAATGCAATGCAACGAAGGGCAACAGAGTAGTGAAATGTGTCCTCAAAGCCTCTTTCAGCAACCTCTTGGAGATCCAAAAATGTTGAAGCTCCAGAGTCTCTTAATGTTAACTTCAGCTTCTAAACCACCCCTATCTTGACACTTAAAATGTCAGTTTCTTGCCATCATCTTGCTTTGATTGAGCTGTGCCATCCTGTCTGAGAGGAGATGGCACATTTCCTTCTGAAGACTGCACTTAATCTAGTTATGAAAGGTATGTTCTTTCATCCATTAAGCTGTGCTCTCTGATCAGAGCTCTTCAGTAGGAGTCTTATTTTTTTTAATCAGTGTTTTGCTCCAAGGACAGGAAGGGTTTAAATAAGTGAATGCTCTACTGCTCCTAGATGTCTCTATGCCATTTCCTCTGAAACAAAAGCCGTCTGAATCATCCTTGCAGTATTCCAGTTTTATGCTGAAATCAATGGAGGCACACAGGATAAAACTAGAGTAGTGCAGCTGTGAATCAGCTCAGCAGAAACTTGGGGTTCATAGCATCCACCTATAAAATGCTTCATGGATCACACTGCTAAAATATGAGTGCCTTGCTGCCTTGAATTAGTTTTCAGAATAACTTCCTCCTGGTTTTCATGGGATAGCAAGAAAGTGAAAGATTAAAAGTGCAGTATTGTCCTTATTTATTTTTTATCTTTTATCTTTTCTTTCAGTGATTTATTATCTGAGACAGTGGGTTTTCCCCTGAGAGTTGGGATTCATTGCTATGTCTATTCAATATTTCCATTTATTTGCTTAAGCTAAGAGATCTATGCTTACAATATTGGATGGTATAGTGAAGTTCTTGCAAGCTCAGGGAGTCTGTCAATGGAAATTCCTCTCCTGTATAAAGAATTCTGAATTTTGTGGAGAAAACATCCAGAATATCTTAATGTCTTTGTTTTCTAAGCACCTTATTTGTATCAATGCCTGTTGAAAACTGTATAATGGTTTCATATTTGAATATATATATACATATATATATATATATATATATATATATATATATGGTCTGCAAAGGATGAGGAAACAATCAAGAGTTGCTAGAGGGTATTACTAATATAAAGGTTGACGAGAAGGGCTCAGTGTAACTACTAACAGCATATAAAAATGAATAATGTGCAGCTTAACAGTTTTGATGCTGTCTCCATTAGCCTTATCTATGAATGCTACAGCAACTGCCTGCCCTGCCAATTAGTCCTTTCATCTCCCCTGGTTCACTGCTGTTTTTCCTTTTTGCCTGTCCAGGCTTCAGCGTCAAAACCCAGCATACATTGACTTCCAGTTAAATGGGGGGGAAGAGTGGGAACAGAGTAAAACAAAATAAAACCTAAGGGTGAGAGAACTGTTGCAGTTCCCCATGCAATGTTCCTGTCATGCAGAGAAATAAGACGGTTTAGGAGCACCTCGTGTCTTATGTACAAGTTCTGTTTGTCACATGTGTTCACTCAACACCCAGCCCAGGAAGCAGGTTGATCTAAGCCTCTGTCTCTGCTCACCAGAAATGGTGGACATTTAGAAGACAATGGTTGGCAAATGCTGCCAAACACCACCTGAGGAATCACCAGTGCCATCCAACAACATCGCAAGCCTATAATGAAAGTGAGTGTTGATAGTTCTTCCCACATGGCACAGAAATTATAAATACAGTATTTATAACATCTCCACGTAAATAGTCTTGGGAGTACTCAATCTAGAAATACATATAAGCAGATTCTGGCTAAGTCTGTGTACTAAAAATTCATGTAGGCATCTGATCGCAATGTGTACACCTGATAAAATGACTCACAGGGCCTGAGCAGATTGCACAGAGCATGCTGTCCTCATTGTTCAGCCTGGGAGAGGCACAGGAAAGTTGCAAGGGTTGGAAACCAGGTCAAGCAATCAACCAAGGAGCTGAGAACAGCAGTGTTGCGTGCTGTCAAACTAAAAGTAACCTGCTAAAAATATAAGCAGGGTGGGCAGTGCTCTTGCCAATTAGTTCAATGCCCCTGCTGATGGTGAGACACTGTTTAAACCCCTTATCATATTAAATACATTTTTTAAAAGTAAATAAAAGCCAACCCCCTAAATCAGACCAAGCTATAAATGAAGCCCAGGTATTCTACTGAGAAATACTGAAAAACCTTAGATGAGAGAGTACAGATACTTGGAGTGGTGCTTTCTATATCAATATGTAGACACCAACAGTTACAACAGTCACTGTATTACTAAATACTGAACACTGTACCTTAGTATGCTTTGTTGCGGTAGGAAAGGTATAAATATAAACCCTCTCCCTGAGTAGAGGAAAAAAATGGTTTTAAGAATTAGATTAATATTTTGGGGTTTTATGGTCTTGAGATTTTTTTTTCTTTAAGGAGGCCTACCTTTATTTTTATACAGCTGTTGTTGACAATACTATAATTTAAAAAGAGGCAATACCCTGTAAATGAAATGAAGGAGTACAGACCTGACTATTTTCAGTTTTGAATCAATGAAAAGAAAACTTTAATTAGACTGTATGTAAGTAATCTACATTAAAAAAAAAAAAAACTTTGAACAATGCATTTGTTGCTAACATCCATGATGGGGTTTCATTTCAATACATAGATTTGACTCTTTTGACCTGGGAGTTCCTCCGAAGTCTTCAGTTTCAATTTGGCCGTCTTTATGTCTGCATCGAGGAGGGAACATAATGGCAAAAACAGCCTCTGCAAAACCTCTCTGTCTTGGTTTTCTGCCCAACGATACTCTAGAGGACTTGGCTATATGAACGTATATGTTCTTGAAACATCAGAGATGAAGAGAAATGGCAATCAGCACTACATCTAGGGCAGGTTTTCCTTCCCTTTAAAAACATGGTTGTAACATGATCTCCATTTGTTATCTTGCTATTTGGTAAGTAAAGGCTGTGTCTACAGCCCATGTCAACCGGCAGGTCTGAGGAAGGACTTAAACACTGGAACTACCAAGATTTAGCTCCTCAAATTTGTAGTGAACTGAATGTGGTGCACCAGCAATCCCATCTGCTTTCCCAAGCAGTAACAGTGCAGCCACTCTAAGAGCATTTATGAGCTAACCTGTGCCTGATATGTCAATGGTGGGGTCATCTCTCAGAGCTAACAGTGTAGATGGAGGCTGTTGGGGCAGTCCTTTAGTGTTTTGTTTGTCTGAACAGAGGTAGGGGACGTTGCTTTACGACAAGAAGTAAGTGTAGATGGATGAAGTGGGTTTTTAAGATTTTTTATTTTATTTTTTTTACACAGAAACAAAAGAATCATCCTTTTGTTTATATTACTAAAGAAAGATATATAAAACAAAAATATAAACTTAAAGTTTTCCTTTCTCTCATTTGATCTCCTTATACTTTCAGAGGTTATCAGCTTATTAAAATATTGTGGCTTTCAAGTGTTTGAAGGCTGAGACTGTTTTCACTGAAGTTGCTGGGAGGTTCCTGACTAATTTTAGTAGGGAGGGGGAAGGTGAACAATCCTTGCCAGCTGACATCAGACAGGGAGATGAGTACCTCCAAGCGCTTGTTCATCTGCTGACAATTCAAGAATATTTTGCTACCTTTAAATAGATCACATAAAAGGTGACTTCAAGACAAGCATCTAAAAATATAACTTTGCACAAAGTTTGCTTGGCCACTCTGTTTTTGCTTCTTTACTTCTTTAATTGGAAAAAAACAGCCACCAATTTCTCGTCTCTTCTCCACTCATATCGCCATCTTCACTTATACAGTTCTTTATGACCAAAGGTCTTTGGTCCTCTGTGCTCCAGCCCTTTAAACCGTGGAACTGCTGAGTGGAAGAGACCTCTTGAGGTTATCCAGTATAAACTCTCACTCAGTCTCTCCTTAAACAATATTTCTACAAGATTCCTATGAACATCAATCTTCTTCATGAGGTGACAGCATCTGATGAAAAATACACGACATCTGCAGCTACCTGATCATCCAATTTTAATTCCTATTCCTCTTCCTCATCCTCTGTATTTAACTGGAGCCACAGTATGTTGCTAAGCCTTTCAGCTGGCCCATTCCACCTGCTTTTCTTTTCTCTCTCTACATAGAGTTTCCCAACCTTTTGTCAGTGAATAAATTGATTGTTATAGTGGTCGTTTTTAAGGTAAGATCTTTTGAAAGATTTAACTCCTCTTGTCACCTGTACTAATTAGTATTTTCCATTTTGGCTTGATGCAAAGAGGGTTTTTTTGTTTGTTTGTTTGTTTTCTGGACACACCTGGAAGAAGAGGATAACCAAGAATTATGAATGCAAGTTAGGAAGCAATGCGTTGTTTGCATTTATGTTGGAGTGTTCTACGCTAAAAATCATCATCTCCTGAATCATGCAATATCTGCCTTTCTTCCAGCAGCACATACCACCTCCAAGATGCAACTCAGCTGCCTAGTGATTAGGGTTATAAAAATAGAGTAAGAAAGCTTGTTGCTTGATCTTTCTCCCCATCTTGGATAGTAGAGCAGCTAGGTCATGAGTTTTCCTCAGCTTGAAATGGCTTCTTCTGCCCATTGGTGAGGAATACAAAGCCAAGGAGACAATACAGAGGCGTGTGGGTTTTCATGGCTTTTTGGCAACATCAAGGATCAGCCTGTTCTCATGCAGCAATGGAGACATCCCCTTCCTCACCTACTGTGCCAGGAGGGATGCAGCAGCTGCCTTGTTGCGGTGGTGGATGTGTTAACTCCAAGCCTGTGAGCTTGTTAGTCTGTCTAGCTACTGTGCACACCAACCAGTTAGTAACTGATGCACCCTAGTCTGCTCTGTGTATCCTGTTTGCAAGGCCTCTCTGTGTGCAGCACAAGTTGCTCAGAACATCCAGCTCAGAGAGGAGGCTGCATATCTGTGAAATTAAGACTTCATTATTTTTAATGGGTCTGAGGCACCCCTTTCAGTCAGGGCTGCTTCCCTAACTCAGTGATCCTGTGCTGGATAGCCAGCACCACTGCTGCTTCAGCAATTGCTCCCTACCCGCTTCCCTGGCTTCACTGGGAGTATTTTGTAGTCAAACCACTTCCCTTCTCCAGCGCCCTGCTTGTGCTGACACGGCAGAGAGAAATGAGTGGCTGCTTAATGCCATGCTGCTCTTTTCAGATAGCCAGAGCCTGCATTAATAGCTGAAATGCCACGTGAACCTGCAGTGGGTTTACCAGTTGAAGTTACTCTCAGGAGGAATACAGCTTTGGCTGGCTGCTTGTACATCCTCTGTGCCCCTCTGTGGGATCTGTGGATCCTGACTCCACCAGCTGTGCTAATACTCAAGCTACACCCTCCAGCCAGCCACAAGTGTTTGCGCTAATTCGCATGGAGCAACCTGTCTTCAGCTGCGCACCTGAAGATGAAATATTTAATACCTCCATTAACTGCCTTTTTATCAAAGGGGCAGGACGAAGCACGCCTTTGTGGTTGCCTTGGTTTTGTGATGCTGTGGCTGCATTTTTAAAGTACAAGCTGTTCTGAATGAGATGAAACAGACAGGTACTTAAATTAAATAGGTATGCTTGTGTAATGATGGCTAACCTCTAATGGACCGAAAACTGTGTAAACCTGACAAATCTAATAAAATAAAGATAATTATGCATTTTGCATCAGGCATTTTTAGGACATGAACAGTGTATGTTCAGGGAGAATAAAGCTTCATTGAAATCCCAGGGGAAACAGCGGAAGCTAGTGTTCGTGGGGCTGTAACAAAATATTGTTTACAAATATCCACTGGTTGTGAAGTTATCTATACTGAAGAAACTGGATGCACTCTAAACCAAAGATTGAAGGAGCATAAAACATGCAATATTATAGTTACAAGGCACATAAAATATTATTGGATATGTGATAAATATTTGTGCCTGAGCAATTTTACTATTTTACAAACTACTTTTCCTGTGGGATGGTTAAAGAATACAAGGACACTTTATTTATCAGTTTTAAAGTCTAGCTGCTCCCAGGACCCATGACAAGAATGTAATGTACCTGTTCTCTAAAGTGTCTAATTAATTGTTTAGTTTTATATTGAAAATATTCTTTTTTTTGGTTAAAGCTGCTATCAATAGGCAGATGAATCATCTCCCATGCTGCATAAGTAAAGGCAGAATAGGTCCCTAAAGTGATGCTGTTTTGAAATTGAAATCATATATTAAAGAAAATTCCCCATAGGGGATGGGAAGCCCACAGTGCAGAGTTAAATGGAAACAGAGATGCTGCATTAAGCTGCAGTACAAGCCTTTTAGAAGTTGTATGTGGGACCTGGGATAGGTTATGCTACACATTTAGAAAGTGTTTACCTATAAATGCTGGCATGTACTGTTTGAGATTTGGGGATGGGTAGTGGGTGTGTTTGAAAACTGAGGCAAGACTCGCTGAGTGGCAATAAAATGTTTTCTCAAAATGTTTTCTCTGTATTTTAAACTACAGAAAGAGCTCATCTGGACAATTTGTTGGTGGTGGTGGTGATTTTTTACTATTTTTTATTTTTATTTTTTAATCTTTTTATACATTTGCACAGCTAATTTATTAGGTGTTTGTCTTTGCTTTTCATTGATTGTTCCAGGTGTAGCCTTCCTCCTTCTGTTAATTTATATTCCCATCTTTCTTCATGTATGGAAGGAATTTAAAATATTAAAAGTATAACAAATCCTCTCTGTGGCGTCTTATTTGCCAACTTCTTATTTGTTCGCTAACCAGTGCAGAGGTTTATCCTTTATTTTTGGAAATAAATATTTCAATCTTTCCTTACAGAGGTTCTTGCTAACTACCTTTCAGGTCAAATAGTCTCATGATGTGGTTTGCGTGTTAGCACTGAGTCATCTGTGCAGTTCCTGAAGAATTCATTGGAGGAGAAAGCAGAAGAAGCTGCCCTGAGTCACCACATCTGATCTGCCAGAATTACGCTGAGGAGAGTGAACACATCTGAGTCTGGTGCAAATCTTGCCGCTGCTGAACATCTGCCTGGTGGTGTGCCAGAAATCAAAATAATGAGTTAGAGAGGTATCCCTCACCGTGCAGCAGCATGGTTTGGTATACACCTGCTGTAGGGCTGATGCTGTATGATACAAGAAGTTATCAGTGTTATTTTTCTGAACAAGAGAAATCTTGTGTCCTTTTTTTTTTTTTGGGGGGGTGGGGGGGGAGGGAGGGGGAAGGGGAGTGATTGGGGAATATTTTTTATGGAACTGATATATCCTTGTGGTTTCAAGCTGGATGGTAACAAAAACAACAATATTTGAGGGAATGTGTTCCTGTTTCAAAAGCAAAGCTAGCTGGGAAGCTACACACAAATCTGGTTGCAGCCTCTTTGAATTGAGGGCATACAGAGGAGTCAAGGATTGCTCAGCCTTTTGGTCATTTCAACTTTTTCCAGGTGAACATTTAGACTCAAAATAATGGTCAGCATCCAGATATCTACTTAGGTAGGGGGCACTGGGAAGGGGCAGGCTGCTGCAGATCACTTGCAGAGCAGCGCATGTATGCGGGTATGTTGGCACACACTCAATAGTGCTTGCAGCCCTGGAGTTGTTTTGGGGTTTCTAGCAGAACATTTGGTTAGAGTCTGTGCCATCACATGCATATTCTGCACATCCTAATGGTGGAAATGGATAAACTAGGAAGTGGATTAAAGTGATTTAGCCCTTGCTAAACTGATCAAAGGCACAAGGTTCTTTTGACTATGTTGATTCTCCGAGTCATTGAGGGTCACAGCCCCACTGAGGCAGTTTTGCCCATCTGCTGCAGTCGGGTGATTTGAACAGTGGGCATATTTGGAGAGTTAAATGCCAGGGCAGGAAGCTCAGTGCCACATGGTTGTAAATAACTTCATGGAATTCCATCTGCCTAAGCATCCTTAACTGCCTGATCACTTTCTATTAGTTATCTGGTCAGGCCTGAGATTAAATTAAAGCTTTGCAACCTGCTGGTTGCTGCTTTTGCATCCGCATGAATTTACAGGCAATTTGGCCACTGGGCCACTCAAGGCAGGTCACAGAAGCAGAGAAGCAAATTCAATTACCAGCTCTCAATTCATTACATTTCTGGAACGGTGACATAAATAGACAAACAAAGGCACCCACAGGTAAGTCTGAAAGTATGGTTTCAATGATCTAGCCTGCAGCACATCACATGTTTTTTATTTGTGTGTTGTGCATCATAATTCTGCAAGTAAAAAGTGGATATTTATCATTTCTTTACTTGCATTTTCATCCAAGTGGGGAAAGCCCTTGCCTCTAGCTGTTCTCAATAGATATTTAAATTAGTAATCTAGCTGTTATTTTCATAGCCAGAAAAAAAATAACCAGAAAGATAAACAGGAGATGTCACATCCAACAACAGTCATCACTCCATCTTTCCTGGTCTCTAGTAGCCTGAGGAAAGAACAAGTGTGTTTTGTGTCATGTCCTGAAAGCCATCAGTCCATAGCCACTAAGGAGCAATGTGAAATGCTGCTAGTCCATGCCCAGCAAACTAGAGCCCAGGCTGAACACTCCTGAAAAACATGATCTGTGTAGGAAAATGTTTCCTTCCACATCTCAGTCATCAGGAGCAGTCAGCAGGTTGGCCTCACTTCTCCCGGGTTTAACTTGTTCCTGTATTTGTGTTCTGTTTTATGCCTACTTCTTTTGCAGAGAAAAGCATCAAAATCTGAATTCTCCATATTGCAGAATTTTCCATTCAGCTTTTTAAAGGTAGTAAATGTTAGGAAGTTGTGAGCTCAAAGAGAAAAGTCATGTTTCAGTTGAAATGCATGCTTAGAGCTAAAATCAGAGGCAGTCTGCTAGACCAACCTTTCTTCACTACAAAACATGGTATGTCAACCTAGCTCCCGACTTAACATGTTTAACTCAGAATTTTCTATGCATTGTCTTCAAAAGAAGAAGGCTGTCTTTTGCAGGGTGCAAAAATGGCTTGCTTTTTGATCTTCAGTGGGCAGACAGGCATGTGGAGATCTGTTCTTTAGCTACTGAAGTCAATAATTTGAATCAATTGATACCATAATAGGAAACTCCAGGCCAGATCATTGGTCTGTACAAGACCTCCAATACAGTCAGTGAAGCAATGCTGTTCAACAGGCACCTGTACCATATCCTTTAGGCTGTGCAAAGCCTCAAGTTAAAATGTGGTGTTAGCACTCTCACCCCTTGCAGCAGGAGGGCAGGGCAAGGCTTCTTGGTCTCTACAGGCCCTTTGGAGGTAGCACATCTCCAAGTAGCATCCTGACATCAGCAAATCAGCTCATAGCTTTTCCTGCACTCAAAATGAGCAAGGATTTTACCCAGTATATCTAGGACAACATCAGGACCACTTCCGCCAGCTATTTGCATACTTGGAGGGTGTGCTGCTTATCATCTTCCAACTAGTGTCTGCGAAGCAGGGAATATGGCTGCAAAAAAAAAAAAAAAAAAGTGAGAAAGAGGAGTACATCTGAAGATGCCCAGCTGCTGCAGCTGTGTTCTTTCTTGCCTCATGTGGAACCCCAGAAAATATTGTCTTCCCAAGTATTTGAGCACAGGGTACCTCTGGTAACCCATGCACTTGCTGACTGTATTGCAACCTTTCAGGCCAACCACATTAAGCATCCATTGAGATGCCTGAACAGGCCAGTTTAAAGGTGTGGTGTTGGGTGTGCAGAGGCAGGCACTTCTGCACAACACAGAAGGACATTGCCATGCTCTGGCATCATGAAGGTGGGAAATGCTGCTGGTCAGAAAGGCATTACCAAAGAGACAGTGCAGCCATTGCCTTCTCCCAGACTTGCCAATAAAATGCTCTTTAGGGCTCCAACTTCTCACTGAAGTCACCACAGAGGCTCACTGGAATTTTACAGCTTTCATGTGAGGCCAGATAAACTTTTATTGCTTCCTTTACTTATGCCCTTTCCTAAAGCTCTTATTGAAAGGAAGAGCAAATTAGAAAAAGTTAATGTACAATAAATTATTTGATTGTGATTCTTGCTATCGTGGTCCCATATCTAGGTCACTGTTCTGTTATGTTAGCACTTTTCTGGGAAATTGCTTCAATGACTGAAGCTAGATAAAGTCCACAGGAAAGTCAGAAGCTCTGAGCCACTTGGCAGGAGTGAACGCCAGCATGCCCTCACCCTGTACGGCCAACAGGGCTACTCTCACTCATTCAGCCACACATCCTCATGTACTGGCCCCTGCTGTGCCTGGCAAAAATGCTTCCTCAGCACACTGCTAATCCAAGTTGCACTCATGCACAGCATTTGCAGATAAAAACCTCTGAAATGCATAAAATTTTTTCCTTGGAGCAAAAGTTTTATGTATTACATAAAACTACATGTATTACATGTATTTTTGCTTCCATACCCAGAGGAATTCTTGTCCTGAGCACTGCACAGGAAAAAATAGGTGTGTAGGAAAACAACAAGAAACCACATTGGGAGGAAGGGACTGAGGTATGTCTGTGGGATATTGTGTTTACATCAGTAATCACCAATCAAGTACAATGTGAGTGTTCTCCTTAATGTCTTGAAAAATATAAGAAGGGTCCTTTCATCTATTTTACCATTGAGAATACAGAAATAGATGATCATAGCCACCAGTTTTTGCAAACACCTATGACAAGCATGGTGAAAAGATAGAAAACCTGCCATAAAGTGTCATGCAAGAGAGACAAACCATGCTTAATCAAAGCTGACACAAAATCAAGACTTTTCAAGGCAGCACCTGGAGTAGAAGATAAGTATTCAGACATTGTCAGTCTCTGCAAACATCTCCTCTTGCCACCAGGTAAAAAAAATTCCCCATCAGCAATATGTGATTTTTATTCCAGTGTACATGTCACCAAATGAGCCTTTCTCAAAACTTGGCTGAGGAAATTTGTGAGGAAAAGTTAACTATCCAGTGCTTTGGTTCCACAATACCATCTTCAAGGAAAAAAACACACGAGGTTATGCAGCCAGGGAGAAGTAAGGTTAAGAAGTTGGGCACAGGAAAAAAATGAAATACCAAAGCAGAATTTAGTAAGGCAGACAAGGTCAAACTCTAACTTTTTTCTCTAACAGATGTTCTCCCCTATAGATTTCAGCAGAGCTGCAAGGCCATGACCAAGAAAAGAATATCTGTGGTCCTGAATTATTCTCCTGACAAAAGTAGGCCTATGTGTTCAGTGAGGAAATACACTACTCATCTAACTGATTAAGGGAAGCCAGTTGATGTAATCTTTTTGGATTTCAACAACGTTTTTGATATTGTTTCTCACAGTGTCCTTCTGGACAAAATGTATATTATCAATGTATACAAGTATCTTAAGGGAGTATCTTAAGCATCTAGAGGGTGTCAAGAGGATGGGGCTGGTCTCTTTTCACTGGTGCCCAGTGACAAGACAAGAAGCAATGGGCACAAACTGAAATGCAGGGAGTCCCAGCTGAATATGAGGGGGCACTTCTTTACTGTGAGAGTGACAGAGCACTGGGACAGGCTGCCCAGAGAGGCTGTGGAGTCTTCTTCTCCGGAGATATCCAAAACCCACCTGGATGCCATCCTGTGCAATGTGCTCTAGGTGATCCTGCTTGGCAGAGGGTTTGGACTAGATGATCTTCAGAGGTCCCTTCCCACCTCAGCCATTCTGTGATTCTGTGATGAAGCTGCATCTTTTCCTTAATGGCACAGTAGTGGCTACATCTTCTGCGCCAGCATTTGTGCTGATTTCCCTTGACCTTATGCTTTACCTGACTCAAGGACATAAACACAGTTTCTAGTGCTTCCAGCCTGTTGGATATCACATGCCTTTGAGGTTGTCAGTATCTTTGTCAGCTCACCCTTTTCTCCTAAGGTTTTAGGGAAATGTCTCTGTTCTGCCAAGCAGCTCAATGTATAATCAGTGTAATTGTTTTCTCCTCATATGTCCTGGCACAACCTGGAGCTTTACATCTTATTAATTAAAGCTTTGGGTTGTTGATTCTTTCAACAGCTGCCTGCTGCCTTTACTACTGGCAGCTTTGTCCTGATGACTTCTCCTTTGGTGTCCGTGTGCATGACGCTTTTCATAGTTGACATATCTTATCATGGTGCCACGCTTCCTTCTGGTGATTGTTGCTGTCTTGTCTTTCCCTAATATCCCACCAGCCCTTGCTATTCAGAAGCATTTCTCTAGGGGTTCATCTGTCTTTCTTAACAATTTCTTCTTTAATGTTAGAGCTTTCTTGCTCACAAAAAATCTCTCTCATCGTTAAAGTTTCCTAGGCTACGTGCAGATGACAGACAATTCAGCAACATAATGTAAGAAATTAGCTTCTATTTCTTCTGCCATTGGATTACTGGCTTGTTTCCTAGAGAATCTGTCTACTAGCTTCTCCTGCCTTGGGTCTTGAATGGAGGATCATCCTGCTGCCACTCATTTTGAATAGCAGTGGCTACCAAAGGGGGGGAAAAAAAAAAAGAAAAGAAAAAAAAAAAAAGTTAAAATCTTTTCTTGTGGCTTTCTGTTTCTGCAAAGAAACTTAAAGAGTTTTTCCTGCATTTATGTTCATAGTTAGCTCTACAGAACAGGGTGGCATGGTGACCCTGTCAGATTCCAGTAGACTATCATCAGAATCTAGGTTCTTCATCTGGTTATCGGTCATATATATGTAAAAGTGCTAGCACCTCAGTCACTGCACTTCTCAAACTCCCCTTGGTTTTAGTGGCTCACTGACTGTGATCTTAAGGTGGTCTTACTTTTTGGCAAAGAGTTGAGAAGTTTGGAAGAAAGATTTTGAAGTTTGAAAGAAGTTTGGAAGAAGATTTTGGAAGCAGCATGTTAAAGCGCAAAGACACCTGATACTCTTTACAGTCTTTTTCCTTCAGAGGCAGCATGTTTGTTTCTCAAAAGGAAGATTAAAGATTGTATAATACATAGTTCATGTGATTTAAAGACCTTTGCATTTTCCAACTATTTCTTCAAAAGACTGAGATACTGGATCTGTGGAAGCGCTGGGGAGCAGTCATTTAGCTTCTCTTCCAATATTCTGTTGCTAGGTCTCTCACATTGTATGTTGCTTAGGGAAAGAAGTATTTGTGTAGCATCAGACTATCCCTTGGGAAAACACAGCTCTTTCCAGTTCACTAGTTGGAACAAGAAAGTCGGACATTTCTTTGTGCACAGGTACATCCAATAGCCCTGGCATTCTGCCATACACAGTCACTGCTTATGACTTAATACTAGACCCAGCATCTGAGAAAGATTTCAGTTTTTTTAACATCACTAACAATAAATAGTTACACAAAACTCAATCCTTGAATGGCAATGACCAATACATTTGGCACATTGTTCTTCTTCCTTAGATTATTTACAGTGCCTTTTTTTTTTTTTTTTTTTTTTCTTCAGAAAGATATTTATATCATTTTCCTCCCCGAGGCCAGGTAATTATCTGTCTTCATGCTCTAGAAATACTATATGGCGAAAGCAACTTTAGAAATAATGCAGAAATGGATGAAATAGTTGCTTTTTAATATTGGTTTTAAAATGTCATTTAGAAATAGGATACAATAGACATATTTGTAAATAGCAATGCCTTTGCTAATGGGAGGTATTGTCTGCCTGCCCAAAAGGAGATCTGTAGACCCACAAACAATGTTGGTTTGTGGGTTTAATGTACTTGTGGCCTTACCCACCCTGACCTGAGAGCCATCCAAACGCAACTGCTGCACGTGTGGTATGTGCTGTTGGGAACATTTTCGTGTGTATTCACAAGGAGGCCCCTGGGGAACTGTAAGCCCTTCCCTTAGTAATCTTTCTCTGTGTATCTTCAGTCTGGACCCTTTTTGGGAGAGAAAGTGTTGCCTCCTTGCTGCTGTGAAGAAAGTTGTGTCCCATTGTCCATCTGTCACCCACTCCCCCAAAACAACAGCCTGGGGAAAGTTTACTCGGAGGAGGAAAATCTGACAATGTGAAGCATGTATCAGTAATTTTTACCATGCATTATGTCAGTTCTTGGCATGAAAATCTTCATTGTTAGCCTGTTTGAAAGCTGTATTTTTGGCTGGTCTTTAACTTGACCTAACACTCTGTGAAGGTACATGACTTTCTAGGCTGTGATCTAGTTCACAGACAACTCATTCTTCATTTTAGTCTTTTCCATTTGTGACCTTACGTATGTATCCCATGCGACATGCAGTGGCATGAACTTCCCTGCAGACTTACAGCAAAATGCCGTATGGTTCTCCCTAGGGTCTTGTAGGCTGCTCGTTACCTCTGGTTTTGTAGTGTGCCTTTCAAAAGAGAGAGTGAACATGGCTCTAGACTTTCCCCCACCCACAGCAGATAGCTTATTGAAGCCATGGCCTGTCAGCCTCAATTATTTTCGATTGATCTTAATGGAGTTTGTAGTTTTCCTAAAAACAACAGAAAAAAAATGCCACTAGGGTCAATTGTCCTTTCTTGAAAATTCATTTCATGGAACTCAATCTCTGGGAGATTTGAGGCACTCCTGGAATTACTGCATAATCAACTCATGTCCTCTCTGGGGACTTCACTACTGTGAAATCAAATAATGTTGTAATCTCTATGTGAAAACCAACTTCAGTCAGCACCTTTGATCTCAAAGGTTTGAGAGTGTCACTGAAAGAATTACTTTGAGTCTGATGTCTTCCTATCAAATTGTACCAAGCATTGACTATGATCTCTCCAAAACCTGCAACCCAAGCAAGAAATGGCCTAGGCAAGTGAGATGCTTCCAAAAACCACCCACATGATGCATGAGGGGTGCTGGTATTTTAGGAACTGTTGATTTCCTCCAGGAATTTCCGCAGTAGCAGCGCTGCAGTGTGGTTTAGTAACTAAAGGGATTACCTTTTCCACTGCTGCATGTAACTGTGCTCCTGACTATTTGTGGCCTACAGTAGTCCCATGGTTTTATTTTGAAGAGCTTGCTGGTATCTTTTCACCCAAATAAAACTTTCTACATACAATGGGCTTTCGTGGGTCATGCATCATTTTTATTTCCTTTAAAAAAAAAAATCTCGCAGAAAAACAAAATAGGAGGAAGGAGGAAAATGCACTTTCTTATTGCTTTGGTCAGTCTTTTCTGTTTTCAGTTTCATTTTTCATTTGCAACAAAACAGATTGTTTTCTCAGGCATTTTTTTAGGATGAAAAAGTTCCTATGAAAAATAATTGGTGTTTTTCAACTGCCTACGTATGAGAGTCCCATAAACTCTAATCCTGCAGCTGAGGCTATTAACCCATATTTTTGTACCCTAGCAAAGCTGTGCTGAAATCAATGGAGCAGAGCACATTTGACAGCAAGAATGATTATAAGATCAGTAGCCAATTAGGCAAAAAGACAGCTCAAGACTGTTATGATATTGGGAACTAAAGCACTGTCTCCTTAGGTAACAGAGATGAATCACTGAAATAGAATCCACATGGTTCTTTAGAAAGGTACCAAATACCAGTTATAACAAATGTTAGTGGATTGGGGGGAAATGTCTTTTTGATACTGTTTTGTGGTGCTTACTTAAATAAATATATCTAGAGAATAGAAATACACCACTGTTTTTTGTACTCAACTTGATACTGGGGTGAGAAAAATATTTGGTTTTCATCTCTACTAGATTAACTGTGCACTGTAATTGCATCTTGTGCTGTACCAGGGGACATATTCAGCTTGCCATGCCAGCTAGCTTCCACTGAAGTTAGGGGAAGTTTTACTTGATTATCATGCTAGATACAGGAGAACATTTTCATATAATATTTGTAAGTGTTTCAGCCACTCCCTTTTAAGTATTTTGCACAAGTGGTTAGTCATAGAGATAATCCGATTTCTATTTTATTATCTTTTCCTGTGGAAAGAAAGGCTAGGCAAACATGCTATTCTTCTGTGTTCCCTTCCTCCCTGAAACTCTGGACCTTTTAGACCTCTCTGAAGCAGATCTAACACAGGGCAGAGTTTTCCAAGCTTTTATTTTTCTGCAGAATCTATAGAAGGAGGCAACCAGTTTAGCTGGGAATGGCTAAATGAAGGTGATTTGGGAATGAGCTGACACTACATCAGTCGGCAGGGCCACAGCACAGAAGTGAGCTGTTAGAGAAAACCTGGCTACAAGAAAAGCCCCAGTTGCATCTTATATTTTCTTGGGTACCAACGCCTGTCTGCTCTTTAGACACAGAGGTATTAGACCAGGCTTGGGCAACTGCAGTGTTCACAGGCAGTACAGTGAAAGCTCACAGCGTGCAGTCCATAGGAAAATGTGTCACACTGGGTTTTCAGGCTCCCTTGGGCTACAGTTAAAAGAGCAAATACCTTCCAGGCACAGAGAAAAAAAGGACCAAGTTTTGAAGCTGAGAAAGTGATTAGTAATTCATTAAAGGGACTCTAAGTATTAAGTCTAAAGAAGTCGTGATCTACTCATCCATACTCTGAGAGTACAAAGAGATAAAATACACCAGATAGTTTATCTCTTGTACAGGATATGCTTTGTTCTAGCTGCTTTTTTTCCTATGTAATTTATTTCTCTCTCATTGATTGTCCCTTTCATGCTGTTTCCTTCTTTTTAAGATTATTTCATTTTTTTCTTACTACATTATGTGCATAAAAAAAAATAAATTAATGAAGATACTGAGATGCTTAAACAGCTCTAAAGAGCTTCTAAAGAAGCTGTTTATAATCCTCTGCCTAGGACAAACACTGCTGCTGTATTCAACAGCTCAGAATACTGTAGCTTTATCTATCTGCTAAAAAACTTGTAAATCACTACTGTGGGCAGTTTCCACTTTCTTGTAAATCAGGCAAATCTCAAGCCAGATCTCTCAATGAGATTGTCCAGGCACTTTAACTGTCTATACAGCTTCTGTCTTCATCTACTCTGTGGTATAAAACCTTTTCACTCATCACTGCTGTGCATGCAGCCTGGAGTTTCACTGAATTATGGGAAGGGGGAGTGAGGTTTTTGAAGGCAAAATTTTCATGCTTATAAATTTTACTGTTGTCATCTTGTTCGTGAGATATACGCAGGTCTCCTACAATATCTGTGACATCCATATCCTGCCTTATAATCACACTGTGCCACAACCATCACAATGACTAAAGGGATTACTTTTCTTATTTTCGTTTTTATGTGGTGAGATTAGAGTAGTTCAGTTCAATGGAAGAAGGATGATGAAGGAGTGTAGTTATATATAATGAGCAGCCTTTGGAGGAGGTCTTTAGAAGAGCCCTCCCTGTGTCCCTGAGGTCTCAAGAAGAAGCATTTCTGAGACATAGGAG
The DNA here is from genome assembly GCF_964211825.1 of Aythya ferina. Lineage (NCBI taxonomy): Eukaryota > Metazoa > Chordata > Aves > Anseriformes > Anatidae > Aythya > Aythya ferina. The sequence continues at coordinate 64,520,429 of NC_140300.1, read as the reverse complement.
AGGGTGGGCATCCGTCTCCCCCTCTCTTTCTGGCAGCACTGGGTCCTGCTTTTTTCTTTGCTGTTTTTTCTTTTTTTCTTTTTTTATTTTTCTCCACCTTCCTGCCACTGCATGGATTTCAGTGTCTTCGTTTGGCTTTAGAGGGTGTTCTTAATTGCGTCTTTTGTTTTTAACAAGGTTGTTGTTGTAGTGGAGACAATAGTAACCTTTGTGTACCTTCTACCTTGTAATTATTAAAATAGAATTTGGGGCTGACTGTATAAAAAGAGCAGCGTGGTGGCAAAGAGGGGCAGCTGCTGGGCCAGACCTAGATCTTATGGCCCTGTAAGTCCCAGTGGCCTCCAATGAGTCCTGCTGCATTCCTTCCCCTACAGCTGAATCTTCAAGAGATGAATGCTCATCTTCTGGTCTGTGCCCTGTGTAAACTGTTAGCCCTGTGCTTCCCCTTAGCTGTCTGATTTTTAAGGGCAGTGAGTAATAACACCACATCCTAAACTGCCAGACAAGGGTCTTCCACTGCTACCTGGTACTTTGAAATTATTTTTAGCACTTAAAAAATCATTCAGATATAAATATGCAATTAGTCATTGCCCAATTTTAGGAAAATTTTCAGCAGATGGGGTTGGTTGAAATCACATCCATTTCTTAAAATCCCTGCCTCAGTTTTCTCTTTTGTAGCTCCAAGCTGGTAAGAGCTTCCCACCTCTTAAGGATGCTCTGAAGATTAATTATGTGCTGTCCAGATTACGAGACAATTTGAAGTGTTACTTTCTTTTCTAAGTGCTGCTGTTCTACAACCATAATGTCCCTGGGAAGAGTTTAAGTGGCTCACTACCTTCTTACACTCGTGTTCACCTTTAATATCTCATTCTTGTCCCAGGTGTTACCAGGCAGTTTATAAATGGTTGTCAAAAGCAACTTCTGAGTCTTGCTACTGGCCACAGCAGAGGGAAGGATTGTAGTGGGGGAGAGGGATACTCTTGTCTGCTATCCCATTCAAGCCTCCTTCCCAGTTTTTCAGGCAGTTTTGCTGCCTAAACATTAATACATATCCTGTGTATCCAGAATGGACCTCATTTTGTAACCTCTTGCTAATGAGCATAGCAGAAAAACTTTAAGTTATGTGTGATGGAAATTAAAGAGCAGTTCCTGATGCCGCCGTGTCTGCTGGCAGCAGGCAGGTTTCTCTCTCATCACTAGAAGTGTTTCAGAAAGTTCCCTTTAAAAAAAAAAAAAAAATAAATAGGATGGCAATTACCACGGGGTGGTTTTAATGCGTGCTTTTAGTAACTTCTTTGCAGTGGGGCCGGGCTTGATTATTTTCAGATGCGGGAGCCCGTTGCCCAGCAGAGGGAGCACAGTCTGCCTGCGGACCCTGTGCAGGCAGAAGCGCTCAGAAAGACTTCCTCAGCCCATACAGCAGGTATGTGCTCAGCCACAGTCCCGCGTCTGGGTCAGTATGGGTTGGTGTGCCACCAAGCCCCACAGCCACCGAGCACAGGGATAAAACAGCCTTCAGCTGACCAGGTACCGCACAGGTGCTGCTGATGCATCCAGATAGACACAGCATCACCTGCTGGGGGTGCAGTGCTTAAAATCTATACTTCATACCTGCTTATTTAAAATAGTTACCCCTTGACAAAACTGGGTTTTGTTCACATGGATGGTATCCTATTTCCCATACGCAGCAAACAGTGTGTATGGCTTCCTAAGCAGCTCGAGTCAAAGCTTAGTTTTGATCTTCATTCTGGACAATTTCCACCTTGTGCTTAGTTCTATGCGTTGTCCAAGGGGTTTGCTGCACCAAGACCCCGGGGGGGGGCTGGTGTTTGAAAGCCTTTTCTGCTTGGAGGCTTGGCTGGCTCACTGAAGGGGGAATTGGCACCCTGCTCAAATAGAAAACATAAACTTAAGTGGAAAATAAATAAATAAATACCAGCATCAAAAGATAAGATATCTTTTTCTGATTACAAGTAGTGCACACCTGCCTTTGACCTTCTTAGATATGACTATGTGTAAGACCATCTAGGTACTGTTATCTAATTAGTTTACAAAAGGTTATAAAATCCATTAGATGCATATTCAGAATATTACTTCATGCATTTGCTAAATAGGAAAACTAAAGATAGCATCAGGTATTCCTGTAAAGCAGCCTGGCCACATGAATAAATCCCCTCCTGTTACAGTAATGCCAAAATCATTAGTGCTATTGTATTTACGTAATTCTCTGACTTCAACACGATTTTCTTTGTCTTCTTCCTTTTCTTTGAGGGGGAGGTGAGGGATCGTGGGGGGGGGAGGGTTGAGACAATTACTTACACAAAGACCATAATCCTCCCTAAAAAGCATATGCCATAGTGAGCTGAAAAAACTGTTATATATTTTATGCAAAGATACTGAATAAGACAAATTTTTGCTCCTTTACATAATTTTCACAGCATTAATTTACTGAAATAATGTTCACCAAAATTAAATCCACCCCAAAATTTCAGGATTTCACTTATTTGAAGCAGCAAGAAGAGAAAAAATTACAAAAAAAAAAAAAAAAAAGTGTATCAAACTCTTCCCTTTTCTCTGAAAGACAGAAAAATTATACAATTAAAAATCCTACCCACAACAATTATGAAACAAAAGTTTGAAAGCCTCACATTAGGTTCAAGTGTCTTTGGATTAGCCCTCAGGGGACAGACTCTGCTCTGATTTGCTCCTCTCTATTTCCAGAGTGATTTGAACAGGAGCTCCTTCATCCTCTACACACTTTAGCAAACAAGCTCATTAATCAACAAAATAACAGTAGGCTTTTGTTACTAATTTGTTTTATTTCAGTATTAATAAGTACACAAGTCGCAAAACAGTTGACCAGAATAGTTAATAGAAGAACATATAGGGAAGCTAGACTATGTTTCTATTTGTGTTCAACAGTAATAATTAAGGAGCATTTCATATCAGAGGCATGCTTGTGAATGAGTTGCACATGCTGAATCAACTTTTGAAATCAATAGGAACAGAGTATGGAAAAAATCCATGCTATTTCAATTCCAAGAATTACTGAAGAGTTCATCAACCTCTGAAAAAAATTGTTAGCAGAACGGACACATATCCAAAGTGTATTCTGATTTTAGCTAAGCCTTATCTTCTGGCAAAGAAAGGTTTTGTTGGAAATCTTCTATCTTTCTCTTTGTGTTATTAGCTTTTTCTTCTTCCTTGCTTTTTTAATGCAACAATTTTTTTACTCACCGTGTTAATCTGAATAAAAATAAGCGTGTATTATTGTTCCGGCAGTCATACTGCCTTCAGTGGCTTTCTTTTAAGTGAAAAGACACCTCAGCAGTATGAATGGGAAGGCTATACATAAACACATCGAGCTCCTCTGAATATTTACAGGAGTGGCAGCTAGCAATGGGTAGGTTGTGATGGCTTAACTGCCACCGCTACACAGGCACTGAAAGCGAATACATGTGTGCATTTACAGTTCCTTAAAGATGTGTTTTATTTGATCCATAATGGATCACTTCAGGTTTTTTGAAAGTATGTGATGTAAAATACCTTTGTTCCCATGAATAGGAGCGGGTTTGCTTTTCTGTTTTGCTTTCCTCCTGCTGGTTTTATTTGTAGCCATTTCAAGTCTGGCTCGCTGCAAGTGCAATTTGGGTGCAACACATGCGTGAGTGCCCTTGAATTCTTCAGCGTTGGTATTTTACGTGTTTAAAAACTCCACATAACAACTGCCTAGAAAATATACAGTTATTAAAAATAGTCATGTAAAAAAAAAAAAAAAAATCACTATAGCAGTCAGAGCCCCAGACAAAAGCTCAGCCCAAGCACCAAAGTCATGCAATGATTTATTTGGGTGTGTAACTTCTTACGCACTGGCTGACCAGATGGAGACCTCTGTCTCTCCTGAGAATCAGGACGGGGCTGTTCCCAAGAGCAGCCTCACCTCCTGCCACAAGCACAAACCTGGAAATGAAGCCAGCACTGGTCAGTGCCTCCTGTGGCAGAGCTTGTCCTGCCCATCCCCACCTTCAGAAATAAGTCTTTCTCCACAGCATAAGCACAAGCAATTTTGCAGGGCACATGCAGGTGAGTGCACGGTGGAGCCCTGGTTTTCACACTCGCAGGAGCTGGCCGCTTTTTCATGCTGCAGGTGGTTTGCTGCCCAGGGTTTCAAGCTGTGCCTGGTGTCAGAGATGCAGCTGATGAAAGCCAGAGAGTTTCGGAACAGGGAGATTTGCTACATGCAAAACACCAACTAAAGAGCTAATTAAGCATCCCTGGGCTCTCCACTCACTTCAGGAGAAGCTGGGCCTCTAGCTGAAATAAGCATGGCCCCTGTGAGTGTGATGTTAGATATTTGCTCTTGGTATAATTAGAAAAACCTCAGGATCAGGAAAACAGCTTTGTGAAAATACAATTGCAAGCCCTATTCTCTTCATGTGAACGCTGAGTGTTTCCTACTGTAATAACACAGAGTACAGACACGAATGCCAAAGTAAGTTGAAGGACACAAATGGAAATGAAAGACAGGGAGTTACTCAGTGATGAGAACTGGTTTCTGGAACCCACGCACTAAGTACTGGAAACAGTGTGAAACTTCAAAGTCTGAAACAAGAATATAGTGTGGAAGAAGGCGCTGGGGGAGGAAAACAGCACATCACATAGTTTTGCTTTATCTGGCACTCAGATGTCTGCACACAAATTCTTTGTATCAAGCTATAAATAAAGAAAGAAATTGCAGGTAATGTGGGGAAAGCAATGAAATGGGGAAAAGACTGAAAAGTTATTTTCCTTATGGGGATTTATGGGGATCATCCCTTTGGGATGAGGTGGAGCAGTCTGTCTCACATACATGCATGCATGCCCTTTGTAGTGCACCTGGGAAAAGCACTCAGGTGAGGCAGAGGAGTGGCTGGGAGTGGAGCAAAGACAGTGCTTCTCTGCACACCCACCTCTGACAGGGGAAACCCCTCAGCCCTGGTGCCCACAAGGGAAACACCCCAGTAGTGCTACCAAGGCAAAATCTGGGGGCTCCTCTCTCTCTGAGCTGGTACGGCTCTTCATTGTTAAGCACAGACAGGTTCAAAGCCATGATATCAAGCCTAACAGTGACATTCTGTGAAAAAGGGTCAGGCAAGCAAATCGTGAAAAATGTTCTTTTTTTTTCTTTTTTCTTTTTTTTTTTTTTCCTCCTCCTCATCTAGTTCTAAATCTGTTTCACTTTTATGGAGGGCAATAGATACCAAAATGCAGGTGTGTGATGCCTTGTGTCGGGGACATAATGACTCCTTCATTTTCCCCATTTTCACTTCATCTAAGCTCTGTAAAAAGGCTGGGAAGCATTACATTAACGGTGTGATGACAGTTTAATTAGATCAAGATTTCAGCGGAAGGGGGAGCACTGAGATCAGAGGCAGTTGTGGATTACAGTCAGGACATTTGCTGTGTAGCCTCCTTCCAGTCCACCTACACAAGGGAAGCTGCTCATACTGGCATCTGATTTTCCTTGCAGGTACTGCATCCCTTCCAAGGGCTGGTAGTTGATCTGTATGGTGGGGTCACAGCATCAGTTGTTTTTTCCTCACTTTCCACATCTGATGCTTGTAATATCAAGGTCTGAACTCGGCATTGTTTGAATAAAGAGTTCAAAGTAATAATAATGGAAAAGCTTGAGAATCGGGCCCATGTGAACCTAATGAGGTTCAACAAGTCCAAGTGCAGGGTGCTGCACCTGGGTTGGAGCAATCCCGGACATGAGTACAGGCTGGGTGAAGAACCCCTCCTATGAAGAAAGGCTGAGAGAGCTGGGGCCATTCAGCCTAAAGGAGAAAAGTCTCCAGGGTGCCCAGACTGCAGCTTTTCAGTACTTAAAGGGAACTTATAAAAAAGATGGAGAGGGACTCTTTGTTCAATCAGATAATGACAGGACAAGGAGGAATGGTTTTAAACTAAAAGAGGGTTTAAGATTTAGATTAGATATTAGGGAGGAGATGCTTCACTCAGAGGGTGGTGAGGCACTGGAACAGGTTGCCTAGAGAAGCTGTGGATGCCCCATCCCTGGAGGTGCTCAAGGACAGGTTAGATGAGGCCCTGAGCAACCTGATCTAGTGGGTGGTGTCCTTGCCTATGGCAGGGGGTTGGAACTGGATGATCTTGAAGGTCCCTTCAAACTCAAGCCATTCTATGATTCTATGATCCTATCCCCACCAAAATTAACAGCAAAATTCCCATTGACTTCAGAAAAAGGCAAGCTGCTATCTTCAACTTCCCATTTAATAAAACAACAAACATAAAAACAAACAAACAAACACCCTCCTTAAATTAAAGGGACTCTGTTTTAATAATATTTTTTTCTGAATGAGATGCCTTCCACTTGCAAAGCCTAAAAGTGACTATTTAAATTGAGAGTCACAGCCTTTCTTATGAAAGAGATCCACGATAGCTGTATAACAGCTCTGCAGAGCATGGTGGAGAGAAATGAAGCTAATTGCTGTAAATAATGGCAGGGTAAATATATTCTGGTACATTGATCCCCCATTCTTCCACACATCTCAGATTTTAATTACTACCAAGAAATAAACAAAAACTCACACTTGTTTTTATGCACTAATTTATGTATGAAGGTACACAGGATGCAGCGTGTACACTCAGGATTCCCATATGGGGGTTATTTTGTAGATCTTTTCCCAAAGTCTTACTAGCAAAAGTGAGTTCTTAGCTGGATATTTAGTAATTTCCTTTAATAAAATATGTATTTACTTACCCCATACTTTATTTACTATTTGTTATGATTCACATAATGCATTTATTTTGCAGTATTTTCCATTCCCTTGCATTTCTTTTCTAACATTCTGATATACATATGTAAAGACTTTTTGAAGTTTTGGAATTTAGAGAAAAAACACAGTTTTTTTTCTTATGCCATCATCCTGTGCCTTATGCATCCAAGGCAAACTATTCTCCCTGTTAAGCTCTATCTGTTAAGCACAGTTGTTAGCTAACACCTTGCTTTAACTCTTGTGTTAGAGAAGAAATGCAGTGCAAGGAAGCTTTCTCACCTTCAGTACTTCCAGCCTTTTATGTTTAGGTTCCCTTTTACCTTAGTCTTGGCTTGCTTGATTTTTAATACATTGATTCTCACTGTATCAGCATCAAGCAGAGAAAAGTGATGTGTCCAATATTCTTGAAGGATGGCCAAGGAATGTTTGTGGAATATTAAAGAATTAATCCCAAATCTTTCACCCACCAAGCAACCACCTCCAACAGCAGACCCTGTCAAACAATCTGGTTCTTACACAGGCAGGACATTTCCAAGACATCTCCGATCTGAGCAATGCCTGACTATGTACATGGGCCCTCCTACTCTCCCCAGTAGGTATGCTGTTAACCATTTGAAAAATAAGATACATGAAGAAATGGAGGTGATCTGTGATACAAGTTGGATATTGTTTCAACAGGGAACAGTTGGATGTTCATGTAGTTATCAGGGTAAGCTACTTTGGCAAGACTATCCATATTATCCCATAGAGGTGCTAAGGATATCTGGGTTAAGTTTTGTTCTTCTCTGAGAAAAGATGAAGTTAACTGAATTAACTCTTCTATGTCACATTAATATTGCTAGAACTGAATGGAGAAGGTGGCCTCTTAAGCTTGTATAATAATTGCTGGGTTTTGTTTTAATGCAGAAGTCTTGTTTTTACAAAATTTCCTACACAAAAACAAAACAACAACACGAAACGAACAAACAAACAAAAAGTGTTGTTTCATCTTTAACAGCACATATCTTTTAAACTCCAATAAGCATGGCATGAAGTAGAATACTATAGAGGGTTACTATCATGAGTGCTGTGGGGATATTGAACGTCAGCTAGTTTTGCATTTGTCACCTCTCTGCCACTGCAAGTTACCCAAATAAGCTTCCCTGTAACAGAGCTAATGATAAATCTGCAACTCTGAAAGAACATCTTTCTATCTTTAGGTTTTAGTTATGCTTTTCTTTTGTGCATATAGTCTATTTATAGAACTCTGCTGTTGAACTTGAATGTCAAATAGAAAAGCATCCTTGCTTAAGTTGACTATAGATATCTTCTAGAGGAGCTAAAAGGGTTCCACTGGCAAGGTTTGAAGCCCTCAGTGTCCTGCCTTTTTTTTTTTTTTCCCTCTTTTTTTTTTTTGTCTGATGGCGTATATAAACATCTAACCCTCTTGCTGGGGTATCACATGGCAACAGGTTGTGTAGGCTGATCACTCTCTCAGCAAATGCAGCAAATGTGTAGTTTCTTTTAAGAGTTTTGATTTTCCTGTTTTTCTGACTTTTTGAATAGTTTTGGAATTTGAGCTGGAAGCAGGAAAAAGTAGACAGAAATACGTCTCCATAAAATAAATTGTTTTAACCTCCCAACACACCTTTCTTTATCTTTTGAAGCAGAGAGTGGCAAGGAGAGTAATAAGACATCCAATACAATTTAATGCAAATTGCATAGGGCACAATTATTGCTTTTTCACCCTTCTTCTGATTTGGTCATCTGGTATTAGTGAACATCCCCATACTTCAGGATAGAATTGTGGCTGTATTTCAGATTATTGCCTTCACCAACCTCCAGCAACATCAAGGTTGTCACAGGTCTTCTCACTCCCTCTTGGACACCCAGGACTGGAAGGGTTTCCTGGAGCAGTTGCCAAAACTGGGCAGCCAAATAAAGCATCATATCATCCCCATTGATCAATTTAAACTGCTGATTTTGTTTTTAGAAAACATTCAAGGAAATGAAAAATTATATTTATGCAAAAAGGTTATGAAAATAAATCTGTTTTCTGATAAGTAGTGAAAAGAAAACTCTTAATAGGCCTACAGCAAAACAAATTTTCTTTAAATTTTAAGAGAATATTTAAGAGGAGAAAACTGCAGCCTATACTGAGCCTCATTTGACATTGGAAATATTAACATTGGTCATAACTCTGATAGCAGAAGAGTAGTGTATTTAAATTCATCTGGGTAACCAAACAAAATTTTCTAAATGTAAGCAGAAAATTGCAAGATAAATATGTTAAATTTAACTTTAAATTATCAACTACTGGCCTTATTTACAGCTGATTCTCTGTTTTAATCTATTGTCAGTCATTTGAAATCCATAGAGTTCATTGATCTCAATTCTATAGGAATTTATGTTATTTTGATGTTTGTTCTCATTTTAGGAGGTGAACCTAAAAATAAGATTTTTATTTTTTCCAATACAAATTTTAGAGCAAATTTATTTGAGATCAAATATAGGCTTTGATTTGGTAGCACCTGGAATGTTTCTATCAATTCTTACTTTTATTTTATTTTATTTTCTTTAATTTTAATTTTATTTTATTTTATTTTATTTTTAATGTTTCATATATAAAATAATTTCCAGTGAAGGCTCCATTCCAGTGATGTTGAAACAAAATAGGAATTTGTCAAACAAGAATCATTGTTGGAATGATGCAGCTTTTAAAAAATAGCCCCAAAAGTCACAAATTAACCCCCAAAACGGTATACTGGCTTTATCAAAAACAGCAGGGAATATACAATCCAAAAAACATTTCACCCAGTTTCAAAAGGACAAAAATGTTTACTTATGACATTGTGCAAGAAGCTAAACAGGCTGGTGCCACCATCTGTTGGGTAGTATTACACTTGGAGTTTGTCTTTATTATTTTTTTCAGCTCATCCTATGTATCTCAGGTCCTGCAAATACTAAATGTCTTGTGAGTACTTTTACTGATGTGGCACTTAAGTCTTTGCAGGGTTGGGGGCTGTAAGAACCTATGTTACCCATCCAGGATGCCCAGCACAGGGAAAGGCACAAAGGAAAAGATTACAGTAAAAGTGGGATTTTCATTGTGTGTCACACATTTCCACATTGTATTTCATGGGATTCTTGCAGTGCCAGGCCAAGTTTCTTATGCTTATGCATTGTCACTAGAAATAGTGATTTTACAAGACAAATATTGCCTGACGTACCGCAGTAGGAATATACAGGTATAAAAGAGAAGATAAGTAGAACCCACTAATAAATACCAGGTTCAAGCCCAAAGCCTACTAGACTTTTGTACCTCATTTAAGCACAAAACAGAGTCCTCTGGTCAACAGTGGAAGTTCACTGAAGCTATGTTAATTATCCCACCAAAAGTGCCAGCTCCTGATAAGGAAATAAAACATTTCAGTTCTTGTTGTTTATATTCAGAATTCACCAGGCTTAAACTTTTTGAGGAAGTTCTAGGATCAGAGGACAGAGAAAGCAGTAGGATTAAACAGACATGAAAAGTCAAGTTAAAATTGGGGTACTCAAAATAGAATTACCCCTGGGTGATGTCAGAGCCTTAACTCTTCACCTGCTTTCTGATGTGACTTAAGTTATCAGCAGAACTCTGTTATTTAAATTCAAGCAGCACGGCTGGTGCCCTCCAGCCCTACAAGAGGTCATGTATTGAAATGCTTAGACAGTCTTAGGTTACCAACTCTAGACCAAGGAAATAAAACTCCTGTCTAGAAATGTGTCTCTCAGGCATTTTGTTACAACAACCTTGTTTGTTTGTTTGTCTGAACTGCTTCATGTCTAAACAGAAAGGAGGACATAACCTTCCAGCAGAGATGTGGAGAAAGGTATCAGGAACGTTTCCTAGTGGTTTCAGGTCGAGTGGAAACCAGAAGTCAGGTGTGACCCCTAGCCCCACACACCTGCATGTCCTTCACCATCTCCTCCCTTTGGTTCAGGCTCTCTCATCAAAGAGAAAGGGACAGTTCACCCAGCTGTTAATGCTCTGTGCTGAAGTTAAGCTGGCAATACTGTGTAGATGTTATTTCAACTGCTTGGTTTGTGTGATTAAACATACTCTTTAATGTGCACAGTCTGAGCAGTTGGATTGATTTAACATCAGCACAGGAACCTTAGCTTTCAGTTTTCATGAATTATATGTGTTTGAATTCTGAACCTTAAAGCTGCACTAATGTAGCCATTTGCATTTAATGACACAGCGAAGCTGAATAGGCCTGCCACCTCCTAAACTGTTAAAAGTTTTGGCTCTATCAAAACATCTTGCTGAATTTAAGAACAACATCTGATAGGTTTTATGCCTGAAATGTTTCAGATTTCTTGATAAAAAAAAGAAACACAGCATCGATAAGATCTTTTGGATCTTGTGACATAGTTTTTGACCATTTTCATCATCTGTTATGGTCCTTATATCTGGAGTCTAATAAGAATTAAATAAAAAAGAATAAATAAAATTCACACAGAAATATAACTACAGAAGGATGCATGACAGAGTCACCAAAGTAACACCAGAATATTTGTCTCAGACTCTTTAAATGTTTTAAAAATAAAGAGATTAATGAGATTATGGAGACAGATCTGAAAGAAGATATCAGAAGCATTCAAAACAGCCTTCCTCTGACAACATGGTACAGTTGCATTTACCCTCGACTTTGAGTGACAGACTCTAACTGCTTTCCTGCTGCTGAGTTGTGCCCTACTCCATCAGCAGGCCCATTGCTTTCATCAGAGCTGCTGTGGAGTACTGTTTTGTTGCTGAAGGTTTTACTACATTCAAGGAGAAGGTTCATTAGTGGGGAGGCTCACACCATGGTATTCAGGGCTTGTGACACCATGGTGTTTACTCTCCCAAATAGCCTCAGGGGAGTGCTCATGCAATCGCTATAGAAACTGGGCTCTTGGGGTGGGAAGCAGGTCATCTCCAAGGAGTGATGTAGAAATCGCATTTAAGTAGACTCCTAAGAGTGTGCTGCAGATTGCTGTTTGGAAATAGGTCTTTCTCTCTCATAGCTGCAGACAAAATCAAGGAAGCCTAGTCTCCTAGCCTGTAATTCTTTAAACAAAAAATTTGGTTCAAGTCTTTCTAATTAAAAATCAAAAACAAAACAAAAAAAACAACAGCAACAAAAAAAAACACATTAGTAGAATGTACATTCCAAAACTGACTGTTTTTAAAACTGTCTTTGCATTTTGCTAAAATTAAAAAATAAAAATAAAAAACCTTTTTCACATGAAAATTTCTCTCAAAGGTCTCTTGATCAAGGGGAGCCTGTTGATGCTTCTTGCTTCAACTACAAGAGCATTAGGCTCACATGCTCTCATCCTGATGGGGGACTTCAACCACCTGGTTGTCTGCTGGAAATGCCACACAGCAGGCTGTAAGCAGTCCAGGAGACTCCCAGAGCGCGTTGAGGATAACTTCCTGATCCAGGTATTAGACAAACGAACCAGAGGAGAAGGGTTACTGGACCTGGTGCTCACCTATGCAGATAGGAGTGTGTACCTCTTCTGATAAGTGAGAAGGATGAACTGGTAATGACAGACGTGGAGAAGGCTGAGGTACTCAATAACTCAGGAACATGTTGCGCAGAGAAGCTGTGGATGTTCCATCCCTGGAGGTGTTCAAGACCAGGTTGGTTGAGGCCCTGGGCAACCTGGTCTAGTGGGTGGCGTCGCTGCCTATGGCGGCGGGGTTGGAACTCGATGGTCTTTAAGGTCACTTCCAACCCAAGCTGTTCTATGATCATGTGATTATGATTCTTATTACATGCAAAATTAGTTGCTTTTTAACTTCCATGGGGCCAGATGGGATCCACTCTAGGGTGCTGAGGGAGTTGGGGGATGTGATTGCTGGCTTGATCCTGGCTTGTGTCAGGAATGGTGCAGCCAGCAGGAGCAGGGAGGTGATCGTCCCCCTGTGCTCTGCTCTGGTGAGGCCGCACCTCGAGCACTGTGTTCAGCTTTGGGCCCCTCACTACCAGAAGGACATCGAGGCCCTGGAGCGTGTCCAGAGAAGGGCAATGAAGCTGGTGAAGGGCCTGGAGCACAAGGCCTGTGAGGAGCGGCTGAGGGAGCTGGGGGTGTTTGGTCTGGAGAAGAGGAGGCTCAGGGGAGACCTCATTGCTCTCTGCAGCTACCTGAAATGAAGGTGTGAGGAGCTGGGGGTTGGCCTCTTCTCACAGGTAACTAGTGATGGGAATAGAGGGAAGGGCCTCAAGTTGTATGAGGGGAGATTCAGGTTGGAAATGAGGAGACATTTTTTCTCAGAAAGAGCAGTCAGGCATTGGGACGGGTTGCCCAGGGAGGTGGTAGTGTCACTGTCCCTGGGGGTGTTTAAGGAAATGTTGGGCATTTTGGTTAGGGACATGGTTCAATAGGTGACATTGGTAGTAGGAGGATAGTTGGACCAGATGATTTTGGAGGTCTTTTTCAACATTAATGCTTCTATGATTCTATGATTCATAACCATCTGAAACAACTAAATTTTTCACAACAGAGACACATAAAGGTCTACAACGGAAGAAGAAAAATACAGCTCCCGAAGGAATATCAAATATTTCACCTTGAGGGTTAAGTATGGGCATCAAAAACAATCCAATTAAAACTGAAAACAAGGGTGTGCTAAATTGCCTGACTGTAATAAATTCATTATGCATGGATACAGGAAAGCATAACAATTCATAATAAATACATATGCTTCTTAAGTACAATTGTTTGTAAAAATAATTAAAATAGAATTTGAGTCCCAGAAAAGTGTTCTCAGTAGCCTGGTGGGTTTAGCAGTGCAGAGGTACCAGCACCACATGTGGAGGTAGGAGATGTGCACACATAACAGGATAACAACATCTTATAAAATGTAAGCCTTCTGACTAAAAAATAGGAAATATATGTGGGAAAAGGATGGCTCTCATTGAATTTCAAAGACTGTACCTTTTTTTTTCTTGTGATTTCAGAGATTATTTAAATACTAATTAAATATTAGATTTTAGTTCCCCTCTTGTACTATCATGATATAATAACTGCAGTTGGGTATTCCAAAAACCTGATTTCCCCGTTTAAGCATATAAAAATGATCTAATTTTCAAGACAGTTTATCGCTGGCATTTCCAACAATGGCAAGGGTAAAAAGGAAGAGCCGTTTTGTTCTAGAAGCCAATTTCCTTTGTGCCTTGGCTACATAGTCCCATGTCTAGTAGGAGAGCTGGTCACCTAAAAGGACTAGCTCAGACCTGCCTGTGGAATTGCCTATATTAATGTAAATTAGTGTTTTTAAAGTATGAGGGATAAGGCTTTCTTTAAATGATCATTGTCGTGTTTCCTTTCCTTTCCACGGTTTCGGGAACTTGTTCCCCTGACATTTGGGGGACTATAGTAATTATTTGAGTAAGAAGAACTTGGTATGAGAGAGGGAAAAAAAAAATCAGAGAAAAATAAATAGATAGATAGATACAAATGCAAATACAATTGCAAATACAAATACAATCACAAATACAAATACAACACAAATAAAACCAAACCAAAATAGAATAGGATAAAATAAAAAGCAACCAAAATGGCAGTGAACCCATGGGCCAGGTGAACTACTGAAAATGACAACTACCTGCAGTCTTTTCACTAGTAGGCTTTGCTAAAAATAGTGCATGAAGTATTTGCATGCAGATATTGTCAGAGGGCAGACGTACACAATGATTGGGGTTGTGCAAAGGAACTGATTCATCAGGATCCAATGGACTTTTAAGGATAAAATCTAGAACTAGTGCCATTATTTCAGAGTACATTTCTCTCTCAGAGTCAAGATTCCCAGGAGCTATGAAAGGCAATCATGCAGTTCTCAAGTGATTGGAAATGGCATTAGAATGTAAAATGAAGAAAACTTAATCCCCACCAATTTTTTTTTTTTTTTCCATAGCTTTTTCCTGCCTGGAAAAATGTTCCTTCTCATCTTCTTGAAAAATACATGGACAGAATAATATTTTCACTGTTAATTGGTGGTGGTGTTTTCTGTCATTTAAAGGCAAAAATGGGAACAAACACACTTTTCCTCTAAAGAAAACATAAGAAGTTTGCTGACCAAGTTGAGTGGAGAGGTATTCTGAAAACTGGGAAACCATCTCAAAGAAAATATTCTCATGTAGTGGATGGTAAACAGTAGTGTTCAAGGATTATCATATCCTCTGAAAGTGCTGACACAAAGCACAGGACAAACAAGCCTCTGGATCTCAATGAATGGACTTCCAAAATCCTTCACTGTTTATAGCAAGGAATGACCCAAAGAGCAAGGAAGAAAACTGACTGCAGATCACAAATCACAAATCAGCCTGGTCCCATATCTCTTGTAGATTTTTTTCTGCTGGATACAACTACCTTACCTAGGCTACCTAAACAGTAGTGCCTAGCTTGATAAAATACATCACTTGAGCTATGGAGCTGGTTCTATAAAATTCTGCTTGTCTTGTTTTTTCTCAGTTCTCAGTCAAGCAAGCTCCGATTACCTCTAACTTCAGAAAAGAAAAGAGTTAGGCCAAAAGCTATTGTGACACGGGTCCCCTGCTTATCATTATGAATCTGAGGGTATAGCAATCATCTCTCATTAATTTTTCAGTTTATCATTTTCACAGACCACTACTTGTTGATCTGATTCCCCATAAAAGGCAAGCATTCACTTCATTTTGAAGAGAACAAACTGAACATCACAGGGACCCATATTTGCCATAGTTTTTTGCTGCTCTACCTGTTTTGCAACTCTCCCGCCTCATTTCAGAGGTTAGTCCATCATGACACAAGGAAATAACCTTGTACACAGGCTGACAATGATTATATGGAGTGTATATTTTGTCTGCAGTAACCAGAAGTCATTAATGTTGGCAGCATATGACAAATAACATGGTCTCCCTCTGATCCTTAGAAGGCAGATATTGAAATTTCGGAAACCCCCCTGCTTTCATAGTGCTAACCATCACATTTCTCCTGTGAAAGCCAGGGGATGGGTGGCATTCAGATTTAGTTTCCCTGTCTAAGAAACTCTGTCTCCTTCTAGATCCTGTGCCACTATTGGATAAGTGCAGAGGAGGTGGAAAGTTTGCAGGACTACCTGGGAATAAAGAAATATAGAGTTATTTGCACAAGGAAAAAAAAATACAATGCCAATAAGCAAAAATGGTATTGCACAGAACAAGCCAGGCATCCTTATAAGAAATATATATATTATATATAAATATATAAATATATATTGTTATAATATATATATAATATATATTATATATAATATATATAAATATAAATATAAATATATTTATATATAAATATATAAATAAATATATAAATATATTATATGTGTCATATAATACACATATAGATTAAAAATATAATAAAGATGCAATTCCTGGTAGATATAATTTCTATGCTAACCTAAGCCTGCTCTTTCCCCTGTCATCATAACAGAGATGATTTTTCTCACCCAGAATGAATCACTTCTGCTGCAAGCCTGTGGCAACAAGCATGCCTCTCCAAAAAGGGGAAGGAAAAAAAAAAAAAAAAAAGATTTGAAAAAGGGTAATCTTTCCAACAGCAAAACAAGTTGAAACCTGAATTCCTGACTTAGGGCATAATGAGGCAATGCTCCCATGCTCCCATTTTTTTTGACTGTCATGGGAATGGCGCACATGTAAAGACTAGATATACAACCCAACCCGAATAAACCTTATAGATAAGGAATAATATGTTGTAAAAAGTGATTGATCACAAAATGGTAAAACAGGCAGGTGTTATCACAAATTTTTCACAAGGGAAACCTGCTTCTTTACATTAGTCTCCCACAGAAATATATTGTGTCAAGTGTGTTGATAGAGGTATGCTTATGGATACATTTATAATGACTCGTGCCTTTAGGTGTCTTTATTTGCATGAATTAATCTTTTCCTGTTAGGTTAACTCCTGAAATATTTTTCTTTCTGTTTATTATTAGAAAGTCCTTAAATTAGAACAGCCTGAAGTGAAAGTTTGGTGGTTTTTGTTTGTTTGTTTGTTTGTTTAATTGTTTGATTTGTTTTGTTTTTGTTTCTCTGTTTTGGTCCATAAATTATTCACAGAAAAATGTATCTTCCATCAGCCCAACGCTACTTGTGAATCTAGGTAAATTCAGTGAACAGAGACAACTGATCTTCAGTTGCATCCAGGCTCAAACCATAGAAAGACACCCAAATCTTATCTGCAGCATTTTCATTTTCCAGCATTATCTTCACATGAGCATCTAAGATGGTTAAATCCAGAAGCCACTGGCATAGAAATTTAGCTTTTTCCTCTATGCCTAGTTAGCTGCCTGCATCTGACAGCCCTTTGGTGTGACAATGGATGCTACAGCCTAGAGAGCACTTTGAAAATCTGGGCCCAGTTACAAGTGCTGTGTTCCTTTTAAAATTTGCCCTGATGTGTACTGTGAGTTTTGCATCCCTGTCAGGTTTTGGTTTCTCTCCTTGGTCCCCTGTGTTAACAGGCCAACCTAAGATTTTGCTGTTTTTCCAGCTGAGCTGACAGTGGGAGAGTTTTGTCACAACCATTCACAGAGGCTGTTTGGGATTTAATGGCTTCTAGCAGAGAGCTGAAGCAAAATGTCCTATTGCACCAATAATTTCAACTCAGCTGTGACAATTTGCAGAAGCCAAGGATCCAGTCCCAAATAGGGTGGCTTCTAAATTCACATTTTTCTAAGAGTAGTTGCCAAATATTTATAAATCCTGCAAGAGCCTTAAAGCAAAAGCGAGGAAGCATCCCTGTCCTAGACTCTGCCTGATGCCAGGGAAAGCTACTTTCATTTCACTCGTAAAGGCTTGAGAAAATCACTTCCATTGATGAGAGTGGGAGATGGGGCAAGAGTTACTACCAAAGAAACAATATCATCCAGCCTTTTTGTTTTTGGTTTTTTTCCACTTCTGTATGTGGGGGAGTGATAATGAGATTAGTGCTTAAACTGCTTTAAGAACTTTATGGTTTTGCAGAGTGATGAAAACAAGTGCACACAACTTAGGCACACACTCCCTTGCAATGGGGTCCTAATGCTCCCATGGTGGGTGACTGGTGTTTCCCCATGGAGCAGGACTCTCTACAGCAGTAGGCTTATTCTTTTCCTTTTTTTCTTTTTTTCTTTCCTTTTTTTATTTTTTTTTTCCTTTCTCTTTAGCTGGTTTCCCCTAGTGTAAGGAACTCCTTAAAAAATTGAAAGAGTGTTATTTAAAGCTCACCTGCAGTCTGATTCGGGGTCTGGTCAGCCCATCCACCATTCTTTATGCAGCCACCTTGCAGCATGTATCAAAATCACTCTCCTGTTAAGCAAGCAATGACTCTCCACATTTAATGAATAGAAAACAAGAATGTCTCGGATATTTTTCCTTGGCAATAAAACATTGTGAGCTCTCTTGGCTTTTCTGTTTCTATGCCCTGTGTATCTTAAAGTACAGTTGTCTTCCACTTTCTTCAAGCATATGATCAAACAGAGAAGACTTGGCATCTTCATGTCCAAGCTCTATGGGAAGGGACAAGGGTGGCCATGGTCCCTCACCTACCCTGTTGGGTGTCCCCCCACCACACTCTCTGCAGGATGGGGAAATGGTTATTCGTGCTTTGCCTGCAGTCCAGATATGTTGCATCCCAGCATGGTCTGCTGCAGAGCCTCGGTGAATCACATCCAGCATCCCCGTAAACATTTTTCTTCAACAACAGCCCTGCAGGCCACCGCCACGTATTTGCATTACTGTACAAATACTTTCTGTTGTGAGCAACATAAGAAATCATTGCCCATTGTGTTTCAGCTCCTTTAACATTTTCTGAAAATAGAACATAGGCTGAAGTGGCGTAATGTTGTGCTTCGAGTCTGGGTTTGAGGGTTTGAGTTTTTTCCCTCCACTATGTTCATCCTCTTCCAGTGATCTGGTGGTGAAGCATCTGTCACTGAACAGCAAGTTTTGCACCCATATTGCTACTTCTGAGGCACTTGAAATAAGACATCCTCCTTTTAGCAGAAGGCTGGATTTTGGTTACCAGAGGTACAGGAGGCATTACACCTGTATGTGAGGGGCAGCTCTGTCCAGGGCACAGCACACCCACTGCTTGGCAGCATGCAACATCCAAGCAATGAAATAAAAATACTGTATCAAGATGAAAATGCAAGATAGGTGCAGATGGGCTTGAGTGTAATACAATTCAAGCTGAGATTTGATCTCAGTTTGTGTATTGTGTCACTTTACACCATGGTGGCTCTGCATTATGCGGTTCATTTAAGGAGCCAGATTTGTTTTTAATTTTGGTGTTTGTGTTGTATTTGAAATTGGCATTCTCACTAGAAATCCTGGGTTTTATCATTAAAAATGTGACAAATACAGCTAAATTCAAACCCTGTGATGCTGTATATGTATCCATACCACTTACCCACTTCTGCTATGAGCATAAACCAGTCCAACATAAGCACCTGTGTGTCAGTAAAGCCGCACTCCACAATGAGGTATGAAAGTATCCCAGCTGTTGCATACAGGAAAGGCTTTGTGTCTTGGCTCTTAGAGGTGTTTTCCTGCAGTTCCCCTCCTGCTTCCCTAATTCCCTCCCTTGCTGCTCTCCTCCAGGACACCTCTGCTGCGGTTCCCACCAGATCAGCTGTTTTTGATGGCTGAGACAGCATGGGGAGCCCACGCCTGCCCCCAGCCTTGCTTCTCTGTGGTTTCTGCTGAGTGCCGGGGAAAAGATCCACACTGGTGAGCTAAACCTACACATATACACATGTAGCCATGTATTCATACATGTATGTGCACATATATATATATATAAATATACAAATATAAACATATATAATTATAAATAGATATATATTGAACATATATGTGTATGTAGAAACGCATGTATTAATATTAGAAAAAAATCACTGGACCTAGATGATCTTGAGGTATTAAACTGATTTCCATCCCTCCTCCCCACCCCAATAATATAAGAAGGGAAAAAAAAAATACATGTATCTAGTGTTTTAATTCCTTAATAAGAATCCTTGAAATATACATTTCATTTGATCGGCCTAGCTATCTGACAAGGGCAAAGCTATTTATGACAGAAAATATATTTTATCTCCCCCCAAAATATAATAAAAAATCAATTTCTCAATGAGAAGTATTTCAAGAAATAAATTCAGCCTGATATTCTACTATAGCACAACAATTACTACTGGAAACTCATAAACAACCAGAGACCCATCAATATATTAGTGAAAGGTAAATATGGTATTGATTTTTGAAAGAAAAACAAAAGTAAGAGGTGAAAATGCTTCCTAGGGAAATAAATCTTCTAAAAAAATGAAAGAACCGATATCAGCAGAGTTATCTCTGAGCACACAGAGGAAGAAAAAATGTGTAAACTCTGCTAGATCCCATAAAAAAATAAATCTCTATGCATATATAATTAGATTAAAATATAAGATATAACATATAAGATATAACATATAAGATATAAGATATAACATATAACATATAACATATAACATGAATGTTTTATTTATTTGATTTTTATTGCTTTATATTTTAATATATGGTATAATATATAACTATAACATTTTATGTATTTATATGTATTTTGTTAACAAAAAATGAAATACAGAATCAGTGAGTAAACGGTGTTTGGTAAATGTGGTGCCATTGATTTTATACCTTCATAAGATATTTTTTATGGAACTATATTTTAGAAATATAAACTGATTTACAGACTCTGAAGTAGATTCATGCATAATACAAAAACCAAGTGTTTGCGATCACTCACTAGAAGAAAAACACCTGTAAAGCACTGACAATCTCTCATTTGTTCTCTGTAAATTTTGCTGCAAGATACTTCTTCTGGTAAAGCTTAGTAACAGTCTCATAAATGCCCGGTGCTTGCTTTTGTCATTTTATGGTTTCTTAATTGGGGTTCTTAAAATATTCACTTAGCACACAGGGGAGGTAAAGCAGTACTGTACCATTTAAGTAACTGATCACATCGCAAAAAGCATTAGTCTGGGATGTATTAATGTAATTTGCCAGCAACCAGCATATTAAACATGTTTGCATTACACGTTTCTTGAAAATTTTCAAGTAACAAACAAATCAGTAACAATCAGGCTGTTTGTATGTACTTCATGAATGAAAATAAGAAGCAAAGTCATTAATGAATTGTTCCCCAGTTCTGCTCTCAAGCATTTTGAGAGCTGGCAAAAAGTCCATGGAAGGAGCAATGGTAAATAACAGCACGTAATATGGAGACGTGCGATCAGGTAGCGTAACAGAGTTTAGTGGCAGGCCCTGACTTAGTCGACATTCTCATGAATGTTCTGAAAGCAGGAGTAAACAGAAACACAATGAAATCTGGGGACAGCTGGTAAGAATTGTCCATGCTACTATCAAAGAAAGGGGAATAAATAATCCAAAAGAAATTAGGTGTGTGGATGCCAAATAAAATGACATTGCTTGCTAAATGAAATGAAGAGAAACCTTCCATGCATACTTATGAGGAGAACCACAGGTATGCCTCTAATTAATTTCCTTGCCAGGCACCAATTACCAGGTTCTCAGCTGGGAATAATCAGAGCAGCTCTATAACAGTTGATGGAGCCATCAGTAAGGAATGAAAGAGGAGTGAGTTAGTGTCTGCTGTACTATTTATATGGCAGAGAGCAGTGCTTCAGACACAACCTAGAGCAAGTCTTATTGCTGCCAAGGCAGCCCTTAATCCTAGATCCCTCAATTAAGCTTATGCTGTGAGTACTTTCCAAAATCTGTGATATTACTCTTTTCAAAGGGTGGGGGTGAGTAATACCAAAGATGTTTTTACAGATCTTTAAGCTTGAAATGATGCACCTAAAGGTGGTAAACTAGCATATGACTTCCAGAACGTTACTTGTCCTGTCTTTCTGATTCCATACTGGAAAAAAATGTTGCTGCTGAGGCCTAGAAGTACTGTTTTGCCTGTTGTTCTTATTACAAGTCCTTCATGCTTTATTCAGACAACTTCAATGAGTATATATACTTATTTTATTTTTCACTTAAACCCTGCCAGTGAAATCAGCCTCATCTCCGAATTGTTCTACGTTATCAGTAAGCAACTACTTTCCAGTATTGCAAGCTTTGTGTGTTTAATAGTTCTTAGAGAATAGGGAAATATATCTTGGTAGCAGAATAACTGTTTATGTGGCAATGCAATGGTCTCACATTTATTCTGAATAGAGAATTCTTTGCACATAGTTGGTTTTGGTATTTTTGTTGTTTCATGCCCTGAAGTTTGTCATAATGGGGGAAGCGAGGACGGGGAGACACCTGCTGTGATTGTGGGAATGACAGATCAATTTAACTGGAAGGAAAAAAAATGCTCTATGGAGGGACAGCACCTGGCTATGTCAATGGTTAAGAATAGAAAGTAGGTAAAGTAGGTGGTATGAGTTAATAATTGGTCTCAGTGTGGATGGAGCTTGCTGACAGAGCTCCTAAAAGCTGCATGCTAAGAGTTGTCCTGTTCAACATACTTATAAAGGATATAAAGTGAAAACAAGGGTTGACTGAAAAATTACAAGTTATATTCTAAGGTAGAGAGCCTAGGTAATAGAAGAGCAGGGACTGGAAAGACTTTCAGAGGAGAGTGACACAGGTGACAAAGCATGTGGGACAGTTTCTCCATGACAAACGAGCAAACAAGCTATGAATTCTTGCTCTGGGGAAGATTTGAATGAGAGGAGACTGCCCATGGCAGTCTGTAGGCTATAATGCTAGGATGAGGCAGGCACAAAGGAAACCCATGGAGGTGGTGGGGTGCAGCTTCACTGAGGTTTTACTATGGGCTGCTCTATTGATGCCTCACATCTTTGTGGCTTCAAGGGAGAAAACGAGCTTATAGGGGAATGCAGAGAACATTGCTAAGCTTGAAGAAACCACACTTAAATGAGAAACTCCTTGAGAAGAAAATGGGTGGGAAAGTATTTAGGAGAAAGTACCATGTGTGCTCATGCCACTCTTGCATTCCAGCTGTACCCTTATGAACACTTCTAGGGAGGAACATGTGGTGTGTGTGTAAGCTGTTTTCATCCAGAACATGAACCATCTGCTGCTTTTAAAACTTCTGAAGCTGAGCAGCCTTCTCTCCCTGATTGGACCTCATCTTTAAAATGATGATCAAGTTTTGGGACTTCTGTTCTTGCTTTTGCAGCCCTGAACATTGCTCTTGGGAAGTATTTTGGAGTGACAGTTTCAGCAACTGGAAGGAGAAACAAAAAAGACATGATAATCACTGTCAAAAAAAAAAGGACTGGAAAAAGACACCGAGAGATTAATTATGGTTGCAAAGGAATGGGATTCTTGTACGAGTGATGATAAAATAAAAATAGAGGGAAGAAAGAACAGCATGGGAATTGCAGTTAGGTTTCAGAGACTATTAGTTGTTCTGCTAATAATCATACCAGTATGGCTAGAGATTATTAAAACAGTGCAGCCTCAAAAGCTGTCAGATTGTACACCACATATTCTTCAAGAGGTACAGAATGCAAGGAGTTTTAAAACAATAGGGAAGTAATTGGAGATGTGTTGCTATCTTGGTCCAAGTGAGAAAAGTTAACGTATAAAAATCCATTTGAGATTTTCTTTTTTCCTGTTAATGGAAGGTATGCGTTAGCAGGTCCAGCATAGTGGCCTTCAAAAGTAAGGAGGGATATTGCAGCATCATGCATACTGCTTTTCTACTTCATGTGAATGTCAGACTGAAAATGGGGGAAATGACAAATATGTATGATCCCAGGGACATGGGAAGCATAAATGATTCCAAGTAATTGCAAATTACTTGAAAGGAAAACTAGTAGAGTACTGCATATATTAGAAACACAAGCCATGGGTTCCCCCCACACGCGCGCGCACACACCAAAAAAAAAAAAAAGGTAATAGCATTCAAATTCATCAATAGCTGGACCCCCTGAAAATGTATATAGCAGAGGGGGGAAAAATAATAAAAACAGTAACAGTGGTCTTTGGTTATAATTAATACAGCTACAGGAGCATGTACTAATGTTTAGTATTTATATACTATAGAATAGAAAAACCAGATGCTTCAAGATGAATATTGAGATGTGGCTGTCTGCAGCAGGAATGGATCCAACCTGATGAAGCAGGTGGCCTCTTCTTGCCTGGTATTCTTTGTACAGGAAGGTCATGCATGAACGATAATACAGGTAAGCCTGAACAGCTAAAATGCACTCTTCTGTCTTGCCCACTTCACCCCCTCCAGCTTCTGTGTGCAGGATAAGTTCTGTAGCCTTGAGGACACTTCACCGTCAACCCCTGTTTAACCCAGGGGCTGGGATATGCAGGACTATTCTTCTGAAGCACCAATTAAAGGTCCCCGCTGTCAGTGTAATATCTTACCACCTCTTTCCCTTCCTGCATTAAGCAGTGGTTTCATCTCATTTGGGAAAACTTTTCCCTTTCAATCAAGTGTAAAAGTAAATATGTTCTGCTTTAAAAGTATAAATGAGCCCCAGAGACTTGTAAGAGGGGGATGTTCAAGGTCAGAAGAGGGAAAGCCAGAAGTCTGCAGTGTTTGGTCACTGAGCCAACATACAGCATATCCACATGTATGTCAGTCATTGGGAGGTTATGAAGGAGTAGGCAACACCAGAGCTTTGAATCTTTCAAGTCTGAGGACAGCCACTTCCACAATTTATTAACAGACTAGCCGGTGTTGTTTGCTTGTTTTAAAGTCAGCAGTAATAGAAGAAAAACGTAATTCATGAGCTTCATCTCTTTCAGTATAGCAGAGCAGAAGGGCAAAAAGCTAGTATGCAAGAGATAACAAGGAAAGCAGTGCAAGTAAAAGAAAACAAACTAAAACAACAACAGTCCAATGTAGTGCTGTCGTGTTTTTTGACTTGGGACGGAACATCGCAGAGACCAAGGGTTTTATCCTGCTTTAGGATCACAAATCTCATGGGCAAATCTGATTGCTCTGCCTGCCAGCGCTTATCTTCAACATGCAAGTAGGCACACAATACAAAAAATTTTGGGGCTCTATTTGAAAACAGTTTGTCTATTAAAGAGCTTTAAAAAGCAACAGGCAAGTAAGGCATGCCCAACATACATTTAAATCTAGGTTATCTTTGATGGATCACCACAAAGTGGATATTATTCCATCAAATTTGATGGATTTGGGAATTTCCATTCCCAGATACAGGGTATCTATCCATCTCCATGAAATAATTGTGAACAGGCATGTGGCACCAGGTAAGAAACACTGGAGAAACAAACTGTGCAGATCTCTTGCTGCACAGATCTGCAAGTTGTGGCTGAACAGGATGTACCAGGACGTATCAGGAAAAGTGTCCTGGATAAGAAAAACAGATGTATTATCTGTGCATGTTGGTGAATATACATCAGCTGAAGTGAGCTAAGGTCTGGGCCCAATGGCACACTTTCTGGGGAAGAAATCTCATCTTTGTGGCTGTCCTCAGACTTCAGAATCAACACAGTGCTCTTGAGAGATAAGAACCTGCTGGTGACTGCTGAGGCTTTGTTTTGAGTACAGAACTGATGTCTTCTCCAACCCATTTACAGCTCAGTGTTTGAGTGTTGAAATGGGAGTTTGCTCCTTCTGTTTGTTCCTCCATTTGGGTGTCCTCATAGACTGCAATTCCTCATGTGTAATACCGAAGAGCACAAAATACGGATGAAAGTCAGAACTGACGTAGCAGTTTGTTTGGAAAACGAGATGTGAAACTTCTGTCACTGTTTACTGGGTTTTGGGGGGTTGACTGAGACCAGTGAAAGAGTGTAGTGATATGGGAGCCAGCCATTTGCTGGTCAGTTTACAGGGCCTGGTACTGGGATCCAGTCTCCAAAAGTACCACATCTGGAAAGCAGTTTCAATGAAATGCGTGGAATAACGTCCAAGCATCAAAACTGCCTACTTCTTCTCTTTATATCGATATTCATATCTCTCAAGTCACTGTTCTGCTCTCATGTTGTTTCACTGAGAAACTGTTGTGTATACTAATCTATTTGTGGTATGTCTTATACATTAGGGTGTCTGGATTAATTTGGAAATCTTAAAAGGCATACTTGAGTTATTGATTGTACAGCTCAGAAAATGAAGTGGGATGGGACAGATTTCAGTGTTATGAATAATAAACACTGCTGCTCAGGTGAAGTTACTGAATGATGAGTTCAAACTCAAGGAGATGCTACCATGACACATCCTATACATGCTAATATCAGGCTACCTACAGTCTTTCTACATGTGTATTTTATTTAATAACCACGAAGTAGTATGGATTAATGTGTAAGGGACTTAGGAGCACAAGTCCTGTTGGCTTGTGGTGAGATGTGTCAGAAACTTCTTTTGAAATCTGCTCCTGTTATCAATCAAGCTCAGATTTCCATTTAGATACTGAAAGGTCCCTGAAAGCATGCACTTCCCCCCCCCCCCCCTTTTTTTTTTTTCAGTGTACTGGTAGATAGGTAGATAAAAGCTTCATAGGCTGGCCTATTAGCCTTCATACAAGGTGTTAGACACATCTTGCTGGCTGTTCCTTCTCTTTCAGAATGTGTTTCAGCAAGTCTTTCTCAGCTCTAATGAGCACAAGACAAATTGGATTCTTCTATACCCATACTTATAAACATCCAGCACTGAAGTTGCCCTATTTGTACTATTAGTGTCAGTATCTTTGCAATGGCAAAGATGCTGGCACACAGCATCTCCCACAGTCCTCTAGTGAGGGTCCACTGGGCCTTTCTATGTGTTGTTAATCTCTTCTGATTTCTTCTGTTCCTCAGTGTTTTGCTTTCTCTTTCATCACCTCACACTACACTAACTATCTGAAGAGTAAATCTCCCACTTGTTGTGGATCATTTTCCTGTGACCCTATCAAAGTAAACATAAAAAGATATAAAAATAAATGTGCAAAACAAAGATGTGCCAATCAGCTGTACAGAAGGGGGTGAAATCATATTTCAATGATAGCTACAACTTAAAAGAAAAGTGAACTTACTTAAAAAAAAATCATTCCACTGATTTTTGAAATGGAACCCAGAAGACAAAAAGATCATGAAGGAGACCAAAAAGTTCAGTCACGTCTTTACACAGCAACTGATTTCGTAAAACCATGATTTTATGTATAATCACTTAGGTTTTGTTTTGACTCAGTTCTACCTATTCTTTTGTTTGTTTGTTTGTTTTCCCTCTCCATCAAATTGTATGCACCAAGTATCTGCCTAGGACTTCACTTTACGTATGTTTAACTGAAAGGGGCTTCTCT
Source organism: Aythya ferina (assembly GCF_964211825.1). Taxonomy (NCBI): domain Eukaryota; kingdom Metazoa; phylum Chordata; class Aves; order Anseriformes; family Anatidae; genus Aythya; species Aythya ferina. The sequence continues at coordinate 64,493,342 of NC_140300.1, read as the reverse complement.
GCTGTTTGGTACAAACTAGACTACCTGGTTTCATTATTTGAAATCTTCCAAAATTTCCCTTGCAATATTGATTTCTTTTTGTAACCTGATTCAGTCTTCTTAAAAATTAGGATCGCTTTACCCCTGCAGCGTAACCCCAAGTGAGAAAGTTAATTTCCTATTCAGTTTAGAGTTTCGCCTTTTAATACCATGCATACTAAATTCACATCACTGCGGTTGAAGTCCTCAGAGAGATCCCTTAAAACACTGACTTCTTAGCTATGATCATTTCCTACTTTTGTTACACAAATGGCTTTAAATCCTCTCACTGCACTGCAAGAAGAGCAGCGTTTTTCCCTTTGTATCTTCTCTTGATACTGCTCACCAGGAGCTAGGTGAGATAAGTGGTTACAGATGATACAAGCATTATAGGATCCATGGCTAAAAGTACTGCAAAAGCACCGTGCCCGGCAGTCCCTGAGGGGCAATACAATATTCCTGCCAGTAGCTCAAATTTCTCTCAAGGCCAGCAAGCAATGTGAACTGGAACCTTATTCTTCTGGACATCAGCATAATTCATCCTGCATGCTAATGCTGCAGTGGATGCCAGGAGTGGATTTCCTCCTCCTCTTCATGGGAGATTTTGGTTTCTTGTAGCATGTAAAGGCTCCGTGGTCCTGGCTGATGGAGTCACGCTAAGGTGCAGCACACAGCATATGGCTTCAAATACCCTATAGATTAAAACTAACACATTGTTTTCCTACGGAATATGAGTGCCAAGTAGATATGTCATGGTGTACTGTTCACATACAGCATCCTATTTTTTCTAATGCCATAAAAGAATGAATGGACAAGCAGCCTGGAAATTACTGCCCACCTCCCTCACAGGTCCTGAGAGTCATTCTGACTCTTTATCTTAATCCCAGCTGCTGCTTTTGCTGTTTATTGAATTTCTCCTGGTTTCCGTGAAGTTCTCCAACTTTTACCAGCAGCTGCAACCAATCAACCCCCCTGCCTCCAAATCTGCTGCCAGTCCTAGGGCAACCTCTCTGGCTGCGTGGCTTATTTTCCCTCTCCTATTTCTGCTTCCTGTTGTTTCAACAATAACTATGTGGAGGGGCATTTAATTGCTCTTTCCATTTAGCCTGGATGAAGTGTACTCAGCACACCCATGTGCTTTACCATGGCTTCTAGATCAAAGTCCCTCTTTTACAACAGTTCTTTACATCTTCCAGACTAACTTTTCCATCCACAAAGAGAGGTTTTTACCTTCCTTTTCGAAAATGTGTATAGCACTTCAAAAATGCTGAGTTCAAAAATGTGAATTCAGGAGTCAAACTTAATTTCAGAGATCAAATTAATGAAAAACAAGACTAAACAAGTTTTCTAAGTACTGGTTCTAGTGACAACTTTTATTTTCTACCACATTATTTATGTACTGAAACAACATAGGTCATGCTTTCCAAACATCTAAAGTCTTACAGGAACATGGTATTGTTGAGCTTCAATTAAGCTAAATTATTAATGATCTCTGTGTCTAATTGCATTATTTCCTCAACTATGGACAGATTTGGGTCAGCAGCTCAGATAATTCTTATGCAGGGCTATTTTGTGAGCTATGTCCAAGCTACCAGTCACCACCAGTTTTCTGCAGTGTGTTTGCATGGCCTTCCCAGTTGCAATGGCTTTGTGAGCAAGGTGGATCTCGATATGTACACCAAGGATGGTAATCTGCTTCAACCAGATGTCATGCTTTTGGGGGGCAGCACCCTACCCTGAGCATCTGTGCTAGAAATTCTTCTGATGTCCCTACTTTTTTTTTTTCTGATGTCCCTGAACTTTCACTTGTTGAACCTCATTAGGTTCACACCGGCCCACTTCTCTAGTCTCTCCAGCTCTCTTCAAACGGCATCTTTTCCTTCTTTGCTATCAACCACACCACTCAACTTGGTGCCCTCTGCAACTATGCAGAGGGTGTGCTCAGTCCCATTGTATATGCTATTGATGAAGGTATTAAAAATCACCGGTCCCAAGACAGACCTCTGAGGGATACCACTCATCACTGGCCTCCACCTGGACATAGAGGCATTGACCACTACTCTCTGGCTGTGACCTTCAAGCCAATTCTTTATCCACTGGATGATCCACCCTTCAAATCCATATCTTTCTAACTTAGAGATTAGGATGTCGTGTGGGACCTTGCCAAAGCCCTTAGAGAAACCCAAGTAGATGACATCAGTCAGTCTTCCCTTGTCAACTGATGCAGTTACTCCATCACAGAAGGCCGCTAGATCGGTCAGGCATAACTTTCCCTTGGTGAAGCCAGGCTGCCTGTCTCCAATCACCTCCTTGTCCTGCACGTGCCTTAACATTGCTTCCAGGAGGATCTTTTCCATGATCATCCTAGGCACAGAGTTGAGGCTCACTGATCAGTAGTTCCCCAGGTCCTTCTTTCTGCCCTTTTTAAAAATATGAGTGATGTTTCCATTTCCCAGTCACTAGGGATTTCACCTGAATGCCAGGACTTTTCAAATATAATGCAGAGAGGCTTGGCAACTACATCAGCCAATTCTTTCAGGACCCTGGGATGCATGTCATCAGGGTCTGTAGACTTGTAGCTGTTAATTTGCACCAGGAGGTCCCAAACTTGCTCTTCGCTTAGAATGTTCATAGGCCTAGAGAAATGATATTCAAATGGAGGTGAAGGTATGTATCATGAGGAAGAGACTGAAAAAGAAGGAAAAATTGTGCTAATTGTCCACAAACTAATGATTGCACATCCCCAGAGTTTCACTTATTATAGAAAGAAAAGTGAACGATAATGCAAGAGATGTACCACTGAAGTACTGAAAAAGTCTTACCTCTGGCTTGTTTTTGATTCCTATGAAAGCAGAAATTCATGACTAAAACGGGAGATGTCTTTTAAAAACAGCTAAACTGAATCTGCAAAGACTAAAATGCTTTAATCAAATTATGTGGTATGCGTGACATCTCTACATAGCAAGTAAAAAAGCACTATTAGCATGAGTGTTTTGAACAGTAAATGCCCCTGTGCAGTAGCTTTTTTTTTTTTCCTCTTGCCAAGAGGCTTTCATGTCTTCATATGAGACAGCAGAGCCAGCCTGGCCAGCCAGGCTAGCCCCAAATGTCAAATTCCCATTGATTTATGTAGGGCTGGTATTGGGGTACCAGTATCCTGATGCCCAGGCAACTTGTGTGGTACTGTTTAGGAGTGCAGGACCTCAGAAGAGGCCCACATCTGGTCCCCCTTTTCTGGAAACCAACTCCAGCAGGGAAAACACACCTCCTGAAGGAGGAGAGAGCCAGGAATTGCTCTTTTCATTCCCATTCACCTGGCAGAAAAGGGTTCATACTTTAATCCTGAAGCAAAGCTGTGTGCTGGGCTACCAGGCATGTGCAGGGAGAAGCCGGTTGGGGTGGGAACCATCTGCTCTTGACTGAGTTGGAAGCAAAGGGCTTTGGCATGCTCTGCACAGCTGCTGGCATGAAGTCTGTGGGAGGAAGGTGATGCAGGTAGCAAATGAAAATCTTGCTCGAGGGACAAGATGAGGTTTGCAGGATCTGTTAGGAAGCCCATTTTGTTTATTTGTATTTTGTTTATTTGCCATACACATATATATATACATATACATTTTTACAGTTGTTGTATTTTTGTTACAACAAACTTCACGTTGAAAAAATAACTGAAAAGCAATCCATGTAATACTTGATCATGAGGTAAAGAAAGCATTGGGAAACATATCTAGTAAAGGAGAACTGGCTTAGAAAATAAAAAGCCTGAGTGTGTACCCATGAACTTGTGCAGATGACATGCATCTCTGAGAGTAAGGTAATCCATTACAGAATGTAATGGCTCAGTGACAGTTGTTTATGGAAGTTCATGAAAATCTGAGAGAAAGACAAAATAAATGGGACACAGATATTCAGAAAGAAAGAATGAAAGAAGGAAGGAAAGAAAGAAAGGAAGAAAGAAGAAGAAATGAAGGAAGGGAAAAGAAAAAGTCAGTCACAGGCAATTACAATCCATTGAACCTAATTTTAATCCACAGTAAAATAATGAAGCAGTTATTAAAGCTCTGCTTCTACCTGGGGGATAATGAAATAGGCAGCCTGCAGTGGTGGGATGGGGCAGCTCAGGCACTTTTTCACTCCTTTCACTGCTTTCTTGAGAAGAATGGCAAAATTGGTGGCTGAGGGGAACCTGCCACACTGACAGCACTAGGTTATGAGCAAAGCATGCTTCAGCCTGTTTTATGAAATGAGATCTGGCTCTTGCAGTTAATTCAAATTGCTTTGGGTATGAACACTGTCACCAGGATTGGGAGCAGACTGAAGGAACAGGCTTTTATTCACGTGTCGGCATTGTCACGTGAAGACTGTTTCTGGTGAGGCAATGCAATGACAAATGCTGTATTTTGTGTCTTTATTCATGATTTTTTGTAGGGAAGGGCGAAAGGATCAGTTATTATATTTGCCTAAAATACCACATGAGTACTTTACAAACACTCCTGAAGAAGACAATGGATTGGAAACCCAGAGCATTGGGTGAGCACATTCACATAATGCATCTGGAGAGCATTAACTTGAAATTGTGATTATTTTTTTTTTCCATGTGAGAAAGAGTTCTGGAAACCTCTAAGGATGCAATTTGGATCTGGCACAGGTTTTCCGGTGCAAAACACCAAAGTGAATTTGAAGACCTAAGGTCTATCTGTCTGTGTGAGGAAAAACCCGAGTATGCTAGGGTGATAACGGAGTAGATTACAGAGAGTCTTACAAAATGATAGAGCAGCAAAACAAATCAATGCAGTTTGAGGTTGCCAGTGCAGGTAGGTTATATCCTTCAACAGCAAAAGCTAACTCTTCTTCGCGTATGGAATATGGCATTATATTGCACTACCTTGTTATCTGTTTTTACAAAACACAAACTTGAGGGTATTCAAATTCAGAGAAGAAAAGATGTCAGATGCTTGGAAGACTGATACACAAGAAGAAATTAGGTAGCTTTAATATATACCTTATCTAATCAATAATTAAGCAAAGGAAGGGTAATGGTTTAAAAATATGTAAGAGAGGGATAAGTATTTCAGATGATGCATGGTCCCAGTTCAGCACAGTACTTAAACACATGGACATATCCATCAGTTCTGCAAAACACTGACATACGTGATTTCAACGGAGCTTAAGCACATACCTAAATTTAAGCATGCACTGAAGTACTTTGATTAATTGGGGCCATAACCACAAGTAATAGGATGAAATTAAGAAACGGAAAATGTAGACTGAACAGCAGGAAAATCTTCCAAATGGTGAGATATATGAGACGAGGGAGTAATCACTCAAGGGAATTGGTAGAAACCTCATCCCTGGACACCTTTCAATTTTCACTGGACAAAGTAGCAAGAAAATATCCTTTAAGGAATAATCTTGCAGTTGCCTGTACAAAAACTACAATGGCATGACCCAACAAGACTTTTGTGTCTCATTTTTTTTTCTGGCTTGATTGCAATATTAAGCCCAAATCACACTTTTAATGTGCAACCATGGGCTGGTGACTTTCTGAAGCTCTTCCTTGACTTGCCCTGAAATTCTTTGTTTTGTTTTTGTTTCATCTTGATAGTATGTAACACTACAAGAGGAAAAGAAAAAAAAAAAAAAAAAGGGACTATAATCCTACTTGTAATTTGTCTTTTTCACTTGCTGACTAAGCACTGATTTCATTCTCACCTCTCCATTAAAACAGAGCTTAAAAATATATAGCAAAACTCATTTCAACTTGTATAGCTTCGTTCCATTCCCAGAGCAGATGTGGTGAATATCATCAGAGAGGTAATCATATTTTGGAGAATCTCATATCTCAGAGTACCCCAACAGAGGTAGCAATACAAATTTTGAGAGGATGAGTGGTGGGTTTATTTTTAATCATTATTTATTTTTATTTCTATTTATTTATTTTCCATGTGGCCCCTGGAAGAAGGCCTGAGAATGGAGCAGTAGATTCCCTAAGGCTGAAGTGAGGCTTTTCCTACCAGAGAGAATAATTTTGCTGAGCCAAATGCAGAGCTTGAAACACAATGGGCCTTTTAATTGTTTTAAAACCTACTTTTACGTAAAGTAAACATTTGCAGAAGGCTGCGCACTGTTTGCTTGGACTTTTGGGGTTATTCTTCAGCCTTGTGGGAGAGGCCAGGTGTTCTTTAATATGACTTCACACAGGTCTACTGGAAGTGGAAGCTCTTGAGACAGATCTTTAACTTTAGATACTTTTTTTACCTGAATTTCAACGTGGTTGACGTTATTTTCTTTTTTTTTACAGTGTCAGTGAGATGGTCCCTGATTTTATTATTGAGAAAACAGTGTTTATGTGTATCAGTCCTAATTTTCCACAGCACATTAGTACTTCTTTAATATCACTTTTTAACATAAAATACGCACTTCTGTGCCTATCTAACCAGCAATGCAGATTGGAACGTGTGTAGGCATTCTTCTGACTCATGGTCTGAGCTAGCAAATGAGATGAAGTAATTCCTCTATCCCACTGAAAAGGACAGTTTTGCAAGGTTGCACAGCCTCTGCCATTGGACATCCTTAAGATTTTGTTAAAGAAACATGTGGTTGGGATAACAAATGTGGTGGGCCTTGCACTGGGCCAGTTGCATGGACTAGGTGGCCTCTTTTGGGCCTCTCCAGCTCTCTGGGCTACAATTTTTCTACATTCAAATGCCAGCAATACAATGTCTAAACAGACAGTTGTGGTCACTGCTAAGAAGTACAGTGTGTTGCTTGTGTCAGCACTTAGGCACCGGCCCATGTGGTGGGTGCGCATGCTTGGGTAATTCACCATGGCCACCAGCGTGGCCATCCAGCGTCGTGTGAGACTGTGTTTTATTTGGTTTGCGTCTTTCTCTCCAAAACTAAAGGTGAATGGACAATGAGGTCAGGGAGGGAAACATTTATTATGTTTCAACTGAGCACCTTTATTTCCAGAGGCCCGTTGTTAGCACTGAAGAAAACTGTTCATGCTGTAGAGCAAAACAGAGTTCTCGTCCCTTGCCCAGATTGTCTGTGGCTCTCCAGAGAGTGGGGGATTCACATTTGAGGAGGGGAGCAGTGGATTGGGGGCCTATCTTGTTTAATGTCTTTATTGATGACCTAGATGAGGGGATTGAGTGCACCCTTAGTATGTTTGCAGATGACACCAAGATGGGAGGTAGAGTTGATGTGCCAGAGCGTAGGAAGTCCCTTCAGAGGGATCTGGACAGGCTGGGCTGAGGCCAATGGGATGATGTTCAACAAGGCCAAGGGCTGGGTCCTGCACTTTGGCCACAACAACCCTATGCAGTGCTGCAGGCTTGGGGCAGAGTGGCTGGAAAGCTGTGCAGAGGAGAAGGATCTGGGGGTGCTGATTGATGCTCGCCTGAACACGAGCCAGCAGTGTGCCCAGGTGGCCAAGAAGGCCAGCGGCATCCTGGCTTGTGTCAGGAATGGTGCAGCCAGCAGGAGCAGGGAGGTGATCGTCCCCCTGTGCTCTGCTCTGGTGAGGCTGCACCTCGAGCACTGTGTTCAGCTTTGGGCCCCTCACTACCAGAAAGACATGGAGGCCCTGGAACATGTCCAGAGCAGGGCTGCAAAGCTGGTGAAGGGCCTGGAGCACAAGTCCTGTGAGGAGCGGCTGAGGGAGCTGGGGGTGTTTGGTCTGGAGAAGGGGAGGCTCAGGGGAGACCTCATTGCTCTCTGCAACTGCCTGAAGGGAAGATGTGAGGAGCTGGGGGTTGGCCTCTTCTCACAGGTAACTACTGATAGGACTAGAGGGAATGGCCTCAAGTTGAGCCTGAGGAGATTTAGATTAGATACCAGGAAGAACTTTTTCTCTCAGAGCAGTCAGGCGCTGGAACAGCCTGCCCAGGGAGGTGGTGGAGTCACTGTCCCTCGCAGTGTTCAAGGAGCGCCTGGATGAGGTGCTACGAGATGCGATTTGGTAGCTCAGTGTGCAGCACTGGTGATAGGAGGACAGTTGGACTAGCTGATCCTGTAGATCCTTTCCAACCCCGCGTTTCCACGATTCTATGATTTTCCACCTGCTGGGGAGCTCTCCCTGGGTAGGACATTAAGAGTGCTGCTACCCAGGCAGCTGCTGGCAGCGAGACCGCAGCGTAACCCCCCCGGCGGTGCAGAATCCACCCCGGAGCAGCCTGATCCCGCCAGCCTGCCTTTAATTGGCTCTTTCGGGCGGGGATCCAGCGGGCTGGGCAGCCAATGGGCAGGCGGGGAATCCAGCGGGCGCTGTCTCCCTGCGGGGCGGGGGTCGCGGTGGCCGGGCTGGGCGCGCTGCGGGCCGGCTGCTAGGTGGAGCCCGCGTCCACGCAACCCAGATCCGGGCCCTCGCCGCTCCCCCGCCCCTCGGCTCGCCGCCCGCCCGGCTCCGTGCGGCCGCCGCCGGGCAGGGCAGCAGCGCCGCGCCGCCTCCCGGGCCCCGCTGCTGCGGGGGCTGCGGTTCCCGGCTCATTCCCCCCCCCTCCCCAATTTCCCTTTCCCCATAGCCGTGTGCGAGTGTGCACCGTGCCGCCCGCGGCCATGGGCCCCCCCCGCGCCCGCTAGGCACGCCCGCCGAGCTGAGCAGCTCCGGGGCTGGCGGTGTCCGCAGCAGCAGCAGCAGGAGGAGGAGGAGGAAGAGGAGGAGGAGGAAGGCTTCGGGGTGCCCGGGGGGCTGAGGGCCAGCCTCCCCCCTCTGCACGGCTGCCTTTGTGTCGTCCCCGAGCCCCGGCGGAGCGAGAGAGAGGCCGGGGGCAGGGTAGCGGATGCGAAGAGCGGCTGGTGCTGGAGGAGAGGAAGAGAAAAAGGGGGATGGTGGAAGATTTCTTGCCTTTTTTTTTTTTTTTTTTTTTTTTTTTCGGTGGTCTCTCTCTCTCTCTCTCTCCGGCAGCGGCTGTGTGCTTCCCCAGCAGCAAGCAGCAGCAGCAAGCAGCAGCAGCAGCACAGGCAATGACTGTGCCGCATCCCAAGCGCCTGGCCGCGGGTGCCGGCTCCGGGGCCGTGTCGTTGCCCTGAAGTTGCCCACCTGGAGGAGGTAAAAGCCGGGCTGAGGTCCCAAAGGGGGTCGGCGACGACGGCGGAGAGGAGGCAGCGATCGCCTCCCCCATCCCCACACACCCTCCGTCCTCCGGGAGGGAGCCGGCGTCGCAGAAGAACGAGGCTGTAAAGGAGAGACTTTTTCTTCTTCGTTTTCATTTTTATTTTTTTCTTCCTTTTTATTTTTTTACCATTTTGCCTTCCTCGGGCGACAGTCCTTGCTTCTCGTGTTCCCAGCCTCCTATCTTTGGGGGGGGGGATTCGGTACTGTGGCCAGGTCTGCTTCCTGCCTCCCCCCCCCTCCCCCCTGTTTTTTTTTTTTTTTTTTTTTAATGGATGGATTGTGGCAGCAGCAGCTCCCTGCTGCAGGTTGTTGAGGAGCCGATGGGGACTTGCATCTCAGGAGCCGGAGGTGACTAAAGGTAACTAACCACCCCTACGGATCGATGCTCAGCAGCCCTCGCCTGGCCGTGAATCACCCCCGAGCCCAGCCCTGCCAACCCGCCTGGCTGCGCTGGGCTGAAGGGTGCCGGCTGCCCTGGGCAGGAGCTTGGATCAAATGGTTTCATAATAAGGATAGTTTGCCTCCAGGAGAGGTGCCGGGGGGCTGCGTCCTCCAGGTAACGAGGGAAACATCTCTGGGGCTGCATGCTGGAGGGCACAGCGGGGACCGGGGTGTGCTGCTAGCTGCGAAACGCCTCTTGGTTCCTCTTGGATCCTCTTGGCTCCAGCCGGGTTTGGAAGGGCTGGCTGTGGACAGCGAGGGTGGCGGGTAGGCAGAAGAGCCCCGATGGGTTTTGTTCCTGCTCTCCCTTCCCTTTGGCTACGAAAGGCACCACCGCGTTGGACTGGTGCTGCCGTTATCCGGAGAAATTCCCGAGTTTTCCTGGCTGCTTGGTTGCTCACCCCTTCGTGGATGTGTGTTTCTGTTTAATGGGTGACGGGTGCCTCGAGAAGCACCCGCTTTCCTGGATGGCAGGGGGCAGTGGGTGGACAGACGGGGGCCACGGGCAGGGATGTTGCTGAATTTGGGGTGCATCGGGGGCTGAATGTGCGTGGACGTGGGGTAGGGCAGAGGTCTGCATCCAGCTCAGCTTCCCTGGGTTACAGGTAGGCGCGAGCCTCTGTTTGCCTTACAGCCAGAGAGGGAAACGTAGGCTTCAGGTAGAGAGATGCCTTGCTAGAAATCTTAACATTAGTGCTTCTCACCTCCTGCCTGTAAGATTGTGTTTGCTGGCTGTAACAGTAGGGCTGGCATTCAGCAGAGACATTTTTTGAGTAAGCAGGATCAGTATGTATGGGTGGAGGATGAGAATTACATTCGCCCCCCCCCCCCTTATTTGTTTGAGTTATTTGCTTGCTTAATTATTTATTTGCTTTTCCCTCGCAATCATCTTTTGACTGTTTAACTTGGAAATATGCTTGTAAGCCTGACGATTGCTCCCTGCCATGAGCCGGAGAGCAGTCCTTTCCTGTCGCCCAGTTTAAGGAGCCTCGCTCAAGCTGCTGCCTTCATGGCTAATGAAAATTGAGGTACAGTGCCCCAGAAATGTGTCCTGGGTACCTCAGCTTTTGAGGTCTGTGGCTGATCGGCAGGCTTGTGTCCAGAGTTGCCCATAGGAGCCGCACAGTCGTCATCGTCACCCACCCCCCCGCCATGCATTTACTTGTTTTTTTTTTTTCCCCCTTTTCCCTGTAGATAGGCAGATGTTTGTTTTTGCAGGAGGGATTGCAAGGTAGGAAAGGAGCCTCTCTTTCTCTCTCCTTTCCTGATAGGCATGTGATTCTTCTCTCTGCTGTAGTTAAAACGATTTTTATATGGCCAAAAGAAATGGCTTGTTGTGTCCTTGTCGCTGTAGTATTCGCAGCTTTAGCCAAAACAACGGAGGTCTGTTGTATTTACTTTCCTGTTTAGATTACTCATTGGGAGGTATTAGCATTTCCACTCTCCCAGTCCTGGTTCCAGGCAGCTAGCTGCTTTGGAGGAGGCTGAGATACAGGAAAAAGGGTGAAAATGCCATTTATGCCTGGCTATAAGGCAGAAAGGTGGTCTGCTGGCATGCTAGTTGCAGCTTCTTTCTGTGTTGTGGCATGCATTATTCCAGGGTGCTAGATCAAGATTTTCAAAGCTGGGGAAAAAAAATAAATTAAAAAAGTTCACTGGAGTTAAAAATAAATGCATTTCTTTTTGTTGTGGAATGCCGTCTCCTAAAGATTGCAGCCAATACTGCTTGCTTGGTATTGAGTAGTAGCGTGTGCCTTGTGGAGCTCATTTATCATAATTTCCAGGGGTTTGCGATATGAACAGGCTTCTACTGTGTATTCATTAGGAAAAATCCTTCCACTGAGTTTTATGGGGTAAACCAGGTGTTGCAGGTTAAAGAGGCTGCTGTCAGCCTGCAGTCGTCACTTAAGAATACCAGACCAGGAAGAGAGCAAATCTGCGTGCCCGTGCTGACGGTGGGTGACAAAGTTCAGATTAGGGCTCTGCTGTGAAGCGGTATTTTTCTAGGGGTAAAACAACTGCTCTCAGGTTGCAGGGGGCGCGGTATTAGCAGAAGGGTTACAATCCCCTTGTTGTGGTGGAGGCTGCTCCGGATCGTTAGGAGTACTTCTCCTTTATTTAGTGTGGTTTGCTACACAGGGACTGTTGTGTTGGTACCTGCCAGCAGGAATAAAGCTGACACAGATCTCTTGCCTGTCTGTTTCCAAAGGGACTGAAGTTTTCATAAAGCTAGAATTGGCCCACGACTTCTGTGTGATTCTGTTACTCAATAAAATACCAATTCCCTTTTCTTCTGGGGGCTGTTAGGAGAGGATATGTTTAATTTTGCATTTAATTCCAGAGCAAGCTGAGTGATGTTGCATATCGATTACGCTCAAAATTTGGGTTACTTGGTTTCCTGGTGCCCTCTGGAAATCGTGGAGCGATTTCTTCACCCAGGAAACTTGTCCCCTAGGGCACTTGAAGCCACGTGTGGCAGGGGCTGGGTCTGTCCCCTGCCCTTTGTCTGCTGCAGCTGGCGCTCAGCGGCTGAGCATCCCCCAGGTTGGGATGCCACCAGGGTGTGCAGCCAGGGGCGATGCAGTGGAGGTGCTCAGCTGATGCCTCCTGGCATTAATTGCAGAAGAGACTTTTGCTCCCTCAGCAGAAAATGAATCGCCCTGCCCACGAGTGTGGAAAAAAAAAAAAAAAAAAAAAGAAGCCAATGCCCTTTCCTGGTCGGGAGGGAAAAGCAAGCAGGTTTTTAGGTGAAGATGCATGGAGGCTGGCAGCTGACAAGCTGGGTGTCTGCACGCTTCACAGTCCCAGGGCTGTGGTCCTTAAGGTATCTGCTCTGCCTGGTGAAACCACTGATTGTTTTCCCAGCGAAGCATGCAGCGGGAGATCTTAGCTGAAGATTTTTATACATTTTTTTTTTTTTTTTTATAAGGCTGTCTGCTCTTGCATTCTCCCGATCGCCTCTTCCTTTTTCAATTCATTAAATGATATGCGATATGAACCCATTTAGCTGCTGCTGTCTAATTAGATGCACTTTCTCAGTGTGCTCACGGAAGGTTCAGAAGCATGGAAGCAAATTTGTTACCGTTACTCTTTGAAGCAAGAGTCATGGAAACAGAGGCTCTCTAGAAAAAACAGATAAAGGTATAAAAGCAGATGGACTGCATTATTGGCCAGCACTGGAGAGCAAAATGTGTGACCTTTAGCCTCGGTCAGCACGTCAATTGGGGAGCACGGTGCTGCTCTGAGGGCTTTTCACATTCAGAGCATGAGTGTCTGCATCATCAATACGAGTAAATGAGATGCACACAGGAGAGTGCAGTCTTTGTAAATGGAGTAGTCCTGAGAGTCGCTGATTTATTATTGCAAATTTTGATACTAATAGTGTTGGGACTGGTGTAGATTGACTCGGAAACTGTTTCACGTGTGGCATGGTATAAAGGATGGGCTGAAGACCAATGAAAGAATTGAAATCCGAGGAGGAAGAATGGATCAGGGAAAAGCTAAAATATGGAGGATGGGCACAAGGCTTGTTACGCTTTTAAAAAGAAGAAAACTTATTTAATTATATTGCTTGTTGGTTGTAGAAACAGCTCAGTGCTCTGCTTGGGGTGGTTTTGACAAAACTTCTTACTCCTTGGAGCATTCCTGCACATCACAAGAGAGTGTTGGGAAAACAACTTAAGAATTATTATTTTGTAGGAGGTGATGCTGCTGCTCTGCGAGCCAGGCAGCACAGCATTGACGTGTTGGTTGGGAGAATGCTGAGCCACCAGGACAGCCCTGCAAAGTAAACAAGTGTTTTCCTGCCATGAGGCTGCTTACCGGAGTGGGATGTACATGGTGAGCGTTGAAGAGCTCTGAAGAGATTTTCCTGTAACTCATATGGACTACTCGTTCTTCCCTGCTGGCCCCTTTCTTTTTCGACAGATGCACTCCTGCTGGGATGTGAATACTAGAAATGTACCATGTTGCCAAATTTTGCATGTATATACACACTTCAGTCTCTGCTATTTCTATAGGCCATGCTTTCAGATGTCTGTATTACGGAGCTGGGAAACGTGTTGTTTATAGCAGTTCATTGCGCCCTGGGTTATTTGTAGGAACGTAACTGTCCCAGGCAAGGCTTGCTGGCATCTGACTGCGTCATTTCCTAGGGTCGTGTCTACCTTCACAAGTCTTCGTCAGCATCCTCGCCAGCACTTTATCAGGCACTCCAGTCTCTGCTTGGGATGCAAGTGAATATGTCCTCGTTTTTGTAGGTGCTGAGATCCTCCAACGTTCCCCGATCTTCTCATGTCTGCAGGCAGTGGAAGCTCCTCAAAGCAGACTGCCGAAGTAGAAGAGGAGGAGGAGTTTGCTTTTAAGCATCTACTTCTAATTCTTGGCTACTTTAATGACAAGGAAACCACCTCCTACTCAAATCTGTGATGTGATTATATCTGAGACGTTACCCATTGCCTGTTTTTAGCCTCCAAGTTTGCGGTGTAATGCTTTCTTTACATTTCTCACTAGATAATATCTGCAGTGCATGGTCTGAAATGCGTGTGTTTCCTTGGTTCCTGCCAGCCAGCCAAGCGTTCCTTTTTAAGATGACTTGTCTAAAGACACTTTGGTTTCCATCGTCGTTTTCCCTAATGAGTAAGAGTCTGTGGGATTCAGTCACCTCGCTGCGTGCTGCCAAGCAGCAATTTCAACCAGTTTTGAACTTTGCAAGCGGTCTATACATAGTCGTTGCTCCCTGTGAGATGAATAGGTGCTCCTCTACTGAGTAATGCAGCAGGGCAGAGATTGTGATTTCTGCAGAAGGCACATATGGGATGGGAACTGCAAAGCTGAGACAGCAGACGGATTGGGAAATATGGGCCCAGTGTGCAGGCCCATTTTTCCTCAGTGGTCTTTTTGGAGAGCCTTCTGACTTTGTAAGTCGAGCACGTTTACCAGTCATTGCACCATACATCTGTAGCTATAGGAAGGAAGCTAGCTTTTTCAGGCAATAAAATTCATCTGGAATTTGTTCTGTACCACTGTATTAATTATTAAGTAGTGGTCAAGATGGCATTTTTTCAATAGCTATATTTATAATAACTATAATAAATAAATAACTATATTTATAATAACTGTTTAATTCTAGCAGAGAAAGAGGAACCAGAAGATATTTTAAAATTACTTTTTTTTTTTTTTTTTAACCTTTCATGTCTACTTCTTCAGGCCTGTAGCTGTCCAAGGGAGGTGTCACTATAGCTGTGATCAAGCTCCCACTGTAGTTGCTGGTTGATGGAGAGCTTCTTTTGGCTTCAGCCTGAGCCACTTCAGGTGCAGGAGAGGGAGAGGAGGCGTCTGTGATAAGCTCTGCATATGCTCAAGGAATACCATTGCAGAGCGCGGTGATGGAAATATGACCCATGCAAAATACTGCGTCATCTGTAGTTAATGCACTGGAACAGAAGGGCATCCTGTCTGAACCTGCAGGCAACAGCTCGTATTGTATGCTAGTGAAACCTACCCTAATTTATCTAATCTGAAGGTCTTGGCTGGTTAGCAAGTAGTTCTGTGGTTGTTCTTTTGTTTGTTTTAGTTTTCTAATGTGAGTTATGAGTCGTGAAGATGGGGTAATGATTTTTTCCCCTGCTGGAGTCAAGAAGAGCTGATGCTCAGCCTAGATGGGGCATCGTGCCCCCACTTCAGCATCACATTGCTAGTAACTATATTGGAATAGCCTTGCCAGAGGTGGTATTTCCAACTGAACAAAGCTGCGTGAACAGGTGGAAAGTAGAAGAATGTGCAGGCTTCTAGATTCTGCTTATGAAAACAGATACAATTAAGACATTTTTGTTTCAGACCTGACATCTTTTGGTTTCAAGGGGCATGAGATAGATAGCATTCAGAAGGAATCAGAGAAAATTCAATGACTAGAAATTTGTTTCTATTACAGAGTATCCATTAATGTATGGCCTCACACTACCACATTTCTTTTTTTTTTTTTTTTTCTTTTTAATAAGCATTTCAGTCAACACTTGAGTTGCATAGGAAGCATTTCAATGGTTATAAACCTAATGCTTCAATTCATTGCAGTGGATACCTCACAGGGAACAACTTTGAGATACTTTGTACTATATTTTGAATAGATGGGATCATAGCTTTCCTCCTATTAATTGGAATAGCTTACTGATTTGATTGCAGTTGCATTGATTTACACCAGGAAAGAATCCAAGTAACTGATTTTAAGCTTTCTCAGTGGAATTATGTGTTTCTTAAACTTGTGATGAAACATCAACATGAACGTTTTCTTACAACAGTGCAAAAGTAAAATAAAGTGAATATGAGTGCGTGTGCTTTTCCTGACGTGGTGTGCTTAAAATGTGATCAATGCATTGCCATACTACGGAGTCCTGTGCAAAGGTGCCAGTGGTTACTGGTGCTGCTCTGAACAGAGTTCTAGTCTAAACCTGATGCCTTCAGACTACACTTTGGAGATGCTCTAGCTGGTAGAAACCAGCAACAAGTTGTTTACTTGTAATACTCATCAGTATAAGAAGTCCCTTCTCTATTAACACTTAACCTTTCCCACTCCATGGGAACCAAAGATCTAGTTGCAGACATGAGGACCTTGAATGAATGGACGCTGTTTAAAATTAGAGGGCTAGAAAACGTTGTCATCTTTCGGGGAGCAGACACAGAGCTCTGTTTTTTGGGTCTTTTGGACAGATAGAGGGCTGCACCTATACTCCAAACATGTATGCTGGTACGTGTGTGTTTGTGTGCTTTGTTTGTGAATGACGCTGTTGATTCATAGAGGTCTTTTTAAAATTCTGTTGCTGGAAAATTCTCTATCCCTCTTGATTCTTCTGACTCTTTTTCAAGTTCTAGAGATGTAGATGCAGTGGTGGACAACACCACCAAAACACTTTTTTACGGTTTCAGTTTTGACTGAGTTTTTAGGTTAGTGGTCAGATGCCAAAGTAAAACAAACTTGGCAGAAAAATAAAACAAATTTTGCAGAGACAGCCTATTTTCCAATGAGTTACTTGCATACCTATAGGCAACCTGGATAAAGGCGGAAGCAAAAGGAAGATGCTGCAGGAGTGCATTTAGGAGATATCACTTGCATCAGTAAGCTTCAACTTTGCTTACAGCATCGTTACACGGCGAGGTGAGACCATGACTGTCCAATGCTGAAGATGTTTTAATCCCTAACCACGCTAGGAAGGGCCAGGACAAGCTGACTTCGAGCCTGCAAATCTCAACAGCCACACAAACATTTCCTGGCAAAAAGTGGCTTCAAGATTGCGAATAAAATCTGCAGCTGAAGCGCTGAGGACGGTCCGTAGGTTTCGCAGGCTCTGCGCCTGCTCCCGGTGGTGGGTGAGCGCTCAAAGAGCCTGGCACAATGAGCTGCGGGCTGTTGACTTTTTTAATGTACCCGGCTGGTTGTGTTCGAGTACACCGGGAGAAAAGGGAAACCTTAAGCAGAAGCGACACCCCCGTTCTGTTTGATCGGCTTGTGTTGCTGTTTACAAGCCCTGCAGAGGCAGCGCGCGTTGCTATTCAGCACGGTGTCAGGAGCAGAGCGTTAGCCTAAGCCTGTGAGAATAGGGGAGGGACCCGAGCCCAGTTTTTGATGTTCTGCATGGGTGGGTACCCTGAATACTAAAATGCATTTCAGTGACAGCTGACCCTGTAAGGAGATTTTCAATAGCTCTGTGTTTTTTTTTCTTTTTACTCTTTTTTTTTTTTTTTTTCCCTTCCTTCCCTCAAAGCCATTCCAAGGACTGCTGGGGAAAAGCAAAAAAAAAAAAAAAAACAAAAAACACCCATCGAAGCAGTCTTTTGAATAGGTTTCAGTGTTGGATAGAGTTGAGAAGGGCTTCAGAGATCATGTTAACTCCTCTTACTCCTTTTCTTTTACACTGCTTTAACATCTGTGTGTGTTACTGTCACATCATCATTTGGAAATTCCTGTCACTCCTTTCAAAGGAGAGAGTTGTGTGTATGCTTTTTTCCTTTTATTAAGAGGTATACTGAAGGTTTTGTATCGAGAAATATCAGCCACGTAATGCAAATCCTAATTTGCGACTTCTGTCTGTGTGTTCTTTTGGGTAATTCTCCCCCCACACCAGTAACAAAAGGCTTTTGGGTTCTGCCCTGAATGACTCTTTATGTTAAGGCGAGGTGCACAAGACTGGTCTGTAATTATGTAATAGATGGTTTATCCAGACCCCAGCCATTTTTACCTCCAGCACACCAGACTAAAGCTAAACTGGATGCCGTGCCTCTGCTTGACTTTGTTTGGAGCCGTGTGTGATCTGAACTGTTATTCCTCCAGATTTAGGATGTTGCAATCACGGCCTTTAATCATTTGGAAACGCGGTGTATATATTCCACTTCCTTCCGAGGGAAATTACGATGTGACTACTGCACTTTAAACTCCCGCAGCACGGCCTTCTTCAAGGAAAATGTCATTTTGGATTATCTTTAATGGATGCAGGTGTGTGGAGTGGTTGTGTGTGTCTTTTTCTCTTGTTTTTAAGGACAATAACGTTACGGGCTGCTGTAGTTGGTGTGATTCGGAAGTGATGCATGTCCCTCTGTAAAGCTTACCCCGATAGGTATTTGAAATGCGGTGATTAAGCTGCACAGAGTGATAATTTGTGACCTTTTGACGAGCAATCCACAGTTACAATTGTAATGTACTTTATAGATCTCTTTAAGTAGGTCACCAATTTGCAATGAGTCTTCCTAAAGCCTGTGTAATGCATTTCGATTGTGGGAGCAGGGAGCGCTTCTCCCTAACCTTGCTGATTTTGGAAGGAAGGCTAAAATGTAACAAGATAATTGCATCTGTGCAAATATCCTTGATTTCACAAGAAATATGGGTCCGGAGAGTGCTTGACACCGTGAGCAGCTCCGTTCTTGTAACAGGGCTGAGATGTTCGCTAACTCATCAGCACCAACAGAAAGATGTTGTTTGTGCCAGGCTAAGCTAAGGATTTGTAACTTTCCCATTCAGGGGGAAAAATCTGGATCTCTGCTGTGTTCAGCATGGTGTCTGTGAAAGAGGTGTTTATTGGGGCGTTTCAAGCTGGGAAAAAGGCTTGGTGAGGGGAATGTCTCTAGAAGCTGCCTCCCGTTTTGTCTCCTCTGGCTCTGGGAGCAGCAGATGGGGGGGTTGTCATCTCCAGCATCTTCACGCTCGATCACTTTCCGTGAGCGAAGGGCAGACCAGCATAACCCATGGGCCTGGCTGCAGGGGTGAGGATACAAGCCTTTGTCTGACCCTTTTCAAGCAGTGGGCTTGATCACAGCTAGGGTCCGGGGTTCTTCCCAAATTCATGTAATTTCAAGCCTGTTCCATCAGTAGTCATTGTGGTACAGCTGTCAACTTAATAAATGAAATAATGGAAAGATGTAGTGGATGAATTAGTGATGAATGTTATGGGAGTCTGATCTGTAGTAATATTGATGTATTTTGTAAATCTAGTAAAGTAACACTGCTTCATGAACTGGTCCTTCCTCTTACTGCTGCGATAAAATGAATGGGAAAGTGTATGTTGACCTCGGGGTGCCAGGTCCACTCCTGATTCATAACTAAAATAAGTCTGTGCAGCGCTGCAATAGGAGCTGTAGCCAAACACAGAGCAGATAATCATGTTTTTTTCTTCAGTAAATCAGTTTTTCTTTTATACCGTAGACTTTTATGTGGGTGGTTCCTCACTGACCGCAAAAGATGTGTTTTTTGTTGCCTTTCTTGTGCATTCTCTATTGAATTAGCAGAGTTATGCAGTTTTGTCTGTCACACTTGGGTGGGATACTGCAGTGATTTAATTTAAAATGAAAGAGAGATGTCTTCATTTTAGGGAAAACCACGGTTAAGTGGTGAGAGTAAGCAGGTCTAGCCTTTACCAGAAACCCTAATTAGAAGAAATCCCATGTACGGTTGACCTTGACTATTGAGACAACCCTCAAAGAAGAAAGAGCACTAAAAATTAGTATGCTGCCAGTGCTGCACTTTTATTATTTGACATTATTAAGCAAACTTGGTGTGTATTTCTTTTTTGAAGCGTTTGATTAAATGTGTGATCTTATCTTGGTGAAATGGCCCGCTGGGCTGCAGACAGTGGTGTTCAGAAATGAAATTTGTTTAGAGCCTCTGAACAGACATTTATTCAATGAGACCTTTCTTGAATAATAGATGACAGAGAGATAGCTGTGCAACGTGTTTTTGGGTTGGGGCTTTTTTTTTTTTTTTTTTTTTTTTTTTAATGTGTAGGGAGTTGCAATGTAATAGCAGGCAGAAGACAACACAAGTGCACAGGAATAAGAATCAGATGCATATGTAGAGAAATTATCCTGTTGTACCTTGCAGCAGAGATTTGGGACCTTGTATTTGATGTAGTTTCGGGCAAAATCAAGCCCTGATTCTGCTAAGAGTTGCATTTGGGCCGAGGTTTGCACGTTTTGAGGCATCCACGTTGGTGTGTTGCTTGGTGTGTCAGGTGATGCACATGCATCTCTAACTCTGTATCAATAATGTTATCCTCTAGCCAGAGTTGTGAAGATGCTTAGATTTTGTGGAAGTAAAAAAAAAAAAAAAAAAAGGAAATATCAAAACCAAAAATATAAAATAAAATCTCTAAACAAAAAAAAGCAAAGAGTTTGGTAGTTGACCCTTGGGGTCAGCATTATCAGAGATGTGATTTTATACATCTGTTATTTTTTTCCAGTCAACTTCATGATAGCTTCCCATCCAGCTCACAGAGATAAGATTTTGTTGAGCATGTAGACTGCACAGGATTGTCAGCTATCAACGTGTGATTACATGCTTCCCTTTTCCCAAAGTGAGGCTGAGAAGGAACGTGGATATCTGAAAATATATATATATTTATTTTAATTTTTCCCTCAGTAGCAGAATTAAAGGGATATGCTGTGATCTCTGAGGATGAGAGATGAGTGAATTTTCTGAGAAGCTTAGTCTTTCCCTGCAAAAGGCCCTTTTTTTAGATAGAAAGTTTGCTTTCGAGTGAAAGGAGTCCCGGAGTGCCTCTGCTGTAAAACTGCGTTTTGATCAATCTCCATCTGCCCCAGTGCTCCCCTGCATTGTACAGCAGCTGTCTTTACATCAGGTTAGATGGTGATTAAGCAATTTCTCCTTCCAGAGGTAAGACCAAAGCCTTCCGTTACATGAGTCGGGAGAAGATGTGAGCTCGATGCCTTAATGATATGCTGAGGCGCGAGGTTTGGATTCCTAGCATTTGATGCTCCAGCTGCTCATCTTCCCTGCTCTTTGGGTAGTGTGGTTATTTTTCTTAAAGGCTGCACGGCTCTCAGGACCTCTGGATACTTTTAATTACAGAGCCATTCTTCTTTCCTGTCACGCAGCTAATCCCAGGAGATGCCAAATATCGACTCCTGAGACCGGTTGTGAAGTAGGGGAGTTCATGCATCTGGAAATCCTGCCTATTTTGCTACAACGCTTGGCTCAGCTTGGGGGGTGATTTCTGTTTGCAAGGTGCCTGGCTTTGCAAGGTGGTTTCTGTATGTTGTATACTGAGGAATACAGCCTGTGAGCATTACGTGTTATGGGCACTGTTTCTTTGGCTTATTTTAAAGAGTTATTTCATAGATCTGAAGCTGGACACAAGCCTTCTCTGTAGCAGAGGCAGCAAGCCCAGAGCCATGGATCAAAGGACACCATTTATGTAATACACCACATATTTAATACACATCAGTGTATATATATATTGTGTATATATATATTTTTAAATCATTCTTTCTGCAGGTGAAGCTTGCACATTAAAGGACAGCCTGCTAGCAAAAGTAATGGTCCCATTATGCTCTGTTTGAGTTTGAAGTCAGTCAGGAAAATTAAGATGGAAAATTGACCAGGCTCAAGTCTATTTGCCATCTGCTCTTCTATAGAAGTAACTCGGTCTAAGTAACTTCATATGGAGTGGTCAACAAGAAGGGAAGTTTCAAAGCTAAGTTTGTGGCAACGAGTTTATGAACTGGGAATGGTAATTGGGTGTATTTTTTTTATTTATTTCTTTTATCTTTATGTAAATGCTGCGGAGCACTTCACCTAATTTTGAACTCTTAATGGGACTATAAAACGAGAAGAAAAATCCATCATGAATTTTTAGATGTAGCATTTTTTTTTTTTACTAGTGTTGCTTCTAAAGATAAGCCATGTTTTTAATTAAAAATAATAATAATTACATCATCTGCTGGGGGTGCTGTATATGTTCATGCTTTGGATGCTCTGCTGATGCTTCCATTGCTGGGAAATGTGGTGATCCTTGGCAAGTGAGCACGGGAGCTGTGCTTCTCCTTGTTACAAGAGACACTTTTATGGTCCTGTTGCCTGACCAGAAAGGCAGAACTTGAGGACTTTGTGTGAACTTTGGGGCTCCGGTTCCTGCTGAAGGCCCCACATTTACCAACATTGTTTTTCCTCTTGGTGGTGAAAACCAAGGGGAAACTGACCCTGCCGGGCGTTGAACAAAACACGTGAAAAGGGGAAAAAGGGGATAGTGCCTGTGCTGGAGGCAGCAGAAGGCGTCTTGCTGCAGTGTATCCTAATTATTCCACTTTGTAGTGCTGCTTGCTTTCTGTTACCGTTGTTCTTTTTTCTTGTTACAATGATGGTTTTCTCCAGTATAAATTAATCACCTCTTGTCATTTAGCAGCTACGTCTTCTGCTGTATTTGGGGTTGTGGCTGTGGTTGATGGGAGAGCTCGTCTAACCTCTCTTGAACTCACTGTTTCTCTGCCACGTGTAGAGTGTTATGGCTTAAACCATGCAAGTCTCACATGGCTAATTTTTGGCATGTTTGGGAACAAGAGACTAATCACAGCCGTGCAGTTACTGTTGTGTGTGTTTGCAGTAATAAGGTTCAAAGGTGGCTGTGTAATTATGTTAAGTTTCTAGCCTTCTTGCTAATTTTCTGCTGATTGAGGGGGGAAATGAAGATCCCTTCGTGCCCTGACAAGTGTCTTCCCTTTCAGCAAGGCAGGTGCTGGTGTCTAGCCACCCCGGGCTTTTCCCAGTCATATGCCTGCTCTATTTTCTGAGAGTTTCTGCACTTTTAGACTCATCACATCGGATATCTAGGGTATTTAAAAATAAGTGTATCAGTTTATCCTATTGTAGCATAGACTGATTATTTAAATTAAAGAAGAGGACATCTCTCATCGATAGGGCAAGATAAAATACGAGTTGGTAGGAGCACCATTTTGTTTAATGCAGGTCTGTGGCTTTGGTGCTGAGATTTCAACAGCTGGCAAGATGCTTAATCATCTGGGAAGACCTGCTAGGAGCCACAAATTAATCACGTTCTGATATCTTGATGTTCCCTCGCAATGTTTGCATTGTAGCATTCAGCTATAGGTGCTGATTTGGCTTCACAGCAAAAAAAAAAGCCAGCAGCATGTGCTGATGGAGGAAGATGGGCAGATAGCCTTGCTGTTAATGCTGTTTTGTGGCTGCAGTGAGCTGGGAGGGATTTTTTTTTTCTTTTGTCTTTTTTCACCATCACCAACTTGCCTATTGGTTCCTATCTTATTTACATTTTAGGATATCAGGCCAATGGAAAATGTATTCCCTCGATTTTCTTGTCTCTATGTTCCTCTCGTTGGATGAATGTATAATGAAGAGTCAATTTTCTCTTTTGAATTGAAAAAAAGCTGGCATTCCCTTATGATTCTGGCTTTGGCCAATTCTCTGAACTCTTCAGAGTGATAGGAAAATGTCCCGTAGTTTGTTTGGGTGGAGGCCAGCAGAGGTTTTCTTGTGTGGGCTTGCTTTGTTTTCCTCAAAAATTCCTCCGTTTCCTCGTGTGTTGATTCAGGCCAGTTGCTGCTGATAAAGTTGTTGGATACAGCATTTGCAGCTAATTAAAAATAGTCCCTTAGTGAGAGCTGAATGTTGTGAACTTGAATTTTCCTGCGCTTCAGCTTGGATGAAAGTCTTACTGGTTAAGCAAGAGTGAATTTGCTTCAAGATGCTTGCAAAGACCTGCTTCCTTCAATTTGGGAAGGGATAAAGATGCATTTGAAAAGTAGTCTAGTGGTGACTCATAATATTGCTAAAATATGTGGGAAATTGAAATTTCTTTAGAAGTGCTGCATCTTGTCACTTTCGTGGCTTTCAGAAGTATGTTTGTATTTGCTGTAAGTAGATGTTGCACAGTACAGAGAGAGGCACATGCTCTCTGAGGACAGGGAGGCAAGGGAAGATCTCTGCACTGGGACTCCTGAATGCACCAGGAGGTATTTCTCTCAAATATACGCTTTAGGTACTGCATTTGGTGCAGGAATTCCTGAGCCGTAACATTGTCTGCATAATCTTAATAAGAACAGGAGAGCAGATAATCAGAATTTCCTTCTACCCATTTTTGCCATAGGGGTAAAGATTGCATGAGTATTCAGCCGAATGTGCCTTGGCTGCGTTCAGGTTATGTTTTTGCTTGCTTTCAGTGAATACCTGAAGGATTATTTTGTTCTGTGTTGAATGGTCTGCAGCATCTGGATCTCAAAACCTCACCTTGTGTGTGGTTTCTGCTGAGGGCACTTGGCTGCTTGTGTGAAAGGAGCAAGGAAGGAGCTGGAATCACTCAGGCTGGGGGCTAGGAAGCGGGGGGGAACCGTGCGAGAAGGTTTGCAGTCAAGTTATTGTGCTGGTAGAAGGAGCGCAGTGGAAAAAGCTGAGTGGTTCTGAATTTGAGATCTTGATCTCTGGCCAAGGCACTGTGAAGTGAAGGTGAAGCTCCTGCTATGTTGCTCCCAGGTTGTTAGTTACATGTGATTAACAGGGCCATCACCTGCCGGTGCCAGCAGCAGGTATTGAGTTCAGGTGCGCTATCTGGGGATCTGCCGTTCCCACCAGACCGTGTCTACAAGGAGAGGTCACAGGGAGAGTGTGCCTGTGCCTCCCTGCTGATGTCTCATCTGGGACAGGTCCCTGCTAGCACTCATCGTGATGTCTCTGGGATGTCCTTACCGAGGGGTAAGAAGTTTCAAGTTCAGCCCATCGAAGGAGTGTGGCACTGTCTCTTCTGGTGTAATCCCCACGTGCCACACAATCGATCTGATGCGCTTGCTTCAGTCCCTGCTGACCTTTCTGTTCTCTTGCCTTTTATTTTTAGACAACTATATGTATGCCACTGCTTAAAAATGATGTTTCAGTGCTTCAGCTGAAAGTTATGTCCAATGACTTCACCAAAATTGCAATGTGCCAAATCCTGTGAATTTCAGAGATGCCTTAGCAGTTCTTGCTGATCCGGAATTAACACCTGTTACAAGCTAGATATGAAAGGAGCAAAGGAAAAAAGATGCAAAATTTAAAAAATAAATAAATAAATATTATTTTGTGTAGAAACAGTGGTTGATACTTGGATGCTGCTACTTTGTATTTTTATATTGACAACTGCTTTGTTTTCTTTTGCATCTCACCTTGACTCCAAATTGCTTGAGCTTCTGCTGGCTGCTTTTTGACAAGTACGGCATTCTTGAAAGTTTGTTTTCTCTTCTCCCAGAAATTATTGAATAAAATTACTTGATCCTATGGAGTGTCTAGAAAAGCTTCACAGTCTAGCTGCCCTTTTCGTACGAGGGCAGTCATGGAGCCATGCAGAGTGAGAGGCTGCCCTAGCTGGAGACTCATCAGGACTCTACGCTTGCCCTCGTTATATTTCATTAAATTTCTCCCCGGCCTGTCTAGGTCCCATCTAGATCCACCGTCTCATGGTCGCTGCAACCAAGGCTGCCCTCAGCCTTCACTGCTTCAACCAGCCCCTCCTTGTTAGTGATCAGCTGGCTTTTGCTGTAGGTTGCTGGCGTGTAAGCCTGGGATGGTTCACGGAGTCATTGGAGAGGTTTTATTGCAGTGCTCAAGTGTGGTGCACGGGAAGCAGGCGCTGTTCTGGCTTGGTTGCTTAGCTAAATGATATTTTCATAATTCTGTTCTTTTATTCTTTACCCGGTTGCTGCTGTGGGATTGGTGCTTTGATTTCTTGCCTTCTCATGCAGACATTTAAAATAGGTCAGAGGAATTGCACCCCGAAATGCTTATTTCTCTCAACTAACTGGAAAGGAAGCCTAAGGTGAAAATCTCAGAGACATTTACGTTGCGGATACCTTCAGTTAGAGGAGATGAATCCCAGGAAGTTGCTCTCTTTGGTGTGCAGGACATTTCCAACTTAAATTTGGATCTGTGTGATAGGCTGGTACACAGCACAGCAGCGCTGATCCAGCAGAATCACTGGGAGTGCATGTGGAGGAGCTGACATGGCCCCAGGTCTTCATGTAGCTCGCACCCAGGAGAAGATCTCAAGAGTTATATTGGTGTTCAGGCATGTACCTTAAATATCCCCAAAATAAATGCAAGGGTGGTGAAATGTGAGTGATCCCTCCTGTTTGTTGTAGTGGGATATCGAGGTTTTGTGCTCCACATTGAGAGTGGGATTCCCACTGCTTGCTTTTGTACCTCTGCTTCTTTCCATGAGCCTGGTCACTTCCACCTTTCACCTCCCATTTTCTTTCAAACACTGACACGTCTGCAAACATGTTAAAAAGGTGGATGCTAGGGGACATGTCTGCCTCGACTGGTGAGGGAAGGCATCCCAGGGCAGGTGTGTGGGATGGTGATCCTGTTGGTGGCAGAGGAGCTTCCCAGGTGGCAGCCCGGAGTTCCTCGTGCCCCTGGACAAATGAAGGATTGAGCTAGTGAAACCATGTCCCCTGAATATGGAATGCACGGATCCTACTACTGTTTCTTCATAACACTTGGAAAAAAAATATATGTTTTTTGCTCTCCTTCCTTGAGTCACTGCGAGCTGCGGTCTGGACAGATGTTTCAGCGCAGGTTTTGGCTGCTTCCCCCCCGCCCCCAAAGCAAACCCTTCCTTTTGCCATCTGTTTCTGCGGCTGTATGGGGAACCATCCTGGGAAATGCATCTCTAATTTTAAAACCTACGTTTGGTTTGTAGCTCTTGATGGGCTGTTTTCGACTGGGATTGGTTTCCTGGCTGGTTTACAGCTGATTTTGAGTAGCTGTGTGGTACTAGCACGTGTTACAGGACAGCACAGGGGTCAGATCTGCTCAAAATAGCATCACTTTATGGGTGGAAATGTTCACTGAACTACAACACGTGTGGTAGATACCTCATTGCTTTTTTTCCTCCTCTTTTTTCCTTTTTTTTTAACGTATGGATAAGTGTGTATGTGTGTATATTATTATACACACTGTATAAATATACTATAACTTGGTATGCAAGATATGTTCTGTTTTTCTCTTCCTTCCAACCATTTCTGATACGCTCAAGGAAAATAGGACAGAATTTAACCTCAGCTTCATACAATCTCATTTTACAACTTGCACAGAACTTTTGAGAGACACGAGAGCAAAGTGCACTCCTTGCATCTTAAAAGCGGTGCTATAAATGGATAGCACATGCCCAGTTCCATCAATATTGCAGATACGTCGTGTTAAATTCATTCACCCCGTTCCTAATTATTTGGTAGTGATTTCTTCTCTGCGCTGCTGGCTCTAATTTTTTTAGGCAGATGCCTGACTCCCTGAACAGCCTTTCCTTTTGAGTTGGATGGAGATCCAGATTCCTAGGGCTGCACTCAGACAGCAGTACTCTGGTGGCTGTGGCAGAATCTGTGCAAGCTGATCTAGAGCCTCCCTTCGTTTGGCCCTTGCAAACGTGCTAGAAGACTATTTGCTGGGATGCCATCATTTGTGTCCTCCGTGGTAGCTGCTGTGTTCAATTATGATCAAGCGATCTCTGCATTCTTAATTGCGGTGTACAAGGTAGATAAACTCATACGCCAAGTACTGCAATAGAAAAAGTGCATTTTAGAATATCAGCTAATGATGGAAAAAAAAATAAAACTTCTGTTGTTCTGAGTAAGTTTTAAACAAACAATGAAAACAAAGCAGACGTTGCTGAGTATTTACTTCAGCGTGGTTTAAAAATTCAGTTTGTGCTTTACAGTCATAATACTCAGATCAAATTAAAAAACTGAATATAAGCCTCATGGGCTTGGATCCAGTGGAGTACTTGATATGACTCATTGCCTTAAAAAAAAAAAAAAAAAAAAAAGAAATCACTTGAAAATTTTAACTGCCTTGGCTGAAAATAACCAGTTCTGATTCATGTAATTTTGGAGTATTCCCTTCTGGGCTACTTGGTAGCCCTTGGAGTTGGTAGTTTTGTTTCAGAAGTGACGGGCTATGAAGTATATTCATGCCTTCCATGATCTTGTGAAACTGTGTGTGCATTTCCTTACAATGAACTCTCTCAGATTTAGGGCATTTCTAGGATTTGTTTAGGCGTGTTTGCAATGTAGCCTTGCTGATTTAGTCCAAGTATTGGGATTTTATCTGTGCACCAAACTCTTTTGCTTACTTTCAGCTCAGCATTACCCCATAACTGTGGCTGTGTAATACGCTTTCGCACAGATCTATTCCTAAAAAAGTCTTTGGATCACAAGGACCGGTTCATTCTGTTTGAATAAAATTAATTTGCATAAAAACAGTGTAAGCACCACAAAGGCTTTGAATTAAGAACTCATAAGTTTGAGTTCAAAATCTGCCTGTTTCTCTCCAGGGCAGTACTTACAAACAGAGCCAGGGGCCAAGGGAATTAAATATGGTATTTCAGTGATATCTTAGTTGAATCTTATTTTTTATTAATTTTCCTAATATTTGGAAAGTTGAAACCTGAACAAATCCTCTTCTTATTAGACAAAACTTAGATTTCTGGTTAGAGTTTATGGTACACTAGGGACACCAGTCAATACAGCTTTAGCATCTGCCTCTGTAAGAAAGACTTGATTGAGCCTGAATGGCATTGAGGCATTGCATTAAGACCAGCCTTTCCTACCGCAGAACACAGCTGAATAGCAAAGTCCAAGCATTTACTACTTTCAGCATATCATCCTGTATTTTTGCAAATTTGCTACTCTCTTGTTGTGAGAATCTTAAATATTATTTTAATGCAGGCTTGTGTTCCTTCTGGTTTTACAGCAGCTGTTAACGCAAACTGTTTGCAGAGCTGCACTGACTTCTGTAGTGTTGATTTTTATTTCGTAAGATTTTTTTCTTTTTCTTTTTTTTTTTTTTTTATTTTAAGAGAGAGTATGTAAATTTGGAGCTCCGTTAGAAAACTTGGGGCATGGGGACTGGTTGGCAGACGTGAAAGGACAGTCGCAGCAAACAACAAGCTTGTTTACAGACCTCGAAACAATGAGAAGTTAGAGGATGCACTTCAATAATAGTCTTAGCAGCCATCAGTCCAATTTCTATAGGTTGGCTTTAGCTTTAGCACTAGTATGGGGCTGCTCTTCAGGATTTATTCCCCTTCCCTCCCTCCTTTTTTTTTGTCATGTTGCATGAAAGCAGGCAGCGTTAACTCTAATAACAGTCAACAGGCAGTGTTAACTCCCAATATGCATGCACGAGACCTGGTGGAAATTTCCCAAGATATCAGTAAATTACTGTACACTAACCTGAAACTGCAGCAGTTAATTAACGGGGAAAGAAGCTCTAGCTACGTGTGAAACAATGCAAAAACACAGAACGATCTTAGGCAGTAGTCTGAATACAAAATGGGCTTGCTTACCCTCCTTGTCTTTGCAAGAATGAGCTGGACTCTGGGGTCTAAGGGACGGATCAGAGGCAGATTGTTGGCTTTCAGATTTCTTGCTAATTTACATTTCCAGGCTATTTGATGCTTTTAATAAGGTGTCAAATGTCAGGACTTTGTTAAACCATATGAAAGTGATCTCAGGCAGGAGAAGGCTTAATGGCACAAGCCCTTGTCTGTTCCTCTTCCCATCTTGAAGATGTTTCCCAACACCCCTCCTCAAAGGAGTGACCCTGCAGGTATTTGCCTTTCAGGGCTTAGGTTGAAACCTAACACCTTGAAGAGAATTCAGGTTTAGATCATATTCCTGGTCTGCAGAGAATTGTCAGTGGTCTCTTAGTAAGGTTACATGTTGATAGCTTTTTTTTATCAGGTGCCTTTTTTGTTTATTTTAGCTGAAAATTGGATATGTGCAGTTTCTAACATTTATATTGTTAGATTAACTTGACTTTTTTAATAATTTTTAATAATATTTGGCCTCTATAGCTTACATAGCCTTGTGTACAATAGCACTGGTTTGTTTAACACTGTTCAGGAATGGTGTCTGTGTTTGTTCTTTTGTTGCAGTGATTTATTTTTCATATTTTCATTCTTCTGTTAAAAAAAAAAAAAAAGAATCTTAAAAGAGTATGGTAATTGCGAGTTATTAACCTTCATTTGCTATTATTTGTGTTGAAAGCTGGCATCACAAATGCTGTGAGCATTAAGAAATGTTTTAATTGGGTCATTAGATCCTGTGTGATTTGGTGATTGCCCAGAGAGAAATGATAACAGGAAGAGGTGTAAATGGGCAGAGACTTAATTCAAAAAAGCATTTATGCAGATGTGCTACTAGGGCTTAAATCCTCCTTTGCAGTTGAGCACAGGCTTTGCTAGGTTTGAGCCCAAAATGGATTTTCTCTTTAAACAAGGAGGGCTCAGCACCTTGGCAGATGGAGGTGGTGCAGTGGAACTGGTGAACTTGGTGAGCTGGGCTCCCCGGACACCATTTCAGATTTAGCTGGAAGCGGTGCTGCGTGTTGGGAATTGGCCTTGGTATTCATCCTTTGCTGTATTTCTGCTCTGGGAATGTCGTTCATCTGTTGGGGGAGGAGAGGGGGGCTGGAAGGTAAATCCTGCATGGAAAATGACATCATGTTTCTCACTGCACTGAGTTTCAATGGATGCTTTCACTGTAGTAACTTAAGTGTATATTTTAATCAATATAATAGAGCAATTCTCTCTGGGGGGAAAGCTTCATAAAGGGCCCTTTGGCTGCCTTGATTTTCCTGTCTTGTCAGCAAATGGTTTATAGCAGGAAGCAACGGGTTAGGTTTCAGAAGTCCAAAGTCTTGATGTTTGATTGGAGAGGATGTTTCTATGTTCTGCTCCACTAGAAAGGGGAAAAGCTTCAACATACTACTTTTAAAGAGAATTTTAATAACTGCAAAATGTCATATTCTCTGCAATTGGATTGTAACTTTTTTTTTACAGCACAATCAATAAGATAAATACTTTATCACATATCATTCCTTTTTCCCACCTTTAAAAGTCTTTTACAAAGGAAGAAGCTGATTTAATAGTTGCAGAGGTTGGATTACCCTGTGTCATGCCTTGGTGGCTTTTGAACCTGCTGCTGAATTTCATTACTGGTGGCCAGAGGAGAAGAGGTCTCAAATCCATTTCTCCAAATTCTGTAAAAGCTTTTGCCCGGGCAGAGTCCCATCAACATCTTTTTATGGCGAGGGCCTCACCATGAGATCGGTCCTTTGTAATGCTTCAAAGAATCCACATCTTCCCTTGCAAATCCCTCATAAATCAGGTTTCTCGTTTCATGCCCGGTGGAGTGACTTGTTCTTGGAGGGTATGATATTACTGATAATGTTACAAATGTGACTTTTCATAACCTCTTTTTTTTTTTTTTTTTTTTTTTTACGACCTAAGACTAGCAAGACCTGATTCTCAATGATGTATTGAGACAGTGCTTCCAGCGCCTTCAATGGGACTGCATTCTATTTATACCATCTGAAATCTGTCTTTAATTGATGGATTTTTGTACCTTTTTAAGTGAACATAAATTATATGAATGCTTTACAGTCCAAAGTAATAAAAAATTTGAATTGTCACCATTTCTTTCTAATTGTATCATAAGACAGATTCCTGAGTAAAGTATGCACATAAACTTTTAGCCCGCTGAAATATGCATATATAATTTAATTTGCATACATTAAATTCTTAGTTTCATTAATGATTTAAGATTCTTTTGCAGTTGGAAGGCTCTGTCACACTTCTTTCTTGATTGAATCGCCCATTCTATTTAAATAAGACTTTGTAATATTGCTTGTGTGTTACAGAATGATAACTGGTGACTTTGGACCTTTTATGGAGTTACAGAAGTATGGTTTAGGTTGGAAGGGACCTTCAAGATCATCCGATTTCAACCCCCTTGCCATGGGCAGGGACACCTCCCCCCAGACCAGGTTGCCCATCCAGCCTGGCCTTGAGCACCCCCAGGGATGGGGCAGCCACAGCTTCTCTGGGCAGCCTGTGCTGGTGTCTCACCACCCTCTGAGAGAAGAATTTCTTCTGAATATCTAATCTAAACCTACCCTCTTTTAGATTAAAACCGTTACTCCTTGTTCTATCACTACACTCCCTGACAAAGAGTCCTTCCCCAGCTTTCCTGTAGGCCCCCTTTAGGTACTGGCAGGCCGCTGTAAGGTCTCCCTGGGGCCTTGTCTTCTCCAGGCTGAACAACCCCAACTCCCTCAGCCTGTCTTCACAGGAGAGATGCTCCAGCCCCTTAATCATCCGTTTCACATTCAGCCCCTTAATCATGGGGTCTCACAAGAGCAGAGTTGAAGGGCAGGATCCCATCCCTTGCCCTGCTGACCACGTTTCTTTTGATGCAGCCCAGGATATGGTTGGCTTTCTGGGCTGCATGTGCACCTTGCCAGCTCGTGTCGAGCTTCTCATCAACCAGCACCCCCAAGTCCCTCTCGGGGCTGCTGCATGTTTGTCAGAATGGCTCATTTATAACTGGGCACATATATTATTAGCCATAGATATATTACAGCGTAAGACTTCCCCAGAGAGGAAATTTTAAAGTGCAAGTAAGATGGCAATTGCAGGGGATATAGCTGAGGAGGTAAAGGAAAGAAACCTTGGCACCTTATGTGAAAAGAGCATTTTCGTATTAGCATTGTTAAAAAGGCAGTAAACTTGATTTGTGGTTTCCTTATAAATAACTGGTATAGCAAATGCAGACAGCTTTTTTTTTTTTCTTTCCCCTCCTCACATTATGCTACAGCAGAACAGTAAATGTTGACTACTTTAAAGAAATTTTAAACAGCAGCATGCTAAATGAGTGAAGAGCCTTATTTTGCTGCTGGCCCAATGCTAGGTTTGAAGCTGCTGATGATAATTGACTTCTTTTTTTTTTTTTTTTTTTTTTTTATCTTTTGAGCTTGTGGGTCTGTCACCCTGCTAAGACAAGCTAAAATCATCTTCTCAAAATTTCTGGTGACTAATGTGTCGACTTAACCCCATCTCTCTTAAAAACAAAATAAAACAAACTGCATGTACTGACTCTTGGGATGTGATGTAATGGGACTTGGCCTTGTTCAGAGTTGACTTTCTTTCAACATTCACTGGCTGTGATGTTTTTTGGAGCTTGATTGGACTTCTAGGATCTCCTAGCCCACCTGCCTGAGGTCTCTAGAGCAAAAGCTGGATGAAGAAACAGATACTTCAACACCTTCATCTCCTTCTTCACCCAGAAATGCAAATATATTTCTCTGGAACGGAGCAGCTCACAGAATCCCTATCCAAACTCAACAAGAACAGTGGAAAAACTAACCCAAGGTGTTTAGTGTCTGGCAAAGGACAGGCTGCATTCTGGCAGATGCCTCTGATTTTGGCAGGATTTTCACACTGGTGTTCAAAAGAGAGCTGAAGAATGAACAGAAATGCCAACTTGTGCAGCACCCACCTTTCCAGAAAGATGGGTAGAAGACCTGCAACTTGGGGACTCCCAAGAGCAAGAGGGTCCTTGTCTATCCAGATCTACTTTGTCCGTGGAGCACCACTACCACAATTTCCAAGCTCTGGAGACACTAATAGATGAAGGAACCGGTTTCTTTGCTGAAATGGCTCTGGTTTACCCATCTTGCCAGCTCTACGCTTCTCATCCCTGTGGTAGTCGGCAGATCGCCATGGCACGTGCATGCAACCACTCCAGGGGAAAAAGAATAGTTTTTAAGTGGCTTTCTGCAATGCACTGAAAAAGCAGCTTCTGAGGAGTGCAAATAGTGTTATATATATATATATATATATATATATATATATAATATATATATTTGATGTATAATTTGAACAGGCACGTGTGGGTTGCTTAGCATTTTTTTGTTTATGACCTGAATGTTTAATTCATGGACTGTCTGCAGCATCAAGGGATATAGCTTTGTAACACAGAGGGGCCCTAATAGTGGCTTTTTGCATCTGGTTTGCATCCTGCTTTTGCCTCCCTGTTCACTGTGTGTGTTTAAATGGGAAACAAATCTGGACTAATGTCTCCAAGAGGGGGCCGATGGAAAAGAATGAAGAGGGACTGTAATTGCCCACAAGGGCCCTGATCCCATAGATACGCGTTATCTGTAGAAAAGAGTGGTACAATGAAGCTTAAGTGGGACATCTTAGCTATTTAAATTCACGTTGCGTAGATGGGTGTACTCTGAGCCATTGGTTAGGGTTGGGTTTGGATTTCAGGGTTGCTGTGATTATACAGAAACCAGGATTGAAGAAGGAATAAGAGGGAAAGGGGACAATTACTGAGAACAGAGAAATCACAAAGTGCTGAAAAATCCTCTTTTTTACCGAGGATGAGATATTCTCAGAGAACCTACCGACCCTTGCTCTTGAGTACTCCCAGTTTGCACTTTGATATTGGTTGTACCAAGGACTAGAATTCCTGCTTTGTTGATTGATTTTATTTTTTTTTAATTTTAAACTGATTAATGTTTTCATTTGAATAGCACTGCTGACTCTGCAGAAGATGTGATCTTTTAATTAGCAGATGTCAGGATTAGCATTAGTGTTGAGCTGTAATTAGCATTTGTACGCATAGCAAAAGACCCAAGCTCAACTTGGCAGAAAGGAGAATCAAATTATAGGTAGTGTTGTAACTTGGCGCTTTCCTGCATATCTGTAATGTTTTTATGGAAAAGTGAAACCCACAAGTATGATCAATGCATGAAGTCTAGTGGATTAATTGCTGATAGAAAAATTACACAGAAATTATTGGTATGTGTTCTGCTAGTTAAATCATAAGTTTTGTTGGCCTAACAGAATTTAATGTATCTAATTGTCACACACTGATGCTCTTAAATTGAAGGCTGTGAAATGGTAATAGTTTCTTGGCTAGGCTGCAGCAGCTCACACAGACTCGGATGTTTCTGGGAATGTTATTTTGTAGAGGAGACCTAACTGAAGCATGTGACGTTTGTGGCTGTTATAGTCCTACTTCAGATTAAATTAAAGAACAAGAGAGCAGTGACTTTATGTCCCTATTTGCAGAAGTGAAGGTTTATTTGAACTGGGCTTGTACGGCTCTCTGGGTCCCCTCATTAGCTGTCTACACCTGGGTGACACTCAGTGTTGTCTTGGCTCCGTTTGGTTTCCTTCCCTGAGAGCATAAACCTCTACAGGCAGTAAAGGTGAACGTGTAAGTTAGAAATTAATTTTTAGCTGTTGATAACGTGCTGAAATACCTTGAATTAATGGCCTTTCCACAGTAGATGGACAGAGTCCACTGCTGTTTTCCAGTGAAGATGTTCCTGATATTTTTAAAAAAAAAAAAAAAAAAAGCATGCTAATTCTGTTCTTGGCACTGTTTGTTGAGGGCAAAACGTGTTGCACTTTGGACTTCTGCTTCTCAAAGCAGCTATTCCACGTGATCTTTCTCTAGCGAGTCTCCACTGAAATTAATTAAAATCCAAGCAGTAGTCAAGGGAGGAGGAATCCATGAGGAAGCAAGAGGTGAGGAACAGGGCAGGGCATTTATCACATGTTAGGGATTTGTAGAGGGACCTAGGTAC
This sequence comes from Aythya ferina, assembly GCF_964211825.1. Classification (NCBI taxonomy): domain Eukaryota; kingdom Metazoa; phylum Chordata; class Aves; order Anseriformes; family Anatidae; genus Aythya; species Aythya ferina. The sequence goes on along the minus strand of NC_140300.1, from coordinate 64,458,045 downwards.
AGAAAGTAATGAAATACAGAGGTCTGTAGGATGGAGACTTTTCTGGTGATGAAAAGCATCATTCAAAGTAAATGAAAAGAAAACATAATTGGGTAACATTGGACCTAGAAGGTGATGATTGGTTATTGTGGGGAAATCTGTTTAGCAGCACTTTATCCATGTAAAGGAAAAATGCTTTATATATGCCTTTATAGTGCTGCTAGGTAATTGAAGCCAATGGTGATTTTTGTTACCATTACTCAAACAATTAGACAAAACTCAGCAGCTCCACTTTCTGATTCACCAAAGAAAAAAAAGCTACTTGACTGAAGTTTGGGATATAGAACACATCTACGAAATGGTCATAATGTTAATAGCAAGTAAATGAGATTGCTGTGTTTCCAGGGCTGGGCAGGAGAGCAGAATACTGTTCCTAGCTCACATGTACAGGTTATTCCTTGTGTTTTGGCTTCTTCATTGTGCCCATAGGCATAAGGTTGGCGATTCTGACCACGTTTGCCAAGTGCTCTGGAAATCATTGCTGAGAAGTGGTGTATCGGGGTGACACATTATTTTTGCTTCCTGCACTGTTTTTGTGTTTTTGCTCTTCTGAATGTTCTTGGAGTTAAACAAGAAAAAGACAAACTTCAGGCACGTGAGGCTTTCATTTTAAAAATGAAAATATTTTGGGAGAAAATGTAGAATTGAAGTCTCAATCTGTACGTGTTTTTTTTTTCCTCCTGTTTTAAAGCTGGATGTTAACAGGTAATGAGGCTTTCAGAGGTTTATAGTAGCTGACAGACTATCTCCCTCCTGTATGCTCACTAGGGAGAGGTGATAAAGATTTAGCTATCATCTCACATGTCTAGGTATGCTTGTGTGCAAAACCTACACCCCCATAGCCCCAGCCACCCACCCTTGCATCCAAATCCTACTCAGATCTGTGGAAGCGGCCCTTAGTAATTTTAGGTGCAGAGCCATATGTAATTAATGTACACCGTTTTGGGTGGTTTTATATGAGTGTGTGCTTGCGAGGGGAGTGGATTGGGATTAAAATTAATTTTAAGAACGACTCTTTCATAAGGTCCAAACATAATCCAGAGGCAGGTCCCAGATCTGTCATGGGCCTTGGGAGCAACCTCAGTCAGGTAAAGCATTTGCTCTTGTGAAGTGGGAAGAGTATGGGAACATGCAGAGCATTACCTTCAAAAGAACAGCAGCAACAACAAAAAAACAGCCATGTGTTGAGCGGTTTGGGGTGAGAAACTTGATTTCTATCCGGGAATATTAATCTGTGAAATACGCTGAAGATAATAGAGTGATTGGTGCAACTTTGAGGTGTTGGTTATACATTAAGAAAATGATAAAGCAAAAAATGCCTTTTTTTTTCTTAACGAATCTGGCCTGTGCAGAAGTTACTTTCATTAGTTCCCTATCCTTTTCGACACCTGCCCTCACTTCTGCTCAGCTGTTCAAGCATCTGGTCCAAAGCCCAATGGAGTTATGGGATTCAAGATGTTTTTTATTTTTCCCAATGTTGTTTGACGTTTGTGCCTGAAACCTTCTCCCTGTAAATGTATCTGACTTTTGAAAAAACGATGCTCAAACGGAAATTGACCTTTTTGAAGATCTGAAGCAGGATGCGTGGACAAAAACTTTTCAGGCTTGAGTATCATGAGTGCAACTGGTGAACGTTTCCGGGACATCGACATTTGGTGGACAGCAGAACACCGCTGGGCCATGGATGCTCTGTGGATAGCAGAGGCAGTGATGAGACTTGGTGCCTGGGACCATGGCACCCGCAGGGAAGGAGTGCCCCATCTGCTGCTTTCACTGCTGGAGGAAGGAGGTGCCTGGCCATTGAGTCAATGGACATGGCCAGGATGGGTTACTTCCACGAGGAGAATGGAGATGTGGTACAAATTGTGTGATTTGTCACCAAGAGAAAACTAATCTCTTAGCTCCCGAGAATTTGGTTGAATTTCTCTTGCAAGAATAGCCTTTTCATTTCCTTATCTTCTTTTTAAAATCCCAATTTGAACTTCCTTCCGGTACTTTATTTCTGAAAAAAAAAAAAAAAAAAAAGATACAATATCAAACATCAAGGTTGTTCAAGGTGTTGACCTTTCAAGGAAAGTGTGCATTACACGCAAAGCAGTGTAAACTCTGAGCGATTATTCAATGAAATAACATTAAAAGCTACGGTGAGTCTGATTCGTTAAATGAAGAAGTAGTACATCTCACCTTCCAGCTGAATAAATACAGCTTGTAGTGGAGTGTAATATTGTCATCATAACATAATTGAAATGATATTATTCCAATGTACAATTCAATAAAACTAACCACAGTAGTAGAATTATCGATTTAAATTCAGTTAAAAGCAGTTCACATATTCAGTTCAAAATATTTCTGATGAATATCAGCTCTGGTAATATGATTTCCTTCATTCAGTAGCAAAAGAAAAAAAAAGTTTTTTATCAGCCTAAAATATCAGATAAAATGTTAGGAAAGAATTTGATTGTGCTCCATTGGCCTGAGCAGACTGAATCCTTAACGGCGAGAGCACTGTTTTTTCAGTATGCGTGTTTCTGGTTCATGCCCACTTTTTACTGTGGTTTAAAATAAATAAATAAAGAGGTTTACTTAATGACATGTGTCCAAAGGCAAGGAGTCCTTTCTGCGAAGCAGCCGCAGCTCGTTGTAGGCGTGATTATTTGTCATGTAAATGTCTGGCTCCAACCTCTCCTGAACCAGAAGAAAGAGTCAGTGGTAATTACTTGGGTTTTTCCTAGTGTAATTAGCAAGTAATCTGCTGTGACATCTAAGTACAACATATGTAGTCAGTGTGCAAGTAAATATGTTGTTTAGTGAATTGTAAAGCAATGTCGCCCTTTTTAAGTGGAAACTGGAGTATTGCAGAAATGCCTTGTTCATACAGTGGCTCTCGAGGCTATTTTTTCCTGGCTCGTTCTTAAAGGTCATAGAAACATGGGGAAGCAACTGCGTAGATCATTTCACGTGAGGAGCAATGAAAATATATAGATTTGGCATTTGTTTCTTCCTCGTGGCAGGATCAATACTGCAGTCCTAGGGCCAACATTGCCCTTCCTTTTCTTCTCCTTTTTCTGTTCCTTTTCTCGTCCCTATTTTAAATCCGCTTTTAAGAGGGCAGCACAGTGATTAGTAATTTGAGGATTTAGGTCTTGCCCTATGTTGACTAGCTTGTTAGTCCTTTCAGGCTCCATTATCAGAACAGCTATCCTCTGTACAACAGCTCTTGCTTTCCTGGAGAAAAGCGAGAAGCTTAGAAAAAAGAAATCCAACGCGGATCCAGTGTGTCCTCTTTTTTTTTTTTTTCCTTCCCCTTCTTTCCATCTCTTTTAAGATTTCAGTGAGCACACATCAGCATTTTGGAAATAGATTGCGAAGCCCACTTTGGGAATGGCTTTGCAATCCCCATGGACAGCCCAAGTAAGCAGGAAAGGTACTTTGTGTTGCCACCCTCCATTTTATATATAGCTTTTACCAAAAAAGTTTGTCTTCTCTCTCCCCCCCCTCCCCTCCCGTGCTCTCTTTTTGTGTTTGCCTGCTCATACTAACACATTTGCACTTTTGTAGGTCCTTCTGCTTTCTAGAACATAAGCATGGCATGTTACAAAAACTCTTGCAGTAGCAACAAGCAAGCAGTGTGCAAGCCAGTAAGCTGGCCTGAGACCTTTGCTCTGTCTGTTGAGATTACTTCCTTACCCTGAACCTGAGCTTTAAGGCTTTTATTCCGTGTTGCTTATAAACGTCATGACAAGGAAGCAATTGATAGCCACAAGCACGTGACAAAAGCTTTACATCTGAAGGTAGATTCTTTGCATTTGAATACATTTGATTTTTCCTGTTTGCTTTATCCGTAGAGATGCAAACCATTTTTTTTCTATCAGCCTCACATCTAATTGATTTCAGAGCAAGGAAGAAAATAAAGCTGGAGCTCCTGGCAAACATAATTTCTCCTTGAAATGTTCTGAATATTTCAATGTTCATACCGTTCCAGTTATAATGAGGGCTGTACCCTGAAAATCCAATGAATGATCAGTGTCTACACCTGTTCATGGCAAGACCTTGTTTGTCAGGCTACACATCATTTTCCTTTATCTGTCACTGCATAAATAACGGCGTGCTTGGGTTGGTTGTACCCTACCTGAGCCAAATATAGCTGACAACCTGCCAGCTGCAACAGGCTCTGAGCCCGTCAGAAGGTATCATTCTGTATGGTAGACTTCTAAAATACCATATTATGGACCTATTAGCATTGTGCAGTTTGTGCATTGATAGAAAAACTGGGGCTTGTTCTTCATCTTGGGTGATTAAAGGTTTCTCAGGCTAGTCCCAAGTATTTGAGGTCCCCCGTGGGAGGCACTTTTGAAGTTTGTTTGCTAATCATGGTGAGGCAGGCTTCGTTATCCGAGCAACGTTATTTCCTGCAGTTCGTGCATGCAGATAATTACTTGCGTCATCTTCCTGTTTGAATTCAGGGTATTTTGGAAGATGAAGTTGTTACCTCTGCTGGCCTGAACAATATTGGGGGCCTTTTGAGGAGCTTTGGAGAAGTAGCACTGGAAATACCACGTTTGCTTTGTGTACATCAGGTAGTGCTGTAAATAGCTTAGGGAATGGGAACTCAAATTATGAGATATGAGTTGTCCTGAAGATGGCTCTTGGTTTGTGTCTGGAGTGGTTCCAGCCCACAGGCAACATCATGAACTAAGCTTGCTGCAGATGTAAGTGATCTGAAGCTAGGCAGGTGACCTTGTGTTTATTGGTAATGGTATAAGGCTGTTTTGGAAGAGAATTTCTCATTTCATATGTGCTATCAGGGTTTTTTATATTTTTTTTTAAACTATGGAACTGTTCAAAAGAGGAGCCCTTGCACACCATACTGAGCTGAGCCACCATTCATTTCATGGGGAAGACTGTGTTCCCCATGAACACTACAGTGAAGACTATATACCATCAGTGTGCTTGCTTTGTTCTATCAAGAACGGAGCTTAAAATACTGCAGTGAATAACCCTTCGTGAGCTGCTGCTTCCTTACCTCCTTGATCGTGGAAGTCAGTCTTACTCAAGTAGGAGAAGAAATAAAAAATAAAAAAAAAGGCTACTTTGGTCTTCTCAGGTGTATGACCTTCCTTCACGTCCTCCTGATTTAGGATTTGTTAGAAACTCGTGGAGAAACGTTTGAGGCAGCCTCTAGCAAGACTGGTGGCACCTATCTGTGCAGCATCCTAATCTTCTTCAATGGTTTAGATGATTGAAACTTGTGTTTGTGACAGTGCCCAGCATTTGCAGAGTTGTCTGAATTTCCTGAATGTAAGATGCTTATTTTTATTCTATTATGCATTGAAACTTTTTTTTAAAGTGCAGATGACTTGAGCAGTTTTTGATGTGAGTGCGTGGCTGGCAGCATCCTTGTGAGTCTCCTCACGCAGCGATGCCATGGTCCTGCTCTGCAAAAGCAGCCGAAGGCTGGGGTTCGCTGAAACATCACCAGCTGAAGTCAATGCATTTCTAACCACGCTGTGATTTTTGGATTAGCTTGGTATAAGGAAGCATCGAGCCGTTCAGTGAATGAGCTGCTGGCAGGCTGTTAGCTTAACGCTGAGCACTGTGGAATAGGCTGCACAGCTGAGTGCCTCTGCGCTACCACCAAGTGCTGCAAAGTGGCTGCCCATGTAAGAGAGCATGACACGAGTGTTGGAGGGAGAATGCCGTGGACGTAGTACCACCCCCATGGCCTTGAATGGGTTGGTTCAATGTCCCGTTGAGTTTTGTTTCCTTTATAGACATGGGTGTTTATAAACATGGGTGTACAGAAGACATCTTTTACCTGGCAAAACTGCTGGATCTGTCTCGTCTTGGAGATGTAAAATGTGAGGAGCAGAGAGCCTGCAGGTACTATGGCATTGGAGGGATGATATCATGCCATGTCCTCAAGTCTCCTGTAAGCCCAGGGTGCAACAGAAATAGAAATAAGCCCAGCAGGAAGAAGCCTGTACAGGGGTGTGAGAATGATTTACTCAGGAGGTGATCGACACACACAGGAATTGTTGTGTTGGCTGGAATGAGCCAAGGTTCAGTGGTCTGAACAGGAAAGAAAAGCCGTGCTAATATCAACTGCATATGTATGAGCTATGATGGTTTGGCTGATTTTTACCTCCTGGGGCTCAGTTATTCGAGCAGGTAGTGGGAAGCAGCTCTGCACACAGTGTGGGCACACGGGCAAATTTATTAGCAGAGGGAATTATTCCCACCCTGATAACTCCGGATCCGTAACGTTGAGGAGGAATGCTGACCTTTCCCAGGATTTGGTGTAGTGGTCCTTTAGGAGCAGGCATCTGAAGGGGTGGTGCTGTGCCCTGCCAGGCGAGGCTTGAGGGCTCTCATCTCCTTCCTTCCGCCTCGGTAATAGCACTTGTCATCGTGCCGCGCATGTGGATTTTACACAGCTCAGCATGCTTTCCAGCAGACACCAAAATATTAATTATAATGCTGTAAAAATTAATTGAAACACAGCATAATCTCTGTTAAGTAAGGTCACTGAAATTGGCTTAAAATAGACCCCTCAAGAAATAAGATGGAATCTCTCAACAGAAAAGCTTGGCAGATTTCCTGTGCCCGCTCTCTCGAGATGCTTCCTATTACCGTTAAAGTGCATTCAGTATTTCTGTATTTTCCCTCCGAGTACACGCCATTCAAAGCAGGGAGAACCAGCTTTTCTATCCGGGTCATCTCTGCTCATCCATGAGAGGTGTTTTGGCCTCGGTTGCCCAGATAGTTGGTGTAGGACCGAGCACTAACCGATGGCATCTCCGGCTGAGCGTGGACTCCTTGCGAGGGGATGGTGGATGCAGATGGAGATCCAGCCTGGCATTTCTTGGATTCCCATCACAGATCTAATACCCAGCTGACTCACCCTTCTGACTTCTTGCCAGAAATGCGCTTTTTGTGTCAGCTTCTTTGTCTCTCCCATGCTTTATGACAGCTGAGGACATTTCTAAAGAAAGGGTGGAGAGGGAGGCTGTGTCTGTGGCTGGGTTGTGTGCCTGCAGCTGGCACGTCTGTTCCTTGAAGTTCTACATGATTTTGGTACAAAAGCTCACAACCCATCATTTGGGGTTCCCCATTTTCCCTAAGCCTTTTCCCTGGAGCGATTTGAGGCAGGCGGATAGCAGCAGCCACCTTCAAATTCAGGCTGATACGTTTGGTCAGGGGCAGAGCAGGAAAGGGAAGATGCAGCATACACGTTCTTCAGAGCCTAAGTAAAAAGGGGACTGAATGTCATCTGCCCATCTGGCTGTGTTTTGTATGAAAAGCAGCAGACGAGAGAAGGGTACTGCTTCAGTCCTTTCACATGTCTGCTCATTTAAAAAACACTTGGCTCTTCCATTTCTTTGCACCTGCAGGGAGAAAAGCACTCCATCGTGAGATTTGTCGATTCCAGGGAGTTTGCTGAATTACCTGCTAAGATTTTGCAAGGTTTCGGAGCAGAGCTGGCACAAAACATGTGGTTGTTAGTACACAGCAAGCACGTACAAAACCAGTCTGGTGAAATGGGTGCAAAGCAATTGGTAGGATGAAAACCCAGTGACCCTGGTCCCATGGTTTTATTGGCTTTAGAAATAGCAATCAAGTTTTTTTTTTTATTTTTATTGTTATTTTTGTTATCTTGTTTCAAGCCAGCAGCTAATACTAAATCTGTTTAGACTTGTAAACAGAGTATGAGTTTATGCTAGAGGTTGTTCACATTACATTGGGCTGGCTATAAATCGCACTAATAATAAGTTTCAGAAACACTTTCTTTCCTGCAGATAAGTCGGATAACTAACCCATAACTTCAGTACTGTGTTGGGATGCAAGCTGGCGCTGTTAGCGAGGTGGTTACTTGAAGAAATTCAAGATCCCATGCAATGCCATAAGCCTTTGAGGAGGATGCGTGAATGACATCCATGGCAGTCTGATTTTGGGTGGCACCTGCCCCATTTTATTTGAAACTAAGCTGCTGTCTGGAAAGGTGGAATCACCTTGTGTAGGCAGAGAGGGTCTCACTGGAAAAATCGAGCTTTGAGACTTGTAGCAGCGTGATCTTTTTCCAGTTCTGGTTTTTCTTTTGGTGTTGTCAAGTCCTTTCCTCTGACTGGAGACCAGTGGTCAGCAGAAGTAGTAACTTTCATCAGCAACCCAATTGCTACCCAATTCTGAGATGTGCATCTTTGTAGCCTGTGTTTCACAGGAAGCTGCTCTTCCCTGTACTTTCCTGTACTTGTCTGATGCCCTTTTGGAAGGCAGGACCAGAAAAGAAGCACCCGGAGTTTTGCAGGACTGTGACTTGCACATTTGGAACAGAGGAAGGCTTGAAATAAGCCCTTGGGGTTTCAAAAGAAGCATGGAAAATTTGACTGGTTTCCTTCCTCCTCTTCCCAGAACACTGCAGGGCTTTAATGTGTAGAAAGTACAGCAGTGCGCCATGGTGTGGGAATGTCCCTTAAACTGTGGGAATGGCGATTACTAAATCTATATTATATATTACATTATATGATATAATAGTATTATATATTATAATCTGTATTTTAATGTAATTTATTTATATTTATTAAATACCCGTCCCCTTCTCGCACAGAGCTGGCACTTGTTTTTTAATAGGACAAAGAAACAATTTTGTTCTGATTGGCCATGTTGCAGCTAATGGATTTCCAAGACGAGGTCAAGGGGAAAAGCCTGTGCTGCTTCCCCTGCCCTCCAAGAACAGTCCCTTATGAGATGAACAAATCTGGGAAAGAAAGGTAAAATGCAATGGGTCTTTGGTTGGGAAAGGCAGGAGCGATGGAGATGTGCTAAGACCAGAGGCAGACTGGGGATTATCTCTGCCAGTAGTAGCTGGGGGGTCACAACTCTCCTTGTTTGAAGCTGGGGCTGTCCTTTCCTGCTTTGTCTTTGGGCAGAGAAGAGCATCAGCTGTTTCTGGAACAGAATGGTGGTGCCTAGTTCATTTTATTTAGGTGCCAGCATGGTCAGTCATCTCAAGCCCCTGTGCCACGTTCTTGGAAGGAGCTAATTTCAACCACGATTATGAAAGATGGAAGTCTTGCTTGCTCTGCCTCTCAAAAACACAAGGGAAATACATTCATCTTGTTTGTACGTTCATTTTCGTTTTCATTAAAAGTTGCGTTGGTTTGGAAGGCCCATCCTGAGGGAAGGAGGATTATGGTGTCTGTGAATTTTTAGTTTACTCGTGATAGAGGTTTCAGGGGAAAAAAAATAAAAATCTTGGCATCCCTTCTTTCAGGGCATATCAGGGGATATCTGAAAAAGAAACAGCCACTCCTCCCAGACCTGGTTTTACCCAAGACATCTGAACTGTGCAATACTCGTCTTCTAAAATCTGTAACTAAACTTTGCAAGAAAAGAGAGATCAAACTCCATATCATAAAGATAAAGGGAGGGTCCATCATCGTAGCGATGAGAAGAGGCTCCAGTTATCCCAGTGGGCTGCTGTGCTGTAAATATTGACCCCTTACCCCAATGCCAGCAGCCCAAGCCTTTTGGAGAAGGAAGGGGCAGACGTGGTGAGACAGGCAGCCCGTTTGCAGATGTATTCTTCCTGTGCTGCTGGGCGTTAAAGCACTAAAAATAAATTAAAAGGCTCCATCGTAGGATATTATTACCAGTTTATGATGCAACTTTGCTGCTGATTGACGGTCTATTATAACAATTCCTTCTGGCTGCTGACAGCTCACTAGGTGCTTGGAAATGTCAACCGCTGCCCCAGGATATATGGAGAGGTTATGGTGTAATTTTCGGCTCTTCCATGCTCTGGGAGTTCTCTGTGGGTGGAGAGGAGTGGGGAGGTGGCCCCAGTGGTGTTGCATCAAATGGGTGTTTCTTGGTATTTTCTTTGCAAACCTTGTTGCTGTGTTTCTCTTCTGTCAGACTTGTGGGTTTTGGTGTGTTATGGTCTTCAATGCTGGTAGTCACTTTTTTTGACTTACTAAATCCATTTCATTGTATTCACTTCCTGCTACTCTTTCTTTTTTTTTTTTTTTTTCCCCCTCTTAAGGAGGTGCCCGTTCAGCCTCACTGGTATGTTTGGTAACAGTATAATTAGAAAGCTAAAAATAATTTACTGAAAGCAGCAGTTTCTTAGGAGGTGTCCCAGTTTGGCTCTGGTGACACTGGGCTCTGACTCACGTTTGCTTAGCGAAGAGCTGGGGTGGTTTAAGGCAGTTTGGAGCTGTTCCTTTTCACTCACCTCACAAATCCACTGAAACGAGAAGGAAAATTTTCCTCAGATTTTCAAGAGGTTTGTGGTGTTCCCAATTAACGTTATTTTAGAGCAGTTCTGCTCAGCGCGACCCCACAAGCAAGCCGTTTTTGTTGTTTGTTTGTGTTTTAATGCACTGTCTTTAGATTATGTGACAGCATTTATTTCTGTATTTATTACCCTTGCCCCACGTGGCTATTTAGAGGAGTGGAAAGCGGGCAATGGGCGCTGCCTTTGTGAGCAGCCGGCATTTGCCTGTGCTTGGAGCCACATAGCTGAGAAATGGCCATTGAGCCCCAGTTCTGCTAACAGCAAAATATTTTAGATGGAGATTTATTGCGCTCTGTGTTTATTTAGGATTTATTGCAATGCTTACCAAAACCCTGCCCAATGCTCTAAGTATCTTGGTGCGAGCAGCAATGATACAAATCAAGGAACAACTTGCCCATCTCTGTCTGGCAGCTGGCAGGCCTCAGCTCTATCAGCAGTAATGCTTTTATCCTCAAAGATAGCACTGCAAGCAGTATTCATTATCATTTTTTATTATTATTTTGCTTCCTTGCATACACTGACAGACCATAAATTCCTCTTGCACTAGTTTTTATTATGTATTTGTGGTCTTGTAATTCTCAGAATATGAACCAGAATCAGGACCCCATTAATGCCCGTTTTTACAGACCCACCGTAAGAAAAAAGCTCTGAGATGCTGAGCAATCCTCTTTTCCCACCTAGCTGTATATTTTGAGTTCATGCTGTTCTGGGATAGAGTTTGCATGAGAGAAAATGCAAATTAAAAAAAAAAGGATTTCATCCTGTGCTCTTGGCGCCAGGTGAAATTCCTCTTGTTGCTAACTCCTTGTCATTTTTTATCACACATCTTCTGGTTTGCAGTCTTTTTCCTCAAGCCCTATGCTTTAGATGCATGATACAGCAATATGTGCACCTGCAGAGCAGAAGGTGGGCATGGACAAGCCCTACACTTAACTCCCTTGGACATCTGCATCTGCTTTGTGTGTGTCTGCAGCACAGCTGGGTTGGTGTTCCTGCACGTAGTTTGCTTTCTCCTTGCAGCTCACCTATGGGAGCACCAATTTCAGGATCTCCTAGTTGTGCGAGTGGGTTCCTGGGCTCCAGATGTGCTCCTCCATCTCTGCAGGTGTGGTTCCCAGGCAGTTTGTGAGGATGGGTTTTGGGTTCACATACCAGCGTGACAGCTATGGTGGCCTTGGGCCGATCTACATGTACAACAGCCAACTAAGCCCGGGTAGGCAGGGCTGGATGCTCTGGATCGAGGCACAGGGTTGAAAACCAGCATTGCTGGCCATGCATTGTTTTGCTGACGATAAGAAGCAGGAATTTGAATCTCAGGGTCGATAAAACGTGTATTACTGCTCTCAGGAGGGACAAAAAGATGTGTGTGCATGTAGGATCTGGGTGGCCATGGTTCACATCTTTATTGCCTGAGCACAATGTGGATTTTTTAAATATTTTTATTTGTTTAAATAAAACCAAAACAATACAGAATTCAGGAGGAAAAGCAGGGAACACTGGTTCGTCAGCATCAGAACACCTTCTACATCTATTCTGTGTGCAGGCAGGTATATCTTTATATCCCTTTTTGAAATTCTGATGCTGTAGATTAAGTGTGGGATGATGGCTGACATTTCAGTTAACTTCATATTATATTATTTTTAATCAGGAGCTAGTGCTCAAAATAAACACTGAGTCAACGTCAGTGGTCTCACTAAGTGCTAATAAGGATTGTGATATTATTCTTTGCAGTATAATTAATAACAATGCATTTAAGGGACTTTTTTGATAAAAGTTAACTTTTATCACTGTGAACTCCTTTTTAGAGAACTCTTAAGAAAACTGATATGCAGAAGCATTTCTTTGTGTTCAGGATAATGTTCATGATTGATAGAAATTAAATATTATGCTGACCAGGTTTTCAATGTAGTACAGAAGTCAGTGGGATTTACACCTGGTTTTGTAGTCTCTGGCCATTCCCGTCTTCCTCTGTAAGAAAGCTCCTGAAAACAGAGGAAAAAGTCAAACAAAGGACTGTGCTATATCAGAGTTTTAACTAAAGGACTAAAGCTTATCCTTCCTACTGTGTTTTCCAAATTAACTTGTAGCTAATATTTTAACAGAACACGAAATCTTCAGGCCATCTGCGAGAAGGGCTTTATTTCCATTGAATAATATTTTCTTGACAGAGAAACAAAAGAAGAGTCCCACAGAGTTAATCACAAATATCCGTTGAGAATAAACACGTGAAATGTTACATCAACAATGTCCCTGCGTACGCAGTGCTCTGAGAGCTGCTGCTATTAATAATATCTTCAGAAGGCATGGGTGTGCGAAGGAATGGAGATGTTATATGCAGATACATATATTTATATATACCCACCAACTGCATAACCTACACGCTAGACTTTACATAGCACTGTATCAGTTTCATCCTCCTGCTGCCTGCAGTACTTCCCTGGACTTAATTACATGCTAGAGGATCTTCACAGCATCAAAAGGTAAATACATTATTAACAAGAAGAGCTTGGCAATGACAGGAGCTACAATCAGGAGCGTTAAGGTGTAAAAATCTGGGCGATGGCTCACGTTTGCCAAGCTCGCTTGCCACGTGTGCACCCAGGTGTACTTCCTAAGCCATCCTGGCTGCAGGTGGAAATAAAGCGAGGCAGGTAGCTGAGGTGAGAATGGATGTGTAGCCACCTGAAGTTTATTTAGATAATAAACAGTTCCCGTTACGAAAAAAATCATCCTTAAAAGCTGAGTCCTGGGAATTTCTTTAGAAGAGAATCTGTAGTTGCTTTTGCCCCAAGGAGCAAACCAATTTGCTTGTGAGAGCTGGTGAGCAAGCTGCCTGCTGCTGGCTGCGAAGAAAGTAGCGCTGTGAATCACTGCAAAGAGCTGAACTCTGAAAAATCACATTTTTTCATGTCAAAGCTGGGTTACTCGGGTTGCATTTGGCACCACAAAGCAGCTTTCACTCCCTGCTTCCCTCCACCCCCCCACCCCCTCACTTTATGCTGTATAAAACAAGACCCCTTCTCTGTGGGAGAGAGAAAAGCCACAGTAATGAACCACAGCATCTTGGTTCAGATTTATTTTGTCGTGTTTTTTGTTGGGTTGTTTTTTTTTTGTTGTTCAGTCTTCATCAAACCGTGGTGCTTAGGGACCTGCTTTGCTGTGCTCTGCGCTCGGTGGGCAGGGGCTGGGAGAGCTGCGGGGAGCAGCAGCGAACACCTTAGCACCTGTACTCAGCGCAGAAAGCATTTATCTACTCTTAACTCCAGCCCAAGGTGACTTTTATCCCTGACCTACATCTGTAATGCGATCCCTGGGTCTAGCCCTCTCTGTTTACATACCACCATCCTGCTCCAGGAATGTGCGCTGTGTGTGCCTGTTTGCAACATCGGGGTGTGCCCAAAACCCGCACGCTGTTCTCTGTCTTCCCTGTAATAACCACAAATCCGCCTGTTGCTCTGGGTCCTTGTTCTTAATCCGTGTCCTCCTATTGAGCAGGGGAGGCTCGACGGGATGCGGTGTTTGCCGAAAATCAGCATTTCACTTTGATAGTCAGCTTTGGCACTCTGTTTATTGCTGGTGATAACTTCAGACAGTTTCACTTTCTGGGCAATTTGAAATGCTAATGGTAATCAGAAATTATAAGCGGCTGCTTCTGGGCGAGCGACAGGACGCCAGAATCAACATTTATCCATTAAAGCCACTCTTCATTACAACAAAGAACAAGTATTGTCTGTTCTGGCCACAAGTTTCTCAACGGGTTTCCATCTCTTCATCTATTTAGTTACTGCTCATTTATGTCTATATAGTGAACCATGCTAGACTTGTATTTATTTTTTTAAATCTGATTTCCAAAAAATATATTCTACATCTTTTTTTTTTTTTTTTTTTTTTTTTCTGGGGGAAAGGGAGGTGGAATTTGGGTGGAGAGGAGGGAACTGGGGGGCTAAGAGGGAGGTTTCTTTCTTTTTTTCCCCTTGATTTATTTCTATTTTCTCGATGCAGTCCAGTCCACTGCTCCTTTTCACCAAGGAATAATAACTTTTTCCGAGCACTGTGTGGAATGAAGCACTGTATCTACCAGCTTGACCGGATTCCTCTTCCTTGTGATCATCACATATGTCATGCGCCACCTTTCTCCTCCCTGGGTCTGAGGCTACGGGGATTTTAATGGGTTTAAAGACTGCTTCAGCATTAATAACAGGAACGTTCATTTATTCGTATTGTTCCTGACGTGTTATGCAGATATTGCCGTTCTTGTAGCATTGTGTGTAACTCGGATGTCCTTTGATAATTTTACAAGCTGTGTTTTGCCTAATTATCCAGTCCCCGATGAGTTTAGGCTCTGTGACGTTAGGGCAGCATGGGGTGCACATGCTGCGGATTCCCAGGAAGGGATTTAACATCGTGGCGCATTCCTGGGCTTGCTGGGGCTCGCACCGGGCTGGCAGAAATAGCTCCTTCTTGCCTCAAATATAACCCAGCATTGGCTCTGCCACCCGTGGCTTGGCCCCTGCTCTGGGCTATTCCCTGCTTGAACAAAACGAAACAAAAAACAAAAGCATCAACAAAAAACCTTCTCGTTAGTGAGGCTGGGCTGATGCGGTGACTTTTCTGATGGGCCTCCCTTGTCCTCAAGCAAACCCTGCCCTTTGGCAGCTGTGCTACCACCACATGAATTCATCACAAGAGCCCTGGTGCTCCTCAGCAAAAAAAAAAAACATGCTGCTTTGCACCCAGGGTGAGTCCTGTGTTGGGAGCTAAATCCTCACAGCTGGCGTTGGGTGTGCCTGGCTCTGTTCACAGCAAAACTCAGCACAGCAGCAACCTGTGCCAGAAGCCTCTCCTGAAAGGCCACGTTTCAACCAGCTGTGAGCAAGGCTTTGAGCACTAAGGTAATTTCAGGACTGGGGGATGCTGTAATTACAGCCAGGGGGTTGTTATTATGTGATATTTTTCCAATTTGTACTCTATTGTCTTTGCAGAGTAAGGTGGTTTACCATCTTTACTATTAGGATAGTTGCTCCTAAGAGCTCTCCATTTGCGTGTTGTGCAGTAACCTGTGTATTTCCTACCTTCTGTAGGAGAAACACAGCTTTTGCAAGTGTTGACTGGGCAGGGAAGGTGAGCCTCTCTGAAGCCCCATCCTGGCATCACTGGCCAAATGTTTTTAGGAGCAGTAATGGCCAGCTCCTGAGAAGTACTTCCTCCTTTTGTTAGTATCAAAATTGGCCTCTCCTTGTTTTATCTTTTTGCCATGTCATCCCCAAAAGGGCTGCTGCGTGCCTTTGATGCAAAGCAGGCAGTGAATTACAAGCAGAGGATTGCAAGTTGGAGAAACTCGGATGTCTCATTCCAGATACAAATCATAATCTGGGATCTGAAGCAGCTGCTCAAAGGTGCAGGAGACCAATGCTGGTGTTCTGTAAACCTTTGCAAGAATTTGGGGCAAACCTTGAGTTTGGCAAAACCCTTTACAGCCTTTTTGGCGTACACAGTGTGTTTTCTGGAGCAGCGTTTAGATATCCGACATTACAAAGTGATGTGGCTGGTTCTGTGGCCTGCTTCACATATTTAGTTTTTTATGTATTGTATATTTTAAAATGACTTAAAATGGTTGAGTTGCATGCTGCATAGCTGTGAAGGTGTGTGTCACCCTGAGCACCCCAGAAGCTCTCCGTTAGGCACTGTGTGAGCAGGGCACTAAGAACCTGGTGTTTGCTTTCAGCATCAAGAGGAGGAAATAGGTTGTTTCTCCTGCTTTCCTGCCTTCCCAGTTGCCTTGGTTTTGCTTCTGTCTGAAGATCCTGAAGATGGGGGTGATGTTGGTGCAAATGAAACCTGTGCTTGGTGGCCCGTTTGGCAGGCAGTTCTCCTTGAATCGCTCTTGAACTGAAGGCGATGAACGTGGCTGTATGAGCAAACATTATTTTACAAGTAAGGAAAATTGTCCCAGTCATACTTACTGAGTTTGCTTCTTTTTTTAGTCAACCTGAAGCACCGTGTATCTTTTAAGAGGCTGAAATTACTCAAAATAACTGGATTTTTGGGTTTGGAAGTCAGTTGTAAAGTAATTTTGTGATGATTTCGCTGACTGAGACAGCAGCATGTTATATTTCTGTTCCTCGTGTCCCTTAAGACCTTCATAAAATGAGATCTTCTACCTCATGAGCCTGTCAAAATGACTGCATTTTAAAGTAAATATGAAGACATCAGCGAACATAATTTTCTTTGAGTTCAGTCCAGGCCTAATGGCTTTGACAGAACATTCAGTTAATTTTGCTCTAGGCTTCTCCTGCAATCTATCCTAAGGAAATTACCGGGGATGATCAGATTTCTTTGTTTGTGAGAGATGAATGTTGCTGAATTGCCTGCTTTCTCCTCGCTGGTGCGGCTGCGAGCTGGGCTGGGCTTTTCAGAGCCCACGCTGTGACTTTGCATGGGACTAAATGTCCTCAGGGGTCAGAAATATCTACCTTGGTGTCCTCTGCATAGACTGGCTGGATTTTAGGAAGGCTTTCAAGAGAGGAGAGCTGTAGGCTTAAGGAAAGAGGAGTTTAGGCAATTGTTTATGAGGGATCATTTAGATGGAGCTGACTCCTCGGAAAGGGGTAGGAGGAGGACTGAAGGATTGCAGGAAGGGGTGAGTGGAGGCCTAGACAAACTTGCAATATTCTTCCAGCGTTATCTTCCACAATACCTTAAATCCCAATGTGACAAATTGGGGCTTCAGGTGCAGATCTGCAATCAGCAGCGATAGCGTAGCTTTGTACGTGATGGAGGCCAGAAACCAACCCCATAAACCCAACATCTGTGTTCCCTGGCCAGCAGTAGACATAGGCCTCAAAGCCCACTTCAGGTAGGTTTGGGGCTGGCTCCTGCTAGCTCTATTGTATGGGAGAAAAGCCTTTTATTAATCCTTCCAATTTTCATCTGATAACCACAGCATGCTGCTCTTCTTGCATTTAAAAACCACCTAGGTAGATGTAATTCATTAATAATTAAGCCATGAGGCTGGGCATGCTTTACCAGGCTCATGTGTTGGAAGATGAAGCGTTACTTTAATACACACCAGCAGTGCTCAGCATGGACCAGCAGAGAAGCTGATGTGGTGGTGCTCTTCCAACCCCTTTCTCCTAGCTGTTGTCCAGCTCACAGTTAGGTGTTTGGCTTGTGACTGGACAAACGAATGCACAACTTGTTTTCCACGTTGTAATTAATGCAAAACAGCCTTGCAGTGACAGGTATTTGCAAGCTCTTCATTGGGGTGATGGTCCACAAGGTGCTCCGCTTGCAGTGTTAAGGCACAATGCTTAAATCAGGAGGTGAAGAACAGAAAGTGATGCGAATGTGATGCAGCTGGGTAGCTGAAATGATAGCAGGACAAGGAAGCAGAGAAAGTATGGCCTGCAAATTTTGAGCAGCTGTTTGAAATTTATGGTTTCCTTCCCAATTGGCTTAAAGCAGAAAATAATTAGGGAGAAAGTAACTACTCTAAATACAGAAAAAATAAAACCAAGTGTGTGCACACAAGAAATGAGAAAAGTGGAATATGAGTGGAAAGAAGGTGTTAAAAAGTAAAAGACTTTGCTATTTGGGGACAAGACTCATGCAACAAAGTGACCAAGACCAATTTTATACCTCTTTTTCAAAAAAAAAAATCTGAACAAATTGGTACCAGGCCTTTGATCTGAAACTGTTGTACTCTTGCATTCTAAAAGCAGTAATTTTGGAGTAACTTTGAGTCTCAATCTAGTCTGAGAAGAAAAAAGGTTGTTTAACCTTAAAAGGAATAAAATGGAGCCCAGGTTTACTAACTAAATAGTCTTTTTGAGTAAACTGTTTAATCAAAAATGTTAGCATTACAACATATTTTCAGTTTCTATAGTGTGTTGTTTTTTTTTCCTAGAGTATTTATAGAAAATCGTACTGTTCTGTATTTTCTGCAGAGATGGAATTTATAACCAGGGCTATGAACAATTTAACGCTTTCACTAAATCTGCCGCTACATTTTAAAATGTTAGAGTAGCTTTTCTTGAAAATCCAGCAAATGTAGCCATTTTCCACAAGAGGCGAATTTCCATTTTCTCCAGGCTGGTACTTCACTGCACCAAATGACCATGCACAGGATTGTTCACCCTCCTTCCTTTTCTTCTTGGAGATGTTTGCTGACAATGAGGAATGAAATGACGTGTATACAAGATGCACTTCAGGTTATATTGTATCTGAGCAATAAGTCATGGGGAAGTAAACGTTATGCCTATGCATTTGGTACTCTTGGATGCACAAACTTTGGAGAAATTCAGGTGTCCTGCCCTTTGGTCCATTTGGGACATTTTGGTCTCAATTTGGACAGACAAATACAGTCTTCTGTAGCTGCAGCTACACAGAGATATTTAATTATTCCAGCTACAGAGCATGGGGAGTCCAGATGCAAGCCTGGCCATGCCATTCCCGAATTGACTCAAGGACATAACCAGCACTGGTCTGTGCTAGCTGAGCTTTGTTGGACTTTTGACCTTATTCATCTCCTTGCATATCCACAGGGCAAGCATTTACCCAGGAATGTATCCCTGACCAGGGTTTTAGAGACAGACAAAGCCCCTGTATTTACTGCCGCAATTTTGAGAGCACAAAGTTGTTCTGAATCAGTATCACACAATCACTGAACCAGTTTTCCAGGAGATAAAAGACTTTATCTCACTGGTTATTGAGGTATTAATTTATTGCTGCAAAGAGTTGTTAGGCAGGATTTACAAACAGTCCTGAAGGTTGGGAAAACTCAATAGGTGCTATACACTGTTCTTAAATCCTCTGTAAATCCCAGACCTACTATATAGGTAGTGTTGCACAGCCAGGTACTGCAATCCTCTAAGCCATAGACAGTATGACCCATTTAAATGCTGCGTTATGACATGCTGAAACCTCACAGTGTTTTTTTTTATTCTTATAATGTCTCAAAAAACAAACAAAAAAACCCCTGTCTTTAGAAATGAATGTTTCCATCATTAGCAGCTCTGAAAAAGGATGCTTAATGGGAGTCTTGCATGGCAGGTTTCTGCCTTGATGAGATTGAGTGAGGAAACGCTGGAATATGAGTGAAGACATTATTAAGCGTTATAAAGTCAGATATTTTACTAAGTATTTTTCTGAGCTTAAAAATCTTTCTGTCAATTGATCATTTTTCTGCTTCCATGTTATTTTCAGTGTTGTAAAGAAAAGCATTTCTAGAAAGAAAGAGGAAATGTGTTTTTTTAAATTTTTATAATATTTTGCATTATTTCCTTTTTTATTTTTTTATTTTCCTTTCATCCATTAAATGATAGGAGCTGAAAGTACTGGTAATTTATGAACTGAAAAAACCTCCTTTAAATAGCTTGAAAGTTTAATTCTATATTGCCTTTGGGGAATATTTTTAAAGGTCTGTGCCTAATTCTTGTTGATTTCAGTGGGAAATAGGAGCCTAAACACCTTTTAAAAATCTTTCTGGTAGCACTTAAGGCACTTTACAAGTCAGTGGGATTTGTGTGCTTATGTCATTGAAGCACTTTGAAAATCACATTTAACAGCTTTGGAAGCAGACACCCCATTGGAAGCTATTGGGATTTGTTTTACTAAGTTGCTTAGGCGCTGCTGATAACCTGAAATGATTGTGGGTTTCCTATTTAAAACAAATTAAAGGCCCCTTCCTTTGGCCAAGGATCATTTTTCACTGCCTTTTCTATTTTGTTTCACGTGGAAAGTAGAAACCATGGAGGCTCTTCATATTTCGGAGAGTAAGGCAAGACACCAGGAGCTGCTTTTCCCTAAAGTGATATAGAAATCTTAATTATAAAGACTGAGGAGAAGAAAAAGCATTTTACTGTTAATATAGCATCTATTATCACTCCTTAGGCAAGTGGGCAGATCAATTCTTATCTGCCTTTCAAAATAAATTTGCACTTGCATTGATCCAGGGTTGCGCTGCATATGGGGAAATGCTCATCAGGAGCTTGCCAGCATTCAAAGTGAGGGTGAATTGTGTCCTCAGCACTCCTGCACCCCTGGTTCAGCTGCTTAAGTATAGGGAGCTGCTGCTGAATGCCTGGGTCAAGGTATGTGTCTGCAAATTCGTAACATGCAGAAAATCTCCTATTTTGGTTTCAGAGGGAGCTGCAAGTTTGGCATGCTTTTTTTTTTTTTTTTTTTTCCATCACTTTTTTTGTTCTGTATGAACCCATAGAGTTGGGGCAGGAACAGCGATGTATCTCATAGCAACACGTTCAGGAAGAAACAGGGTGCCTCTTGAAGAAGGGCAGGATGACCTTTCAGAAGAGGAAATGGTGCCTTGTATAAAGAACGTTTTCAGCTTAGATTTATCCTGGGTGAAAACCGTTCCCTCCTAAAACAACCCTCATTTATCCTCTCTCGTCTCTTTCTGCATGCAGTGTGCTGCCCTGGCTGTTGACAGGTTCCAGCCGGGGAAATCAGTAAAGAAAGGTTGGGGGGTGGTTGGGTCTTTTGGAAATTTGCTCCTGATGTTAAAAAAAATAGGGCTGAGAAACACTGAGAGCTGTAAGGGGTGCTGTAGAGCACGACTGTCATTTTCCATCTCCATTAATCTTGCAGGGGAGTTGATGATGATACCTCGAGCCAGGGTTAAAGCAAGCCATGTCTCAGCCCTGGATTGCACTATCTCTTCGTTTCACAGCTTCAGTGTTTATACCTACTAGAAGGCTCTGAGTGCCTGTAAAATGTTTTAAAGCATGGCTTTCCTGGAATTGCAGCCCGCTGATGGGACACTGCTGTTGGCATCATGTGCTGTTTCTGTGGTGGGGGAAAGGGAGGAGGGAATTTTCTCGTGTTTTGCAATTAAAATATCTTTTTTATGAAAAAATAAAAACAAACGCTGGAACTAGTTAGGAAACAAACAAACAAGAAAGCGTGTAACTCAGCCTAATAGTCTGCTTTGGCTCCTAGTATAATTTGAACAATCATTACACCTTAAATTTAGGAATTAAGGGTTTGTTTTCTGAATACTGCTGCCAGCGAGCATGCTTGGGGATGCTGTAGGAAAGCTTAGGGATTTACCTGCTAAATTTAGCTCTTCTCCATTTCTCAAGACTTTCGCTTTGCTTCTTGCTCAAAACATTTCTGAGCAGTTTTTCCTGCCATAAAATAAAGGGTGATGTAGAAGAGATAACATAACCCTCCTAAACACACAAATGCTTATCCCCTCGCTCACCACCACTATTTGCAGAGATCCTCCAGGCCTCTTTAGCCCCTCCACAAGTTTTCTTCAAAGGGAAACTTTCAGAGACTTAAATAAATACTTTCTTTGAAACAGTTGTAAAGATAGCAGCTCCTGGAGCAAAGCCCAGCTTTTGCAGGAGTCTGTCAGCCAGGTGTGAGTCTGCGGGCTGCTTGCCAGTGTAAACCCAATATCTTAGGTCTTCTGGCCAGTGTAAATGCAATAGCATCTCAGAGGTCTTGCAGCTTTGAAGCCCTGGAGAAGAGGCTCTGAAGCACCAACAGGGAAAAAAACAAGATTAATTTGGGAAAGGTTTGCTGGCTCGATGTCCCTCTGGGCAGTGCTGCGGGTGGCTCTGGAGAGGCCGCTTGCTGCAGCACAGAGAGTCCTGCTGAGAGGCCAGAGTTGCCTTCTCCATGCTGCCACTCGACTCATTATCGCTACCATCGTTGCCTCTTAACTATTTTTAAGTTTCGAGTAAACCTTCAGTGAGCAGTTTTTATAGCACTTCTGGTTTATCTCCCAAACTGTCTGGTGTCATCAATTTGATTGCCGTGAAGTCTCGAATGATTGTGTAAGTGTATTGTAGAGCAGCAAAATGCCATTGACTTTAATATGAATATAAAGCTGTATTGGTGAAAGCTAAATTATGTGCTGGTTTTAAAAAACAGAGCAGATGTCTGGTTGGCATGAATCGATCCTGAGCTGGTGTGAATTCCTGGGAGTGCCTGCATTTGTTGCTAAGGTGGGTGATGAGTTCACGTGCCATTTGTCTTTCCCTGGGAGCTGAAGACAATGTGTCCCTCTGGGGCTTACTTCAACTCTTCCTCCCCTGACATAGAGCTCTGGAGCTGAGCAGAAACTCAAGCTCTTTCCTGGAAAAAAATAAAATAAAATCTTGTCGGCCGTTCCTCCAGATTTTCTGCAGCAAGAAGAATTTTGAATCAATCTGTTAATTTTGATGTACTGGTACTTCGCTTGTAGTGACATGAGTTTTATTGAGTGAGGTTTCTTTTGACCTTTCCAATGATTTTTCTGGTTGTCGTTAGCTCGTGTGGGTGAATGGAGGAATTAGCAGTCCTGGCACATCATCAGCCATGCTTTCTGCTCCATTTGGACACAAAGGTGCTTGCTCCAAGGTGGCTTTTTGTTTTTTGCTCTTAAACTTCTGCTCGCTTTGCCTCTCCCATGTGGTGCTACAGTAAATCTTTGCTTAGGTCTGTAGTTTACTAAACTTGCATGCAATGCATCATCAAGGTGGTGCTAGAGCGATCTGTAAAAGGATGCTTCCTGTGCACATAGGTATTTCTTAGTTGTCTCAACCATAAAATGAAGTGCAATATTTCCATGTATTTTGCACTGAAGCTAGCCTTCATGGATAAATAATGCAAACGCTCTTCTTTACCTGTTTAGAAGTAATATAACTCTTTGGTTAAAAGCCAGTCCTTTTTTGTGAGTAATCTGAGTATTAGTTGTCCCTGTATTTATTACTGTGAAAAGACATGGGCGCCTGAATTTTGGTAAACCTTGGGTTTGGAGCTGCTTTACTTTCAGATAGCCAGACTTGACGATTTTGTTGGACAGACCTCGTTAAAACTTGTTCGTTTCCAAAATGGAAACGCAGACAACTACTCATTGCTTGTAAAAGCCTTGGCCAATCTTCTGAGAGATAGGTTTATTTTTATTTATTGGCAGTTCTATCATTGCTTTCACAGTGATTGATTGATTTTTTTTTTTCTTATTATTATTGCTTAATTTTAGTCCATTTTTTTAATGGTTCCAGATAGCCTGACATCACTCATGAAGTGACAGCAGTGTGAAATGAAAACTTGAACATCCCTAGCCATAGGAGGAGCTATTTCTTCCTTTCAGGAAGTTGTAGAGAGCTTCACCAGCTCCGTAGCCCTGCTCTGGAAACGCTCCAGGGCCTCGATGTCCTTCTGGTAGTGAGGGGCCCAAAGCTGAACACAGTGCTCTGGTGAGGCTGCACCTCAAGCAGAGCACAGGGGGACGATCACCTCCCTGCTCCTGCTGGCTGCACCATTCCTGACACAAGCCAGGATGCCGCTGGCCTTCTTGGCCACCTGGGCACACTGCTTGCTATAGTGAGATACCAGATATTATCACAACATGCTGAAATATTTAACCTGCAATCTAGAGTTCAAAACAACCTCTATCAAAGAGATAACTGTTTTTATTGTAGGTATCATTCTGTAGACTGAAAAATAGTTAGGAAAATTATATTCTGTTTCATTGCATGAAATAGATTGGCAATCTCTGTTTTTCTTTAGATATTTTTGTTCCATCACATTGGAAAAATGAATAGGTCATTGATATTTCTGCAGTGCTCACAGTCCCTATGGAAAGGAGAAAAATATGAAAGCAGCCGGGAAATGCTATGCTCTGAAATGTGCTGAAATGTTGTCCAGAACCTCCTGGTAATGCTTTTTGGTAATGTCCCTTCCTATGCTAGGAAAACAGTATTTTGCAGATACTTAAGACATTCACCAAACTGTACCATGAGCCAGGGAAGAGGTGAGGGGAAGAGAGGACAATGTCTGCTTGTTCATGTGCCTGCTTAGCTTAATTGCCAGCTAATGATGCTGTGTGGGCCAAACCATCTTGGTAAGGGAAGATCAAAGGAACAAGCTCTTATGGTCTGTGCTGCTTTACCCACTCCAAGCAAAACCTCAGCCCTAAGCAAGGGCTTCTTTTTTTATGACTGCCTGGAAAACGTACTGTATTTCTTCCCCTCCTGGTAGTGTCAGAGTTGGTGGGTACTAGCAGAAGGTACATGTAGATAAACCCTTCCTTTCTTCACAGATCTCAAAGGCTGCAGCGTTTCTCTTCTAAACTCACTCGTTCAAGCCAGTTTTGGACACAGTGTCTTGTTGGTGCATTTAAACTCTGTGTGTGTTCGTGTGCAAGCATGCAGTGGGAAAACAAGCTGTGTAAAAAGGCTGCAAGCCCATTTTGGAGTTTGGTTGTAAGCTGTTCTATCATGCTGTAGAGAAGAAGTCCCTGTACAGCTGCATCTTCAAGAACTGCAGAAGCAAGTCAGCAATCTAAAGATTTTAATTACATTGTCAGTCTTGAAATCCTGGCTATATTGAGGTTGAAAGGCGTATTCACGTGGACCTCATTGGGGCCTAGATTTCATAAATGGTATTTAAAAAGGATCTGTGATATGTGTGCGCTGAACAAATTTATAATTCCCCAAATTCTAAGCTCAAATGACTAAAGTCTTCTTTTTAATGTCTTTCTTAAGCAGGAATAATTTGTATCCAGGGAGAAAGTAGTATAGAAAAGCATGTTTTTAGGTCAGAAATCAGTGAAATATTGATAGTGCTGTGCTGAACAAGAGCATACTGATACCCAAATGCTTCATACCTTGCAGCTGAGCATGGGCCAACACCACTGTGGGCTATGGGGTGGCATGTCAGGTGGGTGCTTGAGGTGGCGTGCAGGTTGGGAGCAACCTGTGGGTCAGGAGGAAGAAGCCAGCCAAAACGTCAGGCTGGCAGGTGAGAACAAGGGAACATATTGCCCTTGACTGTTTTATCTGTAATCTTAGTAGGAACAGTGAAATAAACAGAGATGGAAGAAAGTTTATTCAATAATTTAAAGTTTGAAACACTTAAATACCCCATGTGCATAGCCAAGGTATTGTTGTCTTAAGAATCTTAAAAGTTTATGAAAGAAGAAGCCTTTAAATGTATGAAATGGGCAACTTAAAACATTTTGTTTTTATGGCAAAAGCTATTTTGAGAATTTATCTATCTGGTAAACATAATATATATTTATAAATACAACATTTTTATAAATGACCATTCCTGTTGCCAATAGTAGGTATTATGCAGCACATTGCCATGGCACCTAACTTGCTAGACGTTTTTAATAACATGCAGATAAAGTTGCTCTTGCATTGCATCTTGTGGTCATTGCCTCCTGCAGTATAAATACACGTAACGATGTTGTTTAATGTGACACATCCTGTTCCACCATATTGACATTTCCATTTTAATGCACTATACCTGTCTGGTGAGGCTACCTTTAAGTGCACCACAAGCATAAAAATCATCAGCAGAAAAGAAAAACAGCCCACCTGAAGAAACGATAGCTAATTTACCCTGGTATTACTTCTGGGAAAGTTTTATGGTTGAACAAATGTTGCCGTTTTTCAGAGCGTGTACAAACCTCAAAATGTGTTCTGTAGCCAACGTAATAAAATGATGATTGGGCCGTGGAAAAGATGCTGCTTTTCCCAGGGGAAACATTGCTCCTTCTTATTCGTTTAGGCTATGGCTGTTTTAAAGGAGTCATGGGGTGCTGAGATTAGGTTATGCCACCTGTTAGGAGCTGATTTTCCGTCTTTGTTAAATTACTTTGGAGATGTGATACCAAACTTGAAGGACAGTATGACAGCATTGAGCTGTTTTGAACAGTGGGGTGCCATTTCACATGCTAGAGGTGGCAGAACTGAAAATACAAATACTGTCGTTGCAGCAGTTGGGGTGGTAGGGGACTGCTCCAAGCAGGAGGTGTGTTGGGACGGGAGGGCCTGCTGAACAGAGATAGTCGCAGGAAGTCAGGGTGTTTCAGCTTCTTGGACCTCACTCCAAAATGCCTTCTGTCCTCTTTGCAGACCACACGCTCTGCTTATCATAGAATCACAGAATATCCCAAGTTGGAAGGGACCCACGAGGATCATGGAGTCCAACCCCTGGCACCACTCAGGTCTACCCCAAAATTCAGAGCTATGACTAAGAGCACAGTCCCAACACTCCTTAAACTCCGACAGGCTCGGTGCTGTGACTGCGTCCCTGGGGAGCCTGTTGCAGTGCGCGACAGCCCTCTCAGTGAAGAACCTCTTCCTGCTGTCCAGCCTGACCCTCCCCTGTCACAGCCTGACCCCATGCCCTCGGGTCCTGTCACTGGATAGCACTACAGAGAACAGATCGGCGCCTGCCCCTCCACTGCCCCTCGTGAGGAAGCTGTAGGCCGCCATGAGGCCTCCCCTCAGCCTCCTCTTTCCAGGCTGAGCAGGCCCAGTGCCCTCAGCCGCTCCTCCTACGTCTTCCCCTCTAGGCCTCTTTGACATCTTCGTAGCCCTCATGGTCAGCTTGCTGGCAACCACAGCCCCCAGACCCCTCTCTGCGGGGCTGCTCTCCAGCATCTCGTCACCCAGTCTGTACATGTGGCCACGGTTGCCCTGTCCCACGTGCAGGACCCGGCACTTGTTAAATTTCATGCAGCTGATGATCGCCCAGCTCTCCAATCTGCCCAGATCTCTCTGCAAGGCCTTTCCACCCTTCACAGAGTCAACAGCTCCTCCCAGTTTGGTATCATCAGCAAATTTGCCCACAACACCTGGTCCTCAAATGGAGCCTTGGGGGACCGCACTGGTGACCGTCCACCAGCCTGATGCGGCCCCGTTGACCACAACCCTTTGAGCCCTACCTGTCAGCCAGTTATTCACCCATCGTACGATGGTTTTGTTCAGCATTTGGACATTTGGTTCAGTAGGATCCTATGGGAAACTGTGTCAAAAGCTTTACTGAAATCCAAAAAGATGACATCAGCTGGTTTCCCTTGGTCGACTAGATGGGTGATCTTATCATAAAAGGAAATCAAATTTATTTACCAGGACCTACGCCTCGTGAAGCCCTGTTGGCTGGGACCAATGACACCAAAGAAGAGAGGAAAGCGGTTTTGCTGGTTGTTGTTGTTTATTATTATTGTTCTTGTTGCAATGTATTTATTTGTTATTTGTCTGATGATTATTCTATCAGTTTGTTGCCCCAGCTTGGGAAGAACTGATAACCAAGCGCCATGAAGGGCCTTTACGTTGCACTCCTGCGCTTCTTCCAGGCAGACCTGAAGACTTCTGCTTCTTCAGAGGAGCAGCTGTCTGCGTCACCGTTCTGAGGGATCTGCTGCTCTTCTCTGGGCACCGCCATGCAGGGCAGGGCTTTGTCTTCAGGCACCCCTTGGGCAGCCTTCTCGTCCTCAGGCCGAGACACCCCATGCCCAGCGTGGCCTTGGGAAGGGTTCTCCTGTCGCCCCGGTGCAGCAGCCCAGAGGAAGCCGAGTGCACTCTTGCCCAGTGCTTGGGACTCCGTGCAGAAGAGATGACACCTCTGCAGGAGAGGTGGGGATAGGGGACGGGGATGGGGATGAGGGGAGGGGGAGAGGCCACGGTGCAGGCAAGCCTGCGTGATGGTCACCGGGTGGCCTCTCCCCCCTACTTGCGGAGGCGGAGGCAGGGCCGGGAATATGGAGCAGTCCGGGCGGTTCTGCGAAGACGGTGGTATGGTCTCGCTGGTGGGAGCCCTGGCACGATGACGCTGTGCCATGTCAGATAGGATGGAGGTGGATCCACCTCCATGGGCTCTTCCTCCTCCGCAGGCGGATCCACCTCCATGGGCTCCACACCATCCGCCGCGGCTGCTCCGTCTCGGCCAGCGCTCCTCCGCCTCCACTTCTTCTCTGGTTCCAGGAACCAAATTGTCCCACTCAGGGGTGGGCAGCCATCAGCCCAGGTCCTCTTCATGCCAACCATCGTTGGTAGTCGCCAGAGGGCCTGGGAGATCAGCAAGCGGGGGGGCCAGGCGCAGGGGCTTTTATAGGCGCCAGGACAATGCAGGGGGGGCGAAGCCACTGTGACATCAGGAAGCCTCTGTGATGGCCGCTGTGATGGCGTGCCATGCCCCAGGCCCAACATGGCCGTGTTGGGAGGGGGCTTGTGCAGCCTGAAAGAGGCCCTGGTGTGGAAGGAGGAGGAGGGTCAGGGGGACTGAGGGCCCTTTCCCTGGGGGTGGCTCTCTCGGGCCATTTTATTTGCCAGGGAGCCAGGCTGCCCCTTGGGCACAGGGACTGCCCTCCGCCTCCCCTCCTGTGCCCTGGCCTGCAGCCCCCTCCTCATCTCATTCCGGGGGTCTCTGTGCCACTGGAGAGTTCAGGAATAGAATTAGCAAAGGTGAAGTTACAATGCAGCATATACCCTGGCCATGGTCATAGGCTGCCCTTTCTCTTCCTTCTCCAGCCTGGTCTCCTTCCTCCCGGTACCAGGGAGTTTGTTACAGAAACTTCTCTGGAAACAAGGGAAAACAGATACCATAAGGTAAAATACTATCTTTGGATGTCCTGGAGAAATAAAATCATGCTGCCAGCACGTTCCTTCATGACAAGCGTCTATTTACCCCCTGCCCCGCAGGCAATGTGTTTGTGCACTATAGTGTACAGATTAACTGGAGCTTCAATTTGTCCCCAAAATCATCTGCATGCTGCCATCCTGACAAAGTAAATCCATAACCTTTTTGCTCGGAAGAAGCGACGATTGTGCTTTGGTGAGCGTAAGTAAGGAGCGACATGGTCGGCAGGAGCGGCTTTGAGCCAGGCATTGTGTCCCATTATGTCCCTTTGTGTCCCGTGCCAATTACAGGTCATGTGCAGGGCACCGCAGTGGGGACACAGGACCAGCCCTATTGTTCGTACATTAATAACCACAGAGATCAGAGGCAGCTGAAAAATCTAGGGGCCAAACTCCGTTCTTGTAGGCTGTCAGGGTGAGGGCAGGGTGATGCTGGAAAAACTGTAAGGGCCACTGCGGGTTCGTGCCTGCCTGGCTAAACACGGTGGCCACTGATGCCCCCCTTGGATTTCCCTCAAGCTACTCCTGACTCTGTTATCTTCCCCCCTGCTTTGTGTTAGGAAGCTCTTTGGGCAATTACTCCATTTTCCTGTTCGTGTTGCTGTACAAATGGGATCCTCCTCTCTGGAAGGGCTGTGGTGATGGAGCAGGCCCACTTTCCAGCAGTGTGTGACCCCGATGTTTTCTTCCTCCAGAGCATTCCCTTGGAAGGTGTCAAGGGGCTTCAAAAGCACCTTGGACGTTATGGCAACCCTCATAGATGAGTTACCAGGCCTTTTCTTTTATATGTCCCCAAACCATGTGAAGAGATGTTTTGCCTCAATATACTGAAATATCTGTATAACATTTTGGGATGGGTATGCTGTGTGTGGTGTGGTCCAAGTAATTCCTCGTGTCAAGCTGTGGCAATGCAGAAATCCCCCCAAAATGTAGGCTGTGGGAATTTTGAAGGGTGTAGTCACTTATCCAGAGCTGGGAGGAGCAGCCTTGTTTGGGTATGTCTGCTCCAAAGTTTTACTTGCCACCCTCTTAACATCAACTTCTTGAGTTGTTGGCCTTTCTAGTGCAGTTATTCATTGCTCTGGCTATATTAGAAGCAAGAAGTGACTTTTTAATTTTTTTTTTTTCCTAAATAGTTAAGGCTGTGTTCAGAACTGGGTTAGGAAATGAAATAGAGGTAACAGGGCCTTTTCTGAAAAACAGGTCTTTCAGGCAGGGGCAAGGTCAGGAGAGAGGAACAAAGGCAAAGGTGTTGTTCCTGCTCCTGAAATGTCTTGCAAATGTAACAGGGAACCACTGGGGAACCTACATGTGGTTTTAGAGGCTCAATACAAGAAAGCGATGCAAATCAGCAGCTCAAATACAGTTACTGCCATGCCATATATCTTTATCCATAAATTACCATGGCTGAAGGCGAATGGCTAAAATGGGGTTGACAGGAAGGGATAATAGGTCTTGGGCTGGAATTAAGAGTTTTCTTTTAAATGGCAAGCTAAAACTACTGCACGTCAAAATACAAGATGCCAAGCAAATGTAGAGAGAAGACGACTTTCCTTTGAACATGCAGGATGGGTGAACTCTGGCTGTGGTGTTTCCATAGCTTAACGTCAGACCGAGACACAATCTTCTGAATTTGTAGCTGAGACGGAAGAAGTAATGGTGCAAATATGCCACGCAGCAGAATTAATAACAGCTGTTAAACCATATTTCATAGTCCTCACTACTGGAAAGCATACTTTTTCAGCCTCCCCAACCCTGCATTGTTTTGTAGGGGCTTTATTTCATGTTGGGTATGACAATTTCATATTAGATTTCTTCCCCTTATCTTCTCTAGGCAACTTCTCAATGTTGCTGTCTTATCTTGTGATTTCTATCATGCTTCTCATGATTTTATTTTATTTTTTAATTCTGGTACAGCTCCTGGAATTGCAATATTTCGTGATAATTTCTGCTTTCATTAAAACTATACCTTAAGCAACAAAATCCAGCAGTGAAAGTCAGCAAAGGTGCACGGAAGTCTTTGTAAAGACAAAAGTCTTTGTTGGCAAATCTTTCGTGTTCTCTGAGAGCTATTACTGCCAGGGCTTGTGTGGTGCACAGGGAAATGAAGGAGGTCTGGAACTGAAGATCCTCTTTAGTCACAGGATACTGCTGCGTTTTATTGTAGTCTAATCAGTGTTTCCTCTGAGAGGCAGGATGAGCTGATGAGGTACCTGTAGAAATTAATGGAAGGGCAACTTTTTCTTCCAGGTCTGAATTGCATCCCAAGGTGAAACCCTGGTTTCACTGAAAGGATTGCCAAATTCGCATTGACTGAAGGCAGTTGGGATAGTACAGGCAGTATTGTAGCACTGCTTACAGCTAGAGCATTATAGCAATCTGCAAAAAAGACACCACAGGCAGCATTGACTACATCTGCTGCAGTAGGAAATGCGTGGCTTAATATAATGAATGCCTTGAATGCTTGGAAATGTTTTAAATGTGTTTTCTGTGTTAGGGCCTGGTTCCAGAACACCCTGGTTTCGGCTTGACCCTCGGAGGCTTTGGGGCAGGCTCTTAGTGGAAAGGACAGGTTGCTTTGTTCACCCTGTCAGATCTTTTCCTGGAGAAGAGGAACGAAGCCGGGCTGGAAACGACAAAGTAAAGCCTTCCCCATGGTTTGAAAGGGGGCTCTGTGTGAGAGGAGATAACCGCTGTAATCGTCCTGTGTCCTTTAAACTTATTTCTACAAATGGGGATCGTGCTGGGTCAGAAGTGCCGAGCCTCTGGAATTGGGGCCAGGTTTTTAGCATAGCTTGTTCTGTGGGCAGTGGAGCTGCCAGGGTGCTAAAGCCTGTGCCAGTGCCTCAGGTAGGGTAGAGGTCCCAGACAGGAGGAGGGACTGGAGTTTCTCGTGCTTGACAACCTTTATGGGTGAGCCAGCTCTCCGTTCCTTCACTCAGCGCGCTTCCTGGTTTATTGCTCGCACAACAGAGTTCCTTTAATTGAATTTATATTTGTTTGGATAGCACTTGTCGTTGCGGTATGAATCTTCATTCAGGTTCACTCGTCTTTTGCCAAGTTCGTACATAATCCTATGTTCCGAAAACAGAAGGCTTATTTCCCCCTAAGGGTAAGTGCAACAGTTTTGGGGCATGCCTGTCGAGTATCCTGCGCCCATCTGGTGCTTGCACCATCGATCCTTGTCCCATACTGCTGCAGTACTGACAGACACCAATAAGTTTTTTTTTGTTTTGTTTTATGAAAATTGAATATTTAGGTGAAACATAAGCGTGATTATTTTCAGTATCACTGAAGAAGTGGGGTAAGGCACGAGCCCATGCCTGACGGCAGTGCTGGGAGGAAGGGAGGGGGTTTGCATGGTTGGCTGCTTTTTCCTTGCCCATCACATCAGATGTGCAAGGTCCTCCCCTGGAAGTTGCTGAGAGTGGCTCCCCTTTTTCAGACTCCGGATTGAAAGGCCTTAAGACCTTGAGAATTACTGACACAGGAAACATGGTAACAGTACTGGAAAAGGGATAAAAGAAACAGAACTGTAGTAATTCAGTTAACAATATGTTCGACAGAATACATTCATAACTCTTTCTACTTAGGGATACAATTTGCTTGCTGTATTATGCCAGTAGAGATAACCCTTAATTCCTTTCGTATCCTGTTTTTGAATCATTTTGTTAAACAAAGGCCTTTGAGTCCTCTTTTGTTGCGGAGAACAAATGGTGAGATTTTGGGGACTGTAGCTACTTTTGTTATTCACAAATTCCAGAGCCTTTCAAAATTCTTCATCATTCACATTCTCAGCTTCACCACACAATCATTCATTATGTCAGCAGCTGCCCGGGGAGTCTCACTTCAGCTCATTCAGCCAAATAATAAGCCCTGGGACAACTGCTTCTGCATTAAAATAATAATAAAATAATAAATAAAGGTCCTCGCAGGCGCAAAGCAATGTGGCTATCTTCTGCTTTTTGACACGTCCCTGTCTGGAAGTTTGGAGAAGTGGTTTTTGCTCAGCATCTGTGTTGAAATAAACTTCAGCATTCAGGAAATAATCTTTTTTTTGCCTCTAAAGGATGCTTTGATATGGCTGGAGTCACAGAAGGCTTTACTTCTCCCAGTGAATCGTTGCATAATTTTTGTGCTGGTTTCTGTGGGAGTTAGAGCTTCAATTCTGCCCAATTTCTAGGAGCGTTTTAAACACGTTGTCTTGCTTCTCAGACATTTTTACGTTCCAGTCAATCAAAATGGGGTTTTGCAGTGCTCACCTTCAATGCCTTTGCAGGTATATTAGCATATAAGCGCAGAGATACGGAGATAACACAGCCCAGCAAGCAACACAGTTATTCTTGACATGGAAGCTGGATTGCAAATGAGTGACAAGTACTGTTTTTTTTTTTTGGTGCAACTGTTTTATTTTTCCAAGTGACTGCATCTGAGGAGCTAATAATAATGTTAGTGTGATGCTTCGTTCTTCCTCTTTAATTAGGATAAGGAATGTAATTTACAAAGTAAAGCAGAATTATTCCTTCCATCTCCTTTGCAAACAGTTTGCGCTAGCTTCCTGTGCAGATGTATGCAAATATAAACGTCCAACGCGAGTTCAAGATATCGGTCCTGCAATCTCCACGATAGCTGACTAATCCAAACTGCCTTTATCCAGATGTCGTGCCGTCCCCGAATCTGAAGTGATATACTCTGCCTCATCCTGCTCATCTAAATAAGAGCAACGCTTAAATACTGATTGGGATCAACAAAGGAAAGCTGTCTGTTAACTTTTCAGGCATGTCTAGTTTCCGATGCCTCATCCAGGCTGTGTGCGACGTTGCCACCTTTTGCTGAACTCTTCTAGCCAGCACAAAGAGTGCCACATGCAACTGAAAACCTCTATTGATGGCGTTGAAGCAGCTTGCTCTCTTAGAGGAAGTCATTTAGATGTTTATGGGAGATGCACGGAAGAAAATTTGCTAGTTTATTTATTTTTTTTTCTAAAGTGAGCGTGAGGACTATACGGAAGCAAACAGATGTTCCCAAAAGGCTGACATTAGCCAATTGTTGGGAACACTGCTTGAATAAGAAAAATTGTGAAAGCGGTAGAGAGAAGTTTAAAAGGTCTCTGAATCTCCTCGGTTTCACACTATAGCAGGGAAGTCTCATAGATTATTTTTTTTTTCTGGGGGGAGCAGCTGGGAAAAATAAACAAATAAGAAACCTTTTTCCCTTGTGAGGCTTTCTTACCTCCTTAACTCCATTTTTAATGTAAGACTGGGTCTGAAAAGGTTCGATGAGGATTTCTCCCTGAGCCCAGATAACAGGTCCATACAAAGGTTGTCTTCTTGTGGTGTCCCACCCAGCTCTCCTTAAACTTTTTCATAATTATACTGGAAAACAAACAAAAAAGGGCAAAGAAAAGCATTTAAATTGTGCTTGTGCCTGTTGTTCGTTTTGGTAAGGTGCAAAGAGCTTGTGTTTTTAAGTGACATAAATTGTTTTTTAAATATTCAGCCAGCAACAGGAGCCCCTTGTAGCCTGCTGTCTCCTCTGGACCTCACCAACATCTGAAAACCCGCAGCCCTGCTTTGATCTGCACCATTTCTTGCAACAGCCATGCTGTAGTTCCTTCATTTGTTTGCTCAGAACTGATCTTGCCCTACTTTTTTCTACCTTTTTCCTTTTTTAGTTATGAGAAATGTCCTCACCTGTTGCAGCTTTGGAGGACAGGCTGAGTTTTCCCTTCTCCTTAAGGAGCTGCAAGCCCAGGGAGCCTCCACCAGGCTGGGCATCCTGTGGCAGCACAACTACCAGTTCCTTACCTACCTGCATGCTTCTTTTTTTTTCTTTTTCTTTGTGGGGGTGATCTGAGCTTCCTAAACCCTTGTGCAACTCCGAACCCAGATGACGGGCTTGGCCCGGTCTCGTGAGCCACATTCCTGAACTGTCACGTAGCAAAGAGCCCTTCTTCTCCCACCCCCCTCCACACCCTCCGTACACCCCAGTTTGGCTCCCAGCCTTTATTCCTCCTGTTTCCGCACCTCCCTGCTCAAACCTCTGCAGAGGAGGCTCCCTGCCTACGCCTTCACACAGCAAAAGCATCCCAAAAGGGTACAGATTTGCTGACTTCAAGGTGTTGTGGGCTCCAGCCTCTGCATCCAGCACCTCCAGCCTGGTTCTTGGTAAAGTAGTTCTTTGTCACTGCCCTGCCTCTTCTTCTCTTACTCTTTTATCTGTCTACCTTTTGCTTTTATGAGTGTTTTTTCCAATTTCTGTGTGTGTTTTTTTTTTTTTGCCTTGGCAGTGGTGCTTGAGGGTGAGGAGGAAAAAGCACATTTTTCCCCTGGCAGAGAGACAGAGAGGTGGCATGGTGATGGCTCCTTACGGCTGAATTCAGTGCTGGGCATCATGTACACTTTTACACTGGAGGCAGACAGAGGGCTTTTCCAGTGCTTCATCTTTCAGGCAAGCTTCAGACATAAAAATCCTCTCTTCTCTAGGGCACCCAGGGCACAAAAGAAAATTAATAAGTAATTAAATAAAAGTAAATAAAGCAAGATGGGCTACAGCCTGCATGGACAAATCTAACCATGTCTTGCAGCAGAGTTAGATATGCTTAAAAGGACAGAAAAAAGGCAATTGATCCTGATGGGGAAATATTCCTTAGTAGAATTTCTCACCTAATTTTTTTTTTTTCCCAAAGTTTTGGGTATAAACTTCCTAAGCAGCTCAGGTGATGTCTGTCTGCCTGTGCATATGCCAAGAGCAGGGCACTGCCCGTCTGCAGGGGCAGGACGATGCTCGGGCACTGACTTAGGTTCAGTTTGCACTTTCCAGGCTGGGAATAGTGGCGGGGCTTGGCGAGGAATACCTGCTTCCCTGGGTAGATACTATGACAGCTGGGGCCCCGTTTGTAAAATTGAAGAGGAGTCTGAGGAGGGCCATAATTACATCTTTGTGCAGGAGCTGCGGAAGTTATGCTGCAGCTATGAAGACGAGCATGTTCTCCGCTGGCCGGTCCTCTTGGCAAGCAGTTTGCTAGTTGCACACGCTGGTAGCCACCCCTATCTGGGTCAGAGGACTCCCTCCCTGGGTTCCTCTAACTACTGTTGACTCAGTCCCTGCTGACTAGAATAAAAGCACCCAGGAGGTGGAGAGGCAGGTAGGTTTTGGGGCTGCAGCCCTCTAGGTTCTTCCTTTTGGCATTATATGGAACCCAGCTCCCTCCTTCAGGATTTAACCTGCAAATTGTGCAGGTAAGCCTTAAACCTCAAATTTGGTTTCTCTTGGGCAAACCTGTCAGTCAGAGCCGTGCCTCCAGGACATGTAGGAAGGTTTCTCTGGCCTTATACTTCCTAGAGTCTCCATCTAAGGGTTTGGGGCAGCTCCTGCTTGCTGAGAGGGCCTGGGGTCACACTGGCGTATTGCACCAAATACCAGAGTGGCGTCTTCCTGCTCTTGCTCATCCCCTTTCCCTGCCAAAGGCAGCAGATGTGGCCAGATACCCCAGGTAGAGGAGAGGCTGCCTGAGGAGCAGCTGTCGATAATTGCAGGAGCTTTGTGTCCCGTGTCCCTCCTGTTTTGCTCGGAGGGGTCCCTTGGGGCACGGGGCTGCTTCCCGCCGTGCCAGGCTGGCTGCTCCTCCCGAGTGTGTGTGTGTCTGCCTGTGTGCAGCCCGTGGCTCTATCTGGTTGTGTAGTTTTAATGAAGCAGTGGTGCAGGTCCCTCGGGACAGCCTTTCCTGTGTTGGGGAGCATCTCCGCCAGAGGCTCTGGCCGCTCCTGCAGGGACTGATGCCCCACCCAGCACTGAGGGAGAACAAAGAGAGTATGCTGCTGTTGTCTTGCCTTTGTTTATTGCTTATTGCCAACTTGTTACTTTGCATGCTTGTTTTAGTTTCCTCTCCTGGCTCTGAATCCTGCTGACACCTCCGTGGATGCACCCAGACCTTTCCAGCCTTCTCTGCCTGCTTCTGGTTTGTCGGGGAGGCTTTCCTCCGTTGAAGAGATGAGAGCTGAATGCCATGCTTCTGTCTCTGGGAGCTTTCCTGCCACATTTGTCTCAAGTTTCATTTGTCTTTAGCGTGCCAGCTGACCCACAAAAGCTGGTCTCCCCCTCTTTTTGCCTGCCAGCCCCTCTACACACAACTTGACAAGTTGTCTTTCCAGATCTCCCATATCTGATGCATTTTGGTTATTTGGGGTCTGTGTTTTTGTATGTCAGTAGGGAAAAAAATCCTTTTAATCTTGCATTTTGTGCTTTACTCACCAAAGTCAGTGTTCCTCCTTGGGTCTAGATACCAGCTGACTTTTAAGGTACTGGTTTGACTTCTCATCTTTTGCACCTTAGCCATACAGACTTCGATTCTCTCTTTGGTTTCCTACATCTGCTTTTACACTGAAGGTACATGTGCCTCCTGTGTCTCAGACGTGGCATAGCTAAGAAACTTCACTGTTTAGCTTCCCTATATTTCTGCTTCTTGGCTGCTGGAAGCCTCTTCTCTTCCCCAAGCACCAGCGGTTGTCTTTGTTAACTCGTGTCACTCGGGGAG
Source organism: Aythya ferina (assembly GCF_964211825.1). Lineage (NCBI taxonomy): Eukaryota > Metazoa > Chordata > Aves > Anseriformes > Anatidae > Aythya > Aythya ferina. The sequence continues at coordinate 64,420,793 of NC_140300.1, read as the reverse complement.
GAGAGGCGCAGCAGCATGAACATCTTTGTTAATCAAGCACCTTGGCTATGATTCAGTTTTGACTCGAAAGCCCTGCTTTGGACTACGTGAGGAGCAGCAGCTTCTGCAGCAAGTGGGGTCTAGAGTCAGCCTGGCAGTGGGTGTAATTTCACATGCTGAAACCCTCCTTTCCTGAGGTCTGCACCGTTGCTGCGTTCACATTCAAGTCATTGAGCTTGCCTGTTTTTTTTCTGTTATGGATTTTGGTCCTTGCTACCTTTCACATATCCTCCTCCTCATCCTCAGTGTGGGTTTTTTACAAGTGGCAGAATATTTGACAAAGAAAGAATGATATTTTACTTTAATAAATCCTTATTTTTTAAATGAGAAGCTTTTGGAAAACGTAATAGTTACACATTCTTTGAAATATCATCATAATCTTTTATTGATGCAGATTTATGAAATACTAGATGTTAACAATCATATGTCAGTAATCAGCCAGAAAATGAGTCATTATGGACTGAAAAGAAGCAAGTTTGGCTTTTTGCAGGCTGTGCCACTTGCAGCTAGGGCTTTCAGACTCCTGCTTATGTCTGAGAGCCCATCATCTTTCAGAAATGCCTGAAAGATCAGCCTTTTTCTTTCAGCTATACGAGTTCAAGCAGTTTTTTGTTTTATGCAAAGGACAAAATTGAACCAAAACCTCATTCATGTTGCTTTTATCTCAGACCAGAGCGGAGCCCTAAATCACCGGGAAGGCATTTTGGTTCAGCTCTCTGTTTCTAAGCTGTCCTCAATAGCATGTGATAAGGGAGGTTTTAATTTTGGCACTGTTGTTGTTTTCACCACGTTCCTCTTCCTGCTCTCTGGTCCCTCACCAGCCCCCGTGATGTCAGGATGTCCCATCGTGTCCTCGGTCTGAAGCTTTGCTGATTGCCCTGGAAAGGTACCGGCCCTGGCTACCTGCTTTCCTCTTCACCTCTTGGTTTGAGCTGTTCCCAAAACAACACGTGAACTCTGTGAGCTTCAGGGTAGGATGGGAAGATAGCATATGTCCTTTTTGCAAGACAAAAACTTTCCATGTTTGTCCCAGTCTTTGTATTTTGTGGCTACTGAGCCTGCTGCTCTCTGGTCCCAGGGCAGATCTACGTGCATTTGGCCAAATGAGAAAATACTCCTGTGGTGGTGGTCTCAATCCAGGCTAATGAGAGAGGAAGCAGAAATTAAACATATAGATTTCAAAGGAGGAAATCCACCCCCGTGGTTGGAGTCTGGGGCACTTAACGTGCTTCCATTTAACCTGCAGCCCGGGTTGGCCGCGTTTATTTAATCCAGCGGCATCCAGGGACGGATGTACTGGCAGGGACCCTGTGATCTTTAGCACTGCAATTAGTCCTGTCTCTTTCCCTGACGGGACGCTGGCAGCACATCTGCTCTCCCGGTGGCTGTAGGGGGCCGTGGGCTTTCTGGCATCTCACAGCCACAGGAGGAGCTGCCGTGTTTTCCTGCCCGTGCTGTGCCAACCCCTGCTCCTGCCACGCAGGTTGATAATGTGGGGCTGATTTTCCTCCTGTCCCCCAAGTGAAAAACGGAGTGGGTGGCTCAGTCAGCCGTTAACATCAGTGCTTCGTTAGCCCCAAAGTACCTAGAACAATATTACACAAGGACAATGACAAAAGAGCTGTTCTTTCACTTGCAACCCAGACAGGGCGGGTGCCTGGGTCAGCGTGTAGCTCTGACTGCACATAGCACAGAGGATGCAGGCGGTGGCTAGCAATAAGCAAAATTGCTTTGCGGCCCAGCATCTAATGTTTGAGTGCTCTAAGGGGGGTGCTTGCTCCCTGTGCTGCCTGTGGGCTCTGTGCTTCTAATAAAGCAACAGCCCAAATTGCACCCCCAAGCTGGTAGTGGCACTTTCACTGCTAATTTCAGCAAAGGTGGCGTTAGTTAGAAGGAGATAATTTTGCAAGCCCTGTGCATCACCACTGACACTTTTTTTTTTTTTTTGCATTACTAGCGAGGGTGTATTTTTGTATGTGATAAGCTTTCTGCATGCAAGTAGCAATCTTTTTTCTTTCTGGTACAACAGGAACGTTTACCTTTCTGACTTTGTGTATATCAGAAGAAAAAAAGAGACCCACATCTTTTCCTTATACAGCTTACCACAGAAAGGGCAAAACTTTGTAGGCTGGTTTAATGCAGATGTTACGAGTTCATATTAGCACTGTGCTCGTGTAAGGACAAAGCCAGTCACAAAGGAATGATATCTGAGGTCTTCAGGAAAGCACAAGAACCCAATCTGTCTGAAAGGAAGCCTTCTGCAAAGGTTGGAGTCCCTGAGTATAACCACTCTTTTGTAAGTTGCTCTTCTTACAGTTTGTGGCTTTGTTTAGTATCAGATTTCCTTCATCTTGCTAGTTTTTTCTCGCAGGCTTATGCAACTGGAGTTTATCAGAATTGAGTGACAAGTAAAGTGTTTGCATATTCATAAATTAGTCTTTTTAAGACGTCTCAGTGGGACTCTTAACTGTGCTTAGTCTGTTTATCCACTCAAATCCACTGCTACAGTGTTTTAAAACTCGAAATCATAACTGCATCTGAATTTCACCGTGAAATAAAATATTGTAAGTGAGGACACATGTTAGTAATCAAAACAGATTCTTTCAAACGAGCCCTTGTGCTGTGGGACAGGAGACGGTTTGCAGGCAAGTATTGACAGACCTTGATCACTCGGAGCCTGGGGCACTGAAACCCATAGCTAGGCACAGAGGTAATGCACACCAGCTTCTGGAGCCACTCAGGGCTTCACAGTGATGAACTAAATTATTTCGGTACCTTAACTATAGCTGAGCTTCATCAGGCTGCCTGGAAATCATGCCACGGGGAAGCTGCAGAGGTAAAAGCAGTAAGGAGGATCTGAGGATCTGCCCGAATTGTGCATCTGGAGCTCTCACAGCTCTTTCGCAGTGGAAAGGCAAGTCCCTGTTTGTCCCCAAGTGCAGACTTTTTAATTGTCACCAAATTTTCTGCATAGAAACAGGGGTCGTGTTGAACTGTTCCTCTTATCTCACCCGCTCTTGTTATGAAACGGGCTGTGTCCAGTCTGTAGGACTGCTGATTGGATTTATTCAATTAAAGAAGCTTTCATGTTACAGAAATGGAAATTCATATATTTTTTAAATTTTATTGCTGGGTAGTTGAACCGGCCAGCTTAGGATAAACTTCTCAGAAGATAAGAGGCAGTGGATTAAAGTTAGGAGGCATGGCTGTGATTTTCAAACAGACCAGAGACCTTGTGTGTCACACTTATTAGAAGCCTAAGTTGGGGCTTTTCTAAAGAGGCTTCATTTTTAACGGGCAAGTATGCACCACTTCCCCCAACCAAAAAATAATATAAATATGTATATATATATATTTCTCCTAAATTGCCTTGCACACTGAAAGGAGCAGTTGATTTTAGAACAAGCATTTGGGTGGTTATTTTTTTCTATTTATTATGAGAGACAGATACCTGTTATAGTAGAGAGAAGTACAAAAATGTTAAGATGTGTTGCATACAATACTAGGGGGATGCCATTGGACAAGAGCTGTTCCCTAGTATAAAGCCCTACAGATGGAAGAGCTGGAAACTAAGGCACAGAAATATCTTCAGAAAAGACTGTTGTAGCTGGCTGACATTAGAAAAGAAGGAGCACCTTGTCTATTCTTCTAGGGGGAGGAAAAGAACTTGTAAATCTAGCAGGTAAAATTCTCATTTAATATTTTTTTAATACTTCACAGGAATTCATTGATTTGCAAAGCTCCAGGCCATGTCTTTTTTATATATATTTTTATTAAATTGAAATTATTTCTACTTCTAAGCCACTATGAAGTTCCTTAATTCATTTGACATGCCTTTGCTGATACAATAGCCGAATAATAAGAAAGAGACCTCTGATCCTGGTGTGGGCATATTATGCTCTACTGTACAGCAACCTGCATTTCCTGGCGGTGCTCTTATCTTCTCCTTTAAAGCAGTACAATTTAACTTTCCAGGCCCTGTCATCCAGCAGTAATTTTCTGGCACTGCAGGATACCAATCCCTTGTTTGCAACTCCGATGCACTATAACACATTACTCCATTAGCATTGCAGCGTTGTTTGAGGACTTAGGTAGGTAAGACTTGTAAGCTGAGTTTCCAAAGACTGAATTCACTGGCTTGTTTCAAATGTCGAGCACGGCTTTAGGTTTTTTTTTCGGGTTTTTCTTTTTGTCGTGGATATTTTATTTTGGTCCTTGTCTTATATTTGCTTTGTGGCTGATTAAAAATAGGGAAAAAAAAATCTTCTGACAACTCCCTATTTTTATATGCTGTTGGTAGTTCTTGTACTTGTAGCTAGGCTTGCGTGGGATCATTTAATTTACTTTTTCGAGGACCACGAAATTTTATTTCTTTACCCACTGATAACCAAATTAGGTTCGATTTAACAATGACTTAGTAAGCAAATGAAGAAGATTGGAGAGAACCCAAAGAGGGCTAGAGAACAGCTCCAGTCGGAAGAAATTACATGTATAGGTAAGAGGAGTTAGATATCTCTGTAAGCTTAAAGAAAACAAGAAAACAGAAAATTAGAGAATAAGGGAAAACAGTCGAATCTTATGCAAAATGTTGAAGTGTTACCATGCGAATAAGCTTCTGCTTTCTGTATGTAGATGTGGGAGGTAAAGTCAGTACAGCTGCTGATTTGTGAAGGGTCAGAATTCCACTTGCTAGAGCTGAGAGTTTCTTGTGGTTTATTATTTTCTGTATTAACCTGGATCTTTTGACAGGGAGGCAGATGTCTGGAAATCTGTGCCTCCTTACTACGCTACAACCTGTTATAGCAGTATTATTCAATGACATTGTGAGCAGTTTCACTGTTGCTCAGTTTTCATTTCAGGTGATTACATTTGATTTTTACTCTAGCTATTTTCAAGTTTGTCTGTATTTAAAAGACACCTCGTGTTAAGATTCTTTAAGCTCTGTGGAAATTGTAAAATGGGTTCTGTAAATAATTGATGTGTGAAAAATCTTTGTTAAAAAAGCATCGAGATCCTCGGTCTCTAGAAGATGAAGATCTTTACCACTGTACGCTTGAAAAATGGCCACACTCAGAAGTCATCTCTGCAAATGTCACTGGAAGTTTTCAGCTGTGAAAGTGGTGTTTTAGGTTAGAGTACAGGTTTGGTGCAGGTCTAGTGCGGTAATTCAGCAAGGAAAGCAGTGTTTTTAATTTTATTTATGGTCTTTGTTTCCCTGCTGTCAAGCAGCACAGCAGTGCCTTTCATGTCTGTTGTCTTTGGGTGCTGGGCATCACCTCCATGGGGGAAGACCCTGTGGATGCAAGCACTGACAGCCTCAGGATGCTGTGGGGGCTTTCCAAGAGCCCTGTCCCAGGTCTGTTGGAAATCCTCTGTATTGACCCTGTAGGTACTGCAGTGCGATACGTGGTGCAGTAACGTGCAACACCCGTGAGGGGAAGCCATGCGATTTCCCAGCTTTTGGAGCACTTTTTTAGTCCTATGGGCAGGCATTTTCAGCTCAGCACAGATGGTTTCATCTCCTCCTTTTCTTTGCTGCAGAGCTCTTGCAGCTTCATATGGATCAAGCCCCAGTTCACTTTAAGTGGTCTGAGGAACCAGTGAATATGTAGTGAGTGTAATAGTTATAGTGGGTGTAAATGGGAAAGGAATCTTTCCTCAAGAGCCTTTTTTTTTTTCTTCCCCTCATATTTTGAGGATCTGTTGTATTTCCTTACCTCAAAACTTGCTTCTTCTCAAAGACATGTAGGGCTAGAAGCGAATAACAAGCGATGTGCGGAGTGTGGGGCCTACGAGGAACACAGCATCACCAGTTTTTCATTTACAAAGGTAGCGTTGGTGTGGGGTCAGAGCTGAAAGCCACAACGCCTGGCACAGTTAGAGGTGAAGAAAAGGGGAAATCATCTGCAGCAGGACGAGCAGTCATTACCTTGGTTGGAGCATTTTAATTACGGACAGATGGGATCAAAGGCACAGTCATTCGGGCAAGTTGTCTTTTTAATGCAGAGTGCATCACCTGGAAGAAATTTGGGGCGGAGAAATCAAATGGTGGTTTTAATGATGCAGCAAAACTTAATGATGAAATACAGTTCCTCAGGGCGTATGTTTCATCATAGTGTGTATCTTTAAAAACACAGGCTTCGGGGGGTAAAAATTGTAGCATCTATCTGTGCAGGCTTTTATTTGACATGGTTGGGTAGACTATTGAATTCCTACTCCCTGCCTTAGCTTAGCTGTGTACTATATGTTCTCCACAATGCCTCAAGCTGAAAATTGATCTACAGTCAATACTGTGCAATGATTCGACCCACTCCATAATCAGCACCGCTCTGTGAATGAAATTCATCGTGGGAGGCCTGATTATTGTCTCCAGTAGGACTGACCTGACTGAAAGGGCTATCAGACTGTCTGAATTCGGACACTTTGGACAATTGCCATCAGGAATTATCTATGCTCCCAGAAAGGGCTAAATTGAGCAGAGATGAAGTGCTGGTGTTTATTGATTCTTTTTTTTTTTTTTTCCTCCTCCTGACTAGGTAGAGAAGAAGCAGATGCAGCTTTGGCTACATGCACTGGAGAGTTTTGGATAGCATTGCTGCAGCGAGACATGAATATCTTTCCTGACCCTGTGTCAAATTGTCTGCAGCGTGTGCTGATTTCAGGGCTGCTTTTCAAGGAAGGACCATTTGTCAAAAATGCTGTGACATGTACAATACGTTCACAGTCCTCTTAGCTATGTGCGGTGGTTCAAGTGAAACAGAAAAGAGCCGCAGATGGGGCTGAGTGCTTCTCACGTATCAGCCTTGCACATTTGGACCCTTGAAGTCTGATCTAAGCACACAAGCTATACAGATCACACTAAAACTTGTTAAATGCAGAGATTAATTATAAGGGTATCTAGCCTTGCATTGGGTCTATAGGGATGTATGTGTGGATATAGAAAGCATTTTAGGTGGCCGTGAACTGCACACAGGTGTGGCAAACTCTTTGGTGTGTTGCATGGTCCTGGGTCATCACTGCCGTGGCTCGGTGCCTTTCCCTGGTGCTGCATGCGGAGGCTGGGGTTTTCTCTCTGTTCCCCGCTGAGCTGGGCTAGATTAATCCTCACAGAGGATTAATCCTGGCACAAGCCCAGGAGAGAGACCTCCCATCTGGATCTTTCCAGCAGCTACCTTTCTACATGTCCAGTGGGACAGGAAATATCTTGGGTCCAGGAGGATGGGACATGAGCACACATGGCAGCACAAAGGGGACAGTTCTCATTCTGTGGGCGCAGGGAAGAGAAGATGAAACCTTCAGCTGCCCGGCTGGCGAGAAGTTTGCCATTCAGATGTGATTTCCATTCAGTGTGTGGACACACCAGTCCACCACCAAGTTTTCTGGAGTTATATAAGCAAAAGGGACATTTTATGCAAGCACAATGAAGAGCTTATTAGCGGTTAGCAATATTTAAGTGCTTGATCCTTGGTTAGATAATGCCTTTTCTCTCTTAACCTTTGTACAGGATTACAGATGGTAGGGCACTTTTTTTTTTTTTTCTCACCAATGTGGAAATTTTAGCTATGCTGCTAATACCAATGTTGGAAAAACAGTTTTTCTCCTAAAGGAGTGCATGCCAGTGATCTTTATTAATGTGTATGCAAAATATCAATAACGAAAAAAGTAGAAATACCAAAACTGTATTTACTTTAGAGAACATTTTTGAAGTTAGCATGGACCACGGGATTTCAAGCTTTAATCACAGAAAAACAAAGTAAGGCTCACTGGTGAAACTGGAGAAACTATAACATGCATTTTGCCTACCTTAAGAGCTTTGTGCAGTGCCAGTACATGGCCCAGGCTTGTTAATGGCAGCATTTCTCTTCACAGTGGCAACTCTTTTGCCTCTGACTCGAGGGACTGGACTGAAATCTTAATTCACTGCAAAACTCCCATCGACAGGTATGGACTTTGCTTCAGCTCGGTTTGATGGAGTGTGGTGGAAGCTTTAAAGGCATTCAAGCCAGAGACACTTCACCAAGTGTGTTGTGCCTGTTTGTCACAAGATAACCTCTAGTCTTTTAATAGAGTTAAAGCTTCGTGGGCAGGCTCTGCCCGTGCTTAATGCCATGGCATTGTTCCCATTGGCTTCAAAAGGAGGAGGCACTTAGACCCGCACTCACAAAGGCCCTTAGGAGCCTAAGTCCCATTCATTTCCTGATTTCAGTGGGACTTAGAGTCCTAAATCCCTTTGTGAAACCAAGTCGTAATGCTCTACAATCTAGGCACAAGCATTAAAGAGAGTTCTCTTTTTATCCTCTTAGCATGGTAAGCCTGGAAAGTGGAGCTTCTTATTATCTTCCCTGTGCTCCTGAAATAGGTTGAAAGAATGTGTAGCTATTTGAATATGGAAGTTATCTTTTGACTTGAGTCTAGATTATCTTCTCTTTTCCAGAACTACAAAAGCAATCAAGCCTGGATGGCCTAGCTCCTTTCTGGGCTGAAACTCTGTGGGATGGGTATTCAGGTGGAGAATGGATAAGCTGAGTCAAGGGAGAGGAGAACTTCATGGCTTTAACCCCTCTCTGTCCTCCACCCAGCCTTGTCCCTGGGGATGCACGTGGAAATCACCCAGGTGCCAAACCTTTTTTTTTTTTCTTTTTCTTTTTTTTTTTTTTTTTTTTTTTCCCCCATACTCGAAACCATGCTTTGGAAGAGCCCTGTGCTATAATAACCTCAAAACCTTGATCCATGGACTCTGTGCACAAGCCAGGTACTCATCAGTAGGACCATAAAGTCAAACCCTCAGTAAGAAACCTTCATAATAGCCTCTTGCTCTTATTCTTTCAAGGCCAAATGAGTTTTTGCGTCTGCTTGCTCATTTCCAGATCTATTGATGATGGACCCAGTGTTCAGCTGATGTAAATTAGTTTAGCACCACAGAAACTGGGTCAGTGACTGTGTTGATTTGTCTCATCTGAGGAGCTGACACAGGCTCTCTGGTTTTCTGGTATTAAACACTTTTCTCCTCTCTAGCAATTTTTCTTCCATTCAAGAGTGATGTGAGTATAGAGCAGGTTTTGATATTCTGAGTAAAACAAAGAGCTGTACAATCTGTCAAAAGTAAATAATGTATAGGCTTATAGAGGATCTAATGATTAGATGTTGGCATATATGCTTGATAGATTATGAATCCTTATCCCATTAATGGGTGAACTCTTAGCCTCTGTGCTAAGGAGCTTTGATTGACAGAAAGGCAAAATGATGAGATTTATTCTCTTTGCTATGACGATCCTAGGAAACTAGGGGTGTTTATGTCTGAAAAATCCTTTCACCAAAGTAAATAAAACACCAAATCAATCTAAAGTTAGTGCAGGGAATTGCTACAGAGGTGCTGCTCAAATCTTACCATTTAGAGCAAAACATGGCTGCATCAGTTAAGACTAATATAACCGAGCCTGCCATGGCAGAGAGTGGCATTCCAGAAAGGTGCATGAAGTACCTCACCACAGTGTTTAGCAGAGCTGGCACAGCCTTCAGAGAGGGGGCTGGCCTTGTGGTAGGCTTCAGACAGCAATTCAGGTGACCTGTGCTTGCTTCCTGGCGTTGCCATTGATTTTTCATGTGACCTTGCGCAAGGCATGTCACCTCCCGCTACCTCGGGTGGCCGTCTGCACTGCAGGGATGATGTTGCTGCCTCTTTCATAGTCTTTTGTCCTCAGACATATTGAATATATATTGTTCAGGGGAGAAGGGGCTTTGCTATATGTGTGTATAGTACTTAGCGGGTGGGAGCTTAGGACTCCTCTGGGATTTTGGGGTACTGCAGTAGTAAAATAATGAATGATATCTTGCACTCTGCTTTCCTCCCACTTTATTACCATTGCCATCCTGACCCCTTTTCTGCCTATAAAGCTACCATATCAGCTTTGAAATGGTCTCCTGTGACCATTAGTCCATGCAACAATTCACAAGTGATATGTAGCTTATGCAACTGACATGTATTTTACATTTTTATTTCATTACCAGTTGCAGGTACCTTGCTTTGGGAGCAGTCCCAATCTGTAAACTCATTATTTACTGAAGCTGTGCTTAAAAATTCAGTGGTGTAGCAAAAAACTTGAAAGAAGATAAACCTGACATGCCCTTGAGAAGTTTGTGTTATGCCATGATTAGGAATTGTTGCTGAAACTTTCACAAATTCAGACACATCCTGGCTTCAGTGAGTATACTGGAACAAAACCTTAAATGCTTGTTTGAAAATCTGTACTTAGACTTGCTGGGGAATGGTTATAGAGTATATTAGACCAAGTGGCTTTTAAATAATTTTTAAAGGAAATTCATCTTGTTCTCAGAATTCCTTTCTGTAGATGTGCCAGTTGCCGTGACCAGCAGGTCTCCAGTGACTCGCAGGAATGTATCGTTTTTAAAGTGATTAGAGATTAATTAAACAGAGCTTCATCATCTGATAAAATAGCTGAAATATGCATTTGCTTTATTGTAAGTCAGCAGTAAAAAGGATATATATGTTCGCAGTGGCCAAAGGCATTGCTGCATACTGCAGAGGCAGCGTGCTGCCCTGTTGACTCTTTGGCAGGTTCTTCATCTCTTCCCTCCATGGCTTTGAGGGTAAGACAGGAGCACAGTATGGCCAGGTATCATCTAGGGTGTCAGAAATGGGGAAGGATTACCACCTTTCAAGAGACAACCATAAATCTTGACTGTGATCTTCCATGTTTTTTGGGAATAGCAGCTCTTCTGATAACGAGGAGCTTGGATCCGTCTATTTAATCCCCATGTCTAAATGCTGAAGGTTTTCTTTCCCTAATTGACGTGGTGGTGGTGGAGGGGGGTGCCTTCTGTGCCTTCTGCACGTCTGTGTATGACTTTCACTGGCAACTTCTCCTTGTCCAACTGTTCGTAGCTAAAATATGTGCTTGTCGGGGGTGGGAGAGCAGGGTTGTAAACACATGATGTTCCCCAACGTAAAGCAAATCTGTTGTCCTCCCCCCCAACACCCAATTTTGTATCACAACTGATTTTTCTTTAAAACACTGGAAATAGTTTGAAAATGCCTGTTGTACGCCTGTAAAGAATAAGCATAACCATAACATCCTGCAAGCTTACTTAATTCAAGGTCTTTGTGAGCCGTATTCAGAATGATGCTTTATCATGCAACTTCCTTTTTAATGTTTGTTTTTTTTTTTTAATAAGTAGAGATTCCAATTTTCTCTTGGAATTAACTGAGTCTTTGTCGATACTGATTTAAATAATTCCAGTAATGAAAAATTGCATGAATTTTTAAGATTGTTGCTCCTTTTTTTCACCTCTTTTAGGAAGGGTTATAAATGTATGGAAAAATGTATGGCTATTCAGGTCAAATAATCCTTAGGCAATGACTTTTATGTTTTGAATTGTGCTCTGATATCCATATGTCAGAATTTTGGAGGCTTAACTTTTCTGATCCTGAATGTCACTTCCTTTTCTGACCGCAGGGTGCAATTCTAGCCTTTGAGGGACAGAAGCAGAGACGGTTTGTAAGTGGAAGAGAAACAGCTGTGATGTTGAATAGGGCCATGCACCAGTGTCCTTCCATTTTCAATTTTAATGACTAGATTTAGCCTACAAATTTAGCACAATAGCTCTTCAGGGGACAGGGGATTTTCTGCAAATATCTGATTAGCAGAATATTTCTAACTTATGTAGAGGAAACTTTAATAGGTGTCAAAAAAAATAAATCCCCCATAGTCCTGTTCATTTTGCTTTCTTGTTGCTGCCAGCGTTGGTCCTCCCTCAGACTCTCTGTATACATGTGTGCATGTTCCCTTTTCCAGCTGTGTACTGACACATACAAAGGCGCTGAATGTAGCTCCGTGCTGAAAAACCAGTAGTGGTGCCACTGTTCACTGTGGCTGGCTTGCTATTCCTTGAGCACGAGGAATCTACATTTCTGCCAAGTGTTGTGTAACACGCAGCTTGCTGTGTTCAGAGATGCTGTCACCCAGTCAAATTCCCATGTGTCACCCCAAGTGCAGCCTTGTGGCAATGCACCTCACCAGTTGCATCAAAAAAGCTCCTTTTATCAAGCCGCAGTAAGGTGTCACACGTTTCCATTGTGTTTCTCTTCTCCTTGGCCAAGGAGATGAGGTAGCTGGGCTTCTTCCAAGTCTATTTGAGATCCTGTAGGGAAAGCTGTGGGGAGCCTTTGGTGGAAAGCTGTCTGGGATTTTCCACTGCACTCAAGTAAGAGGGACTCTGCTAATCTCACTTCTTACTCTTTTAATCAAGGTCTGAATAAGAAAACTGACCTTAGGAGGTAGCTGCATAGTTGTAAGATGTTACTGTGCAGTTTTTCTCCTAGCCTACTACAGTATATCCTTGCCTGGGGCGTTACAATGTGCAGATTGTCAGAGTATAGTCATACCAAACAAAAAAAGAAGGAAAAAAAAACCTTCATTTTGTTCTGGCCTTAAATGAGGCAAGATGGCAAAGGAATCTAGTGTAAACCTTTAGGCAGTCTATTGCAGCCTTTATTGCAGCCCTTGAAAATAATTCACCAATAAAAGCAAACAAGCGTAATTTGGAGTGAATACCGATGAAATGCTCTGTTCTGCTTTAGTAAGCTCTCTGCAGCCTTCAAAGGCAGGTGAAATGGCTGGTGGGAAAAGGAGTGGTGTATAGTCAAAGGGACACCCTTTATCCTAAAAATGACCTGATTGCCTAATTCCTTTTCTTTTCTAGTCAGCTGTTTTTATAAATAGAAGCTTCAAATGGACTTGAAGGGTTTAAAGTGGATCTGTTTTTACATAGTACAATTCTCGTTTCCTCTCTGTAGTTCAGAGATTTGCTTTTTGTGGTTTTGTTTTTGTCTTTTCTTTCCTTCTCTCTCCCCCCAGCAAACAAAAACCTTAAACCAAGCCATTTTGTCAGGGGTACGAAAACCTCACGATCATGTTGCAAACTTGACAGAGGTGCATCTAAAACTTCTTCTGGTTTCATTGCTTAGGATGGTACCTAACAGTAATACCTTTTTTATGCAGGGATACCCTAGTCCTTAGCACACTGTGTGCCTGATGTTCTGTTATCATTGACTCATAGAATAGCTGAGTTGGAAGGGACCCAGAGGGATCATCAAGTCCAACTCCTGGGTCCCCAAAGGACCATCCAGAAAACCAGACCGTGTATCTGAGAGCATTGTCCAAATGCTTCTTGAACTCTAGCAGGCTCAGTGCTGTTACCAATGCCCTGGGGAGCCTGTTCCAGTGCCTGACCACCCTCTGGGTGCAGAACCTTTCCCTAACCCCCAGCCTGACCCTCCCCTGTCCCAGCTCCATGCCGTTCCCTCGGGTCCTGTCGCTGTCCCCAGAGAGCAGAGCTCAGCGCCTGCCCCTCCGCTCCCCTCGTGAGGGAGCTGCAGGCCGCCATGAGGCCTGCATGAGGCCTGCATGATTAGTGATGGACTCGGGGCTGAACAAACCCAGGGGCCTCAGCTGCTCCTCATATGTCTTGCCCGCTAGGCCCTTCACCATCTTCATTGCCCTCTTTTGGGCACTCTCTGAGCAGCTTAGTATCTTTTTTATACTGTGGCACCCCACGCTGCACGTGGTACTCAAACTGAGGCCGCACCAGAGCAGAGTATGGATGTGTGTATGTATATATATGCATATCCACTAGGTAATGGAATGGAGTAGTTCAGTTGGAAAAGACCTAAAAAGATCATCTAGTCCAACTGTCTGACCACTTCAGGGCTAACCAGAAGTTAAAGCATGTTATTGAGGGAGTGCCTCTTGAACACTGAAGGCATGGGATACCAGGCACCCCTCTAGGATCCCTGTTCCAGTGTTCAGCCACCCTCGCAGGAGGGAATTTTTTACTAATATCCAGTCAGAACCTCCCCTGGTACAGCTTTGTACCATTTTATTATGTCCTATCCTTGGTTACCGGAGAGAAGAGATCAGTGCCTCCCGAAATGTAAATAAATTATTCACAAGGTCCTTAATTTGCAATGATATCATGTAGCTAACAGTCACTGCACCCTCCTTGGCACGTTTACAAGAGAACAAGGAATCAGCAGCCACCTCTCTGACAATGCTCGAGCCGAGAGCTTTGCCAGTGGCCGCCTTTTGCTCTTGCTGTGGAGCTCATTGTGACGGTGCAGGAGGAGCCTGTGCCAAAGCAGGGAGCGGGCACCCAGGACCTGCTTTTGGTGGAGTCCTGTCCTGGGGAAAAGCAGTGAGCTTTAATGTTTGCTTTTTCTTTTTCACGCGAGGGGACCACCTGTAGCCTCATTTGTCCTCAAAGCAAGGTTTTTCCTCCATTGCTTCGAAGGTGGGCATCATGTGTGTCATCACGCATCGGTATCATGCTCCAACTTCTGTTTGCAGTATTTTCATGGGGGGTTAAATGCCGCCCTGCATCATCCCACTACTGCAATTTGCAAGTAGAAGATTAAAGATGATTCCCAGTTGCAGCAAACACCTGTCTGCAGTAAGGAGGGCATGAAATCCTTCCTTGCAGTTTGCATTGAAGGGAAAAGAAGAATTTGTGTTTAAGGGAAGTCTAGCACAGTGCAGAAATAATTTGTAGTATGGCTATGAGACTGGCAAAATGAAAATGATGGAGTTTACATGCTATATTTTAAAGCAGAGGAAGGACGTGTTTTGCACAGTTTCTTCCTTTCTGCCTGGTGTGGAGCACTGTTTTGCCTCCAGAGAAATTAAGGGTTGAAACATCCACTGTAGTGGTTGAGGGCTGTGGTTTTCTTAAAAACAATCCTGGTTTTTCTCTGAGAAGTGGGAATGGCTGCTGAGCTGCCTGGCTGGAAGTCGGGCTGCCAGGGGCTGGTAGCTGGCCGTGTGCGTGGGGTGGTGGTGGAGGGAGGAAATTCGAAGCTGGAAATGAAACAGTGCTTGGGCTCCCCTCCCCTGAAACCTTTCTTCCCCAACAAGGTTAACCAGCTTGGTAGCTGAGGGTAAACATTTTCTGAAAGCATGACATGACCTGGTTTCTCTGCCTACCCCAGGAACTTGCTTTTCTCACTGTTTCGGATGCCTTCAGAAACCCCTAGGAGACCTGAGCATATTTGGCTTTAAAACATTTCACTCCTAACTTCATTTTAGCCGGCAAGCAATAGGCCGTGTGGAAGGACGTGCTCAAAAAGCTTGAGTGCTTTTCCCGTTGTCAGTAGCCTCAGCATGGAGATGTCAGCTCCATTTTTTTAGCCTTCCTCCCCTTGCGAACAGGAGCCTCGTGCTGTGCATGGGGAGCTTCATGCACCCGTGCAGTGCGTGGGGTCAGATGTGCCCACATAGTGAGCGTGTGTCTTGCTTTGTGTAATCAAAGCACGGGTTCTTGGGACTTCATCTGTAATTTTGTGTGCACACAAGTTTTGAAACAGATATCCTGGGTCCAGAAATCCATAAAAGAGGAATATACAATTACTGTCCACTTTGGAAAAGCGTGCATGCCATGGATTTCCTTCATCAGTGGACAGCAGGGATGGAGTCCACGTTCCCCCAAGGCATGCAAGCTCCACAGCCTCAAACCCTCTTCCCCTTCTTTCAGCTCCCCTCCACCGTCATTGCCTGTTCTCCATCCTACTGGCATGTTCACTTTGGAAAAGCCAGAGCCATGAATTAATTCCCTTTTTTGGGGGCTGGAGCAGACCCAAGAGGAACGAGTAGATCTCCACTGAAGTGTTGCTGAGCGCCCAGTGTCTCCCAGCGCTCGTCTGCCGCTATCTCGCTGGGTCCTGCCAGCTCTGCACGCCTCCAAGGCTGGCTGGATTCTGCTGACTGTGCTCTTTCCTTGTGAAGCTGAGTTCATTTTCCTGCAGTCGAGTCCCTTGCGAGGTTCCCCGCCCCAGGAATTCAGCAGTCAGCCTTCAGGAGATGATGTCTGCAGGATTAAGAAGTAGCTTCCAGACTTCTGGATGGATTCCCTGGCCGGGGTGAGCGGAGCAGCCCTTAGCAATGGCTCCGTGGCTTCCAGCGCCAAGCATTACCTCTAGGCATTTTACTCCATACTCCATTACTTATCTGTATAAAAGAATTTAACAGTCGCTTTGGGTTTTTGGTTTCTCCGAAGCCTTATGTTGCCTGTGGCTGACTTCCAGCCACAGCAGAGGATGGGAAGCCTGGCTGAGCAGTGCCTGCTCACCCCGCTGCGGTGACTCCCGGGGGGAAGGCTGCTTTTGTTCCAGATGCAAACGGGCTCCACACAGCTAATTGGGAAGCTGTCACTGCTGTTTGCCTGGTACCAGTAAGTTCTTCCTCCCTGGCAAACAAAATTGCTTCCAGGAATAAAAAGTCAGAGTGGACGTTGGAAGCAAGCCGATGCTTGGGGTCCTGCTGCTTTCTCTCTGTTCTGTACTTTCTTCAAAGCAGAGGAGACAGAAAGGGGAAGAACGTTTGTAAAATGCTCAGCCCTTCCTCTTAAGTAAGTGTTCTCTGCGTTGTCTTATTTCCCGGCTTAGGCATAATGTATCTATCAAAGCTTCCCCCTTGGCTTTGTCATGCAGTGTAGCATATTTTTGCCCTTAAGCAAGAGGAACAGATGATAAGCTGGAGCTAACTGTCCTGGTCTTGAAGCTGCCAGAGTGGGGCGAGGAGTCCCAGCCGCAGTGGGTACGTGGCTGGTGCAAACGCCTGTCTTCCCTTTAATCTGTGCCAGTCTCCAGCTGCCTCTTTTCAAGGCCGTTGAAGGAATCGAGCTCAGTAGTCCGTCTTCCACTTGTGTTCCCAGGAAAACAGGTTTCAAATACAGGCGTTTCTTTGTTTTGGCAAATCTAGTGCAACCATATAAATGGTCCGAGGAAGGCCCTCAGGGCTTGTGAGGGTGGGTGATAATTCAGTGTGTGCTCCGTCCTGCCTGAGGCAGCTAAATGGGTCACCCAAAGCTAAGTGTCATAAATTATGTGTATGGGTTGGAGGTCTTTGGGGCAGCAACCTCTTGCTCTTGTTCAGTAGAGAGTAGGAGCTTAATCTGGGAGGGCAGCTTCATCATATACTGCTATTTATCCCTAGGACAGGCAGACCTTGCCTTGATATTTTTTTTTGACCCTAGGTGGAGTAGCAGAAAGAGGCAGAAGGGGAAATTATTACATTAGGTAAAAGCAAAGTAGAGCCAGAAGGAGCACCCAGTGCACCCAGCCGTGTTTTCCCGTGCACTTAATGATTGCCTGTTTGAAATTCAAAGTTCCTGGAAAGCTGTCTCTGCTCGTACTTGTAGCCAAGGGTTGATATTTGCAGAAGATATGCAATCCTGTCCTGATACCTTCAGTAAGTACAGGGCGTTGCTCGGATTTCCTGTGTGCTGCCAAAAACACCAAATCTCTTGATTGCCCTCAAAAACCTGGAGGCTTTGTAGCACTTGGAGACATTTTCACTGTCGAAGTGTTAATATCCCCAGAACAACTGTAGATCTGTATGATTCTGATTGCAGTACAAGGCTATCAAACAGTATCTGTCCCCATTTCAGTTTGCCTTTTGCTCTCTTCCTAGGAATCCAAGCCTGTGCCTCACCTGCCCTCCACTCCAGGCTCTCATTCAGGTCTTGCAGGGAACTCCAGCAGCATCGCTGCTTGCAGAAAGGCAGGTGCATGCTTTCGTTTGACGAGGCTCATGCAGATATATCCACCTCCTGTAGTTGTGGTTGGTTTGATTCTTTGAACTGGTCTTCCCATCTGAGATTGGGTGTCCAGTGTCCCAGTTGAACATACGTAAGTCTGTAGGCTAGCTAGATAGGAAAGATAAATATTTGCCTCGATGTCAGAAGCTGTCCTGGCCCATTGACCCATCAGTCAGGCCTCCATGGGCTCCTGCAGTCCTTGTATTTTCGCCAGAGTTTCTTTCATCCCTGATGACAAGAGAGACGTAGCAGCTTCTTTCTGTGCAGTATCCCTGTTGATGTAGTCAGCAATGTGCAAGACAATTAAGATTATTTACTCTCCTAAGTGCTGTGACTAAAAGAGAGAGCTGACTTGTAAGCATCTTTGAGGATAGACATAAGAAGTCCTCTGCTGTTTGGGAAACAGCAAAACAAAACAAACAAACAAAAAAGCAGAACACAAAACGGGAGCTGCAAAAACGGTCCAAGAGATAATAGTGGTAAAACACTTCTATTTATTTGCCTTGCTGTGTATTTTTTCCCTGTTTAGCTGGATGGAGTAATGGAGTAGTATTTTATGAGCTGTATTAACTAGATCTTGGCTGCAAATTGACTCTGACTTGGAAACTGCTTTAAAACATAGAGATGAGCCAAATCAAGGATCTTTCAGCGTAGTGTCTGGAGCTGTTGTCGATAGGAAATTCTTGCACCTTGCCAGTACATCGGTTTTAGGTGGCTCTCAGGTCACAGGGATGCAGGACACAAGGCAGGCTGAAGCATGCAGATACTCAGGAAACAGAGGGCTGCAGGCATACTATAGATTATTCATTATGTTGCATTTACACAGTGCTCTGAAAACTGTAAGTTCTCTCCAAACATTCATTTGAAATTCAGCATTTATTAAATCCCACAGAGAAGTCTTTTGGACTTTGTTTTCAGAATGTTGTAACTGGGCAATCCATTTTCATTGTGGTTTTCTGGTTTTGTTCATTTAACTATTTGCGGAAATTATGGGGATTCTGTTAAGAAAGCAGTCTTGCAGTATGCAACTGGCTGTCTTAATGCCCAGCTCTGGTTCTCTGTTGTGGCTACAGAACCAAATGCTGCAGATTTTGTTTTCTTCTTGTGGCTGGAATAAACCCTGTGTATGATGAGACCAGGCAGGGGAACTGGAGTTTGATGTAGTTCTTCCCTGAACCTTAAAAACGTTGGTTTTGATAAAATAACCTCTAGTTTCCCACTTTCTGGAGCAGGGCACAGACTGACCATCAGTTAGTGCGCTCAGTGTGATAGGAGTATCAGGCTGAAATCCTCTGGCGTGTGTCACACAGCAAACCCAAGGGCAGCTGATCCATCAGTCCCTTCCAGCCTGGAGAGCTGTGTGTCTGGGCCAGGATCCAGGAGAACAATGCCCAAAGTGAGGCTTTGAAATACAGCCTCCCAAATCTCAGACATGCATGCTTAAGGTCCACCAGCTTCTGCTGATGTTGGAAACTGGGTTGGGAGCCTCAGCACACCTGAGGATGATGCTTCCTTATCCAGGTGACCGAAAGTGATTGGCTTCAGTGATTTTGGAAATCTCAGCCTCTGTTTCTGCAGTGCAGCCCCCCAGACTTGTGTTGACAGCAGTGAAGAAGCTGCCCTCCTGATCAAGGTTTAACGTACAAGAAACTACGTGGTCCTAGCAAATGATAAAAATATGTAAGATTTTTTTTCATTATTTTTTTTCCCCACCCCCAGCAAGTCTTGCTGTGTGAGGTGGTCCCTCTCAGTACAGTTCCTTTATTCTCTTCATCCTCCTGCTGTGCTGCACGGAGTCACACCCTTTAACCCTTTTCAGCTTGTTTAATTCAATGTACATATTAGTACAGTGAATGAATCATCTGGCACGTTTAAGTGCAAACCTTAGGAGGAGACAGCTCTAAAATTGCCTTTTCTACTGGAAACTGATAAGTTCATTACATATGCAAAAATAGATGTGTGCATCAAAGCCGATGTATGACTTGGGAGCGAAGACCAGTCTGAAATACAAAATATATGTAACGACAAATTTAAACACCTTCCTAAATCATAGCTGTGCCATTTTATTAGAAATTGTTTCATAAACTATGAAAGCTTTAGCTATCATATAAATCTGTCTCTTAATAGGCAGCAGTTACATTTCTTTATAATTTATTTCTCTGATAGTGCTCAGCAAAAACACACCTTCCTGGCAGCTCTGTTTATATACATTTTGTTTATCACTGCATTATTTTTTTTTGTCATTCTCTTTCTGCTGGTACCATGTGAATAACAGAAACATAAGGGGAAGTATATATATAATTATATATTTATTTATATGTGTTATTTATTTATTATAATATATTTAATAAGTATATATCTTAAGGGGAAGGGAAAGAGGTTGTGAAGATCGAGGTTATAGAGAAGTCCTTGCGTTGCTGGTGTTGAGCAAGGGATTGAGATGGACAAACAAAGAGCTGCTCCCATTTCTAATGTGAGATCACCAGCTGCTCAGAATAGATGTGGGTGATTTTGATGAGCGTTCTGGGAGATTCCAGCTGGCAAGTGCCTGATAAATTGCAATTTGAGGACGTTGAACATTCCTCGTGATGCCAGATGCTGGTCAGGTTTGTGTATGGACTGCCTTTTGAGGAAATTCATACTTCAGCTGGCATGGTCCTCCCAAGCCAGTCTGCGTGGTGTGGTGGTTGGCATTGGGATCTGCAGTGGGTTTGTTAATCCTTTTTTGCATCAATGATGTTTTACCATCAACTTGAGTAAAGCAAGAGAGTGGTACCCCCCGCTCCTAAGTTTACCAACCATTTTTGCGATTTTTGGTCTGTAGTAGCTCTGCAAGAAGCTGTGGGGCAGGAGATTGGAAGAATTTACGGGAATTAGGGGAAGCTGTGTTAGAATTGGTGCCCACAGCCATAATTGAGCAGAATATTGAGAATTCTGTGAAAATTAGAATCACAGAATTGATTCTAATCTCAATCTATGATTCTAATCTTCTAATTTTCAGAGTTTGTGAATCCGCCTGTACGAAGGGCATGGATTTTGCTCCAGCATATATGAGGGATGCTCAGCAGCACCAGCCATTACATCATGCACCATTGAGGCACAATGATGTTTTTTTTTCTTTTAAGATTATTTTCCTTTGTGTGTGTACAGATCATTAGAGAGAAGGGGAAAAAAAAAAAAAAAAAAAAGAAGAACCATGATAGAAAAGCTTTCTTCAAAGTGGAATTTTTACTGATAACTCTAATACTGCATGCAAACATATAGCTTCTCAATATTCTGCTAAATGGCTAGCACTGCTTCTTTTTCATGCTGTTTAAATGATTGTGTTTTCCTTTTGTCATTCATTTGATGTTTTTTCAACCAATACCCTTGCTCTGGTAAGATGTTTAGAACAATGTTTATCTGTTTATACTTCTCCATATCAACAAAGAAGCAGCAGCAGGAATAGAGATAGTCAGAAATTGCTCTGTGATGTTCAGCAGCTGATGCTTTTTGGACAAATGACCTCCGTAATGGTTCATTAAAAAAAAAAAAAAAAAAAAGGAGAGAAATTTAAAGACATTTTTTGCTCTAATTACTGGAGTTCTGCCTTCTTTTTCTCAGGTCAAACCATTAGTAAAATCTCCTCCCCCCTTGAGTAGCCTCTGTCAACAGTTAGACTTGGGAAAGTTGGGCAAGGCACTGCTGCTTCCATTTTCAGGAAAGCCAGAGGAGTGCTGTCATTTTAAGAGTCAACGAACCCTCTCTCATATTTCAAAACAAAACAGTTATAAATAAGACATTGGTATTCATTGAGACACCTGTTTGTGCAAAACTTCCTTAAAGGAGCACTTAAGAAAAAATGGACTTTTGCTTAATGCCTTTTATTTTTATTTTTTAATTTGGAAGGGATCATTCATTTATTTACGTGACTATAGAACTAAACGTGTCCACTAAAACCTATACGCCTAGAAGGTAGTCAAACACAGCTATCGGATACAAATGAGTACAGTTTTCTAGAAGCTGAAAGCATCTGCGATGTGGGCTTACTGTGGGTACAGAAATGTCACCTTGTGTGTTGGTGTATTTGTTGTGATGGACCACCCCACAAAAGCTGTTTTCCCTGAAACCAGTCTGCGAGTTGCTAGGTTTTTCTTGCAGACATCCCACCCAATGTGTCTCTGTGATGTAAATAACCAGTAATTTAGCTCCTTTAAAAAATCTATGCTTACCTGAAATACTTGCCTGCATCTTAATTTGCTTTTGCTTGTGTCAGACTACTGATGACATTGCAAAATGAAATGAATATTTGATTGCAGTTTGTAACAAATTCAGGTCTAATTGCTTCAGCCAGTTGTGTTCATGTATCTGATGCCATCACACCTCTCTTGGAAAAATACAGCCAGGCCCCAGTACAGCAGGGTCCTTCAGCGCATCCTTAATTTTCATCCATGGTATTTTTACGGATGCTGATGAGACCCCGTGGTTGTTGGAAGCAGAGAAGGGCTGGCTGGTTTGCCTTGCTGCAGCAGGAATGCTAAGTTTTGAGTTTTAAACCATTTATAAAAGATGGCATGGCAGCATGCACCAGTGCAAACCCCATGCAAACTTGGGGTTTTAAAGCTCATGCTTAAACTGTGCAGTCGGATGCTCTCAGGCTTCAGAATAGATAGTAAATGTACTCATAAACTAAATAAAAGAGAAGTGCTACCAGGAGCATCCATCTTGCCTGAGATTCAAGAAGAAGCTGAGAAAGTGATATTTTTGCTGTTTGGTCAGGTGTGTCAAATGCAAGCAGCAGCTTTGCAACAGAAGGACTCTTCTGTCACGGATATTTAAGCAAGTTATTATAACACTTATTCTTGTCCTTTCTGTGAAAAATTGTGGTGAGTATTTGAGAGATGATTTGTTTATTCTGGCTAACTGCAAACAAAACTTTATTGTTTACCTTTTAAAAAATTTAGAGTGAAACCAAGCAAGGAAATTTAAAAAAGGGGGAAAAAAAAATTAAGCTGTTGAAAAGCAGTGACCTTCTCAAATACACAGAGAAAATCAGTGCTAGTGAGAGCTGGGTATGTGCTACCTCTGGGTACCAACAGCAATGACAATTAAAATCCTGAGTTATCTGCTTTGAAATGAAAAGCAAATTGATGTGATTCTTGGTTACCCTTTTCATATCACAACGAACGGGCTGAGCTATTTGTTCTCAATTCCAGAAGTTGCAGCAGTTTTCATGAAAAGGGAGGATTGGCAGGAGTTCAGCAGGTAGCAGTCAAGTGCCTGTTTTAGCTGCGTGCCCTGGTCACAGCAGACGTCTCTCTGTGGCATTAGGGACGTTGCGACATTACCCCACCTGCGTGAGGTATCAAGACCAGGTACAGGTCTCCAAACCTTCATGAGAATGCTCATAGAGAGAAGTCTTGCTTATGAGGAGGTTTTTAATGGAAGTGTAGGTGTGTAACAGACATTAGCAGGGATGCTGCTCAAGGTGCAAGCGCCCAACATCAGATGCGCACTCAGAAATATTTGCCGAAACACCTCTAGCAGCACTTGCTGCCTCTTGGCTCAGGACGTGTCTGACACTCAATCCCGGCGCTCCTAGGAGCCAGGGCAGCTGTTCAAATAGCTCTGCTATAAATCACCCTGTTTACAGATGGGAGGTGTGACATCTCGCGAACCGCAGGCTCTGCGTGTCGGAGAGCCGCGTAATGAAAACCATGGAGAGCAGAGACCCCGATGGCTTCAGTGGGGTGGAGCGGTGTCTTGCACGGCTGGAGGCTTGAAGCGATGTCAGCCCGGCAAAGCCAGGTGGATCGTCTTTCTGTTTCGGATCTGTTCCACTTTCTGGTGCAAAGAAGAAAATATTTTTAATGCAAAATCCGTTTTAAAACATAACACACACCCACAGAGCCCCTGCAGCTGTTGGAAAGGTGTTCGGAAGTATGGCGTATTAGAAATAGTCCCAGCTGAAATGGATTAGCAGGCAGAGTTCAAGTGAGGAGGTCAAATGTGTAAACTGAATGCAATTTATCTTGTGGCACTGCAGTTTATCACATGGTTGCAGAAATAAAGAAATACCACACACATGCACATATTCACACCTAATAATTTAGGAATAACTGGAAAAGGTCTTAAGAGGCATTAAAAGGCTTCTGATAACATCGTGGTATCTGGAGTAAGAAACCAAAGACAGTTGGAGTCGCTTCCAAAATAGCTGTAGTCAGAGATGTCTTCATATGTCTGTCATTTTTATATTTATGTATGTTTCACTTCTCAGAAAAAAAATGGTATTGAACACTCTTACTGCACAGTAACTTCTTGTGTACTGCTTGGCAGGGGCTTGGACTAGGTGATCTCCAGAGGTCCTATCCAGCCTGAAGCTTTCTGTGATACTCTAACTGGGGAGACACTTCAAGGATTTTCCTTCAAGGATTCCTTAATGCTACGTCTCTTGTAGCATCCCTTAATGTCCTTGTAGCCTGTCCTTTTGGTAAAGGGTTATTTTCTGCATTAGGAGCAGCAGGAAGCTTTCTTTTTTTCTTTTTATATTTCTTTTTTTTTTTTTCCTTCCCTTTTAATAATCTTTATTATTAGCTAGAGGGCCAATCCCCCTGGATTGCAATAGTAGATAATTTAGATAATTGAATTTGTGAGAATATCTGCAAAGAGACTCCTGTTTCCATGGTGGCTTTTGGCTCCTGCTCATTGCCGATCCTTATGGTGAAGATTTACAGCACATGTATTGCAAGCTCACTCCTCACATTGGATTTTATTCACGTGCCTCGTTTTGTCAATGCAAGCAATGATGACCAAAAAGCCAAGGCACATCTTTTAATACCTTTTCTGCTATGTAAGCTCTTGCTTCTCATCCCAGTACAGGATTTCCAAAGCCTGTGCTCTGCTGGTGCCCCGAAGTTGGTGATATCTGATGTGTCAGAATTGCACACAATATTTTCCTTGACAGGTTGCAAAGCTCATAAAATGAGTTTGTGGAAGCTCACCTAAAGGTCATGGAAAGACGCTCATCGAAATCTGGCCGTGCTGGGACTTGTAGATTGGACCGCGTTATCTTGAGACAATGCAGCCTGTTAGCAATCTTCATTCTTGTGTCGGATATTAATGTGATCTAAGGCTGTGCCTGTATGCGAGGCCTTTAAACTCTGATGTGGGAAGGTCTTCCTTTGCACTTCAGATGTTTACTAATGTCACCAAAATAGAAAAGGGGGTGGGCCTCCACATGAAGGAGGAACTGTGGCTGGTGAGCCACTCTAAATGAAAAGGTCAAGATAATTTTGCATTTCAGTCATATTAAATTCTAAGTTTCATGATAAATACATCTTTTTTTTTTAAAAAAAAAAAGTTATTTAGGTGGCATAAAATTCCAGTGAAGGATGCTAGTGTCACGTTAATAATAATTAGTTAGAATTGTGGAAAACTCATCTTGAGCAGCCTCTATTAGACGCTATCTCCGAATGAAATTTAAAGTAGGAGGTAATTTCTAGGTGCAATTAAAAACTTGTCAGAGTGGAGAAGCAACCACTTTCTGTCTCGTTTTGATTGTAAGCACTGTAATGAAGTGGAGCCGCCTGGCATTTCACTTCTTGGAGCCGGAGCATAGGCAGTCCTAGCGCAGCGCCTGGTGCCGTTGCGTTTCTAATGTGTTAGGCTCTGATGTTCTCAGAGGAAAAAAACGCGTAGAACCTTGTTTTCTATGGTAATCTTCTTATAAGGATTTTTTAAATAAGCCCCTGAAATATCAGCGGCCCTTACTTCAACCGTAACCGTTTCAAGATGTGATCTCTGCAGTAAGTTATTGAGTTAGCATGTGCGTAACTTTTCCTTCTCCCTGCCTGCCAGTTGCTGGGGGGGCAGTAATTGGAGCGCGGAGCCCTCCTTCCAGTATGTCCTCCCTGGCTGCATATTTCTGGACTCATTCTTTGCTTTTGTTTGCTTATCTTTTACAGTATTAAGGAATTCGATATGTACAAGAGATGCCTCAACAACAGCCTTGGGGCACAGGTTTGGTTTCAGACCCAACCCTTTTTCCTTTGCTGTTTCTGCAGTCCCTGTGCATTGCTACCACTATCCCAGCCTATTTCTGGCCTGGGCAGCTCCTATAATCAGGCTGTTGATGGATTTCTGAATTCTGACTGTCTAGCACTGAAAATGAATTTGTGTGTCCCTGAACCTGGCTCTCTGACCTCGGTTTCCAAGAGCCATTCATCTTGTTTCAAGTTAGCAGAATTTGGGGTACGGTGTTATGGAGAGACCATCAGTGGGGCCAAGATAACTACTGTATGGTAGATTGCACGATTTTGTCTTCACGTTTCCCACAAGTGGGCCACTTAATAACAGGATCTGTGGGCGTTTTGTCATGATTTCTCACAAGGTTGGCTTTTCCAAAGGAACTGCTGGGTGCCCAGGCAGAGAGATCTCGTTTTAACTCAAGAGTTATGGGACTAGATGCTCTTCAAATCCTCGGTGCCAGTGAGTATGGTGAGATTGCATCTCAGTTCAGGCACCCCATGGTGACCATCCCCATCTGTTCTCCACGAGGTTCGGTGAGATCCCTGTAGGGCCATCCACTTAGCAGTGTGTTTGCATAGTTCAGGATGCCCTTGGGCAGTGGTTTGTGATGGACCTTCATGAAGGACTCCTCAGTTGCTGTCAATGGCAATGCAGAGCTGGGTAGACGCCTCGCAGCTCCTATTTTAGGTTGCAAATGTTGGGATAGGGCTGCCTGGTGGCCTGCAGTCCTGCTTAAGGGTTTGCCATGTCCTGTCTCACAACAGATCACAAAGCCGATGATGAAGGTTTTGAAGAGTGCTGTTTTGGGAAAGGACAAAAGTACATAAAGCAAAATTAAAGCTAATTATGGCTTGAACTTGTGCATAGCAGAAAGGTTGCTTTAACCCTCTTCTATAAGGATGTTTAAAGAAACTCTCAGAAGATTGATTTAGCGTGGAAGGGATGGGGACAGCATCTCCTAAGTTGGGATGGTGGTGTCTGGTGGGATTTTGGCTTTGTGTGTGGTGTTTTGGTAAGGATTGGCAGGGTTCTAGGCTTGTGTAGAGCTACGCATTTTATGGCGTATTTAAATGTCTATAATATAAATAGCTTTACCATCAGAAGGCATAAATGTCAGCCTATTGACACATTATAAAGACACAAATGGAATGTAGCCTGGCAGACTGGTGCTGGTTTTGAGATTTAATAGTACATCTGTATCATTTATCCCAGTGGGAAATAACACAGGATGTTGCCTTGTAATTTTTTACTACTGTATAATAAAACGTAACCATAATAAATGGTGTCTAAGCAAGTAACACAGCAGATCCTGGATTTCATCCAGTTTGTCTTCACCACTTTTCGTAGGTTAGCTTGCCCCCCCAACTTTAGGCAACATACTATTTTGACTGCATACAAATTGAATGTGGTTCCCTTTAATGCGTTACATACATACAGAGAAGGAGACCCCTCCTGTGCCAAATGCATCCCACCTCTCGGTTTGCTGGGGTTAGCAGTGTGCTGTGTTCATTCCTCTTTAAATCATTCACATCCTGAGCTGAACTGTCTTTGAAGGGATCTGTTATGCATTTCTTCATTTCAAGAATGCCTCTGCACGTTGATGGCTTTTCCAAATGTCTGTGCAGTGGTACAGCGTTATGTGGAAGTAGCCTTTTTACAAAAATTCAAGTAACATGTCATCTAATTCAAGCAACAGTATTTCTTCGAAGTGTTACCAGTCTTGTGCGAACTGAGAGGAAGGATTTGGTGGGTTCATCTTGTTAAATTCAACTCATCGCTTGTTCCCTTCCCAGAGCTGCTGGGGCATCCAAGCTCGTGTAGTGCTACACGTTTTATGGCGTATTTAAATGTCTATAATATTTATTTTTATGGGATGGGGGTGCACAGGGTCTAGGATGGCAGCATGTCTTCTCTAGGCTCAGACTCATGTTTTGCGTTGACAAATGGACCACGAAGAACTGGTGCGTGCTGCTTCCCTTCTTTCTAGCAGGCCTTGGCTTCATCTTTGGGGCCTGGAGGGTGATGTCTCCCTCTAGCAGGAAGCAGCAGGGCCAACGTTTTGTCCTGCTTGGGAGGTGCTCTGTCCCGTCCAGTGCTGGCTCTACCCTAATTGCAGGGTCTGGGCTGTTCCACTGCTGCAGGCTCTGAGCTTTTTTTTAAAGGCAGGAGAAGTCTGAGAAGTGCTCCACGTGCATTTAGGCATTTCTGCGGGGGCCCAATATGCAGAAGGGCTCTCTGAGTGCTTTCTAACATCTGGCCTATGATGCTCCAAGTGAAGAGAAATATGAAAACATTATTCTGTGCATATGAGAGTATTGCACATTTGTAAAAAGACAATTAGCATAGAAATGAGGGAGGCTTTTGATTCATCAAGTAGATTCAACAGACTGTGTCATTTCCTTGATTCTCATTTTAATTAGGATTAATCAGTTTTATCTCCTAAGGTCTTTGCTGGGAATTTACATGAAACAGAAGACTTTGGTCAGCGGTGTGCCAGTGTAATAGCCCCTGCTTGACGAAATCCAGCTGTGACACGTATACGCAGGATTAGATTTGGCAGGACCCCAGGCTCCCTTCTCCTCTCAAATTAAATGACTTGCTGTTGCAGGCAACCCACTGGGTCTTCCAATACCAGGGCCTGAGCTTCACATAGCTGCCTGGTTGCTTGCTTCCAAACCCACTTGGGACTAGTATATTGCTTGGAAAAGTCCCTGGGATGCCAGCGTGAAATAATGGCTGCTTTCTGCTCCAAAGACACACACAAAAGTCTCGCTTAATCCCAGCAGCCATCCATCCCCACAGCTGGGAGCTACAGCCAGTGGAGACAAAATGGAGCTGACCTTTTTATCCTCAAACTCAATATATTTCACAGAAGCATATGGCTTTGGACGGAGTTTTCTCAGGTTCTGTTTGATATGTTAGAAGTGGAAAATGAGGGAAGGGAGCCAGGTAGTTATATTGGAAAGAGAACAGTGTCCCAGCTGCCTCGTAGGGGAGAACATGAGGCTTAAGTTCTGCATGATGCAGAGCAGAAGCGTGATTCCAACCTCCCTGAGGTGAGAGATGCTGTCCCAGTACTAGCCAGTGTTCTGCTTTTCTTTTTTCTTTTGTTTTTCTTTCTTTTTTTGCTCCTTTCTTCCTCCATTTATTTTTTTAATCTTTATATTTTTCAAAGTCTCTTTCTCATCCCATTGAGATTAAAAAAAAAAAAAAAGAAATCTTTAAACACGAATCAAATCCATCTTTCTGTTTCAGTCGCTAGATGTATTTAAGACCGACAAATTCCACTTCGGAAATTAGAGTCATTTGCAAACACAATGAGTATTTTATTGTGATTGTTTTCCTGTACCTAAAATAGATGTCTTGCTATGAAAGCTTCCCTGGAATATGTAGGTGAAAATTTAGCTTGCAATTTGTTTCCTTTAGTGGAAAGGATGTGATTGTTACAGAACGTATGAAATGTAAATATTTTACTATTAATTATGGCAGAACAAAATTTCATCCACATGGGCACCGCAACAGTAAGGGTGGCAGGCTTTAAGTGTCTTCCACTCAGATAACAGATTTGAAAGCTATGAGGCATGTGAACAAGAAGAAAATGGAGACAGAAGGCAAAAAATCGCTGAAGGGAAAATCCTCCTGAAAGCCCACAAAGCATTTTCAAGCTTGCAGAAATGACCTGCTCTGTTCCTGTTACACAGAAGTGTTAAAATGAGAGCAGACGACCCCTCTACCCCAAATCATTCATCTGTTATGTCTGTGATGTATTTAGACTGAGTCCTTTCCCAGATGCTGCGGGTCTGTCGGTTCCAGTGGAAATTAATGGGATTTTACCATTTGCTTTGAGGAAAAGAGGACTGGACTTTCTCTTGCCGTCTTTGGCAGGAAGGAGAGAAGAGCTTTTCTGTCTGCTCGCTTTAAATATTGCATCTTTTTAAGCCTTTTTGCCAGATAGGCTAATTTGTGTTACTGCAATATACCATGTTAGAAAATTACAGAGGTTAATGTACAGCCCTGTGATACACAACCATAATGGTAGACTCTAATGTTTTTTAAATGGTAAACCGAACGAATTCATAATACGAGTTGCCCTGAATTGCCTGTAACTCTTGCCAAAGATTAGTTTAGCATTGCTTTTAATATTTTATGTGCTAAAGTTGTTTACAAAGACTAAAAGCTTCCCTCACTTTGCACACTAGTACTTCGTCCTTTCACAGTACAAAGCATAACAGAAGCACTCTCTTGCAGACTAATTGTATGGCAGGAGGTTTGACTAAATTGCAGTTAGACTGTCTTTGAAAGATTTTTCTAGTAATCAGTGAAAACTATATCAGATTTATGGTGTCGTATCCCGTCTGGGTAGTTAGAAACCTAATCTTTCGCAATATCACTAGTTGCATATTAATATTTTTAAGTATCTAAAATACAACTGAATGACATAGGAGGTTTTGACTTTAAATGTTACCGTAGAGATTTGACTGTCCATAATCCCATTAAAATAGAAGAGTACAAGATAAAACGATCCATTTGCAATTATAATTGTGCACACCGAGATTGACCATTCCTTAAAGAATTGGAAATGCAAGATGGAGAAGGGCACTTGAGCAATCGCTCTGTGTTGAAAGCATTGATGGAAGAATAAAACGTTGAGGGGGATCGATTGGTCAGTAATGTGCTCGAAACATGTGGGAAGAATTTCTATGGAAGGGGAAAGGAAGTGCACAATGGGAGAGGGGCAAAAGCTGGCACGTGGCACCGGCAGAGCAGGCTCCCTGTGGCTGTGTCCTGCTTTTCCATCCCTCTTACTCCAACAGGTCAAGAGGATCTAAGCCTGTAGCATCCCGTACGACTATATTCTGCATGTCTTTGAGGTGTATGTGTCAGGTGAAAAGCAGAGAGGTGGAGGAGATGTCCTCCATCAGGTGGTACACACACTTCTATTACTAAGTGACAACTTTGGTTTGTCACAAGGCAGGCACTCATCCACTTCTGTCGTGTGGTGGGTGTTTAGCTGCTCACCTTGTAGGGTTTTGTCACCTTGTAGGGTTGGGTCGACCATTCCTCTTTGCATGATTCAGTGTTTGGGTGCCTTGTTGTCAAAGGACTGGGTGCACACCTGTCCTCTACTAAAATGTCTGTCATGGGATGCTGAAGATACTGAGCAATGGGGGCAGTAAGTATGGGCTGTTGTTTTAAAGCTGGTCTCTGCTTAGGTCCAAGAGGCTCTTGCAGAGGGAAAAAGGGCCTGGGGAAACAGCAGGTGTATTTTTGCCTCCCTTACTGTCTTACAGCTGTGATGCCCGCTTAAGGTAACTCACTGCCGTGGCTAGCTTTGTGTGGAGAGCCACCACGAAAACACGTGTTACAGCAGAGAACAGCAAAGAAGAATGCTATGAACCCCTTAACCTGCTTTTGGCACTTGATAAATAAAGTGTGTTAGTTGATCAGCTTTGTACTGGGGAGTCAGCACGGCCTCATAAACAGGGCTGTGGCTGAACAGCTGAGGAGATGGGCTTTGTTCTAGCTCCCCCAGTGGCCTGCTGTTTGACCTTGAGCAACTTTTTTTTTGTCTCCATGCCTTTCTTTCTGCTATTCTTTGATTTCCTCATCTTCTTGGAGGATGAGCTCTTCGGGAGAGAGATTTGTTTGCATTGTGTTCTGTGAACAATGAAGTCTGAGCCTAGCCAGCGCCTCTAGGGGCTTCTGTAACACAAATTATAATTGTTAGCTTTAATCACTTTCATCAAAAAAAAAAAAAAAAGGCTGGTAATGGAGGATGTCAATGTGCGGGTTTTGGAAAGATCTGTAAGGGTGCATGTTAAATAAGCCACTGTAGGTGGAAAGTTTGTGGTTTGGTTTCACAGGGCTGATGCAGAGATGCTGGTGCCCAGGGGTGATGCCGTGCTGCTCCGTATGGGTTTTCAGCCCCAAAAGCACTGCGCTGGGTGCTCACTGCTGTACTGGAGCAGAGGCAGAACACCAGCGACTGGTCGGCATTTGGCGTTGTGGCGAAGACAGCAGCTTGTGGGTGAGCCATCCCACCGTGATGGATTCTCCTCCCAGCCTTCGCTGTTGCTGAACAGACAGTGTTTATCATTCCTCTCCCTAATAGCTGCTTCTGTTTTGGCACAGGGGCGAAGCAATGCACTGGTTTGCAGATTAATCGCCCTTCTTTTGGCATCCAGAGAGGCAGAGCAGCATGCCCGTGTCCTGCTCAGGCGGATGAGCTACTCACCATAGCAGAAGACTCGGAAACATTTAGCCACACGAACGCCAGCAGTCACGTTAGGAAGAGCAGGCTTTGTTGAAGTATGTATGCTACCCCTTTACCAGTAATCCCTGCAGGTAGAGCTCCAAATAACACGGGACGGAGCAAGAGGGAGACGATGGTTCCCCCACTCCATCAGTATCTGAAGTGAAACCTCATGCCAGAGTGCGCTTGTGGCTCACAAATGTGACCCCGAGCCCATAGTCCAGGCTGAGTACAGCTGGGTGAGGAATGACGAATGCCTCCTGAGAAGAAGTGCTGTTGGTTTCAGAGCAGGTTGGCAGAGTGATTCGGAAAGCAGTGAAAGAAAATAAAAATGAGCTCCCACTGCATGGGGGGCAGGCGCTGTAAGGCTGTGGGTGTTAACAGGATTCAGAGATAAAGCAACGTCTCCTCCTTTAATGTGTTCGTTCTGTGTTTTAGGGCATCATCTAACACTAAACCCCTGTAGTGCCTGCTCTGCACCCACTCCCAGTCAGTTCTGACTCTCTAGCAAGTATTTTGCAAAATCTTTGCTGTGCAGGAGTCCAGGTATCGTTCCCTTCTGTGAGTAAAATAAGAGCAAAAATTCCCCAAACTGCATTTGAAATTTGCATAGAAATAGCATATGGCAGAGGCCAACCCAAGGTTATACACTTGACATTTGGGGAGGGAAAGCAAGAAAGACTTACCAGTCAGTACGCTCACATTATGATAAAATAAAGGTAAGTTGTGAGGCGAACACACACTGAATCCTTAAAGCAGCACAGCAGAGGCATAAACCACTGTATGTTGTGCTATCTCTAGCCCTTTACGACCTAAGCAGAAGCAAAACCCCGAGTATCATAAATGAAACAAAGATCTTGTCTTAATTTCA
Organism: Aythya ferina; assembly: GCF_964211825.1. Classification (NCBI taxonomy): domain Eukaryota; kingdom Metazoa; phylum Chordata; class Aves; order Anseriformes; family Anatidae; genus Aythya; species Aythya ferina. The sequence goes on along the minus strand of NC_140300.1, from coordinate 64,388,016 downwards.
TTTAAAAAGTCATTGCAAGGTAATGGGGTAGCAGGCATTAACTTGCTCGGTCTCTGCGAACCACCGCTCCTGCTCTAAACAGCTGCCATCAAACTGGTGATTCTCCAGCAGCTTCTTGGAGTCAGGTGGAGTTTTTGCAATAAAATATAAGTAGAGTAGTCTAAACAAATAGCACTTTTCCTAGAAATAAAGTATATGGATGCCCTCCTGAGGTGTTGCCTGGTCTGCTCTGCAGTTGCAAAAGCGTTTTTCCTACTGAACCGGTGTATATTTGATCAAAATCCAAGGCTGCAAACAGCTCACATCTGGGGACTTTTTCATTTGTACAATGAGAAATAATGGCCAGTCTTACCCCGAGTTTGCCTGTACATTTCTTAGATCGTCCACAACCTGTTTATTGCTTACAGAGGCAATTTTGCTGACGTACAGGCACGGAACAGTCTCTTTTTCTTCCCGAGCATTCATTCTTGCCTATTATGGAGAAATCACTCAAAAACTGGCACGCATGCTGGACTCTCAAGCATTGTTTTAAGTTTTAATTTACTTCTGACTTCCAAGGTTACTGCGTACAAGTGACTGCTCCTTTAGTACGTAAATAAGATTAGTTATGCACTGGGGACCGATGCCTCAGCCATATGAGCTCCTTCCTTTCCTGCTCCCCGGGGACTGTCTGTTGAAGAATACATGGAGCTGGGGTGAAATTTTCATCGGGGCATCAGAGATTAAAGACGACCGTTCTAGATCAGTTGTGCTGTGAAAGCACAGCCCTAGGCTGCTGGTTTTTGTCTGCAGAGTTTTTATGGTATGGGATGTGGGGTAGGGAACTGGGGCCACGGCAATGGATGGAGGGGGAAAGCTGTCCTGCAGTCCATATCAGGAAAGGTTTTAGGGACCCACTGCCACACACGACTCCATGGAAGCAACATGGACTCAACATGGGATCCTTCTGTTTTCAGGCTTTGCAGTTGCTGTTTGCCATTTTGACATACTTCTTCAAATTTTATATCTTTTGTTGGGAACAAGATGTGGGGAGGTGAAGTCATTGCTATATCCCTTCCATGGATTTTTTTATTTTATTTTCTAATTGCTTGAATGGGGCTGGGTAGCATCCCAGGGTCCTGCGCCGTCCAGCTTGGCTCTGACAAAACTGATTCCCACTGAAGTTTCATCTGTAGCAACCCCAGCTAGGAGGAGCAAATTTTCACGTGCAATTGCTACCAGTAAACTCAGCGCTGCCAGGAGGCTGACTTGGATCCACGCTTTTACCAATTAACATTACATTTAGCATCTAGCACTATGTGTGGAAGAAAATACTGAAGATATAAGGGGAGGAAATTTATGGTGTAACTGTTGAGGAACAGGAAATAGCATCCTTACAATTAGAATTCATTTTATGTTATTTGCAAACCAGATGTTTCTTTAATATTCTGGCGCAGAAACCTCTAAAACCATATGATAAATCCTCAAGTATAAAAGCAGTTTATCCAGATAAACTGGGAGGGAGCTGGGCTTGTTCAGCCTGGAGAAGAGGAGGCTCAGGGGCGACCTTATCGCTCTTTATAGGTACCTCAAGGGAGGCTGTAGCGAGGTGGGGGTTGGCCTGTTCTCCCACGTGCCTGGTGACAGGACGAGGGGGAATGGGTTTAAGTTGAGCCAGGGGAGTTTTAGGTTAGATGTTAGGAAGAACTTCTTCACTGAAAGGGTTGTGAGGCACTGGAACAGGCTGCCCAGGGAAGTGGTGGAGTCACCATCCTTGGAAGTCTTCAAAAGACGTTTAGATGTAGAGCTTAGGGATATGGTTTAGTGGAGGGCTGTTAGTGTTAGGTTGGAGGTTGGACTCGATGACCTTGAGGTCTCTAAAAAAAAGAAAAAAAAAAAAAAAAAAGATCCTGTTGGTGACTGTCATGGTGTACATGTGCATATATGTGCACATATATTTGAAAGTTACCTGTATCTCTTTTTTTTTCTTTATTTTTCCCGTCGGCAATGATAGGTTCCCCTGATTTTTCATGCAGCCTTTGATAGCTGCGTGCTATTACTGTCTTTCGATACAGAGATATGCTGCATAAAGATTAAAATAAATTGTACAGGCTCTTAAAAATCAGATCTGTTGTCCAAAAACATTTGTTCCTTTCTGTATCCTCTGTCGCAGAGGACGTTTATGTATTTCTGTAGAGCAGAAAGTTCACGAGCGCCTAATAAGTCCTCAGAGGCAAGTATAAATGTTTTTTAATTATTTTTTTCTCTTTGTTTCCAGAAATGCTGAATTCGGTACTCTGCGAAACTAGCGTATGGATTTTTAGCACCTGAAGAACAAGAAAAGGTAATTACTGCATCTCAAAGTCTACCTTTATTTGTTAGCCATGCTAAAATGTTAAACCTCTCGAACTGATTATGTTGTGTGAGCTTGTAGCATTGTCTCTGTATGTGGGTTTTGTGTATTTCAGTTTTCAGTTATGCATTCACAGTTGTTTCTTGAAAATATTTCTCTATGGAAAGGGAGCAGGGAAACAAAGGCAGCAAAGCATAAAGATGCTGAAGTAAAATGCTACGGAATAACATAGTTTGAATTGTTTCAGTGCATGTAAATGTGAAACAGGTAAAAGAGAAAATCAAGGTTTAGGTGTGCCAATGGAAAATGCTGTGGAGCTCTTTATATTTGCAAGGGCACCTCAGACAGCCTTGTAGCACAGGGGGCAGGTATCGAAGGAGGCTTGGTTTTCAGCACTGCAACAGCAGCCTCCCCATGTTTTGGTGACCAGGTCACTCGTGGGGTGGTGCACCCTGCTCTGGGGGTCGTGAGGTCTTCTGCTGCCTGTGAGCCTGCTTCCTTCAGTCAGGTCTTCTGATCCTCTCGGGTCGTGACATTTTGCTTGGGTATTGCAGCTCGACAGGGCTGTTGCTCAGTTGCTGGTGTTAAACAAAATGCTGGTCATCAAACTTTCATGAGCCACTTTGCCAGGGGCTGCATCTTGACAGAGTAGGCTCTGGAAAGCAGCGAGGAAAGCGGTGCAGCTTCGTTCAGCCACTGTCTCGTGTATTTTGTTCCACCTTCTTTCCAAGGCTGAGAGGCAAGCACCTCTGCAGGACCTAGTGTGTTTTGGCACTTTCCATCTTTCTGGAGGCAAGTGACGTACAAGTTGGGCAAGGAAGGCATGGCCATGTTAAAGAATCGTGGTCCTATTTCATCCGGTTCCTCCTTCTGGCTGTATAAATGTAATTACTTCAAATTGAGGAGAGATGCCTACATGCAGATGTCACAGTATGGAGAGCAAAAGGAAATATATAATGTGAAGTCTGTACATGAAGGTATAAAAAAGCTAGCACGGTGATATTTAAAAACACAGATGTGAAGTGATATGGAGAGCACAAACAGGGAATGTTGTAGGGTCAGGAAGGCTTCCATATGCACCCCTAACTTAAGAGTGCATAACTTCTTATGAGCCACTTAATTTCATCGTTTTGGTTTGAAAAATGCATGTGAGTGACATCTTGTGTTCAGTATGTCTGCAGTGCTGTACTGCTGGTCACAGACTCACAGAATGGCTGAGGTGGGAAGGGACCTCTGGAGATCATCTGGTCCAACCTCCCTGCTGAGCAGGATCACCTAGAGCACATCGCACAGGATGGCATCCAGGTGGGTTTTGGATATCTCCACAGAAGGAGACTCCACAACCTCTCTGGGCAGCCTGTCCCAGTGCTCTGTCACTCTCCCAGTAAAGAAGTGCCTTCTCAAATAATTAGCACGTGCATTTTAGAGGCAGTATGTAAACAAAGATGGCAAGCACAGACAGATCATGTAAGTGGACCGATGCCACCTTTGTGTATCAGTATTACAGTTCTTTGAAAGCCCATTTTCCTGCACAGCAAATGCAAGCGTCGTCTCAGTTCTCAGCAAATATGTTGAAAGACAATAAAAGGGCTTACCTTTGCAACTTGCTCTCATTCTTGTATATGTTTTGTGGTGGACTGCATTCTTCAGTTTAGTAGGAAATTATGACAGGAGAGGAAAAATATGAGATTGAAGGAGAAGCTCTAGGATCAAATAAACATTTGAACAAAATGCATTAAGTTTTTACAAACCACGCTCCCCTGTAGTGTTGTCTCACAGTGTTTTGAATTTCCTTCCATCTGATGATGAATGGGACTCTTTTTTTGTTGGATACTCCCATGAGGATTTACAGTGTCATATAAAACCGTAAAGCGTTGTGTGACCATCCCCAGCTCTCTTCTCTGCCCTTGGACTGTTATGATGTGTATGGGAAGTGTACAATAACTGTCATGGGGACTCAAGCAATTCATTGCTCTGAGTGTGAGGTTATTTTATCCATGTTAAAAAGAGAAACTCAAAAATCCAATTTCTTTTAAATCATAAATTTTAAAAAGGCAGTAATGGAAAGGTGTTTTGTACATTTTTTTCCCCCTAGGTATCTTGCAGATTACAGTAACGTGCTATGTAGTGGCAAAGACAAGAACTCTGCTGCACTGTGGAGTTCACTGGTATTTTGATTACTTGGTTCTCTACTTTAAAAAAGTAAAAGATTAGTCTCTTAAGTTATCCGATCAATTTAAAATGATCTCGGGCAATCCGATCCTTTATATTTATTTATGCTTTTGGTACAGTTTTAAGGAGATTTCTAAGAAATCTGTATTTCTTGTTGCAAGCAAGGAAAGAACTAAATATACCCCCAGATTCATCATGGCTAAGTGCTTTCAAAGGACTTGCAATGAAATTCTCTGTGCTTTAATGCAATGTGGCTCAAACGGGAATTATTCCCACTGGGTTTCTTAAAAGCTATAGGCATTGTTTTAAAGTTCAGACATAAACAATACTCTAAGTAGATAAGGTTTTGCGTGTTGCAAGGAAATGGCCACTCCTGTTGTTATGCGTGATCAATATGTCATTTCTATCAGCTTCTCCTGTGCTCTGAGGTCAGGTCACACACAATTCTTTCAAGCCCATGAAACGGATCCCACAGAGACATTTAGCTCTGTCGACTGCACGAGCAGGGCAACCACCAGCTCCGTAATTTCTCAAGACCTGGATTCAGCAGTGTCCTTTCGATTAGTACAGTGTGTCACCAGGTTGCTGCGGCCAGGTTAGGTACGTGTCAGATGCTTGCACCATTTTCATCTTACTGAATAGATTCTAGCTTCTCCATGTGCGTGCCATCTATCCCTGGAAAAGCATTGCCTCATCTTCTGGGAGAGGTGACCTCCATGTGGGTGTTCACCCCCACGAAGAAGGAGTCGAGGGCTTTCTGCAGATGGAGTTGACTTCACTCCACGTGAGGGTCTGCTCTTGTCTTGGCTCAGCTGTTAGCACCGGTCCGAAATTCTAGAAATTGAGATTTTGCTTTTATTCTCTGCTTGCTCAGGCCAACGTAAGAGATCCCAAGGCTCAAGGGCATCAGCAGCGCTCTCTTCTTTTGTACTCTGTGCCTTTTTTTCTTTTTTAACTGGCTGGCCATGACATTAAGATTTCTAATTAATTTAGAAACCACAGGCAGTTGAAGAGAGTGAGCAATGTAATAACTGGGCCATGGGGCAGAGTAAAAGCACATCAATTATTCAGGCAGTCGCTGCTGCTTATTCCCTTCCCGGAGCTGCGCTGGCTGTCAGTGTGTGTCAGCTATGCCGCTAATGCCCTTCAGAATTTACATGCATAAACAGTGGCCTTTTAAAATCTTCACGAGGATAACTTCAGCATTTCCAACACTGGCTGCCAGGTGAAGCGTGCTGCCTGGTGAGCACTCGGGGTCCCAGCCAGTATTTCGGGTGCATTGTTCAAAATGGGGATTTTGGCAGGCACCTCCACCAGAAGCCTCTGCAGTGAAGTTATGCCTCAAAAAGGTGAGGGGCAGCCTGAGCTGCGGGAAGGAGGAAAGAGACCTGCTTTAAAATGCAGATCGTGTCTGAGAGCGTCCTCTCTGAGCAAGGGAACAGCAGCATCTCTTTTAATGTATCATCCTCTCCTGCTATTCCTGTGAAATCCCCAGAGTGGAAGCAAGGAAGTCACGGATGCCACCTGGGCTGGACCCAGTGTGGTTTCTCTACAGGGACAATCGCCTGCTAACCAAAGGTGCTTTTTCCTCCACTGTCTCCTCCTTAGTGCTTTGACTTAGCAGTGGGGAAGTTGGGAAATGAGGAAGCTCTTCTTGCAAGGAAGAAAGAGATTTGTGGGACCACAGTGATCACCTTACTTGGGTGCACTACAGACTCCCCTGTTAGCGATGCCACAGTGAGCAACGCTGATTTCCACACTGAACCCACGAGGGAACTGAAAACTGGGGACCCTGTTGGATTTTCTGCCGTGGACTCCAGGCAGAGAACAGAGCCTCATTTTCCTGTCTGGCCAGCACGCTTCTGCCTGCTGCCAGAGGCAGCCACCTTGCTTTTTAAAAAGTGGACTAATTTGTGAAGGCGATGATATAAAATGAGCCTTGCTAATTATGCGTTTTGCCGGCGAAATGACCAGCTTCAGTTTGGAAAATGCTGGCTGTAATTAACAGCGAAAGGCTTTATTCTCTGATCTGTGCAGCCATTTATGAATCACTTCTCCCCACGGAAACTTTTAAATCTGTCTCACTGGGGAGCCTGAGGAGGAACAGGTAAAATGGATTTGCTTTAATAGCTGTGGTTGTAACTTAAACACTTGAAATGATATTAAGCATCTTTCTCCATTAGCATTTCATGTTGATCCTGATGATATACCAGCCGAGGCTAAGACAGGATCAGCATTCATTAAGTGGAAGAAACTAAACTCCGTAGACAAATGCTCCGGCTAAATGGGGCCTTCATTGCACTGAGAACAAGAATGCAATTAGCTGAAATGTTTGTTTACAAAATCTAATTCCTGGGGAGTATCTTCTCAGATTGCCGCTTACATAGCTTTGGTTGGCTTTGTTGCCAAGGCTTGCAGTTGGACAGCGTTTGTAAAGCTTGGCTGTGACACGGGTGTAAGGGATCGGTTCAACGTGCCATCGGAAACGTGGGTAAGGCTGAAGGGCATGGGCTGTGCAGGCAGGTGGGTCAGGGAGGTGCCCCTCTGGTGCTCCCAGATGGAAATAGGAGTGCTCGGACTTGTGAAGCCGCTCCAGCAAGGGGCATGGTGTGCTTCTGCCTCATTTCCCTGCAAGTTCAGCCTCTGTCGGGTTTAATCTGTGGCCTTTAGTGGATGGGTCTGAGCTGCTGGTTGCTCTCATAGGCCAAAGAGGGCAGGCAGGATGGGTCTGAGTTCTGCACGTTATGGTGGAAGTGACTGTGCTGAGAAAGAAAAAGGGGTTTGCTGGAGCAAGGAGCCGGCAGCCCCGCTGGATTAGGAGCCGCTGGGATTTCTGCTGGACAGGGTGGTCCTGTTGCCAGTGACACCTCAGACAGCAGGCAATCTGCCTGCCCCTGCGTGTTTGCTTCCCTCTCAGAGGACACCTTGCAGAAAGGCACTTTTATTTCTGAACTGATGGACAGTCCTGGCATAACAATTGTCAGACGCCGGTTTTATTTGATACAGAGCTGCTGATCTGCCAGAATTTGTTTGTACATAACCCCAGTGTATTTTGCAGCAATTAGGTGTAGTTCCTAGCAAAATAGCTGGTAGATGCTCTAGATATTAAATGAGTGGGCTGACAAAAAGCTCAGGTGGTGAAGTGCCCATGGTGGGGTTTGATTAGGCTCTGCATAGCATTTGTGGAGTGTAAGTATCAGATGTTCCAAGCATGTGTTGATACCAACAAAATATCAAGTATTGATTTTAAAGGATGTAATAAAAACTGAGTGTTGTTGTCAGCATCCTCCTGTCTCCATCTCAAGACTAAGCCAGGAAAATAAAAATAAATTCCAGATGGGTCAGGGATGCATCTTCCTGAGGGTACTGTCATGAAGAGCCTTGTACTGTTCTAGTACCGGCTGAGAAACTCGGGTAACCTTGGAAGGTGCCTTAGCACATCTGAGATGTGAGTTGTGCACTTGGCAATCCTACTTCTCCTCTGGTCACAGAAGGAGCCAGCAGGAAGCACGTTCCCATCAGCCCAGCACCACTATCCAGGTATAAGGTGGTTGGGATTTTTTAGTTTGTGTGTGTGTGTTTGGTTTGGTTGCTTGTTGATTTTTGTTTGTTAAATTCAGGCCAATAACGTGGTTGAAAGGTTATATTTAAGTAAAGTAGGAGACAGGGGAAAACTGTTGTAGGGAAATGAAAACACGGCTTGTGGGAGCCAGGTGAGAAAACTGATCTTGACAAGAATAAAATGGCTCATGCCGCTTTTAATATTGGTTATGTACGGTGGGAAGGGAGGGTGGGGACTTTTTTTTTTTTTTACTCTGTGCCTTTGCTCAGGTGATGAAGTGCCCGTGGTGGGGTTTGCTTCGTCACTGGATAGCATTTGGAGTGTAAAGCATCATACATTTTGAGCGTGTGTTGATACCAACAAAATATCAAGCATTAATTTTAAAGGCTGTAATAAAACATTACTTAGCATGCGAGAATACGGTATGGCAGTATTTATTAGCTCATTTACTTCTTGCTATGTGCAGTAGCTCTACTTTCTTTGCAGTTTTTCTTGTGGCTTCCTTTCAAATGAATAGGTTGTCTGGACTTATTCATCAGGTGACATCGGGCAAGTAAGCATTTCCTGGACACATTTGCTTCATGTGTCTGGTGGCAAACATTAAACAGTTACCAGAATAATACAATTTCCTCCCCATTTGCTGAATACAGGATATTAATGGAATAGTCAGTATAATCTGTTTGGCAATGGCTTATAGGCATGTTAAATGACGGGGAACAGACTAATGAAGACCATCCTATTGATGGATAAGGGTGACAATTTACGAACCCCAGAGTAATTGAAATAAAACAAAGCTGCTTTTGCCTAATCTGCGGAGTGGCAGGCAACATGCAGATTTTCATGAGTATGTCCGCGCAGGGCCAGCGAGCTGCAGACCTCTGCAGGAGGTCCTGATGGGATGGGGCTGCTGCAGAGACCCCTTACCTCTTTGCAAGAAGGGAAGTCTTCAGGTCTTTCAGACATCCCAAGCATGACTTGTCGATGAGCTCCCAGACAGTCTTTGAGGTGTGGAGGTCCTGCTGCCTAACCCCCCATGCAGTGCTCCCCTCCTCCAAGCAGCGAGAAGGGAATTGCAGAAGGTTCATGTAGGTTCAAGCCAGGCTGGAGGAAGGCAGAGGTATTTTGCAAGACAGAGACCTGACAGAGGCCCTGATGCAGCAGACAGTCTGAGTTCTGTGCAGAAATTTGCTGTGCTGGCACCAGATTTTCCTCCTGCTGGTAATATATTAAACCAAGGATGCATGGCCAGAGCTTCCACTTTAGTGCGGCCTTTGCTTGGGTGAGCGCTCCTTGCTTGAGGCTGCTCATGGTGTCCCTTGGGATTTGATGCTAATGCAGCATTTAAAACGCCACTTTTTCAGTGTAAACACTGGAGATGACAAATGCTTTCTTTAATTTGCAAGAAGCGTTCCTGGTGCTATGTAAAAACATATGCCCGAGAGTCTATTCTCAAGATGGTACAGGGGCCTATTTCCTACGAAAGCTAATTGCACTATTAAGAGAAGACCCTGCTAAGTTAATAACATACATATATTTGTGTCATAAGCATATTTTTGCTGAGGTGATTGAAGTCCTGAATGGCTGCAAATTTTATTTGAAGTGTATTGCTCTCCCCTGTCCCTTCCCCTCCTCTTCCCCATGTCAAAATGATTCTGGAAATAGGAAATACTTAACCAGATCGAAGCACACAATTTGAATTGAAGACAGGCAGCATGTAACTGAGCTGTAGGGGAATTCGTGGTGCTGATGGCTCGAGGCTGATATTTTCCTGTGGGATATTGAGGAGGAAGCATCATTGCCAACAGGGCTGCATGCATTAAAGGTATTGAAAACCCAGGGGAACAGCAAGCACTGTGGTGGAGGTGGTGCTCTTGTGGTGGACTTCCATTTTGCCCTCCTCTGACATGACTTTGGCAGACACCCCAACCATCACAGGGGTGGGTCAAGAGGTTTATCTCTTGATAAAGAGATAAAGGCCCAGGGGAGAGCCTGAGCATGGGCCTGGGCCTGGGCCTTTTATTCCTTTCCTCCTCTTTCTCCTCCAGCACTGAGGGAAGGACTCATCCTTTCCAGGCTGGCCTCCCACCTCCTTTTGGCCTCCCACAATGCAGATAATCTTCATCTCCTCCTCACTTCCACAGACGGTTGCACTGCTATTAGGAGCTGGGCCTTGAGGTTTCATAGCAGCATGATTTGAATTAAGTCTAATTTAGACCAAAGTTTTAAGAGCTATCTCCCCTCCTTCCCATGCAAAATAAATTGGAGAGTTTAAATGCACTGTGTCTGGCTTAGAGGCATTTTCCTGCGGTTTATTACTTTGTTTTTTTATTGATGGGCTGTGTTTGCTCTCACATAAACTGATTAATTTGAAGTCGATGATTTGTTTCACAGGAGTTGTTTGCACGGGGATGAAGGCCGAATTAAGGATTTTTATGGGGTGGAAACTTTAGTTCCTACAGACTTCTTCAAGTCCTATTTCCTTACCCTGCAAAGTTTGTAGAAACTCAGATAAAGTGATCTTTGGCCGATATATGAAGATACAACCTGTCAAAGTAACTTCAGGAAAAGCAGGTAGATATGCTGAATTACAGACAGCTTTTGAAAATTTCTGAATGTCCTGCTGAAGCAAAATGGAGCCTTTTTAAAGTGTAAGATGATCTGATTTTGATTCTTAATATCCAAAAATAAGAACAAAAATGGAAAAAATCAATACAATTATATTAAAATATGAAGGTATGCAAAGTACAGTAGCATTAGATATGTATTTTTTCACTATAAATACACCCCCAAGGAATCATTCTATTTTTAAGATGAACTTAGTATTAAGATAATGCAAAAGAAGTCTATAATTTATAACTCCAATTGGAGGTGAAGAAATTTAACATGTCAGCTTCTCTATTCATTACCCCAGCAGTCAAGACTAACAGGCTGTTCCTTCACCTTCGGTGTCAATCATTTAGATAGACCAATTATGGATTCAGTTAAAAATATATACATCAAAATGGCAAAAATGCAGCAGAAGAAGGTCCAACATACTAATTAAAAAAAAAAGTATATTTAGTCCTACACTTCGAGCCTCATGGCCAATACTCTCCAACTATTACTCTGGTCATTGTGGAGGTGCTGTACGGATTACACTGAGAAGTGGTTTTTCAGTGTTTGTGTGTTGGAAAAAAAATGGTGAAAGCTGACATTCACTACTTGTACCATTTAGAATCCCTCATTGCTTGGTGGCCTGGAAACAGGAATTGGGAGGAGGAGAAAGATGAGGTCTTATGTCGGTATTTGGGCCATGGCTTTGCAGAGGTATTCACAGAGGCCGAAACATGAGCATTCTGGATGGGTCGAGGTTGGTATTAATTTTCAACAATAGTTTTAGGAATTTTGAGCCTTCAGGTCTCCAGTACAGCTCTTCTTTAGCACTGAATTTAGAAGGTACTGTTTCCTCTTAAGATGTAGAATATAATTGCATTGACCTCTGTTCTCCCAGTACTAAATATTCAACATGCTCCAAAAAATCTGCAGAACTGGAAGTGGAAAATCAGATTCCTTATTGAGATGCATAAATAGTTGTGGGTTTAGTAATCTTGTTTTAAAGCAGCAGCGTTCCTTTGGGGTAAGTTTATTATGACAAAATATACATGGCCAAACTTAAATATAGTTAACCTAATATGATCAGACTGATTTGGAGCAGAGGTAGGTCAACACTAAGTGCTTTTGAAAATCTCATCCAGGCTCTCTAGAGATTAAGGCTATGAGTGCAGAGCATCAGCCTAAGTCATGCTGAAGAGGCAGAAAGGATGTTTCTCAATGGAGAGAGGCTTCACTAGGAAATTAAGAGTACAAAACAGACTGGAGGGGTAAGAAAGAGCTGCACTTAGATGGGGAAATATGAAGCTTTGCCCCAGGCATGAGTTGCTGGGGCTTGAAAGTTAAGCCGTTTGTTTGCATCCATAACACAGTGCTACCTGCAGTGTGTGTGTATGGGCAGACTTGCTAGTTTGGGGTGGGAAGGGCATCTTCTCCTGTGTTTTGAGCAGAACTGCTACATGTAGGGAGTACAGATCAGGCGCTTCAGGCTGCCAGCCTCAGGTTTCTCTTTGATTTTGTCTTCTTTCAAAAGAAGGCTTGTTGCAAAGCCTTTGTCCTTGGGTTTTGTAACATTCGCTGGAATCTCATAGTATGGGAACTCATTTCCAGTGCACATTTTTTTTTTCCTATTTTATTACTTAAAAGTGAAGTATTTTAGGTATTTGTGTGGGTAGAGTCTTGCTGTTGAACATGGGAAAAGGCTTGAGGGCTCTTTTCTCGAATCTCTATGAATAGCGCGTGTGACTGAGTTAGCAAAGGAGTTGATAATGTAAGGCCTAGTAGAGACCATGGAAAGAGTATCAGCATCCTTTCCATGCATGGTTTTCTACTGAAATAATTGTGAAATAGTTGTGATAATTTAAAGCGACCTCTAAGGTTTGAATTTGGCACCTAGATCATGTGGACGTGCTATGAGATTTGTCTGGATCTGAGGCACATAGCATCAGTCCATGTGCCATCAATGAGGTGATCCCTTCTGAATGCCTCACCCTCAGATGATCTTCATCATTAACACTTCATCCTGCAATAAAAAATCAAGGTGCCTATTATGGAAATTTTTGTAGAAAACAGTCTGTGGGGTCATTCATCTATATAATTCATCTGTGAGATGGGCTCAGTGTTTCAGTAGGCAGCTATCCTGCTTCCTTCTAGGAACTGGTTCGAGAAGGAGAGGAGGTGAACTCCCACAGCTGAGCTGCAGGGTAAGAAGCAACCACCTTTCTGCTTTACCACCCAAACTGGAAGATAGAGCGGTCCCATGCATTTTTGGGCCACTCCAAGCACATGGCCATCTCACCTCACAGAAAAGCCTCCCTGTGGCACAGCTTTCCCCACGGATACCCAGGCTTGCTTCACCAGGGCTGAAGGGATGTGTGGTCTGTCTATGCCCATGCCTGTCCTTCCAATACTTTGTTATATTGTTGGCAATTGCTATTAAAAACATACAAAAATGCTTGTCCCAGCATGCTGGGATGGTGCACTGGACCCCAGTCCAGCCAGTTGTGCAGAGGACTTGCAGTGAGGTTTACCCTGGTGCTATCTTCAAAAAAGTGACAGGAACAGTCGGATAAATCTGTTCTCTAAGGCTGGCACTGGCTCTGAGCCTGGTCTCACTCACACCAGTGTTGTGGTGGTCCAGCACAGTAACTCCTACTTCCAAAGGCCTGGTAATTAGGTGGGAATAGCACACACCCTCCAGATGCAGCCCATTAACCCTCCACACACATGCCAAAAACTTGATAGCAGTTGAGAGGGACTAAAAGGCAGTAGGCACGCACTGTGGATTTGCCATTCAGCGTAACACCATGCTGCCTTTATCACGTGTCTGTGCACAGACGCTGCCCTGTGGCCTCAAAATCGCCCGCTCTCTTTTCTTGCCGAGCTGAGGGAGCCGAAAGGTCTGATCTGGAGCTGCTCTGCCCTGCTGGAGAATCGGCACTTGGCCCACAGCCAGTGGGTGGAGGTGCTTCCCTGGTAAGCTGGGGCATCCCGGCATGAGATGCGTGCAGCCTGCTGGTGCTTTCTCTTCGCTCGGCGGCAGCTGTGTTATTTTAAGCCCCCAAAGGAAAGGCAGTCTTGCCAGTTTCCATAATATTTAAAGAGTCACTTTGTCTCTCCTTATAACTATTGTAGTTTATTCAAGTGACAGACTGATTTGCCGATGAAACTTCCTCTCGAACCATGTGTTCGCAATTTTAAGTGTGGTTCCTGCTATTAAAAAAAATGTTGCATAAGCAGTAAGTTTAGCCCTTAAACTGCAATAGTGTGGTGCCTTTTGTAAAAGCACGTAGCTGCTTTATGTATAAAAGTGCATGAGTTGAAATCAACCCCTCCTGGGTTGGTTTTTATGATCAACCATTGTATAGAGGAACACATACATCTCTTTAAGTGGATCTACACTTACGAAGTATTTTCCTTTGTGACTGACTTCTGCACATCCCTAATATTGCAGGGAGCCTGCAAAGGACTGGAAAGACGTTTTGTCTACATGTATGTATCCCTGGGCTGAATACCAGGGATACATACATGTAGGGATACATACATGTAGGTATACCTGGTACCCATATATATGAAAAAAAAAAAAAAAGAAAGAAAAAAAAACACCTGCAAAAGCTCAAGTAGTCTACAGACAGAGGATAGGAAAGAAAAAGCAGCAGCACGTTGAGTAAACAGCTGGGGCAGGCCAGTGTAAGAGCAGGATGGTTACGGTGAGCGTAATGTGCGAAGTCACAGAACATCAGCTGGTTAATCAGTGTCGAATGATTTGTAGGCATCACAGCAGAGGTGAGTTTTAAGGAGATTTGAAGGAGAATGGTACTGTGGCTCTACAGATTTGTACTCTTCACCTGCAGAAAGAGTGACTCTGAAGAGGCACGAAGGTTATTGCTACAATGCTGTTTTTCTATGTATTTTTGTATTTTTTTTATAACTTTTTCTTAAGTATTTTTTCTTTCTTTTCGTCTTACTCTTTTTTGTTCGCGTTCTCTGCAGAACCTCTCTAATAAGACAGGGTGATTGTGGGTCTGGATGCCATGCTGTAAATTCCAGTTTTTAAACCAGCTGAGAATCTGGCCTGATATTTAGCACTCGCACAGTACTTTCATCTTCAAAGTACTGTGCAAACGTTAATTAATTCTGCTTGGGAGCTCACAAGAAAGCGGTGTTGGAATAGTTATGCAGACTGCGGAGCAGAGAGAGATGGCAAGGACAATATTTCTGGGCTTGTGAGGTCTGTACTTACATACAAAATTCTGCAAAAGGCTCCACAACAAGTGGTTTCATGGGAGCAAAACCTACCTTAAGATGCCTGTTTTCTCCACCGAGTGGGTACTCAGTGCTTCCAAAGGAAGAGGGCATATCCCCACTGCTGCTGCCCTGCTTCAGAGACAGAGTGACCTGGGATTTCTGTGCCTGCGGCCACCTCTTCAGGTGGGTTCAGGCTTGTAGAGACAGTAACCTCAGCAGCCAGGCAAGTTCTCTGCAGTTGCTAGGTGCTCAGAAAAAGGATGTGCAGAATCCAAAGGTGCAGTTGTGTGCTTTTCACGTGGAAAAATCTCACGGATGTATTAGATGTTTGCTGCACATGCAGACTTGGAGATGGACAGCTGCTAGGCTCACTACTTGTGGCTCTTTGCATATGCACAAATATTTTGCCCATGCAGATGTTGACCTTGTTATGAGTGAAAAGGCAGCAGGGGCAGTTTGAGATGTTAATCACAAGTCATTGCTTTCATGGCACAGCTGGCAAAATGGACTGTGCAGAAACACTTAATTTGTTCTTTATCAGGGCTGTGTAATCAGTCATCTTTACAGTGTGGGGCATGTGAACCTGCATGGGAGAGGATGAGGAGCTCCTACCACTGAATCCACTCAGCCAGTCATTTGTTGTTAAAAGGAACTTTCTAATGATGACACCTACCGACGCCAAGTAATTAGTACCGAACCGTGAAAATATAAGATTTGACTAACGCAGTATCAGTGAATTCCAGGTTGAAATGTGCATCTTGCTTGTAAGTTTCGTTTTCTTTCCAAGTCTTTCAAGGGCCATGAAGAAGCTGATGCAGAGAGAAGGGCTTTGCTTGAGGCAACACTGAGCTGGTGCCTCAGACGGACAGGACGAGGGGCAGAGGCGAGGAGGGAGGTGGGCGATGCATTAGCAAGTTGCACTTTCAGTTTTCCAAGTCTTGGCTGTAGCCCAGCACTTGACCTGAGAAATTTGTTGGCAAACATGAGGGAGGAAAGGGTAAGAAGTTCCAGGAGACCCATGTAGGCTGATGTGGGCAGATCTGCTGAGATCTTCAGGAAGACCTTACAGCAGCCTTCCAATACATAACAGGGTGCACACTGGACATTGGACAGAGCTGGGCCAATAAGAGATGTGGTTTGTGCTCTGTGAGAGCAGATTTAAGAAAGGGAGAAAAAAACTCCTAGGAACAGCAGCTGGGAGAGAGAGAGGAGTGAGAAGAAGCCCTGCAGCCCCCAGGTGAGTGCAGCAGGAGGGCAGGAGGTGCTGCAGGCAGGCAGCAGCAGTTCCCCTGCGGCCTGTGGAGAGGCCCCTGGTGGAGCAGGCTGTCCCCCTGCAGCCCATGGGTCCCACATGGAGCAGATCTCCACGCTGCAGCCCCCCCATGGGTGGAGGAGCCCCCGGTGGAGCAGGTGGATGTGGCCTGGAGGAGGCTGCGGCCCATGGAGAGCCCCCGCAGGAGCAGGCCCCGGGACGGAGCTGCAGCCCATGGAGAGGAGCCCACGCAGGTCCCTTACAACCCAAACCATCCTACGATTCCATGAAAAGGAAGGCAGAAGGGAGTTTGATGTCAGAAAACAGCATAACTGTAAAGAGATTTCGGTTGTTGGATGTCTGCTGTGGATTGGATGCAAATTCTGTGCTTTGGTCTAAAAGCTGGAGGCAAGACTTGTCTTAATATTGAGTGGAAACAGGTCTTTGAACAAAAGGCAGATTCAGGTTGACAGAATGGGAGCTGGGTTTTGGCTTGACTTCACTGACCTTGCTCGGATGGTGAGGTCTGGGGAAACTTTAAACTTCTTGCACAGCTAATTTAATAATGCGGTGGTGATTCTTAGAAGCTGTATAAATGCATTTAGGAAAAAAAAAAAAAGTATTTCTTTTAGCTTTGGGGAAATAGGTAGATAAAATGTTCCCGACTGCATGCAGATTTGCCTTCATTGAGATATGTAGTTACTTACTGACAGTTTTCTGAATTTATTTTTCAACTTGGTAAGTTCAGGAGCAGAGGAAAGAGAGAGCACGACCGAGGCGGTTACATTTCCATCTTGTACAGTCTATGCATTTAAGATAGTGAAATTATGCCTAGGGCGGTGGTTCTCTTCTGTTGCACCGTTTAGATTTCCCACTCTTCCTATAAGTTCAGCAGATTAACACACTCAGAAATATTTCTGCTCAAGCTCAAGATACTGCCGTGTCTAGGTTTGCATGAAAAGCGAGGCTGGATCTCTTGAGGCTTGCAAGCTGTAATCAGATATGTTTATATGAAATTTTAGTGTTCCATCATATCTTACCATCTCGGGAGTGAAAAAATAAACTTAATGAACCTAGATCAGACAGATTTGTGATGAAGTCCCAAAGAAGAGAGAGGATTTGCAAGTAGCTGTGATTTTGCTGTGTGATTTTAATTTTATGGGCCCCTGTTGTTCAACATTCTCTTCAGAGTAACTAAGAGTTGCATTAAATATTAAACAAACGGTGTGATGATTCATAAAGAGGGTCATGAGCTCCATATGTGAGTGAGAAATTTAATCTCCAGCTGGTTTCACTATAATCCATGTCATATGTCCAGGATCAGAGAACTCCAGTATCTTCGAATAATTAGTTAGTAATCAAACCAGAAGAAATTCCACTGAAACAATTTTCTCTCAGAAAAGACTTTCTTTGACACAAAATTGGTTGTTAAAACTCATAAATTTTAATGACGTTTTCTTTTGGGTAGAAATAAGACAAAAATAATTCAGAAAATGTCAGAATGGCCTCCTGATATTTGCAGAATTGATAATATTTTTAGTGTAAAGTGACTATCTTTAGAGTTGTGACTTACTGTGTTTTAATGGGAAAAGAGGAATATGAGGCTTTTCCTTTTCATCTAATGTAACTTATTTTAATTAACCTAAAATGAGTTTCTTTCTAAAATGTTGTTTCACCAAAAAGGAAAACTTGCTGGCGACACAAATGGCCACTGGTATGGGGTTTGTCCATGGAGCTTCTGTGTTGGCTTTTCTGGCTAACATGGTGGTGAGAGATGGAAATTCTGCGTCTGGCCACTGGAAAATCATTTCGGTGAGAAAGAAATTTGCATGAGGTGCTTTTGGGTAACCAAAGCCCTGGAGTTTACATTTTGGCTCCGTTGCATCTTAACATTGAGCTATAAAAGTATATATATATATATATATTTTTTTTTTTTTTTTTTTATATACTACATATATCTCCACTCCGCTGGTGGAGATATACCACCATCTCTCTGATGTCCTGTCCCAGGGCACCGAATGCTTAAAATAAGAGAAATGCATTGAATAAGTTGTGGGGGTGAAAAAATAATATCCAATCAAAAAAAATAACTTAATCTACTTAACTGGTGTTAAAAACATGCAATTAGGGAAGTATGCAAATCATTACGCAAGCAGAAGTTTGGTATCTAATTGTAAATTAGATAGACAGCTGCAGGATATCGGTAGACATATGGCAGGAATGTAAATAGTTTGCTCGCACTTTAGTGACATCCTGGAAAGCTGTGTGTAAACTTTCTGAAGTGAAGAGAGAAAAGATGATTTACTGGAAAAAAGAGTTTTCAAGAGAAATAATCACTAATAAATAATCCGTGTCCCTCTGGAAAGGGAAGGTTTTATTTTTGCACTCGATTAAAATGCAGCCTCTAATCAGACTGCATTTTCTCATTTGGCTGATGCGTACTGAGCAATCTCAAGAAGGCGCTGATTGCATTTTATTGCTGGAGCAGTTGCAGATCAGAGCTAGCTCCTCCATGGGACCTGCCTGCTGATTTCAGCATAACCTCATGGCAGATGCTTTGTGTCTACCAAGATTTAGGGAAGATGACAAAGAGGAGGGTAAACACTTGAGTAATTCAAGAGTGAGTGTCAGATTCCAGAATGTAAATTCTATGTCAGTGGCCAAAACTCTTCATTCTTCACTTTCTGAAATCTCTCACCAAATCGAATGCAAGACTTGCCTGCATACCAGCTTTAGAGGTTGCTGCTACACAGAGATGCATTTAGAAAAATATCATCATGGAATGCAGTACTGTGAGACACTAATTCTGGATTATTTTGTAAACTCATCTAAGAAGTTAATGCTCTAATGTTAATAGTTGGCCATCACACATGTTGGGTTGCATAGGGTAATACTACTGAGGTCATACAAATTCACAGTCTAATCTTGGTTCTTGTAATATCGAAGTACAGCCAGTGCACGAGATATGGCTAGGGTAAACATCAAATACTGTGCTTGATTTCTGGGTGGGTATCTAGCGACTTACTTCTTAAATAATTCTTGTAAAAATTGCGGTGCGCCAAATTCTGGCTCTACTGAGGTCAATGACAGCTATTACAATTTACCTTATTGGGATAATGAATCTGCCTTAGAGACTGATTTCAGTCCCATAACTTGTTAATTGTAATTTTAGTCAAAAGGCCAGACTTAGTGGCTTGATGTAAATACGTATATAGATATATATAGAAGTCTTTCTTCCTATAGTGATGAACTTTGTTACCAAGATAATTTCTGAAGGATACAAAGAAGCTTTTTGTGGAGCGGAGCACTGAAAGAGTGAGGAAAATCAAAGAAATTCAGACATCAGTAATGTTTCAGAAGTACATTTCACAAAGGAGTTTTCCTTAACTATCCTTCAAAGATGACACGATGAAAAATTTGGTTATTAATCAACGATGCTATGTCTCTGTTGGGTTGAAGAATATATATTTTTTAATGAAGATTAGCATTTGGTTCAGTCTACACAGAATTTCTAGGATTGTAAAACTTTAAGTAACCATAAATTTTGTAAAGTTCGTAGAGGATTGATACAAAAACGTTTCAAGCATTGTTCTTCTAGAGGTGAGCTTAGCCTGCACCGTCATGGAGTTGTGTTGTTGGTATATCCTTACTAAATAATTGCAAACATATAGCACAAACCCTTCCCTGGAATCAGCTGACATACAAATATACTAATAGGGTATTTTATTATAGTAGAGCTTGAGAATTGCAAACCCAATTTTCCATAGAAAAATTGCTTTAATGTGATTTGAGTGCCATGATTTGGTTCATTTGAAATGCTGTAAGTCAAGCTGTTTGCTGATGTTCCTAGCAGGCCTCTGCATTTATTTATAAAGACCTAATTTATATTAGAAATTATGCCCAGTGCTTGTAAATAAGAAATTGGAAGTGTGTGTGTATTTAACCAGATAATTTTCCACTCATGAAGAATGAAAGAGTGGCTCTTATCAACGGTCATTGTTTTCTGAAAGATGCTGCAAAGATGAGAGGAGATCTCTATTTTCTCCTTTATTGCAGCGTGTTTCTGCTTTGGTCTGCAGCAAGCAGAGGACCTTGCAGTCAGCCTGTAGCCATAACGTCATGGCTGTTTTTTTTCCCTTGAGTGGACTTTGGTATTTCCGAAGCCCCGGGCTTCTTCCACAAAACACTTTTGTATTGGTGTTTCACTTAAACAATAATAATGTTATGCCCCTGCTAGCTGTGGTGACACTGTTAGCATTTTAATGGCAGTTTGCTGGCATTTTAATGACTCTGCAAGCTCATTTCTGCTCCAAATGAGTCTAGAGAACAGCGTGATGAAAATCTCATCACATCCATGTGTGAAATGATTTGCTGGGAGATGGTACCTGCTAGCTTCAGTAGCAGGCTAATTTTCTGACTCTCAGAGCCCTGGCTGATTTTAGTGCTGGATGCTGGAAAAGCTTGGGACTGTAAGTGTACAAAACGCCTTTTCTGGAAAGCCTGGTGAATATTTCTCTGCCTACTGAACGTATCTATTTGTTAGGTGGAGGGGCATCTGTTGTTGTTGGGAAAGTTTGGATTTCTTTGCTGGTGCTTACGAAAACGCCTGTTGTGGTTATTGTGTGAAGAAGCCACGGAAACACTGGAAACCCCCCCAGCTTGTTTTTCGGTTGAGGCAGATGGTATTTTAGTTGCAGTGCTGCTCGTTGCTCATCATTACTGCTTTTTTTTTTTCTGTTTTCTTAAGCAGCTCTACGGAAATAGTGCATCAGGAAGTCCTCAGCCAGACCAATAAAATCAACTTTGCTTCTTTGAAGATATTTAAGGCACCTGTGCAGGAATAATACTTTTGGCACACACACAAAAGCTTCTTTAAGATGCTTGTGTAGTCACGGTTGCATAAATCCCTTGGAGGAAATGTTCACCAGCCACTGATGGGTTTCTTTGGGAAGCCTAGATAAAAGTTGATCTAGGTCAAAGAAGTCTGATGGTTTCTTTTGCTCTTAAGAAACCGTAAGTAACTACATTATTTTCTACCGTGCTTGCTAAATCAAGCGCAGTTGCTGTTGAGTCAGGCCCTATAAAAACACTTAGGAATGAACTCCTAAAATGCTAAAACCTACTTTTCACCTGCTCCAGATGGACAGGTGGATGGCATGCTTTATCTGCTGTTGTCATCAGCTCCCCTCTCTTTTCCTCTCCCTTCCCTGACTTCCTTCTCCTTTGGAGACCAAGGTGTGGTTGATAGAGAGCTCTGTGAAAAAATGAATGCTTTGTACCTTTTTTTTCCTGTTTGAGGAAACTGCTCCTGGTTATTACTTGCCTTTTGTTAAGTACTTTTATGTTTGTTTGTTTGTTTGTTTGTTTGTTTGTTTGTTTTTTCAGTGTTTCAGCAAATATTTGGTCATTACGTTCTCCTTCTGGCATTCTCTTTCTCTCTTTCTTTCTGGTTGGAGTCCATTTTAGCTGTCCCACATGTAGGGTCCTGTAGGTCCCGTGTCCCATTGGAAGGAGTCTCCAGTGCTGGTGAGGGTGCTCTGTTGGGAATTGCCCAGTTTTGCTTCAGGCCCAGCAGCATCCTGGTGTGGCTGCTCTAGAGGTGATGAGTGCTCACTGTTCTCCAATAGTGCAAAGGAAGAAAGGGAATGGGTTTGATTTGCAATTCAAATAAATAAATAAATAAAAAGCAAGAGCATCTTAACAAGGAAGACCATGCAGAAGAGTGTAACTTGTTCTCTCCCAGCTCATTTTGACATTGGTTCACGCCATCCTGAGCTACCGTCGTGCTTCCCAAGCACTGCACAGCTTTTCCCCTGCCAGCTGAGCTCCCTGCCCAGCTGCTTTCCCTGAGATGTTCTGCAGCACTGTCGCTGCCATGCTGCCCACTGATAGATCAGCAGAGTTTCTTTATCAGGGGAGCACGAACCTGATGGGAATTTTGGTTTTGCTTAATATTTTTTCTTCTCAGGATGTTAATGAAATGTCAATGGTTCTGCTTCAGCTTTTCCAGGCAGTTCAGTTTTTGCCCTTTTGGAAATAGCTGTGTCGAAATAAAAGCAGAGTCAGAGCTGGTATTCTCTTCTATAGGCTTTTCTACCTGGAAGATTAAGTACAAAACTTTTTTTGGAAGAGCTTAGCGCTCAAAAGCTCCTGTTATTCTGGCTGGGAGCTGCTATTTGTGGCACATTTTGAAAAATTGGCCTTACCTAGAGAAGCTGAGAACTTGTAAAAACTCATCCCTCAATTATTTTACCTATTTTAAAAGTCTGGATTTACTTCCTTGGGTCATACACTAACCTGCTGAGTGAGAGGGTAAAAAAAAAAGAGTAAATTAGGGGGAAAAAAAAAGACACAGAAGCCCTGCAACTTTTTTTTCTTTTCTTCCTGATATATAACTCTCCTGTCCCAGCTCCTGCTGGCTGGTTGTCTTGATTAACTTATTTTCTGGACTGGTATAAGTGAAGGTTGCATATAAATTACATGTTTACCGCTGTACTTTTATTTTTTTTTCAATTGTTTCAGATTGACATAGACTTCACCCTCTGGACTTGCTGTGTTTCACTCTCTCTCACATTTTGAGGAAAGCTCAAAAATCTTTCCCATACTTATTTCCCATTTTCAAATGAAATTGTTACACTCCAAAGCTCAGCAGCATGGTATTCTTTAATGCAATATGCAGTTTGCACTCAGATCACTTGCTCCCGTGTATAATTTATACATGAATCATGAATTACCTTTGGATTCTCAGGAAGCTAAAATAAATTGCGTCGAGCCACATCCAATTATGTAATGAATTCCTCACTGCGAAATTTATGGCAGGGATGTTGCAAAGTGGAACGTTGATAAAAGATTTCTAAAAGATTTGTTGCAGTTCCTCCTTGTAAAAATAAACCTCTGTCCATTTTAGGCATAGAAGAGCCATTTTGATTCAAACAATACAATATTTAAAGGTGCACGGGATTGTTTCTCATTGTAGCTTACACAGTGGCGCATAGATCAAGGAGGAGCAGAAATACTTTAATCAGTTTCTCTGAACAAAAGCGCTTTCCCAACATGCCATAAAGAACCTGTAGCATGCTTTTTTCTTCTTCTAAAAGCACTTTCTTGACTTCATCGAACGGATTTTATTTTGAGGAGCTGTTTTCTGACCCTGGATTTGACTTTTTTCTTTTTTCTTTTTTTTTTTTTTTCTCTTCTGAACCCTGGCTCACTTTGCAAAATATGGCAAGTGAGCTTTTACAACACAAGCAAACCACTGGTGTCACTGCCACAAACCACTGGTAATTTCACCTGTGTTTGTGGCATTTATTTCTTTTAATAGCTTCTTGTTTGCATTTCCTCCCCCGTTTCTCACTGCTCCGTGACCCATTGCCCGTGACTCATTTTTCTTTCAGCACTCAGGTAGCCAGCCTTGGGCAGCTTACCTGGGCAGGACACCCCACTCTTTCC
Source organism: Aythya ferina (assembly GCF_964211825.1). NCBI lineage: Eukaryota > Metazoa > Chordata > Aves > Anseriformes > Anatidae > Aythya > Aythya ferina. Next base: position 64,364,412 of record NC_140300.1, on the reverse strand, counting down.
AGTGGGACGTCCTTCAAAACCCATAATACGGCTCATAAAAAGCAGGTAACTGAAGCAGAGGGGCAAACAGGTGGGTATATCCATGCTGTTGACATTAAATAGGATGAGAAGTGCCACCTACCTTTTCTCCTTCTGATACTGCAGCTCATAGGAGAAACATTTCATATGACAGTGACCAATGACTTCTACCATGTAGACATCAATAGCTATTAAGGGAACGCTTTTCTTTCTTTGCCTCAGCAAATTTTCATGCTATTTGCACCATGAGGAGCCAGCTCTTGTGCAGAAAGCAGGATAGTGGTGTCCCAAGAGCTTTGCACCTGCATTTATTTATCCTGCTGCTCTCTGGGGCTCCCAGCTTGGAGTCATCTTGCCTCTCATCCCAGCACTGCCCTGGGCAGCAGGCACTAACCCACAGCTATGATTTTGTCCTTGGACTGAAATGATTGTCAGGTATCTCTTCCACTCTATGAGGCTACCTTTTTATGTTCCTGATGCTGCCAAGTCAACACCAATACAAGAAATAAACGTTTAAACCATGTGCTATCTTCAAAGCTTAGGTTTTATAAACCCAGGGGCCTGAAGACAGGCATTTGAATAAGGAGACTGGTTTTATTTTCCTAGGTAAGCGGTACATCTTGGCAGCTCCCGTGGCTTTTTAGAACATATCACTGATTAAAAATAAAAGGTAAATTGGCTAGATGAAATTTGGAATCACACCTACACCAGCTAAGAGCCTGGGAGCCTGCGCTTGTCATTCCTGCTGGTTTTGAGAGAGGTTCTGCTGGAGATATTCAGAGGCTGCCTGGGCCCAGAGCTGAACAGCCTGCTCTGGGTGTCCCTGTTTGACCTGCAGGGTTCCCTTCCCACCTTACCCATTCCCTGATTCTCTTTCAGAATGGAAATGTTGGCGTGTGCGTGCAGTGTCACCGGTGCAGGTAGCGGGCTTGCTCCTGTGGTTGAGCTTCCACGTGGCACAAGTGCATGGTCAGGTGCATAACGTTAGCAGGGCTGCTTGCAGGGCAGGTTTTCTTTATTCAGCAGCAGCATTTCCTAACGTCCTTTGTATGGATCTGTTGTACAGAGCTGACAAACGCATACGTTCCTCTGCTGCTGGGAACAGGCAAAAAATGTAATTTATTTATGACTTTTTCTTATGCCATACTGGCAGCAGCTTTTTTGTCACTGTGCTATCGCAGGAGTCGTGGTTCAGTCTCCTGTCTGCAGGAGCATTTCATCGCTGCACAGGATCCCTCGTTGAGGGGAAAGTCAGAACTGTCTGGAGGATGCTGCTGCTGTCGGTGCTATTTAAAATCCTGCAGAAAAAGGCGTATCTTCTGATGGGTTCTTCCAAAAATCAAATTGAATTATTCCATCCCCTTGTGTTTCCTGCAGTGATGACAGAAGTCCAGTTTTATCACATCAGATCAAAGCAGTTTTTGACAAGGCTGTTCTTCATATATACCCAATCCTCATCAGATTGCATTTTGTAACAAGTGCTTTCCAGCTTGGCAGGTCAGAATGGAGCTGACACAAGTTTGATATCCACACTCACAGCTCAGCTCAAACTAGAAGCTTGGCAAAAGAGTCCTGAGTGAATACTCGTTTGACATCAGATTGCAAACCAAGGTAAAGTGGAGCTGTATTGTTCTGCATCTTTACAATTTTCCTTTCAGTCTCACCTAAGCCAAACTTGACTTTTTTTCAAGTGCAAATTCAAGCTGAGACAATAATTAGCATCTTGTTTGTTTGTTTGTCACCTTGAAGGAAGAAAGGTCAAATATAGTCTGCCGGAGAACTACTTTGCTTTTCCCCCTTGAAGCATTTAATTAGATTTCTCATGTAATGTAAAAAAGAGACAGTGCTTTCAATACAACCACCAGAGCTTGCTAGAATAGCTTATCCATTTAAGACTTTTTTTTTTCCCTTTTATTTCTCATTGGCTTCGTAGCCCAATTTGTAATTTTTTTTCTGAAAAAGCGACAAGTTTAAACACTTAACCCTTCTTGCAGAGAGGAGTCAGTTTGTTTCGTTTTGAGAAGAGAAAGCTACAAATCAGCACAGCAAACAAACAAAACTACTGCTGTATAACATAGTAAGAAGCACTTAGAAAATGCCCACGGTGAAAGTCTTATGGCTTGAGCATCTTATTTTTTTCCAGTATTAAATACATAAATCCTGTATCTATAGCTCTTTAAAACCCAATTACTTCCTGTTTTTTATTTATTTATTTTTTTTTTTTCCTAGAGGAAGGGCTTGCTAGATAACTGGAACTGTGCCTGTTAGGCTGTGAGCTTGGTTCACTGATCTTCATGATTGGAAGCAGTTCTGAGGAGGGCAGAGAGGCAGTACGTATTGGTGGGTTATAGACCAGGCTTGCTGCGTGTCACCACAGCTAAAAACATCCCTAAATGAACATTTTTTTTTTTTTCCTTCACTTGTGTCCTGGTTCGATGGAGTTAATACAGCAGTGAGGCTGCTTCCCTTGTTCTCTGTCTTGCAGTGCTGTGGTTTCTCCGCTTGCGTGGGCATGGTCCCTGATTTTCTTCAAAATCCACAGCTTCTGCAGTATCTGCAGCAAGGTCTCAAAAAGGCAGCTCGGTGTGCATGCATCTAAGTGCTTATTAACAGGCTGCACCTAAATGCTTGATTTAAAGATGAAAAGCTGTGTAAAAATCGGATGTTTACTATCTTGTAGGACCCTGAACCAGTTCTTCATCCTGATGGACCACGTGGGAAGCGGAGCTGTTCCTAGGGGACTGCAGGCTGGCCATGAACGTTTTGTGTGTGTCTGTACTCAGTCTGATGTACACGCCAACAAATTCATCAGTGTCCCAAACTGTGTTCCCTAGCACAGCTCCTCTCTGTGCCCAGTGCTCTGGGTGTCTTTTACCTACGTGTATACTCATGCACTGTTTCAGGTGTGCATTAAAGAGCACATTTAAACAACAACAACAAAAGGCCAAAGCAGAAGAGTGGGTTTGGAATATAACCTGTGTCATGGTATTACAAGAACTGGAATTTTTCAGCAATTTCTTTCCCCTTGGTGCTTTCCCATCAATTTTATCCTACAGACAAAATGGAGTTTGTAACAGCTTCTAATCCAGGTCTTTTTTGCTGTCATAACTTTTAGCAGTAATGCAAAGCCCTGGAGGGGATCAGCCAACCTGAACATTTCAAATTTTAAACTTCACTAAGTCTTGAGCTAGAAGTACAAAGAAAAAGCCTTTCCCAGTCATCCTGAAATCAACTTATTCTGCGCTACCATACCCTCCTCGCTGCCTCCTGCAGTAAAACTTCATTTATTTATTTATTTATTGTGCATGTGGAATGAAAACTCCCGAAGGGAAAAAATCTTCCTGGGCATGGAGAGATGACTAAGAGTAGAAGATGACAGAACACAAGCAGGATTTCTCAAAACCTTCTGCGTGCAGAAGTGCTCCTGTTGATCCTGACCCCAACCAGCATCCCGCAGTCACTAACTGCACCTTACTTTTAGAGTAAGCACCTAAACCTCCTGGGTACAAAGAGGGGAAAGGCGAGGGTCTCACGGTTTAAATCATGGAAACTATTCTCCAAATGGCAAGATACCAGATTACCCGGAGGAAATTCAGAAGATAGGTTATAATGTAAACCTTCAGGGGGTGGCTGCATATCATTATTATCCAAGAGTATCTTTCTTCTGTTATTTGCAGCCATGAAAACTCTGAAGACGTTAATCTGGTCATTTCCCCCTCCTTCCCCAAAGTAATGGTAATAAAGTGAGCATCACTCCTGCAAATCCCTCCAATGGGCACCGTTTCGCCAGGCATAAAAAAATTGCTGTGTCCTGGAGCTGAAGCAACAGATAGAATATTTCTCATGTTTTTAATGTGAGAAATGGTGCTTTTGGACTTTCGCAGCTTCTAGAATGAGGTGCTTGTTTTCTCCCTAGTTTCCACCTGAGGTGGAAACTCTGATCACTCTTTGCTCTGTCTTTCCATGCAGTAATGAGCCTCACAGGTTCTGCGTGGTGGCTGAAAGAGGACTGCATGGGAGACTGCAGGAAGATATTTTACAGAGGGATTAAAAGTCAGCAGATCTCCTCATTCCACAAAAAAAAAAAAAAAAAAAAAGCAATTTTGATGACTGCTTCATTTAGATTTGAGTACCTGAGGCACATCTGTGAGGATGCAGAGGCACGCAGAACTGATTGACACCTTCCCAAAAGGTTCTTCAGAAATGCAGCAGTGCCTGGTGTCAGAAATTAAGATACATACCTTAGCAAATGCCCATGGGCTGGAGTCTGTAAAATGAGGAGAGGAAGACAGATTTACTATCACACCTGGAAGGAAAAAAAAATACATCTTAGAAAGTGGGGGAAACAGTAAATGAGTTTACTGCAGTCAAAATAGTTCCACGGGGCTTTTTTTTTTTTTTTTTCAGTGATGGAAATATATCAATTTATTTCTGCATAACACATTTGTATTCACACTGCTTAACCGTGGCATTAAGATAGCAATTTAAAAGTCAATATTATATTCAAATGTCAGGTGGTTGAGATTTGAGTTATTTCCTAGCAAAAGGGCTCCGACTGAGGACTTACTGGCCGATAGTCTCCGATGTGGAAGCAGTCCGTAATGGGTGATGTAGGGCAAGGTTATGTGTGAATTGTTGTTCTCATATCTATATCATTCAAGAGTGGTGATGAACTGTGACTTGTGATCAGAGTGCCAGGACAAGCATAATTAATAGTGCCACGATGAGATTAATCGGTGAGCAGTTTATTTCATTTGGGGAGGTTAGAAGAAAGTCCACCAACAAAATCACAGCTCTGCTCGTAGTAGCTGCAGTTGCCCAAGGAGCACTTTGCCCGGGGAACTGAGTGGTATATCAATAAGGAAAGCATCAGCCAATACATTTATTTTGCTGCTTTGCTCTTCAGTATCTTTGTTTGCTCAGAATTATTCAGCAGTAAAAAAAAAAATAAATAAACAGCCCTTAATGGGTAATTGATTTCCATAAGCATTTTGTGTTTGCTCTGTTGATTAGTTGTGATTCTGCAAGATTGTGTCTGCTGAGGTGCACTCGCTGCTTCTGTCAATGTTTGCGTGCGACTTTGCATTTCCTTTCCCTGCATGGTAAGTTGGAAGTCACCGCAAACATTTTGTCCTGGGAAACTGAAGATGATGGCATAACATCTTGTGCTTTGCAAAATTGAGAGTCATTCAAATTGTCTACTATAATTACAAAAGGGTTGGGTACGGGTGATTAGAATCGAAGGTGAATCCATCAGCAGGTTGTGCCTATGTTTTCAGTGATCTTCAGGTCCAGAAAAAGAATAGGAAACTCTGCTTGAAAAGGGTAAAAGGTATTTAGGGGAATATCTAGGTGATAAGCATTCACTGACTTGCTTGTGGTTTAAAGCATGCGTGTTAATTATAGCCTTCATCTGGCTTCGATGAGAGTCTTGTTTCTACTACATCTTGTTCCAAGCGAGAGAAGTAAGGAGTCCCACATACTTGAGTAGGAGTAAGGTTTTTTTTTGTAAATAGCTCTCTACCTTATTAAAATGAGTTCTGCATGTTCAAGGGGAATCGCATTTATTCTGGAGCAAAATGGGGCTTCAAGGACTGGTATTTCTTTTCTCCAGTCAAAAAAGGGAGCGAGGAGAGCAAGGAAGTCTTATGGTGTCCCTGGACGTTGTGGCTAGGTGCTGTGGTCAGCATCACAGCTGGTGGTACAGGACACCAGCCCAGAAGGTCACTGGGGCATCTCTAGTTGTTGGTTACAGCCCTACGCAGGAGGGGAATGTGATTATTTTGCTTGTGAGCTCCAGCCAGCTTAAAAAGGTGCAAATTAATAGCGCTAACAAAGGGTAGGATCCAGACGTGGTGTATCGTTAGGAGCACAGCTGTAATTCACTTATGATATATTAAAAAAAAAACACAACAGAAACACCACAAGCTGCATTAGGTAGTGTTGATTGCCAGTTCCCTCCCGCATAAACGCCATTAGATGCCTAAAGTTACAAATTGCTTTAATAACTTTCACAACTGATTGGTAATCACCCTGCAGTTAATGAAATAGGGAAAACACCTCTTGCTAAATGCATTGTCTTCATTTTCTCCTGCATAATTTGCGAAGTGGAGAGATGATTTCCTATCGTGCCCATAGTAGAAGAAAGGTCATTTGTTAAGTTTTACTCATATTCATGTTTCTGTTTTCCCTTTTCAGTTCAAAAACATATATCCAAGTGCATGATCTGATACGTTATTGCCCAGTGTGATTTTGTGCATATGCTCCAGCATTTTACTTCCACTTAACTCCAGTGAAATCTTTGCCAGCTTAATGGAAACGATGCTGAAGACAGCTTTGCCAGAGGTGCTCTTGCTGTGTGTCCATCCAGGCAGACGGAGAGCTGTGCTGTAAAATTCCTTGGTAGCACTTCAACCCAGCACCTAAGGCTTTATAAAACCACTTGAGCTGGAGGATGGTAATTCAGGATGGACCTGTTTGGATGTGATTTTTTTTTGTCGGTGGCGGTTTCTTCTTTGCTTGCTTGTTAGTTTTGTTTTATTTTGTCTTCCCAAAGTGGCAAGAGTTACAAGAACTGGAAAAGTCCCATAAAATTGTATCGTCGTTTAAGGATAGAATTAGTGGCCACTAGTTAATGATGCAGGGATTAAATACATGGCAATGAACTGAGGCCAGCGCTTTACCTCTTGCTGCTGATAGATTTCGGAGGCATTAATGTCCCTTAACAAACATCTGAAGGTAATTTCAAAGGGTGGGGGAGGTTATGGAAAAGAGCACCGTGGTGTTTTATAGTTGAGATTGCCTATATATTAGACAGCTCTGACAGAGCGTGTAATTATTTTTTTAAGTGTTTAGACTAAAGAATAAATAACAAGTAATGCACACGGCACATTTTAAATGTTTCAGGTGCGCTGTAGTTGTGCTAGATGTTAAGTCATAGCTTTACTGTAGTTTTGAACAGAGTGAACGGAGGTAAAATTGGCCATTTAGGGTCAGTTTTTTTTTTTTTTTTTCCAAGTGCATTTAACACACGGTTTAGCGTTGAAGCACTGTGGCCTGGTTTTGGAAGCCTTTGCACCCAGGCTGTGCATCAGCAAAATTCAGGAGCATAGTGGAGGTTTCAGCCGTTCTTGCTACCTTCAAAATAATCAAATGATTATTTTTTTTCCAGCAGACTCTGCTGCCAGTTAGTATCCAAATGGGTGCTGAGCGCTTTTGAAATTCTGGTCCTTAGCTTTTATATGATCTATAATTTGATATGCAGCGCATCTGAAGAAGGATATGTATGATTCATATACACATACAGGAACCAACACAGAGGGATAATTTTAATATAAATCCCAGTGCTGTCTGTTTGTTATGTTCTGAAACGTTGCATAGAATAATTCAAATATTTATAGATGGTAGTTCAGCTGCTGCTTTGCTTGCAGCATTTGCCTTTTTTTTCCAAGTCTCAATTGAGCCGTTCTTCCTTCCTTCCTTTGCACTGAAAACATTGCCTGTGCCCAGCACCATCCTTCTGCTTCATCCTCTTGAAACCTAAACTGTGAAACACATCTTAGGGTCTGGGGCTCTGTTTTCTGCTGCAGGCACTGAGGCTGTGCCAGGGAGCAGGGCTGTATTTCTTTGCCCTGTCAGGGGCGGAGGAGTTTGCTTTGCTCCCTGTGAAGCGTGCCCTCTTGGGACGCCTAAGACAGACCAGATGTTTAAGGGCTCCTTGCATGCAAAAGTAAGTTATTGCTGTACTAAATGCAGAGTGATGATTAGGAGGGTGTTAACATTTGCATTTTCTTGCTGAACACACACAGTGCCTTGGCGTGGCAGCCCCACCTTCGGGGCTTGCTACAAAGCAGTTTCTTTGCTTCTCGACAGCGAAAAAAAAAAAATAAAAAGAGGAGTTTTCTACCAGGGAAGTCCCAAGGTGCCCCAAGTAGCTCTTAGGTTTGAGATTTGCCTGAAAAAGCAAGGCTCTTCTAATTATACCTAGAGCCTTGTGTCTGTCATCAGCCCTGTGGGTGTGGGGGGTGGGAATTTAATCAGCACACATAAAGTCGCCTGTTTAGGAAGCTGCACGTTTTGCATGTTTTTCTTGTTGCTTGTGCTTTATTTTATTTTATTTATTTATTTTTTGGCTGCCTGGCTGGGAGATAGGGCAGCAGTAAAGTTGTCAACATTGAGAAGTGTGGTATAATATTAAAATGCTGTAGTTCCCATTGAAGGGACGATGGCAAGAAGTTATTTTAATGGTTTTGTTGAGAATTGTGCTTTCATAGACTCTTAAATTATTGCAGACTCTGCTGCTGGGATATGTATGGGAAACAGCCATTTTAATTAGGAAGATACACTTGGAAATGAAAAGTCATTTTTTAAAGGTAATTTCCTTCATGAGTGTTTTACTGACCGCTTGAATTTATTTACCACACAGACCCAGCAATAAAATAGGTATTTATGGGTTAGTTTTTAATTAGAAATAATGGCTGTTAGAGTCGAAGCGATTAATCATTTTATCCATATAGGCTGTGGTAGTAGTCCCAGTGAAAGACAGTTGCATCGACAGTTCAGAGAGTGATCTACGTGCCTGTTTTGTCCTTAAAAACCACCAGCAATGCGAGCACAGTTTGGCTTGCAAGTCAGGCTCTAGTGCTCTCGGGAACTTGACACATGGGTGAGTAAAAAATCTCTGCTCATGGAACAAAGTTCACTTTTTGGCCTCCTGGGAGTCACTGACGTTCATAAATAATGCTAATTTAAAAAAATAATCCAGTGATGTGACTTTTTTTCTACGTGCAGATCAGGCTTGGAGGGAGTCAACCAGTAGCGACAGATTTATGGTGTGAGTATTCGTGACAGCAGGCTCACTGCTGAAAGGCCTGGGCAGATGCAAGTGTGCATCATTTTGGGAAGGATCACAGATTTGTAATCAGCCTTTTGTTTCGTGGCTGGGAAGCGTGGGGATAGAAATTAAAAGAAACCCAACCTAGCAGCTTTAATAGCCTTGAAAGAGAGAGGCTAAGAGTTGGGGAGAGTGGCACGAGGAAGATTTTGCATGTAATGCCAGTTAGCTTTATTAAGCTTCGTATTGACTCACATATTTCCTTTACCCTCTCTGCCTGAGGAGTTTTTTACTCCATACTTCAAAATGCATCACAGTATACATTTTAACGGGTAAGAAACAAGAGCCAGTGCATATCATTTTCTGGAAAGTAATGAAATGTCATGGCAAGAGCATGAAATAAATGTATTTTTATGTACTCGTTTTAGAAATCAATGTAGTGATAAGATTTGGCTTTTTATTAAAGGTTCTTTCCAGAACTGCTTTTGCATAACCAGTATGCTAAAGCAGATGGATTTAGTGGAAAATGTGTTGAGCGTGTCTGTTTGAGTGCTGGTGGAGTATTAACGTTATATCTATTAGTGCTTCTGAGGTCTCTGTTCAGGCACTGTATAAGTCTCAAATATAAAACCACCCTGTCTCTGCCAGATGAACCAGAGAGCAGGGCAGACACCCCAGCCTGCTTTGTGGCTTTGCAAAGATGCTCCAATCCCAGGGAAATACCCACCTTCACGAGGAGGGGAGCCTCTACAGGGGACTAACAGGTTTCGACCACCATTAATGAAAGTAGACAAGGCCAGAAGGTCTGGGAAAGCCAGCACCTGGACTGGGGCAGGATGCAAGTGTGGCTATACCCATGCTTGGAGTTTGACTAGACACGTCCTCTGCATCCAGGGAGCTGCCTGCCTGCCACTAATGGCTCTCCTCCACCTACTTTTCACTCCGAAAGTCTGTTAATTATCTCTACAGGAATCAAGGTGCTTGCTTTCTTTCCAGTATCCATAGGAACCCATCGGGGATGAAAAAGCCTGACATTTTGATTCCCGGCTTTTGTTTCCATAATAAAAAAAATAAAGGCATAATGGATGAGATGAAGCAATTTCGTTCAGCCTGCTCATCATGGCAAGTTTTATGATTAGCCTGAATCCCACTACATTTTATTTTATTATGCCTCTGTTTGAGTTTGCAGGATCACTACTGCAAGGAGAGCCTGCTGCAGCCCAATTTTTAATAAGCTGTGTTTTCTCATCAGCTTAGTGCTTACCAGGTAGGCTTGAAATTTCTCACTGGCTTGCCTAATTTCTGAGTTGGATGCAGAAAACAAATTGCTCCACGCCTCTGTGTCCCCATCCTGTAGATTTGATCCCATCCTGTCTAACGTAGGCAAAAGAGAGGCAGGGCAGTGTCACACCGCTCACTAATTTTGTTAACAAAACGGGCTTTGCAGAGCCACTTACATTCAATTTGCATTTGGAAAATGAAAACATGGTGTGGCGTAGCCTGCTGGCAGATTTACATGCTACTTGGGTATTTTCAGAAGTAATAATCAAATAGTTTGTTGTCATACATGCATGGTTTCTGTTTGAGGTGTGGTCCTCTTGTTTAGTTTGGTAGGAGAGTGAATGAGTGTTGTTGCTTGCCCATTGGAAAAGTCCATTCATGGGACTACTGAAATGGTCAGCTGCTCTGAAAGTGCTGCTTATTGACTTGGAGAGCAGCTGAGAGGCAGCTTTGTCATCCTCTGAAACTTCACGTGGTGCTCCACAGCACGCAGGATGCTGTAGACACCCTGCAGCAAGGTATCCACCCCGACTCCCCGTAGGTCCCAGTGCAAACATTGCTGGATCTGAGAACTTTTAGGTCGAGACCTCACATGTTTCACCCTCTTAGAAACCTCTTGCCTTCCCGGGCTGAGATTTTTGGTGCTTATCTCCCATAAAGAGGCTTCTTATTTTAACTACAATGTCTTAAGTTGCCCTTTTGACAAAGGAACAGTGGGACAGTGTGCCCACACTGCTGCACCAGGATGGATAAAACGCGCCGTGATGACACAGCAAGAGGTGAGAAGGGAGAGTTTTGAGATCCTGATGCTGTCAAAATCATTAATGAGGTTTCCATGGATTTCAGCATAAGCCAAGATCTGCCATTACGAATTCTGGTGAGGATCTAACTGCACATAAGCCCGTTAATGGCTCAGAGCCGGTAGCAGGGGAAATGGGAGGCTTCATCCCTCATTTCCAAATTTGCAAGGTTTCTCCTGTCTTCCCCTTCGTTGCTCGAGGCCAAAGGAGCCTCAGCTAGTTAAAATCGGTGGTTGGGCAGTCTGGCAGCTCCTCCGCTATTTCCTTTGGATCAGAGCGAGCAACCTGAAGAAGGAATAAAATGGACACAGGCCAGCCTTCACTTAAAGCCTCAGCACACATTTATTCGTGAAGAGGCACGAGGTCTGACATAGGAAAGCCCTCTCGGTGGAGGATGACGGCTGCCTGCTGGAAGCTGGCACAGGTAGGAGTGCTCCCGAGCATGTGGTGGTCATCACGGAGCTGGGCACTGCTTCACGTGGGGCTTGAGGCAGGTTTTGGCTGCTCCTGACTCCTCACATGCGTGTGTGTGTGTGTGTAGGAGCGAGCAGTCCCTCAAACCATTTTCTTTTCAAAGGTTTTTTTTAGGAAAGGCTGCTGGTGAGACTTCATTTATTCCTCAGATAGAGATCCTATTTGATAGTTTACAGCCAGTATGTATGAAGTAAGTATGGCTTTCATTAAAACGGAGACGCATTTTATCTCAGCTGAGGAATGGGGGAAACATGGGCAATAAAGCCAATATTGTAACAGAGTCTCCCTTTTTAACAGCAAGCTGTGTGCTGCACTTCTGAAAAGCTTGCAGTTCTGGGGCCTGAGCTGATCAGAGCTCAGCGTGCTCTTTTTTTGCTGCCTTATCACCCTTGTTAACTTTTCAACTTGTCAGGCGCGTGGTGGTTTATGAAATTTTAAAGCTAACAGTGTGCTGTGCAGGGATCACGGCGATACAGTAGACTTTTGAGTGCATCCTGAGATGAATAAATCATGAAGTCTCAGAAAGTTGCAATTAAACGACCCAAACCTGGATGCTTGAAATATTATACCTGGGCTCGTGCGACTTTAAATGAACAGCAGGGCCGGAATTGGTCCGCACTCGAATCGGAGATCAGCAGAAGGAAAAATATATAGATGTCTGTGGATCGTGTTTCTTCCTAGGCAATCAGACTGATATTTACGGATCTGAAATGGATTTACAGTTGATGGAGCCGATTGCCTTCAGCTCAGGCAGGTAGGCATGATCCCATGGGAGATGGAAGTTGCTCGGTCCGTTTTCCCCCTGCAGTGGCTTCCTTAGAAATGAAGCTAATCCCGAGTTTGATGCTTCCTCAGTTGGTGACCTTCCTGTGCTTGCCAAGGCTCCATGAAGATGCTGCAGGTTATCTTCGTTCCTGTTCGAATCCGCTACGGCTTCAGCACTTACATTGCAGCTGCGGGTCAGGCCAGGGTTACATTAACTTTTCATCCCCCCCTCCGGCTTCTGAGTTGCCTTTCAGACATTTCTGATTTTCCGCAGACTTGAGACAAGAGGCTGATGCGTCTCATGCTTGCATCAGTTCTTATTTTAGTTTTCCCCTTGAAAAATGTGGAGAAAAAAAAAAATATATTAAACAATCCAGGCAGTCACCACTGGGGCTGTGGTGTTTGCTCTGTGTTTCACGAGGGTCTCTGTGGGAGTCGTGCCTTTCCTGCCAGCAGGGACACACTGTGATTCACATCTTTGACTTCACCAGCGTGAGTAATCTCACTGACTTCAACAGGATTACTGCCGCGTTTAAAATAAGGCCGCGTTGTAAAGGTTTGGGGGATTATGAGCCCAGATAGATCTGTTGTGTGACTAGTCATTGAGATTTTGTTTTAATTTCTCCTTTTATGAGTTGGAAAAGTCAATAAAAAATAACGCAAAACACATGCATTATTAAGGCAGAGACTTAGCTGTGGCCCTGTCAGGAAGTTCACAGTTCGGGCTTTTGCAGGAACCACGGCTTTATTCTTCCTTCTGCATTTCCACTGTAAAAAATGTGCATTATGCATTCACGTGTATGGACCGATAGTGCTCCATCTAAGGTCGTTTTTAACCGAAAGGCAATCTGTTCGATCATCCTGCCGGGGCCAGGTGGACATGCCACTTCACCTTGATTTGGTGTGTTTCTGTTTGCTCCGCTCTGTCATTTCTTGGTACGCCTCTTATCGCTGCAGTTTCCAAATGGCTTCCAGCAGTGCACATCTGTATGAGCTCTTTCATCTGCTCCCCGGGGAAAGAAGGATGTGAAGTCAAGTGTTTTGGTTTGCAAGGTTTATATAATCATGCGCATGTGGATGTGGGTAGCGTATACGTCTGTGCTGTAGCAGAAAAGGGAACTCAGTGCAAAATCACCCGGTCTGCCGAGGACCCTTATGGTAAATGCTGAGGACGTGAGCTTGACTGGGACATTTTTCATTTTCTGCAGGCTGAAAAAGGTTAAAAGTCACAGGGCTGTAGAGTAACTGTGTAAAAAATGTAAAAAGCCCATCAGTTATGTGGCAGAGGGAAGGCACTTCAGCCCGCTGCATGCTGAAGGATTTCCCCGAGCTGGATGTAAAGGGGGACCTGCATGGGTACAGCTCTGGAGCCATTCACCCCATTGTTTCTGGCCTCTTCCTCTAGGTCTTCCCCTGGCTCTGAAAGCCAGGTGCTGACGTGAATGCCCTGTCACTGTCCCTCACCTTCAGATGCCAAATAGATCCAATGGTAAGAGTTCACGTGGGAAACATTAACACTGGGAAAATGTCACTGGAAATACATAAACATTGTGGTTTTATTTAATTTTATCTTGCTTTCTGAAAATTGATTAGATTTTTTTTTTTTCCATGAAAGCTTTTAAAAGTGTTATCAATATTAACCTACCAAGAAAAGTTCTTCGTTTGTGTGAAAACTGTGTTTATCTTGAGGGGGAGGCTCATGCAGCTGCAAGATAATACGGACTCTGCGTGCACCTCATTTAGGTTCTGAAACAGAAAAGCTGTTGAAACTGATTGCTGAGATTGGAGAATACCTATGACATGAGGTGTACGTCTGCCTGAGATAAACCTCAGCTGCCAAGAAAGAAGGAGAAACACTTTGTTTTTATCGGTTCCCATCAACGTGTCGTTGAGGAGACGTGTGTGCGGCAGCGGCGAATACAGGGTCTTTGTTCGGGACGGGGGAATGGTTCTCTCCCACACGCAGCCTGTATGGGACGGGGAATTCAGGGTCTGGTTTCATGGCTGTTCTTCCACAAGGGTTTTTTTTTTGGCTCATTTTTCTTCAGCTAATAGTGTGCCTGAGCTGTTTTCACCGAGATGTTCCTTAAAGGAGAATAATTTGAGCGTGCAGTCCTTCCCTTGCCTCTCCCTCCCCTTCCCGGCTCTTCGGTAATTGTATCCCGGTTCATATTCATTTGGCGTGCTAATTGTTGAGAGTTTAGAAATAAGAGACTTGGCAAGATGTAGAAGAATTAAAGTGAGTGCCCTTTTGTCTGCAGAAACAATGGAAGCTAATAATTATTCCCGTTATATTTTGGTTGTTAAAACTTCCCTCTCCTGAGCTCCATTTCCCAAACCTCTGCTTTTCCTTTGACAAAAAGCAGTCTGATTTGATGTACATAGGCAATACTTCAGAATCCATCACTCATAGCCACAGCCTTCCCAGCCTCCTATATATTAACAAGCAGATGTGTCATCCTTCAGACTGCTCAATAATAGATCTTTTTAAGAACTGCTTTTCCTCTGTGGAGTTCAGTTACTCCAGAACTAGAATTTAAGCGCTGCTTTCATTTTATATAGAGATATCAGAAGGTACTCAGCTTAATGTAGAGTTGTATATTTGCATTTGCAGAACATTTTGTCTTCCTTTATTCTCTTTGCAGATGAAAGGTTCGGAATGCCAAAGAGCTGGTTAAGTTATGTAGCGTGCATGGAGAAAATACTGTTAATATCTAACTATCCAAGTGGTTTTGGTGTTTTGTTTTTTGTGTGCTTTTTTTTTTTTTTTAAAAAAGCTTCTATCACTTCCAGAGGAACCTAAGAAACTCCAGAAGTGCAAAATTGACCCCAAATTTGACAGAACACTCAACTTGTCTCATCCCCGCTGTTAAACATACAGAGAAGCTCTGGCAGTCTTCTAAGAAGACATAATAAAAAAAGCCTCAACAAGGTTAAACTTCCATTAATAAGCACATTTCTATTCACCCAGCACATGAGTGGGCCCTGGCTCATGAATACACGCTCATCACCAAATTACAAAGAGACAATTAGAGCCCCACAGATACAGGGAGTTCATCTGAGAGAGGCGGCCCGAGCAGTCCCATTTTTGTCCTGCATTTGTACTTTGAACACAGAGGTATTTCAAACCCATGTTGCTCTTTTTCAGTGTGAAGAATAGGTTTGAGGAAGTGGTTGTAGGCATGCCTCAGACACAGCTCATTGTTCTGCCACCTTTGGCACAACAGCCCTGTCTATAGACATGTGTCTGAATGCACTGCCCTTGGGAGCAGAGGAAAACAATTGTGATGGTTGCTGTAAAAGAGAACTAGTTATACCCAAATTCCCAGTCTTCTACGAGCTGTGCAGTCATTGCATCCCTGTTTCATAACTTATTGCAGGTGGGAAGCAACACTGGCCCTGCACACGGAGACCACTTGACCATTTCCAGCCCCTACTCCAACCCACCCCAGCCTTTGCTCCTAAATGTATGACTGAGCATACGAAGGCTTTGCATGCAGGACAGCATTTGCTCGTTTACCCCTGAAGCATCCTCATTTTGGAAATCCCATCTGACCAACTGTAAAACTCTGTTTGGCAGCAGATTTAGCAGGGGGAAGTGGGGTAAGCCTGGATTTCCTCACCTGGCTGCTAGCTCCTGAGGATGCAGGGATGCTACCCTGGTCAAAGCAACAATGCAGGGGTTTGCTCCGTAGTTTTCCTTTGCTGTTTTCCTCCCTTGTCCAAGCCTTTTGTTTGTCCACACCAGCCAGAACCCTGCGGATGAAAACCAGAACCTACCTGTTTTCTATTAATTTGAGCCCCTCCTGCCTTCAACTGAAAATAACCAGGGCTCTGACTGGCAGGAGGTGACCCAGCTGGAACAGGGCAAGGATGTAAAAATGTGTTGGAAGGGAGGAAGAGGGCTGGGAGCCTCTGAGAAACAGGACAGTGATCCACATCCATTGTGAGCCTGGGCATGCCAAAAGGCAAGAGCCATTAAACACGCAGCATACAAATTCACTATAGGTGCAGGTAGGTCTGCAGGGCACAGGTTGATTTTAGTAATGATTTAGTAATGCCAGGGCGTTGCAAAACAAAGCAGCTTTGTTTTTTAAATAGAGTGATTCAGGGGAAAAGGTTCCTCTTAGTGGCAGAAGAGAAGTACATCTTGGTAGCAAGTGAGAGGTGAAGCTCAAGATGGAGATATGCCATGAAAAAAAAAAAACACAACACCCAAAACCCCAGGGCTAAAAGCACAGCATTTATTCTGAAAGCGTGAAGCCGAGGCCAACCACAAAAGAAAAACATGGAAGTGGGATGTGGTCAAAGCAGCAAAGTGCAGAAAGGATGTCTTCAGGACAGGACATCGAAAGAAAAACAAACGCAGTGAGATGACTTTCTCTTAAGGCCATAGAAGAGGATATTGTAGTAACCACATCATAATGTAACGAGGAAGGGCTCTGGCTTTTCATGGATCTGCGAGCTGCTCCCTTCTCAGCTGCAGTGAGGTAAATCTGTGCATGCACAACACAGCCCTAGTCTTCAGGATGTGCCCTGTTTATCAGTGTGCAGCAGCTGTGCAGGAGCTTGCTCTGCCACCTCTGAGTACTGGGGCACAGTGAGGACGTCAATGGCATCCCAGGGAATGAAAGAGGGAGAGGCAAAATTGGGGTGTGGGGGCTGGGAAGTTAAAAAAAAATATAGGGTAAAATGGCCCCAGGCTGCTTCTCACATCGTGGTTAAAATTTTTGTAATAAAATGGTTTTGGAGGGGAGGCTGCATAGCGGGGCTCCCCCGTGCAGAAGGATCATCGAAGTGCCCCGTGTTTTGGCACTAAAGGTGGTTGTATCCCGTGATCTCATGGGCAGCTTGCTGTAGCTCCTGTTTTGTTTTAACCCTGGTGTTTTCATTTTTGAGTAAAACATTAGCTTTTAATTTTGAGCTCGTGTCTACTAATTAGTCACTCATCTACTTCCAAGTTGCATCTAACAGCTGAATTTTACCTGCCTTTCCCTAGGCAGTGGGCTGATTGGCATCTCCTCCTCTATCCAGCTGCCTGCGTTCACAAATCATGAAAAATCAATTTATCTCTCTACCCTTCCTTCAAACATGATTGAAAGCAGCCAGTGGGTTCAGAGGTATAGGGCAGGAAGACAAATAAAGAGACCAAAAAAGTGTGGCTGTGGCTGCATTGCTCTCATTTCCTTAGGAAACAAGCAGAAAGCTTACACCCCTAAATTATGGGGTGGGAAGCTGCATCTGGAGATGTATTGCTTTTTAGTTTTAAACAAATTTAAATTTGTTTAGCATATTTTGTTAATTGATTTTGTTAGTTAAATTTTGTTGCTAAGTGGTGATCTTTATTTTTATTTGTATTAAATGTGGTTGGACTTCTGCCCAACCTTAATTTCATTATTTTTTTTTTTTTTTGTGCAGTTGTGATACCTGTCATCTGATGGGGTTTAAACCTGAAGTGTTTTCTGCTTCCTAAAACTGGAAGGGAAGGTTCCTCGCCGTTGCAGGGGAGAAGTGCAAAGCACCTGGCTCGGTGCTAGAGCTTCGGTTGTAGAAGGATTTCTTAAAAAGTGCTAATTGATTCTAAAAACAAAGTCATTATGTAAATGTTTGTAATTCGGGGCTGCTCTGAGAAGCTTTGTTAGGAGGAACATGAGAGCAGGAATTAATTTTGCTGATGTGCAGAGATGAGCTGCCGTGTCCGGAGGAAAGGCGGCGAAGTGGAAGAGGGATTCAGGTGCTCCCCCCTTGCTGGCTCTGTCGTGTGATGCCATTCCCCAGGCACCTGCTTCCCTTTTGGATTTGTTTTACAGGGCGATGTCTTCGAATATATGGCGTGAGATTACGCTTTTATCGTCTGCCATGAATCCCTCATAACTGTAGGATGGTGTGGAGGTGTGCAGGCAATACTGCATTATAGGGAAGCATTAGGAGCCTCTATCTCTACCAGTAATGTCCAATTAATGACCACGGAGATAAGCTAACGAGAAGTCAGGGCTACTTGGAGCTTTAACTCATTATTTCCTGACCACCCACAGACAAAGAGGCCATTATTTCTATATTTTTACTTAATGACTATTTCAGATGAGTACAACGGCTCGCTTCGCGCCCTGGGGGACTGCCCGAACATTTTGCTTCCAGCCTGGGAGATACCTCTAGAAAAATCAGGTGACAGAAAGTCCCAGATCTCAGCAGAGGCTGGAAGAGGCTTGTGTAGCAGCCACTCAGCTGAGCAGTACCCATCACAGAGCTTGGGCTCTCTGTTTCTTGCCTTGCTTCTGTGTCACAGATCCCAGAAGAGGGACCGCCAGGCTGGGGAAGCCCATTTGTGATGATGACTCTGGGGCCAGCACTCAGCTCTCAAATCTGCCTGAGCAATAATATCCTTAGGATTTTGATGACACCTGATGTTTTGCAGGTGACCCGAGAGACCAATTATCTCTCAGGTGTGAATTTGCTGCTCAAAACGAGGCACAGATCTTGCCACCTTCCCTCCCATGGAAGTAGAATTAACTACCAAAAGTCCCATCGGATTTACTGGGACAACTCAGAGAAAAAAAAAAAGAGATGTCAGAGTAGGTATAATTTCATGTCTGTTGGCCATCAGGTTTTCAAAGCTATAGTGAAAGGGGAAATCATCATTTAATTTAGCAGGCGCTTTGTGTGGTGTTCTGGCTTCACTTACACCTGTGGGTGCATCACCATTTAATAGCCCTGGGGATGTGCAGCATCACACTCCGTATGTTGGCTTTTTGGGGCTCCACTGGGCTTGTCTCATAGCTGGATGTTCAATGACTGGTGCTAATAAAACCGGTTGGGATCGCCTGGAAGGACAAGAGGAGGCAGGAAAAATCTTGAAAGATTAAAAATAACTCGGACTGGCCAGGTGATGTCATTAGATAAAGCCAAACAAGTTGCTGATGATTACCTCCTTCTGTAATAATAAGTGCCCCAACACAGAACTGTGGCTGGGGACCTCCAGCACAATTTGGGGGAAACCTGTGGCACCTGGGGAAGCTGTGACAGCTGTGACTTTGCTGCAGACCCCCACTTCATGCTGATGGGGACACGCTTCCACCTGCTCCGGGGGCACCAACACTTGTTACTGCTGGGAGCTGTGCAGGATGTGCCCTTTGCTTTAAAAAGTCAAAACTCTGGATTTTATTGCTTCCTCCTGTACAGTCTCTCTGCCTTGCACAATACAACTGCTTTGTAATAACAGAAAGGGACAGACAGGGGAGCCCTTGATAAATATGTTTGGAGAGGCAGTGGAGGTGATACAGGTTTGTCTCCGTGGCTTTGGGAGGGAAGGACAGGTAGCTGTCCCCATGCACACCCCGTTCTGCCGCTGTAGTGTGTCCATCCCAGGAGACTTGCAGCATCCCCAGCAGGGAAGGGAAGAGCAGGGAAGGAGGAAGATGTCTGTGGCCAGGCTGCCCAGGTGTGCCCGTCAGCCCCCAGACCTTCCCCGTCCCCCTGGAAGGAGGTGTTATAGCTCCCAGCTGCGTGCAGGGTGGAGGCTCTCAGCTCTTCTCCTGCCAGGAGGCTGCCAGCCCCTGGGGGTCCTGTTTGCAGCTCTTCAGGATCTTCAGGAGGTTCCTGAGGTAGGATGGGGAGAGGGGGCTGTTGGGGAGAGGGTTATCAGTATGCAAGGTGGTGTTTTAGTGAGCTTTAAAGTTAATCAGCAAAAAACGTGCTTTTTGGGGCTGCGTTTGTGAGGTCTCTCAAGCTTTGAAAGAGATGGGGTATGGGTGAAATTAAATCCAAGTGTTTGTAACGTGGGGCTAAGTCTGTTCCCACTGCACTCATGGGCTGCTGCTCTGTTGTGTGCCTGGCTGGCTTGCCAGGACCTCCTCTGCTCGTTACTGCTGTTGTTGCTCCTCCTTTTGCCTAGAATACAGGTTGTACCTTCAAGGGCATCGTGAAGGCTTAATTTTCATCTCAGGCATGCAACCCAGTGCCCAAACGGGCGAGTTTTTAAGATGAGCGAGCGTTGGTGATGTTTGCGATGCTCCTCAGCCAGGGGTGGAAATGAGAAATAGGAGACGAAGGCTGTGTTATTTGCTGCCTCGTACAATTGCTCTGTGAAAGGGTTTGTAGCGTTTTGGTTACTCGGGGAAATGCAGAGGTAAGGCACAAACAGGTTGTGGATAGCTTCATGTCTCCAAAGCCCTGTCTTCATTACGATGCAGCACGAGTTGCTGCTGGCACCAGGACAAATTCCACTGTAAATTATGCGTGATTTACATGAGAAGCTCATTAATTCCCCGACACCGGATTTAGATGGTTTCATTTGTAAAGGGTGTCATTTTAAACACTCCTCAAACATATTTCCCTCTAGCTGCTGACTCAGAGTGTGTGCTGAAAGATGATAAACAGTGAAGTGCGCGCGTGTTTATAAATACATGCACACACAGGGACGAAAAATGGTATTAATTAGGAGGTACGTTCCTGGTTTAGTGATGGTGTCACTGATACGCAAATTTAATAATTTCGACTGTCTCACCGTTTGCACAACCTAGAGCTTGTGGGTTTTGTGTCATGTTTATTAAAGTACTGCCTTCTTTTCCTTTCGATTTTAGTGTTGAACCTGGATCCTGGTAGATAATAAACCTTATTATCTCCTCTTCTGGTCCTTTCATTTTTTGAATTTTTATTTTTTTTTTAAGGGTACTTCCTTCTGCATATTAGCTGGCATCAACCCCAACAGTGATGGTTGGGAGAGGTAATTTTTCCACAGTGAAGTGGCAGCTCCCTTGTGCTTGGAGTTGCCTTCTTCAAAGGCAAAACCAGTTCTTAAAAAGCCCTTCAGCCACAACGCAGAAGGATGCAAGGCTCTCCCTTCTTTGTTGTTGGAGCCAATGTGAAGTGAGTCCACGCCACTCAAGCAGCTGTGTGTTACTCAATCATGTGGTGTATGTTTAGGGTTGGAGGGACCTACAGAAATGCTTGCTGTTGGCCAGATTCTTTTGCCAACCCCCTGTTGATCTTGGCAGGACTAGAGCAAAGCCAAAGGGGATGTCTTTCTAAATCCAGCTGAGATTGCGTAGCAGAGGCGGTATTTCCATGAGGGAGTGGCATGCCAAGCATTGTCCGGCAGCGCCATATGAGGGACATGGGACTTTTGAAGCTCCCTTCAGAGGGACTTCTGACTTCAGCAGCAGAAAGGCTTGGTCCTGAACAAGCAGCAGGACCATGCTGGAGCAGCTTGCTAACAAAAGCAATCAGCAGGGTGCCTTTTTTGTGTTTTTTTTTTTTCTCCTCCCTTATGCATTCCCCATTTTTCCCAACTCTGCTCTAATTTAGAAGTTTGACTAAAAGAGCAGTCAGGGAAAAATAATCCCTCGGTGGAATTACCTTTTTATGGGAGTCCCTGTCTCTTTCTCCAGGATAGATATAGCCAATAGGCGCAGCAGAAGTAGCTGTAGTTGCAGCTCATACGTTGAGCTAATGTAGTCCATGCTTTCATTTAACGTTGCTGTTGCATTAAGCAGCATGACCATTGTGCATTAGCCGAAAGAATTATTTGCTCATTTTCAGCTTGTACTTATTGTTTTAATCCAGCATCTGGAGCTACGTGTTCCCTGATATAGGGCTGATGCTGAGACTCGGATGATGGTGTAAGTGTTTTATCATACATTCATGTGCCGTCCGGGTTTAAATTGCAGCTTATAATTATTTTAAATGGGCAGTTGCTCTTTAGAAAATCTTAAGGTTGACACAAACAATAAATGCAGGACAAGCTGCCAGACTCACCTTTGAAGTCTCTGGCCTAAGGAAACTGTTCCTTGACATCTCATTACTTTCCTTCTGTTATTAGAAACAAATGTGGACTTCCTACATGTAGATTAAATATGGCACGAATTAAGAAAGCTGAGGTAGACAGCAGCAGAAGAGGAGAAATTATGCCGCGCTCTGCTGCGGTTTTGTTTATCAGGATGTAAGTCTGAATTTATTATTTTTTATGACTTGTAAGTTAGCACAAGGAAAGAAAAAGGAATAACATTTTTTTTTTTTTTTTTTTCTGTGACTATCAATCTACCGTGATTCAAAGTGTACTGTTCTGTAAGCTTTTAAACAATTTTGCCACAGGGAAAAAGAAAATGTGCCTGTGTTAAGTAACCCGAACGTCTATGGCTGAGGTTGTCCTTCCGCACGTAGGAAGGCTTTCCTTGCTTTGGGTGAAATTCTCCCACTGCCTGAAAAAAGTGGCTTTGACTCAGAAAGCATGAAGAAGTGGAGGACGGGGTTTTGGCAGAAGGGGCAGGAAACCTTGTAGCTCTCTGCCTCTGAACAGTGCATGTCAGACCTTCCCTGACCTTTATTCTGGCCTTCAGCTTGAAGTCTTCTGTCACAATGTCTGTGCAATATTTGGAAGGGGTGCACAAACATATTTTTGAAAATAGGAATATCGACAACATTTTTGCAGCAAAAACTTCTCCAGTAGAACTCCTTTTCTCACTTACTTGAGGAAAATTTATGGGGGAAAACAAAAAAACTGAATATTTTACAGAAATGTGCCTTTTTCTCGTTGTCTTCAACAACTTACTTCTCAGAGAAGAGCATCAGATCTGCGTGTTGTCTGATTTAACAAGACTTGCAAAGGTGGTAACTGTGACTTCTTCCAGTATCCTGAACTCAGGATGTGTTTGGAAGGAGATTGGATGGCAAAAAGGTGGAAATATAAGTCAGTCCTTGTTCAATTCTCCCAAATGAGAATGTGCTGGGACTGTTAAAAGGGGATTTTGTCTATGTGGTGCCTCCCTACACACTGTATATGTAAGCCAGTGACCATGAAATCTTTGTCAGTTCGATCATTTTCCTGTAGTACTGAAAGGAAGTTTTTCTATAGCACTTTATTTTGAAGACCCAGCACTCCTATAGGCATTGCACGAATTCTCCTTTCCTTGTTGTTGGTTTACTTTGGCTAAAGTTTAGGTCTTGAAAAGTATTTAAAACTGTTTTATGCTTTTCATTTTCCCCCTCCCTCTGGGGGAATATGCTTAGATCAACTTGGCTTAAACTGTCCTAAAAATCTCAATGTAACCCCAGAGGGGGATTGTTAGCTCAGTCCCTTAAGCACTGGGAAGGTCTGCGTATGGTGCAAATCTGTGCAAATATCATGAAAAAAGTTGTAGGAGCAGATGATACCATCCAAAAAGGTGATCCCAGGTGTTATTGACAGTCTTCAAGCATCACGATCTAACACATTATTTCTCAATGTAGATAAGCCCTCCACATGACGTTCCCGTCTTTTACCCATCCTCATCGTGCAATATACTGTTTTGAGTGGAATATTTTAATTCTTTCTAAATCGTAATGAAAGTTGTGTGTGTAGTTCATAATGCAAGCGGAATAGCTCATATTTCTTTCTTTATTTATTTTATTTTTCTTTTTCTTGAGGGTGAGAGCCTCATTGGTTTAGGCATGTAGTTGAACACTGTTCCTATCCTGAAAAATATGCATCTCTGGGTAGACGAGATGGACAAAAAGTGGGGGGAAAAAAGGAGGGTTATTCTTATTTGACAGGGACTCTACTGAGGCAGGAGAGGAAAAAAGGTCCTTAGTTTTGTAGACTTACAGGTTTGTTACATCTTGCAAAGCGATCTCATTTTGAGAAATGTGATGGAATAAGGCAGAGTGAAATTTCTTCTGATTTCTCTGAGGGGAAGCTTCAACCTTATTTTTTCAGTTTGTGTGCCTGGTATGTTGTAGGCCAGGCCAAGTATTTTACAAAAAATGAAACAAAACACTCTGCCAGAAACCGTCTGTGTGTCTATGTATATTAAAACAAAAATCCATGTCGTATCCCATCTTTGCATGCCTTTTCCATATGAGGAGACTCGGGTTTGGTTTTTGCATGATGCTGTACGTTAGCACTCGTGTTTGTGGGTCATTCTGCTACCGACCAAGGCACTGAAGAAAATCAGTAGTTACTGTTATGTGAAGTAGAATAAGGAGAGCATGTCACCTGTAATATGATAACGTATTAATTTACCAAGTTAGAAAATGGAGCTAGATGGACTGGAAGCTTAGTCTGACTCTGGACTGTGCCAAATAGATCTTAGCTAAGTGAGGCGAATGTTTATAATTAATTTTGGAGCGGCTTAATTTTTGCACGTTAAACAGGTTGGTGTTTGGTTCTAGGCTCTGAAGCAGGGAGGTGCCTCGGTATGAGTCTGGCTTAGGTGCTCTGAATTCCTGCTCGCGGTTGAGCCGATGCTTGGTGTTAGCGCGCTGGCAGGGCTCCCTGAGTCAGCACCTTCGCTGAACTGAAACCCGAAACTTGGAAATGCGCAGACAGGTTCGTAACCTCTGAGTATCTGTTTCTTTTCTTTTATTTGCGGTGGCTTTCTGCCAGCGTGATTTTCATGACATCAGTTGCTTAATGAGTGACGCTACCATAATAAAGACCTGGAGAATCACGCTTTGTCCGGGCAATGCTGTTTCTCCTACAATCTTTGGCTGCTGCTAAAATGTCACTGTGAAACTCTGTCCAATGTTTCTATGGCTGAAAAAGCATCAGTTGACCAACAGTGGCTCAATGGTCTTTGCCTTGGGTGCTTGGGGTCCAAATTTTTATTCTCCATTTCAAGCAGTAGCCAAACCCAGGTTTTTGCGCTCAGTTTCCAAAGTGGCTGTTGTCCTGTCTTCTCACTGGGCCCTCTCCTGCAATTCGTGTCCGCTGCACTGCCCAAGCAGAATAAGGTAATGTTTTATTCCGTAGTTAATGGGTATGCTTAAGATGGTTTCTCTTCGGGGCTTTCCCAATGACTTATGAGTAACTTGTGTTTGTCTTTAAGCCCTGGTACCACTGAAGTTGAGAGAGGCCTGAAAACGATTATGGAGGAAACACGCTAGTTCTTAAGACCCTACAAATAGTGTTTCATTCCTCGCCCCCCCCCCCCCCATGCTTTTAATTCTTTTAAGGATCCCTAAATAGGAGCTTTTTAAATCAAAGCAGCAAGGAGCAAAAGCGTGTCACAGAGTTATGAGCCAGATGTCGGTCGCAGTTTCTCAGGTGCGCTGTTCCCTAACACCCACTCGGCTTTCCTTGTGGTGGTTCCCCAGAGGGGGCCTTGAGGCTGGATGCAAGCTGAAATCAATCCTCAGCCTCTGGCATCTGGTTGCTGAGGGCTGGAGCTGAGTTGAAGTTGTGTGAACTGAAAAACTGAGACAACGTGATGTTTGGAGCAAGCCTGGGTCTTGGGAACATATTGCTCAAGCAACCAGAAACCAGGCTTCTATCCTTGTGCCAAACCAAAGTCAAAAGCCACATGGGTTTCAGAGCATTTTATTTTATTTTATTTTTTTAAACAGTGTTAAAGAGTAATCTGGATTCGGTGATTGAAAACTCCTTCCTTTTGCCCTGCTGTCTGTAATGTCTGCTTTGACTTGTGCCATACCCTTGAGGCCTTGCATTAGAGGAGCTGAGCACTCACAGCAGAGAATTTGACCGAAATGTGGATGTCTTGAAGTGCATTGAGGAATGTTTTTGGAATATGTAGCGTTGCCATACTTTGTTGGCTCAAGGTAAAAATGGGAGGAAAGATACTCTTAAAACAGTTTCACCTCTGGCTTTTCCTTGGGTTTGCTTGGGACTCTGGCTAGGATATCTTAGGATGTTGCATTCAGCCTTTTATTTATATACATACCCATAACTTGGCACAGACAAAATAAGAGACAAATAACAAATTGTATTGAACTTGCTTAATTTCTGAACTGGGATGTGGTATGGTGTGGAAGGGGAAGCTTTCCATGTAGAACAGAGGAGGAAGCCAAACATGGAAAAAGGCCACGCTTGTCTTTGATACACCCAAGATTAGACCTTAATTTTCTTTCTTTGCAAAGAAAGAGAAGAGATCGTGGGGGCAGACTTGTGATGCTGCAGTCCTGGGACATCTGGCTCCAGTGGAGCTCTTGCTGGTGATTAGATACATCTTGCAATCAGCTTTCTCAGCAAACACGTAATTACTGGAGTTTCATACTTACTTCAAATGGTTAACATATGATGTCCTTATACATTTGCTTTTCTTGCAGCTCGTTTTTCCCTGTAACTCGTCTGTGCAGGATTTGTGTAGTCTGTAATGGTGGTGTCTCACCTGGCAGTTTGCTGTGTAGAAAGGTTAAGGCTGCTAATGGAGCTAGTGAAGACAGAAGAATCATGATCGAGTCCAATGTTAGTTATGCTGATCTGTTTGTAGACTTGTTTGGTGCTAAATCTGGGAAGCGTTGATTTTATTTTTAACTAGATGCCACAAATTTGGGCAGTCCTGTTTGTGAACCTTACAATCAGGTTGATGAACCAGTCAAAAATGACGAAATTCGAGGGCTTCTCCTCTTTTGATCTCTAGATCTCTCATTGAAAAATGGCAATTTATCTTAAAAGTATCTGAAAGAACAATACTGTTTTTATTTATTTATTTATTGAGGCATAAACATGAGTTAAGAAATGTCCACAGCGAGTAAAACAGTCAGATTTGTGACCATCCTGGCATTCTTTCTATTCCCATGGTTTTCCTGCAGTGAGATAAGATGGAGGCAAGTATCTTTCCAACGTAAAGATTAGTTATGAGGAACAAGCATTTGTATGGGCTGTGCACAAGGACAGACTCCACACGGACCTTGATGGGAAGTGCTTCTGATTACTTTAACATGGCTGGTGCGCACTCGGCTTCAGAAGAGAGCTCTGCTGATTGATATTTTTAATGAGCTAGGGGAGAGTCTTCAAACTGCCTGTCTATCTACCTACAAGCCCTCAGGGTAGAGAGCTAAATCATTGTGAAGCATTAGAAGTAGGAGAAACTTGGCAGGTGATCCCACTAGCCATATTCTCTGGTATATATGGTATTTGTGTATATGCACATCAAACTTTATTTATTTATCTTCTTGCAAAGCAGCTTGAGTGACTATTCCCATCAGCAGCGTTGAGTAGCTTTTGTCTAGCTGACAGCCCAATTTCATTGCTGGTTTGAGCCACTGAAACAAATCCAGTTTCCCTGTTTTTTCTACCCTAAAAATAGAAAAGGGGGAATGCATGTGGAGGAATGACTGTTTGTGTATATATGCATGAGAATGTAGTCATATGTGTGTTTGTATTGGTTGATATATGTCTGAGGAAGGTCTGGAAGTATGCCTGTGAGTACTCTACTTTATTATAAAAATAAACGGGGTATTAGAAAACCCTTGGTAGCAGAACTTAATGGCATCAAGGAAAATATTGGATTCTGGGTGCTATTTCTAAGTCCTTTTCATCAGAATGGAAGTGGCATGATCAATATGTACCTCTTTGGCTGTTAACTCTTCAGATTTAGCAGAAATCACATTAAATGGAATAGATTTTATTCCTGGCTCAGTCAGAGAGGGTTATATTTAACTGAACTCTCTGGAAGTCAACTATTTGGGAGCTGCCAACTCTCCACAAAATAATGATGCCTGTAGCTGTACCCAAACAAATCATGATATCGTTTCTTTGTCATTAGCAATGCGGGCCCCGCTTTCTAATGAACTAAACAAAAGAAGGTCTGGTGGTGTGCATCCTGTTTTTTTTTCCTTAATTATCCCATTGATATCTTCGTCTGTCTGGCATTGAGGGAGATTCATCTTGCTCTATCCTAGGGTATCTTTGAAAGAGAAGGCCTTCCTACCATGGATTTGAAAACCTCTACTGTAGCCACTGAGTGCAACCCAGACCACCGGTTTGGGAAGCACAGCGTCTGGGCTGAATTTGCAGTTGTAGGGAACATCCGTAACCAGTAGAGATTGCAGCAGGAGTAGTCATACTTGCTGCTGCAAGTGGCATCTAACAGTATTTAACACTCAAACTGCGTCCATGTGTGTTGGCAACATCATTTTAACATCATAGAAGTACTGATACAGGTAAGAAGACGACAATTATTTATATTAATTACTGGGAAACAAACAAACAAAAAAACATTAATAGCAGAGTCTGTAGGTCCACAGGAAATCAATGTTTCCTATAGCAAAACACTTTTTTCTTTCTCCTTAAAAAAAAATAACCTTTATGTTCTGGAGATGCTGTCATGAGGGAGGCCTCCTAGGTAGCATCTCTTCACACTTCCCACATATTGTGTAAATATATCTACCTCAAGTGTTTCATCTTCTCAGAAGTCATGCTTTCTTCTCCAAACAAGAAATCTGGAATCCTCTTCCTCTTACAAAGCCCACCTGTAGCTTGGCAGACTACCAGCTTGAGGCTGTGTTGCGTGTTTTTTTTTTTTTTTTCTTTTTTTCTTTTGATAGTGCTCCAATTTCAAGTTTTGCATAAAAGCTGTAAATGTTTCTGGAGTTACGAGTGATCTCATTTCCCCCTTTCTCCCATTCCCCAGGAACATTCCTAATACGTTACTCAGTTACTCTCTATACTGAACAGGAGAATTTCAGCAATAAATAAGGCAACACTCGAAACCGTAAATAATGTTTGGACAGCTTGTGGTGAGGCTTTTCCAAAGGGAAGAACCTATTTTGTCGTGGCAGCGTATCGTGGGGCTGTCCAGTGTCGTGCTGGAAGCTGACGATCGTGGTTCAGAGCACGCTGTTACGTGCGTTGAGTGCCCTGACTCCCCACGAGTCGTGTGGTTTTATTTTTCCCAAGGACTCCTGAAGAATTGGCACGTAGGACAGAAAAGTAAATCACGTTGATTGGAGATGGGGGAGGATGAAAAACAACAAATAATAACCCCTGCTAAGAAATTCCGTGCTAAGGCTGAAACTGCAGCCCTGTCTTAGGTCTTGGTTGGAAAAAAAAAAAAAAAAATGGCAAGAGCATATGTCGATGACAGATTGCCAACCTTAGCATTTAATTCCTGGCATTTTGTGGGTTTATAGGATTTGCTGACAAAAAGATGGGGGGAGGGCTGTAGGGAATGTAATTTCCTGAGCTTTCTTCTTGAAGGGAAAAATCTCAACCCATCTTCTTTTATTGGAAGATATTGGAAACAGCATGAACAATTGTAGTTTTTCATTAGATTAAATACCTCTGAGTTATGACACTTTCTCTTCTTTAAAAAGCGATGTCCAAAGCATAGGAGAAGTATGCATAATTAAATTCTTTCCTTACTTGAACTTCATTATGATGCAGTCTATTTTTATTTCGTTTGACACCTCTGAGCTATGTAGACTCATGATCTGTTAAAATGTGCGTGTTTACAAAGATGTGAACAACCCCAGTCTGCCTGCTCTGCAAAGATGTATAATAATAAGCAATATTTTGAAAACTTACGGGAAGTATGAAAACGAGGATGTTAAAAACAAAGCCCTGCATTGCACCTGGGCGCTTACTCAGACGCTAGCTAGCCGTAGTGTATAAAAACACCGTGTCCTTCCTTTGCCTTTTTCTTATCTCTATTCCATCACCCGTTGAAATATCCTTGATCTGAAAGCCTCCGACCTGCTTTTGGTGTGGATCCTTGATAGGGAGCTGTTGTAAGTGATGCAATTAGAAATCCCGATGAACCCTTGGGATTCCAGCTGGATGTCTCTGAGCCTTACGCACTGAATGGAGAACCTGGAGGAAGCAATTAAAGTGTTTTCAGGAAGATCACGAAACGATTTAAATATAAATTGTGATTTTCCCAAACCCAGAACAATTCCTGGAGGAAGGAGGGGGAGGAATTGAAGGCTCTTTTTCCTTTGGAGGTTTGACCTGTTTCTCTCTTGACTGAGGAAATAGCTTGGGAAAAGGAGAGCACTTCTCTGATACAGGGTTTGAAGACATTTCACAAAGGGTTCTTTGATATGTAAAAGATCTTTTAAAGTTCACAAAGGCCTTGGGTCTATTTAAGTGTGCATCAGTCTATTCTCACTGAGCAATAGTACTTGAAACTGCTCCTAGTGGTTGGGTGCCAGAGCTTCCAAAATGCTGGACTGTGTTTTTTTTCCCCTTTTGCATCAGCATCTAAGAAGGCAAAGGGCTCATCTTTTGGCTCTGTGTCATCTCAGCATGTACTTTGGTGAGCTTGGGAGGTTGCTTGGCATTACCGAAGGAATATAGATGCTTAATAGTAGTTGTTACTCTTTTCTATAGAGGCCATACAATGCGTCTGGGTCCGAGTTTGTTGTCTGCAGGCGACACCTCCGGTAGAAATTAAAATAGCCCCCAAGCCCTTTGTTTCGGCTTTTATTGAGCCGACAAACTGCTGTAGCAAAATGATATGTTTTATAATCTCCATGAGTTAGTTGTTCATTTCAGGGTTCATGAAATTTAAAAGCTAGGCAGGCCGGTCGGCAGTACTTGTAAAGCCCATGAGTCTGTCGTTTCAGGTCCAGGGATCTGCAAATCCCCAGCGGAGTGTGGATGTCCATTATAATCTCCACGGATCTTCCATGAAAGCGTTTTGGAAGTTTGTGAAATACTCTGGTAAACCAGAGGACTGCATACCACATGTGGCGTGCCATTTCTTTTGGCATTCTGTTCGGGTTTTAACGTGCTGAAATCCATCCTTTTCAGGCTCACCAAGACTACAAACTCCGTGGTGAAACTGAGCAGCGGTTGTAATCCTGCACTCTGCTCTGAGGATCCGTGGGTTTATGGCTGTGTGTGATTGCAGTCGGCTCTGCTCTATTTCATTTGGCTTCCCCGGCAAAGATTTAATTCTCATCAGGCTTTCCTCCTGTGGGTTGGGCGCCTTAAGCTGGGTCTTTCAGCAGGTAGAAACCCCAAATAAATGTGGTGAAGGCAGAGGCCTGCTTGTTCTCCATGAGGAATGCTGATGTATGTGACATTCAAACATGTTGCTGGAGTATCCAGTCTCATGGCATAGGCATAAGTGGAGGACAAGAAGTGCAGCTTAGCAGGGTCTCTAGACTTCTTTTTCCTGCCTGTTATTTTCTTTAGCCCCGTGGCAAACATGGAATAAGATGTTGAGAGCTCTGTCCTTTTTGACATAGGTAAGTTTGGGGTAAGAACGTGCCTGTATGGATAAATTATTTTACAATGCTTTCCTAAACAGTGCTGATACATCTTTAAGTGTTAATGAACTGGCCTGAAATCCCTTGCTGGGTTTTCCTCATCGGGGGCAGTAGCAAGGCGGAGTTGGTGCATGGAGCTCTCCGGTCTGTAGGCAGGTGCTACGTATGACTCCAGGGCAGGAAGATTTATGCATTTCCAAACTTGATTTTGGTAATAGCGGTGTATAATGATCGCTGTGTTCTTTCTGAAGAAACATCTGCCGGAATGCAATCTTTTGCCCGAAGCTGTCGTTAGGATTAGCCAGCAAATGTCCCATTTTGACTGTTGAGTACCGGGTCCAGAATCCTGCAATGGGATTTTGTTCCCTAAAAGAGATTTGCTGACTTTTCTGGCTTGTGTGCGTGCACAGGCACATATGTATGTGCATACCTCTTCAAATTGTGAATTGCTCTAAATTGCTACCAGCTTTTGAACTTCATGGGGAGGACCAAAAACAAACAAAAAAAAAAAAATTCAAAACAGGGAAGAAAAAAAAGGCAAACTAACAACAACAAAAAAAGTCCTACCTTTCAAGTACCTCAGGATCTCCTAACAAAACCTGCATGCTTTCAGGGCTCATTTGGCATTAATGAAGCACTGACAAATATTTTTGCAGCTGGGTTAGTGCTAATGAAAACCATTAGTCGGGAAGGACCTCTGTGCAGAACTGAGTTTTGCCTAATTTCAGGTCCCTGAATCGCTCGAGTCTGGGAGAGTGTGTCTGTGGCTACGTCGAAGAGCACGTCTAGGGCTGTGACTGAATGTTTATCCCGTCCTGGTGCTCTGGGCTTGGCATCCACTGTGGGCAACGTTGGGATATAACAGCATGTCCGTGTCCCTGTTGTATTGCTGGACCAACACCAGCTCATCCTGTAGGGTGTTTGTAGGAAGAAGAGAACCAGGTGGGGAAAATGGGGCTGTTTGGCTTAGGCTTCTTCTCTTGTGTGCAACCCAAGACTTGGTTCATCACACACTGTAATACCTGGGGTTGTGGCTCCATGCCCTGGAACAGCTGTATGCTGCTTGGCCAATCCCTCTTAAAGACATTTCCTCTTAAAGACATCGTCTGCCTTCATTTGAGGTTTTGTTCCCTTTAAACTCTCTTCTAAGAGGACTGCACGGATAGTATTGCGTGAAATAAACATTTTTTTTCTATATACATTTATTCTGAGGGAACAATGTAAATGTATGCAAGTAGGATACTATTGTGTGAGAGCCGTGACTTATTTATATGAAGTATCAGAACACAGAGGGCTTGATTTATAACGCTGAATAGTTAATGGGAATAAGTCATAAATTACAGCATTAGACTTACGGGGTGTTTGAGATCCCTGCTTCTTTGTGTGAGCTGCTATATAGGAGGACGGCAGGCTGATTTTTCTGTGTACTTTGTGGATTTTCATATGTTGGCTTTATATTAATCTGTCAATTCAGTCAGGAAAAGGGAACGTTTTTACTTGGCAAGTTTTGCAAGCCATGAGAAATAGGGGAATTTCTTTCTATGTCTACCTGTCCCCACCTGCTTCCACTTTGTTTCTGACAGCAGCCCTGGTACCTGTGTCTGCAAGTGCTGCACTGGGGCTTCAGCTCCAAGGCATCGCTCTCGCCGAGGGCAGCAGTGCACAAATGGGGTGAGGCAATAGTTAGAGCAGCCAGACAGCAGGATAAATGACATGCAGGGTGCAAAAGGCACATGCATCTTGGAAACGTCCTTTTTGGGGACAGGAAAATAATGCCACGAGGAAAACTTGGGATTTTGCTTTATGGAAAACAGAATTATTTGCTTCTGGTTCTGCTTCCCCGCATTGAAATTAAGACCCAGTCGATAAGTACAGCATTGATAATGTGTAAATTATTGCCACTGAAAGCAGGAAAGAAGTTTTGCAGCTGAAAATAGTTAATAAAATCCACTAGTCATGGGTAGGTCTTTGAACATTGGAGTAATGGGAGCTATCTGGATAGACGGCTTGCTTTGGCTAATTATTGCAAGGATGAATCTGTAACACACAATGAGGAGATGTCAGAAAAGAGGCATCCATCCTTGAATGGCAAAGCATAATTATGGTTACTACAATAATTGATACATAATTATTGTTGACACAGTTGATAGTGGCTGGTATTGGGCTCCTGCTAATAGTTGCTCAAATGGTTAGATGGGCTTTTTTTTTTTTTTTGGTCACATCTCAGACTTGCTCCAACACCAGCAAACATCTTCCATCAAAGTGTTCGTTTCTTTTTATTTTCTTCCCCCTTTCCTGTTCTTTTTCAGCCATTTGACAGCAATTTACTACCTTGCTTAGCTTTTTAGTCAGTTGTCTCCCACTCCGGAAAGCCAGGTTTCTTAAGTGCTTCTATGATGCCAAGTTAATTGCCCGAAAATAAGTGCTTGAAGATGGATCAAGTATTGTCTCATCAGCATTCGGCATCCCTGCCAGAGCACGGGGGGGAAGGGAGGAAGCACCAGGCAAGTTTGAAGAAAAGAGATGGGTAACAAAGGCAGGCAGGACTGTCCTAGGAGCAGTGAGCCAACAAAGCTCTCCTGGATGCAGCTCAATCCCTCGCTCCTTTGCAGGTGGTACTGTGAAACATCACCAGCACCACAGTTCACAACGCTGGTGGGAATGATCTGCCCTGTGCAAAAATTGCAGGGGAGATGGTGCTTTTGGGTGGCCCTGACCTTGACCATTTACAAAGGAAAATGTTGACTGAAGTACGTGTCTACCTGCCCAAGCAGTGCTAGTGCTTTATTTTCTCTACTTCTATAGAGAAAATATACTACTATACTATTTTCTCTACTTCTATAGAGTGGATGGGGGCTGGTGTTCCTGACTTGTCTTTGTGGCGAGGGTGATTTCTAGATAAATAAGCAGTCTTGGAGGTATTTGTAAAATGTGAAGATACACAGCAGCTATCCTACAAATTAAATTGGGAAGAGCAGAGGAAAAATCACAGCTGGCTCCTGCAATTCCTCCTTGCTGCTGGTACGTAGCGTAGTCAGATGCAGTACCAGGCTGGATATATCACAGCAAGTGTTGGATCTTTTCCTTTTTATTGCAAAGCTTAACAAGCAAACAACAAACAAGAGGCATAGCTAAGCACTGTGATGAAACTATTTGAGGCAGGTCAGGGAGGATTTCACAGATAAAGCACCCAACCTCTCCCTTTAGGCTTGCGGATGAACAGATTGGGACTTGGAGGGAGCAATGGGGATGATGGGTGTAGCTGAACGCCAGAGCTACATTAATATGTAGACAAATGCCAGAGCAACGTTAATAAAGGCCACGTTGTTCAGGGACTGAAATGCAAGTTGAGTCCTGCTGAAATCCCTGTGGGGTCTCAGAGCTGGTAGCTGTTTGCAGGGGCATGAACGTGTTTCAGGTACCTGGTTGTCGCGCCCTGCTCCTCGGCTCCAGCTGTGCTCCCCAGATCTGGGATCAGGGAGGAAGCTCCCACCCCTCCAGACTTGCTGTCACTGCTGGGGCTTTGCTCTATCCTCCTTTGCTGAATAGAGCTGGGGCCACTCCCTGGGATTTAACAAATCCTCTACTATTTCAGGGCCCGAAGGCGTGGGCAAGACTCTTGATCCCTTGTGCCCCGCTCTTCCTCTGATTGATTACGTACCCTCCAGTGCATGGGACTGAGTCTTGAGGGATTTCTTGCAGTCCACTCTTCCTGGGACCCATCCAGCAGCTTTGCCCTGATGATATTTGTGCCAGCCCCTTTACCTGACTTCAGTGAGCTGCAATGCTGCCTCTGCTCACGTTTAATTTGGGAGTGCATCCCTGCTCCAGAGAAGGAGCAGGCTTTTACTCTGCCTTGTGCGTTGTCAGCAGATTTATTAACTAAGCTTTATAAGTATAAAACCTTTAATAAATGGGATGTCAGTGCTTTAAGGAACTTGCCTCATTTTTACCTCTCACTGGCAGAGCTTGCAGTCAGAAGCTGAGCAAATCTGATATAAGCACGTGAATATGTGTGTAGCCTGTATTAGTAACTTTGTAGGGCATACATGTTATTTTAAAACATTTTCTACCATTCAGCCTTTATCTCAAGATCAGAAACACTGCAGTCCTTGACTTGGTTAGGCAGCACTGTAAGTAAATAATTACAGTTGAAAAGAACTCTGAAAATATTAAATATTGCTTTAATAAGTGCTCTCTGTCTACATTTCTGTCTCCTGTCAGATACGCAACCCTCGATTAATGCGTCAGCCTTCCTTTACCATTCATCTGTGAATGTTACCCCACTTACCGCGTGTATTTTTTGAAGGACCCGTCACCACTGTGTCAGTGCAGCTCTTCCATATCTCATTTGCCAAACAGGTTGGGACTGGCAAGAGCCAGAAAGGAGCGTAATGAGCCAGAGAGAGCCCAGCGTGCCTGAGCACCAGACCCAGTGCATATCTTCAGCAGAATCCTAGGTGATAAATTCACACTTAAACCTTTGTCAGTGCTCATGTGGTAATGTCAGTTCAATAACATCCCTTCAGGACAGTAAGATGCTTTTTACATTTATAATGAATGAGATAATTTGATTATTGTTGCTAGCAGCAAAGAGGTTTAGAGATAGCCCAGCTCTCATCCCCACGAGAAGCAGAAATGATGAAAGAAACATTGCGGCATTCCTCGGCACACATTTGATCCATCAATCACCCAGACAAAGTATGTACTCCTAAACCATTACAGTGTGACATCTTCTCCTCAGACTTCTGAGTTTACTGACTTTAAAGCAGCAAGTCAATTAGGAAGCCAAACCTAAACTGGGAGAAGAGGGGGAGAAGGAAAAAAAAAAAAAAAAGTAACAAACCCACACCACCATTAAAATACTAACCTGACATGCTTAGGTTTGTTTGATAGGCTAGCAGACTGCTAATATTTAATTTTAAAAACCTGGATGCAGTCCAAAGCAAACTTATGAATAGCATAAGTCATATTAAAGCAAACTTTCATTAAGCAACAGCTTTCTCATAATTAGTTTCAGCAGAAGGATACGGTTTCAGAGAAACTATGGCATTTCTTCATTTCAGTAACAGGGCTTTCTGCTAAAGGTTATTTCCAGAGGGTTACTCATCGTGTGGCGTGATGAAATAAACGGGCGACTGATAAATTTGGAAGAAAATCTAGACTGGGAGTCCAGCTCCTGTTCTGTCCCAGTCCCCTGGACAAAGCAAGCATCCCGATACTGTCCGACCCCTATGAGCAGTCCCTGGGGAGGTGCTGGGGTGAAGTACGCCGGTTGTAATCCTCTGTTGGAAATGATCATGTTTGTTACTGGAGGAAAAGTATGAGGGAATACAGGGGGGTGAATTCTGAAATGAATTTTGCCAGGCAGTGGGAGAGGTGTAGTGGATGCAGCTGCCGATGGACCTTACTGCCGTGGGAGGCTTGTGCAGCGATCACGCGTTTGTGCCCCATCCAAACGTCACAGTGATGCACGCCGTGGCCAGCAGCACTGGAACTCATCATGCTTTGTTACCAGAGAGTTGGATCTGGTGGGATATTTATCCTTTTGCCTTTCCGTAAACTGCATTAAGTTAATTGCTGATGCGAGGGGAAGAACATGCACAGAAATACCCGTGGAGAGTGAGGAGCCCAAATTCCCTTGCCCAAAGTGTCCTTGATTCCTGGAATAGAAACACACGCATCCAAAAATGAATAAGTTCTCCCAAAATAATTAGATAGACATGGTGATGTTTAATTAGTGATGTTTTCATTATTATTTTAAAGCTTGTGCACTTACCCAGTATTTCCAGCATTTGAGCTAGCAAGCTTTTTGCGCTGTCAGGGATCAAGGGAGGTTTTATTGTGCGTTGCCATGTGTTTATTTTCAGTGTCCACGCCTGAGAAGCTGTACTGTGCACGTGTGACAAGTGTTTGTGTTTCCTGGGCAAAGGGAATGAGTTCAGGGAGATAAAGGGGTCGGTGGGTGGTGTGAGCAGTAAGCCTCGGGGGTGGCCCTTGTCACGAGTCCCACAGCTGCTTCTCGGAGGCACAGGGGTTCGTGTTCTTGACAGCTTCCCCTCCAAGGTCTTCAGATTGGCTCTTAATTGGCAAGCTCATTAGCAGGCTTGCTAAGAGGAGGGAGAGCGAGCCAAATTTGTATTCTGTCAGCACTTGCTGTGAGGAGTCAGTAATCAAATGGCTTTTTTAGTGTCTCCTTCAGTGTCTGCTTCTGATGGCTCAGGTTTGTAGGCCTGCTATAAACCCCAATAAATATAACAGCCATTAATAACTGATTGACCAAAGGGATTTATGCAATCATGGGATTACAGATGCTAATTCCTTTCTCCAGTCATGTTTCTGCGTTTTATTGATTGTGGAACTGGCTGTAAAACTGATTTAAACTAATGGCATGCCAGCAAATGGGTGGCTTTAATGCCGTACAGACACCAAAACACGGCTTGGGGTGAGCGATGCTTGGGCTGGTTTCAGAAACACTGGAAGAGGAGGGAGCTGGGAAAGTTACTGCGTGTCCTGTAGACAACCCCAGGAGCTGCAGCCAGCCCAACTATTTATTATCTGTCTTAGAGAAAGTGGCTGTGCTGGGCTGGATGTGTTCAGCTGCAAATAGTTGTTTTTCTTAGGATATCTGGCGTGCTCTTTTGCCTCATAAGGCAGTCTGCAATCCTTGGTCCCAAATGGGAACCATGCTTTGCCACCTGGGGTCAGCCCTTCAGGCTGAATGTCCCCTTCCCTTGGTTTGTGTGGCATAGTGGGGCTGATTGCTGAGGCTATTCTGTGTGTCTGAAACTCATGCTCCTAAATCCCCTTAGGTCTCTTCCAAAAATTACTATGAGGGTTTCCTCCAAGGAACCCAGCCCAGGTCTTTTGCGACCGCCCAGGTCTTTCACCTGAAATTTGACCCGAATTTTCACTGGAAGACCAACTTTTTCTGAGATGTTAGTGAATTCTGGTGGGGTGAACGTTTGGCTTGCTGTACGTCAGATATTTCTGCATTAGCGAGGCAGAATTATGATCGGGTACAGTGAATAATGATCCACAAGGCACGGCAAGGCAGCGCTGAAGACATAAGGTAGAGCAAAGAGACACAGACACAATGAAAATGTATGTTGGCTCATCTACATTTAAAGCAGGCTATGGGAAGTGCCTTTAATAAAATACCTTGTTTTTTTATCATAAAGTAAACAAAGCGAAGCTGGAAAAACGTTGAACAGAAAGCATCAGGCACCCGCGGTTGACAGTCAGCGCTTGTGATGTGAGACGCGCTCTCGGCTCCCAAGGCAGGGGATGCAGGTGGTGCCACATGTGCGATGCCTTTGAACGCCGAGCACGCCAGCTACATCTGAAAGGTATCAAGCCCAAAACTTCAGCAGCAGCGAGCGCCCATCAGCTCTGTCAGGCAAAGCTCTCTGTGAAGAAGGCTGCCGGCTGAAAAGGCAGCAGGACGCAGAGATGAAGTGCTTTTCATCCGTTTCCAAACTGGATGCGTTGGTTTTTTGTTTTTTGTTTTTTTTTTTCCCCAAGCTTTATTAATAATAATAATATTAGTTTGCAAAGGCAGCACTGACTGCTACGTAGTTAGTGTGGATAGGATGAAAACATGAATAAAATGTGAAAGTGAGCTCTGCTCTCCCATGGTGCGCAGAGTGTAGCTTCTTGTAAAAGGTGCGGGTGCCATTTTCTGCCACGTGCTCCTATCCAACAGCAGGCAAGTTAGGCCTTCCTAAGAGCAAGGTTTTCTTCCCATTTCTGCTCCCAACTTCTTCCTGGGACAGGTTTCTTCTCTGCTGGGCCCACATAAGGGCACAGCTGAGGGGGAGCTGCCTCTCCTCAAAGGCAGTCCCATTTTCTTTCATTATAGCTCTGTGTTTTACCGCCCTCCCGGGGCTTAGTTGGTATAGGAAGTCACATCCCAACTTTGTGTATCTCTTAATTATCTTTTTTTTCTTCTTTCTTTAATTTACCAGCAGCTCAGAACTGAATGTAGCAACTTAAATGTTGTATCTGGGCTCTCTTTCAGGGGACAGCATGAATGAGCAGCAGACGCTGGATTAATGCCTTGTCCTAATCTCCTTTTATTTGCAAATATCCAGTTCCTTGCAGATGGCTCTGAACAACAAAAAACATACACGGCCTGCCTCCGGGGAAAATTAGGTTGTTTGTGGCCACTGCTGTCTGCATTATAATCCCCGCTGGTAATTTCTTCTATTGTCACTGGAGCAGGGGTTCAGTCGCAGTTGGAAGGCACAGCGCGGTGAGGTGGGATGAGGTGGCATTGGAAGCACCATGACTCAGGCTCTACAGCACAAGGAGAGGAAGAGAAAGGAGAGGGCTTTGTGTCTTCAGAGAACAGGAGGATGCAATTTTTCTTTTCAACATCCTTTCACCAATGCCGTAACAGACAAGGGGGCCAGGACGACTAGCTCATGTGACAATTAATTGCATGTGAGTGTCTCTCCTTGTAGCGTGAGATGCCTTCCCGGGGCAATGGGCTGGCTCTGGACCTAATTTCAGGCCAGGCTGTCAGTTCTCCACCTCGACTGCTGTCCCCAGGCTCACTGCACAGCCAGGTAGTGCTCGTTCGTGACTTAATCCTCGGCTCATCAGAGCATGATACCAGAAATCAGATTTGATGTGATGAATTGGGAGCAGGGCTGGGCAGTAACTACTCTTGAAAAAGGGAGGCAGGAGTAGTTACTGATGATGATTCAGGAGGGCATTATGTATCTTTGGAGTTAGTGAAGCTGCTCAGACCTTCAATGTGCGGCCATGTGCTGGTCAGAACCCGTAGCTCCACTAAAAATGATACTGTTTAGGCTTTCCAATCATGTGAGCATCTTTAAAGGAGGGACTAGTTAGGAAAATTGTCAGAGCAGCTAAAAAAAAAAAGTCAGCTGAAGTTCTTTTGAGAGGACAAAAGGACAAAACAGTAGTATTGTTAATTGCAATTGCACCAGGAGACCACCTCGTTTTGATCAAGTTTACTGTGGCAGCAGTGGCAGGGAAGCTGCGGTGGGACAGGCTCTCTTGTCACTCCTCCTGGCACTCGAATCGGGGCGATCAGACACACTGGAGGTATGTCGACATGTTTTAATCTCACCTTTGACAGAGATACAGATGTGCCTTGAGGCTTCCGCAATTTCGAAAGTATGCAGTTTATCTTAAAGCCTAGAAATTGAAATGATTCATATTTCTGTCAAAAAAAAAAAAAAAAGTTACATATCTTGTTCCCCTTTACATTTTTTCTGACTCATTCCAATATATGTGCCCAATCCTAAACCCTATGTGGATGCTTCACCAGGTATGGGCAGTGGCAGTATTGAGCCTGACTCCAAACAAGAAACAGCTCTCTTCTACAGAATTGCTTTCAATTTAGCCTTTGCTCTATTCTCCCACCTTCTCCTTTGTCATTAGATGTTTTTGTTCTGTAATTGTAACGAACTCTGCAAAAGATTTTTGGGTGCAATGCCTAGGAAGGGAGCTCAGCCAGGTGTGCTCCCATACACGTGTCCCTCTAGCTAAGATGCTTTGAGCCATCTGTGTGCCTAGTGCCTGCCTCTGTCTAAGCTTGGCCCGCTGACTTTTAGGACAGGAAGGCTGTTTTGTTAAATAAGAAAAATTAATTAGGCTGTTCTGTTTCCAGATGGCCATTAAGAGCTGTCCAGTGCTCATGCCATGATACTTTGTTCTGCCCTAACTGCTTCCTCATGCCGCTGGTTTCCATTCCTCTCATCTTTCCGTGGCAGACTGTTCCCAGGTGGTTCTGCTCAGGTGTAGCACGTCGGGCAGCTGACTGGAGGCTCTGCTTGAAAGAAATGGTTGTGGGTTTTGTTTGTTTATTTTTTTAAAGCGGTGAACAGGCTGTACTCATCTCAACTTCATTTAACTATTTTTTTTTTAAATTTGTTTTGTTCCTGCCCCTTTCCCAATGTATCTCCGGCACTTACTCCATGTCACTGAGTTACGGGTGTTAAACAAGGTTTTGCAGATGAAGGCCCTCCTGGTAGGGGATTTCTGTTTGTTTTTATAATTATTCGTTTGGGTCATTTTGTAGATTGAATCCCTAGGAGGAAAAAAAATGAAATAGAGATGCAGTATGGCTTAAAAGTGCATGGATATTCTCCTAGTAGCTCCTGCTGGACATACCCCTGGGTAGGAAGGATATTGTAAACCATGTTGTGTGTTTATCAAGAGGGGAAGAAAATTTTGGAAGACTGCATGCTCCTGCTGCAAGGCAGAAGACAAGAAGGGAGCCTGTCCTGGAGCTCGCTTGGCCTCCCCACTGTAGGGCACACGCTTGTACCGACTGATGTGTAGGGAAAGTGCCTCAGCACCGTTTTTTCAGAGTGAACTGCCAGTTTCTAATTACACCAACACTGATAAAGCCGTAGTTTGGTTACAGCAGATCAAGACAGTGCTGCCTGCTCGAAGCATAACGCCGTCTTCAAAGCACATGGAAGAGGATTAATCAGTTTTCCAGCAACCTGCTGCCATCTGTGCAAACAGTTCCCTAAAACGTGCTGGTGAATGCCTGCGGGAAGAGCCGTGAGTCTGCTCGTGTTTGCAAACCGGTCCCTTAGTCATTGGTCCTGCCTGCAAGGTCAGAAAGCAGCAGCCGAGGTGGAAAGGCAGCAATGGGAGCCGAGCAGGGGCAGCGTGGGTGCACGAGGGGATTGAGAGGCAGCTGGTGGCAGAGAACTGGGAGTTTCTGAATCCTTCCTCGCTCAGCAGAGACGTCTCCCAGAGCATCCGTGTTGTTAAGCAGAGATGGGCCACCTTCGAGCTACATGGCAGTCGTGTTATCATTAAATGGTCTCCGTAGAGACGAGGGGCTGTTAGTTCTACAAATTTTCTTTGAGCCGGATCCTGCGGTCTCTGCTTGCGCTCAGCAGCTCGGTTTTCTGATTCCCGTGGGTTTTGGTGAGAGCTTTTGTGCGCTAAGCCCTGCTCAGTCTGAATATTGGTGGGATAGTCTGTTCTTATTACCAGCAGCATTATATTAAAACTCCGTAATTAAAAGGGAGGGGAGAAATCTTCAAACCATCCTTCTTTTCATATTTCTGTCTCACTCAACAAATGTATCTTTGAGAGAAGCCTTCACGCCGAAGTGTGTATCTCCACAGAAGGAAAAACAAACACTGCCTCTGACATAAGCTCCGTTCCTCCTTGGGGCCCGTGAGATAGCAGCATAAAACATGACATTTAACATCAGCCTTCTCTAAAGGCTTCCAGATAATTGTGAAGGATCCCTTTGTTCAGACCAGTCACTTTTCACAGCTCTTCTGGAAAACTCTGAAGGGGGAGGATCAAGAGCAAGAAACCCTCCCCTCCGGCTTGGAAAACATTGCACTAAGAGGTCAGTTTAGCATCTGTCTTACCTCAAAACTGATAAGGTTCAGCTGTTGCCCTGGCAAGTTTGAAGTGATCCAAGCCTTGCTTTTTCTTTCTTCTTCGCTAGAAGACAGTGGGTGCATTACCATGAATTCAGAGCTGCTGCACGGCCCTGCCATCCTTGGGACGAGTCGGGACTCTGAAGAGCCCTGCCCTGCAAAATGAGTCTGATGACCTCTATTTATGCAGAGGCAGGGTTTAGCCATTACAGCTTATTTGGCATCTTGCCATCAGATGTCACTTATTTCATCTGGAAATGGTGAGATCTCAGAGGTAAAGAAAGTGTCCTTACACCACCCAGGGTAGCGGGGCTCTGAGCCAGGACTAAGGTCTTTGTCCTGCTGATGTTATTCTGGAGAAGATGCTTTGCTTTGCAACTGGAAGCCCAAACAACCAAAAAACAAATCTTTCAGTCATGGCAAAGCAGTTGTCTTTGGTTCCAAGTCTTTTTTCTGAAAGATCAGAGAGTCAACGTGAGGTGTATAAGCAAGCTTACAGTGTGGTCCTGTTTAGAAGAGGGATCTGAAGCCAAACATAGCAGCATAAGTGGTGAGGTGCGATGAGTTGAAGAGGTCCAAGCAGAAATCGGGTTCCCAAATCCCAGCTTCGTGTTTCTCCCATGGACTGTGCTGCTCCTCATCGCCACACAGGGCAAGAGGAATGCTTTGTTTCCATTAGGGAATGACAAGCAGCTTGATTTGGCCCCAAGTTTACCTGAGAGAAAGAAAGTTGGAACTTTGCACATGCTTATTGGTCTTGGACCATGCGCTGTCTCTCTCTTCCCCCAGAGCACTCTGAATTGCTGCTCTAAATGCTTGGAGAGAAAGTCAGGCCTTGGTTGAAGACTGTGCAAAATCGTCCATTTACATCTGGCTTTGAGTCGAAGCCATAAATACTTCTCTGGCACCGTGAGAGAAAGCGAGGGGTTACCCCAGCCCACGGCCCGCGCTGGGGTGGTGCTGACACTTGTGTGAACTCTTCTGGGGGCTCGAGCTGAATTTCAGATTTGTAGTGAAACCTGAATGCAGGTCAGCGTAGTGCTGCCTCAGAGATGGTAACAAAACCTCGCTCGGTGCTATTTATAATCTTTTAATTTGTATTCTGGCCTGCTGCGCTCTCCGGGGGGCTGAAATAATGGTGACCGTAACTCAGCCCCCAAGAATGGATCGGTTCCAACAGGGTCGCTCTCTTTCATACCTATTGAGTCCAATTTAAATGATCCCGTTGACCTGTCTTTCTCCCTCTCAGAGGGACGTTATAACATGGCACAAACACAGCCAATGCTTTTAACAACCTCACCGACACAAGTAGGAAGAAATTTGTGCCGTTGTGCTTCCCCCTGGAAGGTTCCCAAAGAGCTGAGGGTCCTGCAGTACCTACCTTGCTTCTCAGACTGTTTTTTGTTTGTTTTATTTTTTTTTTAGATTGATTTTTAAACATGTACTTGGAAGTACATGTTTAAAAACAGAGCAGAAATACTGCCAGGTATTTCAAGGAGTGAAGAAATGTAAGTTGCCCGTGGAACATGGGGAGCTGGAGTCTTGTGGGTTACTTGGGGGCCAGTGATTTCCTCTGCTGCCTGCCACAAGTGCCTTGACTTTTCCCATGTTTCCATCTTCAAAACCATTGTGCGCCTTGCTGGCGTGTTCAATAATACATAATTGATGGCTAGCCATTTGTCTGGCATTCTGGATTTAGCTATTACAGGTCTTTACTACTAGGAGAGACCATTAGATGATCCATTTTAACTTCCAGCATGTCAGGAATGAGATTTTGTTTATTTATTTACTTACTGAGCTGCTTCTGGCTAGATCCCTGTAGCCCAAGTTTTAGTTAGTGCTAAGTATTGCTGTTATCCCTGCCCTTTTGGGATGTGTGGGGAAGCAGAGCAGCAGTGTCTGCCTGCTTTGAGTATGCATCTTGTCTCCAAATGACTTTTAAATGTGATTCTATTCTGGTTTTGTTTTGCTTTAAATAAAGAATTAAGGTGCAGGATCACTACTTAGAACTCTGTTTATTTTTATACATTGTGAATCTGTGGTATTTTTATAAATCTTACAGTATTAGTAATATACACAGGCTGCAGCTGACTGATGGCCAGATATGCAAGAGCTGTCTGCTGCTCATCCAAGTAACCAAAATAAGCACAAGGCTGGGGGAGGAAGTGGAGTTACAGAGCAGGGACGGGACCGATTTAGCTTTTCGCACTGTTCTTGTTGAGTGCAGTTCAGAAATTCCAGGTGTGCTTTTTCACGAAGGTCATAGCCACAGCTAGATACCTAATTCATGGGGAAATTACAGTGAGAGACCCCGTGCTGGCGCTTCATGGTCCGTGGGCACACATCTGCTGCTGTTCTGCAGTGAACAGGACATGATTTGAGACAGGAGCTTGCTCTCCTGTGAGAGCTGCCTCATGCTTACCATGACATTAAGCGTGTGTATGGATTTACCAGAC
This sequence comes from Aythya ferina, assembly GCF_964211825.1. NCBI lineage: Eukaryota > Metazoa > Chordata > Aves > Anseriformes > Anatidae > Aythya > Aythya ferina. Next base: position 64,319,468 of record NC_140300.1, on the reverse strand, counting down.
AGTGTGATCTATGATAGCTTGTTTCAGAACACGGTATTCGGGTGTTTTGCTGTTCCTGGCAGAGCTGTCCCTTTGCTTGCAAGCCATTTCTAGCGTTGTTTTGGCCCAATTCCCACAATCTTCCATTAATTATGGTAGAAGCAGCTGGGTCCCTGGGAAATAGAACTTTTTGTTGTTAAAATTTATTGTTCTAATTAAAAAAAAAACTATGATGGCCAAAATAAAGTTAATGTTTCATGTTTGCAGTTAGGCATCAGTTCCCTGCTTATTCATACCCATCAGTACTTTCCTATTGTGGCAGAGTGCAGTTTAGATGAGGCCATTACACAGCATTCAAAAATGATGAAAGAACTTCTACTTCGGCTAAATCCTTGCCTGTCTGAGGCAGTTTTATGCTACTTCAGTGCATTGGATGTTTTGGCCTTGAGCACAATTTAATGAGCAGCTGCTTCAGAGAAGAGGGCTCCTCTAGCTTCTCGGGAAGCTCAGAGGCTCCCTCCGTTGTGCTCTCAGAAGAGAGGACCATGGCTGGGGAAAAGGAGCTGTGTCTTTACACACAGGAATGGTGTCTGCTGGTGAGAATGACTATTCAGAATTCCTTTTTCCAGCACTTCAATTGTGAAACTTCCTGAATTTGGTGTCTTCCTTGAAGCCTCAGCTCTTCCAGTCCTGTTATTGCAGAAGAACTGCAGCTCCAGGTTTGGTCTCTGAGCTGCATGTCTCCCCGTTCCACCCCACAACTGAAAGACGTAAAAGGCAAATTAATCCAAACAGTTCTTAAGCTACCTGTGTGTGCATGGCTTTTCTCCCTTTAAAAATTAACTTCCCAATTTTTGAGGTAAAGCGATATTTAAGAGCAATTTGAGGGTTGCCTTTGTGCCCCACCTTTTAATTTTTAAAAGCATCATTTATTATTTTTCTTATTTATTTTGGCTCAGCATCAGGGGCAGAGGTGCCAGCTTCTGGAACCTGCTCTAGCCCTTTGATACTACAAATGCTTTCTGTCCTGTGTTTGTGCTTCTCGGTGCTGATATGTTATGAGCAGGTGAGAGGGGGCTTTGTAGCAGGTGGAAAAAAACAAACACAAAAGCAAGTCATGAAATTTGGTTTTGCACTTGCTGTGCAATTGTTGCTGCTTAGGGTCCAATATTAGGTTCTTTTAAACCTATGCTAAAGGTAATAGGAACTTTTTTAAAAAACAAAAACAAAACAACATGCATATATGCACGGTGTTTACTGTCGGTCAGTAAACTCTGGGGAGAGGAGTTTCATCATCTGCTGGCTGAGAACTTAAAACCAACAAATCCCTCCCCTGCAGAGATAAAGCCCTTGTGAACGGTTAATTATCGAAGTCTCTGTTTTGCTCTTAAGTTCTCCTTTCCTTTGGAGAAGGACCTATTTAAAAACCCTCTTGTGTCAAGGACCTTGGGAAGATCCCAGAGGAGAAGGAAGGGTGTGCGTGCACGTGCTGCTGCCCAGCGTGTCACCTGTTGAGGTGAGGTTTGTGGGAGGTGACGTGGTATTTCCCACTCACCAGCAGCAGGACAGCACCATTTGCTCAGCTACGACATCTGCCTCCTTGCTGATGACTGGGGTTTGTGTTCTGGGGGGGATAAGCACAGCCTCCTGCTCAGGAAAAAAAAAAAAAAAGAGAGAAATGTGCCTGTACTTGACCTGCATTGCAGTGGTGCTTGGCAGTTTGATTTCAGCTAATGCTCTGATGTATATTTTCAGAGCAGCTGTGACACTGTGAATGAGGGACAGTGACTGACCTGAATTTTGGTGGAGAAAACAGGCAGTTTCATCAAGTGCCACAAGAAATAGATGATAGACTGGCAAATGCTGTTACGTCTAGAGAACTGCACAGCTCTTTATCTCCTGAACTGCCGGTGTGGTTTCCAGCCATTTTTCCTCTCCAATTGTAAATGATAAACTCTTTCAGGGAGGGACACGACCATTTTTGTGTTGAAGGTAGTGCTAGGATACAATGGTACTTAAATGAAGAATGGATGCTTCATTCTTTTTTTCTCCTTCCCCCTTTTATCCCCTTTCTTTTCCCTTTCGTTTCCTTAATGTTTCTCTTTTTATTGCACAGCCACATGCAGTAAAAAGCATCTTCTACAGCCATGCTTGGACAGGGTAAAATCTTATAAGCCTTTAACAGAAATTAGGTGAAGATGCCCGATCGGTGTGCTATGCTGAGGAGCACTACCTATATGTGATGGTAGCAAACTTGAGGAAAATGCCACCTACTCCTACCCCTTTTGCCAAATTACTCCATTGCTTGTTGATTGAGATTTCTGTTGTGAGCAGCATTGCAAGTTTTCCTGTAAAATGTGCCTTCTTAGGAAAAGGAATAGATACCTTCTTCTCCTTGTTCTCTGATGGGGTGCCTGTGGTTTCATCGTTGCGATCCATTCACTTCCCAGGTGAAGGGTGGTGACTCCCCTCAGCTCCACATCAATTGGCATTGGATGAAACCGTCTTCACTGTGCATCTCTGCTCCTAAAACAGTGTAAGTTTGGAGCTCTGTGCCCGTCTGTGAGCTGAATTCTCGCTCAAACTCCCTTCTCCAGCGCAGGAGACAGCAGACATGCATGGCCAGCGGCTACTCCTCTGCAGGAAGCATCGCTTAAAGGATGCGAACTCCGAAAGCAGATGTACTGTTGAAAGAGGCTTTCAAAATGAGAAAGTCTTCCAGTTTTACTTTTTATATTCCAAGAACCACATGGGCATTTAATGCGCTCCCTAGTCCACAGGAAATGAACTCCAGGTTGAATCAAAGGGTGTCTCATGAGAGATCTGTCTGTGAAACACTGCTGGAAAGTGAATAGCTTTTGTGGTGGGCTTTGTTTTCTTATTCTAAGCATGCACATCCAAGTCCTTTTTGTTTTTTAAGAAGAGGGAACTTTTTGTTGTTGTTGAAATGCTTCAAACTTTCCCTTCTCTGCATTCAGAGAAGGAAGATTCTCTTTCATGTAGCAACACTTTTCTGTGCAGCCCTGACATCCAGCCTGGTCCAGTGTCATACACGGGCGTGCAGACAGCTACAGTGAGGGTTTCCATTTATATCCTTTTCTGCTGCTGTCAACTCTTCGTTGTTTTCCTCATTTGTAGGTTTTACTTAACATTTGGTATTGCAGGCCAAGAAATGTGCCTTTTAATCAGGCTGCAAATCACTCGGTACTTTTTGAAAACTGTGTAATAGTGATTTGCTGTCAACCTCTCAAAGCTGCAAAGGAAGTTAAAATAAATCCTTACCAGAACAAAGGGTGATCACCTTTTGATGAATAAACTCACAGGCAGTTAACGTAGTAACTGTAATGTCTCCAGACATCTGTCCTCTCCCTTTTGCCAGCTCTCCATATGGCACATCGTTTGCAGGCTGAGAGCAAGGAGGAAACTCCCCATGAAATATGTTGCTGCCTTCCATGGGACCATTCCATACCCAACTGCCACCACGATCAAACCCCAAAACTGGCTCCCGTACGTACAGCAGAAGGGGATGCTGCTTAACTGAAGGCCTGCAGGTCTTCAGAGCCCAGAAGATAGCTGCTGTCGCAGCAGCATCCAAAGCTCTGTGAAAGATGAAACGGCTCACGAGCAAAACTTTGTTTTAAGGAAGATTTTTGCCACCCACGGAGGAGGGGGCAGTGTATTCTGGGGGACGGTCAGGACCATGTGTGTGTGGAGATGGCTGATACCATGCAGAAAGGGCACTGGGGATATTTATCGTTTTTGTCAGTGTATTTTCCAGAGAAGAAAAAAAAAGTTTTGAAAATGGCTCTTGCTTTAAATTCTCATGTTCTTGGTACACAGCAGGAAGAAAGCTTAAAAATTTAGAACTAGCTAGAAAAGTCTGTGGTTGATAGTTTGGAAAGGGAAGGAGCATAGAAATATGTATTCAAAAAAAATAAACTTATTTATTTTTAGCCATTAACATGGAAGAGAAGTTGTTTTTGACGTGCTCTTGCTTGGATTACTTTTGTCATGAATTCCTTGGGGTGATGGCAAAAGCTAGTAAGAATGTTTACTTCCATGTTACCCGTTTACTGTTGCAACAAACCTGAAAGTTCTGACTTTTCTCTCTAATTTCTTTAGCTCATGAGCAGTACAGGAACTGCCAGGTCCCTCTCATCCCCTCTGCTAACAACATTGAACTTTCCACTTTGTAGAAAGAAATGTCTGATAAATGGTCTCAGGGTAACCCGGTCACAAGGATTTTGTGAGCTCTTGAGGATTAGGGACTGGGATATAAACATTTGCTGCTTTGTGGATTGGCTTCATCACCCTATTGTGGCGGTGCGTTCCCCGGCTTAAGTGGGACGGGGAGAATTTCTTTGGGCTCTTTTGATTTGCTGCTTTTTAATGTTACTGCAGGGTGAACAGCAAACGTCCAGGTTACCTGCACCATCTGTTGGAATCAAGCTTCTTCAACACTGCTTTGAAAGTGGTGCCTACCTTAGGTGACGTGTCTCCATCATGCATAGGATGTATGCAAGCAGGGTATCTGTGGTTGTTCTTGCTTTAGCGAGCCTGAATTATTGGTTTCCTTTGCACCACTGGGATACAAAGATTGGAGTTGTACCAAGTTTTGTGGAAGCAGTGAGGCTTCTCCCTAGATCAGAGCATGCTCACCGTTCTGTGAGTGTAAAACTGCTTGTTAAATTAGTACCAGGTAGTGACTAAAGGGGTGGGGGAGATTTAGAAGGCAACTCTGTTTGTGGCCCTAATCGATGTGTTGGTTTTATGCTCACTTTTACAACGTGAGAAGAAAGTATTCACTTGATGATAAGGAAACTAAAGCACTGGAGGGAATGGCGGAAACAAGGGAGTATTGGAGAATTGGAGGAGAAATTGGGGAAAGAAAGTGGAAATAAATGATTTCTGGCTGTGTTATAACTATATTTTCTGACCAAACTTTGTGTATTCCCAAATGCTCCGAGTCCTTTCATATATTAGTGAATAGGTCAGCAGTATTATGGGTCAATATCCAAAAGATTGCTTTATCCTGCTTACGTGTGGGGAGGGAATAGTGTTTGAATCATGAGACTATGAGCACAGCTCATTAGTGCAGAGAGGGGATAAAATAAATTGGGGGAGCCATTAACAACAATGATTAAAATTTATCATAGCGTTACTATAATTGGTACCTCGGCTGAGGGAGAAGTGAAGTACTCCAAGCTAGTTGTATTAAGTGTTCATTTCTGAGAGGCTGACAAAGATTTATGGCTTCTTTTCCGTAAGTCCCATTTAGTCTCTGTAGCACTACGTCTTTTACTGTGCACATAAGAAACAGTTACTGTTAATGGCCAGACCATTGCTGTAAAGGATGTATTTAAAATGTGATTATTGTGGAGGAGAGGGGCAGGGAAACATTATAGATCTTAGGCTACCTTTTCCAAACGATGAATTGTTTATAGAGTAGTACTGTTGGTGCTCGTTCACTACTTAAATTTTCTTTATTTGATGAAAGGCAGCAACCAATTTCTTGCTGCACTTGGGCTTGTTGGGCCACTTTGGGGTTCCCCAGTGGCTTCAAGACACCGAGTCTCAGACGATGAGTCTTCTGCAAACCATTATTCCTCGCCATTCATGCGTGTAGACCTTTTTGGTGTAAAAGCCATATTATACCAAGAGGTATTTATTATACCCTGTCATCCACAACCCCAACCTATAACTTGTTAAAGAAATCCTTTTGGAGGTTTCTGGTACCATGTCAAAGGCTTTCCTCCCCATGCAGCCCTCTGTGGAGACAGCCCTCAGTAGGACAGCACTAGGAAGAAAAGTAGCCCTTTATCTTCCAGACCCTTTTTTTTTTTCCTTTCTTTCTTTTTAAAATTTAAATAATAATAATAAACGTAGCTGTATACAACTTACATATATTTTTCAGAAGAAGAAATATGCTTTATCTGTCAGTACACGCTGCGACTGTGGTCTTTGAATTTGTAATCTTCCTAAACATCTCTTGACCTTCGTAGCTGTCTAGCTGGTATTTATTGTTTTAGCGATGTGTTTATCCCGGAGCTCTCTTCTAATCGTGCCCTGGTTTTCACCCTGGAATGGGGGGGAAGGAGCAAGGAGGAGGTGAGGGAGGGGAAGCTAAGGGCATCTTCGGAAGTCTTTCACCTGGCTGGGAAGAAAGACCGGGATGTGCAAACTCCCAACCAAGTCTCTAGTGTCTGATGTGCTTTTCTTCGTATAGACACGGGTTAAAATAATCCCATGCATTAATTTACTTGTTTTTGTCCCCATATAGTGACGTGTACAATTTTGTTCTTCTAATCTTTCATGAACAGGTCTTAAGGTGACATTGTGTTATGGTGAATCCGGTTTTTGACCTAACTTTTTCACTATTTAATAGCAAAAACATGTTTTTGAGTAATCTGGAAATATATTTTTGTGGGGGTGTATAAATACGTGTAAACAAACAGGACAATAGTTGGCCATAACTCAGTAAACCCTAATTACTACTATTTGAGGCATCCATTGATCTCCTGGTTTAAATATTAAGAGCTATTTGTGCATTCTCCTTGTCTTGCTGTCAGCAAGCACATTTGTCACTCAGTTATGAACCAGTTAAGGTATCCTTGCTAAGCTGTCTAAGATTGTCATAACTAACTATTCATCCTGATAAAACTGTAGCTGAATCATTTAAAAAAAAATAAATCAAAAATGTGGTTTTTTTTTTATTCTTAACATAAGGCATTTTGACAAATGCATAAAGCAGAGCGTATCACTAAGGGTTTTTCTAATTATGTTAGTGTAACTACAGATTTTTAGGAAGTATTAATTAAAGTTTGTCTCTTATTTTCTGTTTTGTAAGGTGATAGGAACATTTCACACTATGAAGAAAATAATGTAGAAGTAAAGCTCTACAGAATCAATAGGTTCAACATCGCTGTTCTTCGGTTAGTAGCTTACCAATACTGGCCCTGAAGAGTATTGATTTCTGTTGGGTTTTGTTTTGTTTTTCCACTATTTTACTACAAAATAGCTTTACTTGGTACCACAGAGATAGAAAGTTGCATGTTTCCAATTTGCAGTGATTTTCATACAGACTCCCTTTGGAATTGCTGGCCTCATGGATGGAATTATTGGCTTTGTGAAGATGAGCTCTCACTTTGGTGGTTATCCTAGCAATCATTTTGCTTCTGCCTCTGATAAGCACACTGTGGTGTTCCCGATATGCCTGTTTGAGGCGTTATTTGGTTAAGATGATGAAGGGACATGTTTTAACAGTTAGGGCTTGCTGTGTTTCACAGGAATTTCTCCAGTTTAATTTACAGCAGTGAGAGGTACAGACACTCCAGGGCTGTAAGGAAGGCTTATTCCTGGTAAAGTCTTGAAGCGTGGACTGCAGGTATTCCCTGAAACCATGTGTGTGACAATGCCTTCATTTGGAAGGGTAAACCAGGCTCATTTACATTCTCACTTGAAGTGGATAAAATCCTTCTGCCAACTGGAAGATTAGTATTTAGAAAAAAATCAAAAATGGTGGTGAAATGCTGTGGAGAGCAAGGTCTACAGATTAACAGGAAGTCCTATGGATCAGAAGTACTACGCTATCTAATTCAGAATTCCCCCCCCCCCCCCCCCACCCCTTTTTTTTTTTTTTAACCCCCCCCCTCTCTCTTTTAAAATGGGGAACCTGGAATAGAAGCTTTAATTCCATTTATTCCCAACATGAGCTTTTTAAGTCTTCAGTATTGACTTAGGCAATGCCGCCATGCATGGTCAGGAAGACTCTAACACTGCCTCTCTACCAGTCATTTGTAGATGAGAATAGCAAAAACACAGATTAGGTCAGAGAAAGATCAGTGAAATAACTCTTCAGTCTCACGCCTTGCTTCTTGGAAAGCTAAATATTAGTGAATGTATTTCAAGGCAGGTGGAAACTGAAGTATGTAGAGGGAAATGAAACACAGGAGAGTCTGTGTGGCTGGCAGAGGAAAGGGCTTGAACTGATTGTGTAGCACTTGAGGATGGCAATGTTGGATCATGCTGTAGTTCTTTGCTTCTCTTTCCTACCTCCCTGCTCTTTGGCCTAAGTAATGCTGCAGTTGGCAGGGATGGACAGAAGACCACATTGCATTCATCCTTACAGCTGGTACCAGGGAGTTTTCCATCATTTGGCTAGCTGTTGGGGCTTAATCGTGGGTTTAATTTAATTTCTAATTAGTACGGAGAATATAATTCCACAGAATTGTTTTCTCAACTACTCTTCACTCACTAGCCTTAAGCGATGGGCTAATCCATGACTTCTCTTCTCAGTCTTGTTTTTGCCTAGAGTAACGAAAGGCACGGGCTCATGGCAGGATGTTCAGGGAAAAAAAGTACTGGGTTTGAAAAAAAGTATTGGGAATGAGTCCAGTGGGGTGGAGGTTAAGGGTATACAGGCTGAAGATGGCATTCCTAATGCCATCATAGCAGGAAAAAATGCACTTGTAAATTTATGTGGGTTTGGCATTAGAGGAAGCCAGGGGGAGAAAAGATTTGATCTTTTGCTGAGGGAAGTGTAGGTGAAATGGGGTGGGGACTGCTGGGGCCAGGGCAGGCCTTCCAGCACCAGCCTTCCTTTGTGGAAGGATGTTTTGTCCTCCCAATTTTATCTTCAGCTCATAGTAGGGTGCCCAATGTGCTGACCATTTTATGCAACACTGATTTGATGCATCGCATTGCACAGATTTTCTCTATAGAAAAGAGAAAACTAAGCACTGGGCACATTTTAGGAGAAAGAATCCTGGGAGTGCTATTTTTTCCAGCAAACTGATCGTTTCCCCCCTTCAAAATAAGGTACCGGCCAGAATGTTTCAACAAAACTGAAATCTTTTCCAGTCTGAGCACCTTTGTTTCATAAAATTAAATCCCATAAAATTAAACCTTATCAGAAAGAGTAATTTTTAATTGGATAATTGGAACAATTCATCTTAAAAGTATTGAAATTGGTAACCTGATTATTTTCAGGAGAACATAAAAACCAGAAAAAACCTCACATGGATTAGCAATACTGGGGTCACAGCAAAGCTGTATCTTCTATTGCTCTAGGAGGAGAATTTATATCTGCCAAGGAAGAGGTTAAGGTAACTTTTAGAGGATATCTCTGTTTACATGCAGGTTGGTTGAAGAGATTTTGTTGTACCCCAGTCAAGTAAGAAAAGGGTCTTAGAGTAAAATTCATAGAGTAAAATTCAGCTCTGTAGCTGGGTAGGTTGGGATGTTTTTGTTGCTTCTGAGGTGATCAACTCCTTCCTTTTCTGGTGATGTGGTTCATAAGGACTGCAGGCCTGTAAAAGCACCTGTGTCAACCTTATTTCTTCTGTTTGGAGTGGACCTCGTTGCTCTCAAAAAGGAAAGGCTTTTAAAAATGAGGGCAGTTCTAACAGGGAAAGAAGTTCCTAGAAGTTTTCCAACCTGGTTGCTGTAAAAAGCATTTTTTTTTGCCTGCTGTTGATGTGTGATGTGTGACTGTGTGACCTTGGCATAACTCCTTATGGATGAAGACTCAACCTCTGTCTTCAGTAGAGTTTTCTTTGCAGACATTTTCGTCTCCCTCCATAGCTGTGATTATGAATCTGAGCTGTGGGAAATATGTGGGTTTTCTTGTGTGTGTGTGTTTTTTTTTCCATCCTTTACTCTGCAGATCCTCAGTGATCATCACTGCTGATCATCAGTGGTTTAACTCCCAGTGTATGAAGAAGAAATAACACAAACTCCTTTGATAAAGGGTCTGATAGCAAGCGGTGTCCCACTTGGGTTCTCCCTTATTTCTCACTCCAAAGCTATCTGCAGCATGAAATCTACTGGCGTGTTACATTTTGGCTTTCTACATAGATTTCCAAAGCATTTGATGCTAAACTGTTCATGGTGATCGTGTCCAATTTATGAATGCTATTTCTGTTTTTCAGTAGTGAGACAGCCTGGCTGGGATCTTGCTTTGCGGGTTTGTGTATGATACACTTCTGAATTACGCTGGCTGATTTTACGCTGAATGTATCTTGTGGGTAAAGGCAGTGTTAAATAGTGCTGTTGGAAGGGACACTGATGCCAGGAACTTGTCAGAAGACAGCCTCAATCTTCCCTCCCTATTTCTATTGCAATCCAAACAAAGCCTGGATGGGAAAATGTTGCTTTGGAGAACACTACTTTTAGGTACTGCTCTTTTTGTTGGTGGTCAGTTTGGCTTCACAGGAGATCTTGGCCTTCCTCTGAGCTGAAATACAGTTTTCTTTCAATTCAGACATTGCCTCTTTGGTGTCTTTGCTTTGGAAGTTAAGCTTATGTAAATATAAGGTAAGCAGTGGATGAAAGGATCTTAATGTTAGATTTTTAGCCATCAGTTGCCTCTGTTACATCTGATAGATTTCCCATCACAGGCGATCTGTGTTCTTGCTTGCTCAGATCCACGCCGGTGCCAAGTGCTAAACAATGACACTATATATCTTTCTGCACAATTTGCCAATTTTGGTTACTTTTGAAGCCTGGTGTTCCCTCTTTGCCCTTGTGAATCTCCCTTATAGGGAGAACAGAATGAACAAAGGAGTGATTGCTTTAGCAAAACCTTTAGAGTTGTCTTTATTTATTTATTTATTTTTATTTCTCCGGGTCGGTTTTCCCTTTGTTTTATAAACTAGAGTGCTTACACCTCTTACAGTAAATAAGTCAAAGTAAAGACGTAGTAAAAAGTCGGTTTGTCGTTTATCGTGAATGGCTTTTCAGATAATTGAATGAAATACTTTATTGCAGTTCCAGTTCCTGCTATGTGCTTAAGTAACAAAGGTTTTACTTGCTGCTTGCTATATGTAGGGTGGTATTTTCAAAGGCCCTCTCTTGGCCATGCTGCTTCCTACAGAAATCAGTGGGTTTTTGCCTGTTACCTCAGATGATCTAGCATTTGAGTAGCGCTTTCAAAATCCTCACCTGCAGAGGGTCAGAAATGTGGGCTTCTTATAGGGAAAATTTCAGGGAGTACCAAAATGCATCCCACACCACCAATTCATCTTGCATATTAAACACAGCTACATTTTGTTGTTTATAAAGTCCCTTGCAAAATATCATAAAAGGCAGGCCCATACATCAGATGAATTATCTTCCTTTACAGTTACCAGAAGTTCTTGATTTCTTCTTTGGAACCAAATATGATATTGACAATTAAATGTTTCTCCCTGACTACTGAGGCACCTTGCCTTTTCTAGGTGGAAGCACTGCATTAAGAGTAAAATCAGTAGTGGTCTTTCCTAGTTTATATGCACCACCATAAATAAAGGTGTTAGTGCACATTGTACAACTGCTATATTTAGGGTATATGGAAATGTTACTATTTGCTGGGTTTTTGGAAGTAATAGAAATTGAATAATGAAGCTCATTGCAGAGTCCTGGTGGTACTGCCATTACATTTCAGTCTGACTGTATCTGGTGGCGAATGATTTTTGCCAGATGCCTCTGAGCTACCCATTTACATTTTCTTGATTATTTTAAGTTCAATGTGCATTTAAAAATGCAGAACGTTATAGAAGCTCATTGCCTCAGTTTGGCAACCTACAAATGAGACCACTGTTGTTGAATACAGTCTCTCCAGTCCTGCAATAATTTATCTAAACGATTAATTTCAGTATCTGTATTTCAGGGGTAGTAAAGTAGGAGTTACTTGGTGAAAAAATCATGTAGAAAGTTTCATTTCAAAGTCTTTTTCCAAAAATGAAGACCACCAAAGATAAAAGGATAAGAAAACAAACATATTTTGTGGATCATGGTGTTAACATTTTACAGCTCTGTTCATATAGGATCATAGAACAGCTTGGGTTGGAAGGGACCTTAAAGATCATTTAGTTCCAACCGCCCTGCCATGGAAAAGGATGCCACCTGCTAGATAGGTTGCTCAAAGCCCCATCCAACCTGGTCTCAGCCTTTCTTCATAGGAGAGATGCTCCAGGCCTCTGATCAACTTCATGGCCTTCCTCTGGACCTGGTCTAACAGATGAACATAGTGCTGTAAATATAAGTATTATAGAATAAAATATCCTATACCCAATACCCAATCCAACCTTCTGTGGTAAGAATCACATTCAGTTTTCCCTTGAATATTTTAGAGACGGATATTCTATAAAAGGCTATTAAAAAATGTGTTTAATTTGTGGCTTATCAAGACAGGCAGATTATAGTTTGACCAATTTCCCAACAGGTGTATTCTCTGTTTTGGTCAGTTGTTACTGATCCTCAGCTATGAGGCATGAAAATAGGGTGAACGTCTCACATTCCTCATGCTGCTGCCCAAGACACTTCTCTGAAAAAGCACGTTTGTCCTGATTGTCCTAGCAGTTAATTTCAGCAGGAAAGCACTCAAGGAATTAATTAATTTTAGCCTTTCACCCACCCAAACGTTTTATTGTTTAGACATTTTATAGTTCTCTTCAAAAAGAATACATGCTTAACTAGAGTTAGTCTCTCCTCTTTTGCAAGGACGTATGTTGCCTTTAAAAATGCCTTTTGCAAGAAGTAGAGGGCCATTCGTTTAGCAGAGCTGGCCACCACATGGCTCTTGATAACTCCAAGGCACGATGCAAGCACAGAGACTTCAACTGGAAGTTCTTGGTGACATTCCAACCGTCTTTAAAAGGTCTGTTTAGTTAAGATCCCTCTTGTAATTTCAGCTGGAAGTATCTGGCCTTTGTTTTACTTCAAAAGGGAAAAGAGAAGTGTATGCGATCCATAGTGTATAAATATTTTATCCATCGAGAGTTTCTGGTATAAAATGCTTCCTTTGTAGTACCAAGAGAAGCCTTGGCTTTCGGCTGTAGTGCAGTGGCCCTTTGTGGCTGTAAATCACCGCAATGTCTAGTTGTATGATGCTCCTTATTGCTGAGGAGCCAAAGGAGGTGCAGCCGGTCAGCTGGAGGTTGAGGAAGGGGCTCGGGGTGTCACTGGGGTGCATTCACACACAGGTGAGCCCTTGCTTTGTCATCGGGTGGGTTTAGCAGCAGCGCTTTGTACGTTATTGGCAATAAACTTGGCCTTCATCTTCTGGAAGGCAATAAAAGAGGGATGCTGAGGGTTGTTGTTTAATTTCTGGAAGGTCCAATGAGAGCTTTAGTATCCAGTTTACTAATTGAACTTCAGTCTTGGAGCAGGCCTCTGAACATTAGTGTTGAAGTAATAGTCTGGAGAGATCCCAAAGGATCAACGTGCACCTTTGGAGACGGACAACGCCAAGGCAACTGCCTATTACTGGAAAAAAATAAATATTTTAATCAGAGATTGTTTTGGGTATGGTTGCTTTCATTGGGAAGGGCTGTTCCTTCAGGGATTAAAGAAGTGCTGAATATTTACCGCTTGTTATCAAAGTTAGCTGGAAATAGTCCACTTACTGGCTGAAGCTTCGTTTTCCGAGTTGTAGAATGGCACACATGGAAATCACAGCTGTTATCTCTACAACTCGATTTTCTGCTAAAGAGATGGTGTGTGTTTTTTTCTCCAATCTTTTGTTGATTGGATAATGCCAGGGAGGAAAAGGGAAGGGGGACAAAAGATGTGTTTTGCTGTGAAAATGCTGGGGACCTTTCTAAACTAGACTTTGGGTTAGATGGCGACCTCTGTTACCAAAATATAAATAATAATAAAAAAGTAACAGTGCAGAAAATGAGTACGATAATTAAATCTTTTTCTTCTCCAAAGATCAAAGAGACTGGGCTGTTGATTAATATGTAACATAAGTCATTAACATGGTAAAATGTGGGACAAAACAGCCTCTTTGTTATTACTACACAGACTTTTGTTACAGGGAACTGCAAATTCTTTTTGTTCTGATACGTGGTCTATTAGGTTTTCTATTATGCCTCTGTGTCTAGCTCACTGGAAAATACCACACCCAGAAATTTAGACACCACATTTACTCTTCTGCATGCATCTCTCTCCCTTACTATTTCTGACACAGGGCACTTCTGTGTCGCTGTCTTGCGTTCCCACTCAGGCTGTGGACTGGCTTGCCTGTTCTTCTTAGACTACATCGAGTGCTGTTTGTTTTTCTCCTAGCAACCGGGCTGCTCTATTGTCTTTGGGTCTAAGAGATTTATTTATTTTTCACCCTACCATGAGGTATGAATGCTTAACGTTAACCACCTGTTTTGAAAAATGAATCCAAGTTCCCTCCTTACTAGTACCAGTTTTTGAGAGTGCCCACATAAAAAAAAAATAAATCTATATAATATATTTATATATACACATGTATATACAGTTTCTTCTACATGGCAAGGTCAGGAGTTTTTCATACATTTTACTTCTACCCAGGCTGTTTCTTAATTTGCATCATTTGGTTGAATAATATAACCCTCCTAATATTTTCCAAGCCACTTATACTTAAGTAATCACTTACACTTATCTTCAGCATAAACCTCATTGATTTTATTTCTCATTGAAAACATCAGTAGTAGCAAATATGATCCTATTGGCTTGGAGTCTATTAGAAATAAAATTATATTAAATGTCTTGTGGGGTGTGAAGAGGTTAAGTCAAGGAGAGTCGTCCGAGAAAGTCATCCCGGTGTAAACCATAAATCTGTTTTATATTTAAACTACATGTCACCCACCAGCCAAAAATAGCAATGATCATTAAAACCCAATTTGCAGCTTAACATTAATAGACATTTATTACATCATAACAGATCTGAAAGACAATTAAACTTAACTTTTTCCTAGATAACTTTCTTCTAAAAAAAAAAAAAAAAGTGTTATTCATTTGGCTTTTCCCATTAATTTCATTTGTCAGGGATTTTTTTTATTTGATAGGGTGCACGTGCACACAGTTGTGTGCACACGTGTATAGGTGCTCTCTCGTTGTTGCTCTAATTCTTTCAACAGCAGTGTATTTTAAATGGGAAAAGCAATTAACCTTGGTTATACTGCCTGTTAATTTCCTAATCAGCACAAAAGTGAAGGAAATTAAATTTTCTTAGTGCAAAACAAGAAATATCTGTTACTATCCGTTTGAGAAAGGAATAGTAAGCAAGAGCAGAATAAAAAGGCACCGGAGACACATTTTACATACAGGAGAGAGATCGCAGCTTTGGCGCTATTTTCACTGCAATCGCTCAGGCAAGTAGTACTTTTTTCCTTTTTATTACCCCATACAGTTAGTTATATACGCACGTAGCGACAGGAGCTGGAGTCAGTCAAGGGCTGAGGAAATACAGCAATGTCAAAAGCGCTGCTTCCTATGACAAATGTGGTTTTGACCGCATTTGGTATTTCGGTTCACGCGCTGCTGTCAGGTCCTTGCTGCTGGGGGCCCCATGAAACGAGCTGTCATAGAGGCTGGGCTTCAGCTCAGCATTGCTCATCTCTCTGTAGCTGTTGGTGTCTTAAACTTTGCTGTGTAACCTTCATATCCCAGCAGAGCGACTGGGTTGTGAAGGAGTTCACTAAGAGGTGGACACGAGGCAGTCAGTCTCTTTCCCCCTTTTCCATGAAAAAGATGCTTCATTTCAAGAAGCCATCTTTAGCGTTTGCCACTTTTTTTTGAGAGCAAACATCTCTGAAAGCATGGGCACCATCCTACAGGAAGAAAATTAGAGGTGGGATGAAAGGGAAGTGAGAGAGAGTGGAGATACTGAAAATTATTTTTAAAGGTTACATCCAGAGACACTGAGGAGTATGTGTCCTCTGGCCCCAATACTACACTTCACTTAAAGATGTGCTATTTAAACTCTCATGGAGTCCTTTGTAATTTCTTTTGGCTAATTTGCTTCTTAGAGGCTGTCACTTCCTTGGTTTAAAGCAAGACCCTACGCAGAACGGGTGCCATCACAATTACAGCATCGATAAGACACTTGAATATATTCAACAGTGCCTGGAGGTATGGGAGAGGTGATGCCTCAAAATACAAGCAGTGATCGTGGTAGCAAAGGGAAGTTAAATTTATGCGGACCCTGGAGATAAGCTTGTCTCCATTTGCAACGCGTGCACCACATGTTTTATTTGTCACGGAAGAATTGCCCAAAGCTCTGTGACATGCAAATAAGCATTATGAGAGCATTGTCAAACCCAGGCTTTCAACATCATGAATCATTCACAGAAAAAAATTACGAGATTGATTAAAAGTCATATGAATTTTAAATCAAACAAATATGTTGAGTTGTGTTTATTTACCACTGATTTGCTGAGCCACTAAACTGCATTTCGGCCCTATTTTTCAGCTTTTCTCTGTAAGGAGAAACTAACTTGAAAACGAAGCTGAGATTTTCATTATTCCGAGGAATTGCCACATAGTGAGAGTCATGCAATGAAATCATGACTGTTGGCAGTGCTCCTAGGAGTGTTTGCCTGGGTATTATTCGCCTGGTAAAGGAGATGTATGACAACCTAATACATTTGAGAAAGACGGCATATTATGTAGGTATGATAAATTTTAGAAGGATCTTAATTCCCCCTCCTCCATGCAAAAAATAAAGTTTTCAGACCACATTTGTAACAACAGTATGTTATTTTGTAGGTGATTTGTGTGTGATAATGAGATGGCATTGTTTCAGGTGGTCGTGAGTTTTAGGATTACGTAGCTATTTGCAAGGCATATGGGGGGCTTTCTCCTTGATGCTGGAGCAGTGGAGGGGATGACTTGCTTCTTGCAATCCATGAGCTGCTTTAGCAGGCAGTGCTTAACCACTGAGAGCTACAAAGCTTTTTGTCATCGGTTTTGGGAACACCTGCTGATCTAGGAGCAGTAAAGGAGTACAAATATTTGCGTGTTTAACCACGTGCTCAAATGATACACTCCACCTTTTGAAATGTTGTAAGCGTTACCGTATATTTGCGTACATTTAGGGACGTGGTGAATGCTGTAGGTTCCTCTTTTAAGCCTGTAATGAAGCATGTTGCAGAGGATAACCGGCAGGCACTTAAAGCAAGCACATTCAGTAGCGGTGCTATTGTGGTGGACACAATTCAGTGCAATTTTTAAAAGCTTCTGGAAAGCGTTTCTAAGACTTTTACTTTTCTCTCTGTTCCTTCCCCTCCATCTTCCAATGTGTAGGCACAAGACATGTGAGTGGTTTCACTTTTAGTTCGGTTACCATTTTCCCCTGAAATTGCTTTGATCCTGGATTGAATGGGAAAACCAACAAGCAGCTGATAGCTTAAATTCCCCCTTTGACCTTGGGGAGAGCACAAAAACCTCCCATTTCACCTATACTGAAGGGGAAAAAAAAAAAAAAGCTATTCGATTCAGCTGGTCTGTATTCGGGTGTGCGCCTATCAAAGGCTTGATTAATCTGAAATGAATTAACTCACTTAACACTTGAGAGTTATTTTGCCGTGAATCCTGTAGTATATCTAAAGAGTTCTTTGTCACTTTGAATTACAGCCTAAACAGGTGGTTGATGAGGCTCGCTTTGAGCTGACAGCGGTGCCTTGCTGCCTCTGCGGCTCCTCTTGGGGGAGTGTAAGTGGTGCTGCAATAATATTTGAGGACGTAGAGTGAATGTGAACTTATCAGTCATTGTTGCCTGCTTTTAAAGTTTTTTAAATTACTTCTCAAAGTACTACGCTACAGTGTGAGATATAAAGGAGGAGTAAAGGGCAGAATACGCCTAGGTTTTCAAACAATAGGGATAATATTAATGAAGGCATGTGCCATTGGGGACAGAGGTGCAGGTGCTCTTGTCTCAACCCTTGCTTGGGAATGGGGACTTGGAAATATCTTGCTGTTCTGTGCATTTGGGATGTGAGTGTTGCGTAGCTTCCTTCAACGTTTGCAGGCCCAGCAGAGACATGAGGAAGAATGGGAACAGAGGCTGTGGTACAGAAAGGACGTGTAGGCACAAAGCAGGTTGAAGTGCAAGCTGGGGAGCACGCTCACCCTAAGAGGGGCCGCTGGGCTGACTGCCCCCATTCTCACAGTGCATCCATCTAACAAATGTAAACCTGAAATGAAGCGCCAAAAGCGCTGCCGCTGTTAATTCTGAGTAACCAAAACTCATTTTCGTGAACTTTGTGAGATCTCTAACTTTATCAGCATTTGCCATATAGAATGAATCTTCTCTTAAATGCAGACACAGAAAAGTTGCCAGACAATTCAGAGTTGATGTATCAGTAAGGTGTTCCCGACTTATGAAAAATGGTCATTGAAAAAATCCACTTGTAAATAACCCCGTTCCTCTGGGGGCAACTTTGGTGGGTGGACAGGAGTGGAGGTGCTTGGGGTTTGCTGCCCCTGAAGGTGACCATAGAGCCATATCCTACGTGGGGAAAGGATTGAAAATCGGATAAAGGTGGGAAGGGCAAAACTTTTTTTTTTTCTTTTGTAGTGGTGCAAAAAATTAAAAAAGAAAAAAAGTTTTGCAGGCAACTTGTAACCAAATGTATCAGAGCAATAATTTTTTAGTTTAGCTCTTGGGTAATGGGAGCAGCAATGCAGGACATTCTTTTACTTGAAAGAGACTTCTTTATCTTTAAATTCCAGTGAATTTATTTACTTTTGAAGAGACTATTTTTTTTTTCTTTTCTCTTGCTGTGGTTATTTCGCTTCTTTCTTTCCTTAGTAAAATTCTGAGAATAGTTTCTGGTATACGTTGCTCTGCAAGTAGCAAATGCTGAGATGCTGAGAATCGCATCCATGGCTCCAATTTGGCCCATCAGCTTCAAACAGTTTATTACTTCCAAACTTTTGTTCCTGTAAATAGCAGATTTAATCAGTATTTGGTTGAAACCTACTTATTTTTTTACTTAGTAAGCAACTTCTGCCAAAGAAGGAGATATGTGTAGGAATCTTTTCTATTAAGGAATATAAAGCAATCCTTGCATCAGTGATTTGTAATTTTGAGTTAGTTTTGCTAAACTCATTTTCAGGGGAGGGGAGAAAAATGTTTTGAAGTAAAACTGGGCAAGAAACGCGATGCATTTCTGCCTGGCTTTTGCAAATCAGTGTCATTGAAAACACTGTGAAAACCCTCCTGTGGCCACACCGTGACCGTCCAGAACATGCTGGGTGCCTGAGGAAGGCAGGAAGATTTTGCCAGGCAAGAAAAGGAGTGTCCAGCTTTGTGCAGGTGCAAAGGCGGTAATTAGGGGGATTTGTGACAGGTTTGGCTTGTGCTGCTCTAAATTCTGCTTTGAATTCAGACTTTGTTCACTCACTAGATAGACTGGTTTCCTTCTCTTTTTCACCCTGTCTGGATGCTGTCAGGAGGCGAGCTCAGAAAAAGCCCCAGTGTGCTGCTTCCCATCAGCTACCAAATGGGAGACTTGGGTAGATGTTAAGTTAGTGAATCCATAATACTCCTTTATGAATGAACGCCTTGACAAATACTTCATTGCACGTCTCTACCTCACAAAGCTGTGGTTTCCTTTGGCTTTCTCCTATCCTGTCAGTACCACTTTGGGTTGGATTTTGGGAACTGTCAGCATGCAAATCAGGTTTGGGTGATGCTTGGCAGCAGATCAGCCCATGATGCTGTCAGGGGCAGCCCTATAGGCAGAAAGGTCATTGACCAGAAGAACATTCTTGTAAATTAATGCGGGCTGTGTCATCTTCGTGGTTCAAATCCAAACCCCTTAGGTCAAGTGTAACCCTTAACTCTTTCACTGTGATAGTATATCCCCTTCTTGCATTAGTAAATGTAACAGAACTGTAAAGTTCATGGGTGCGTGCTCTAGTTTCTCCCTTTGGCTGTACATTACGTGGAGATAATCCAAAGATGAAGTGAATGTTGTTTTGCAGACCTCTTTTTGCGTCTTATAAATGCTTCTTGAGAGAGGTTGTGTGACCATTTAAAAAAGGTTTGCTCTACTTGTTTTCTATCTAATTGTTCTCCTGCATATTTCATGTTCATGAACACAGTACGATTATTTGACCATAAAAAAAAAAATACAAAACCGAACAGAATTTTGTAGCACTAAAATGTGTTTGGTTCATATAGCCGTGCTGAAGTTGTTAAGCAACTTCACCAGTTCTCTGTGCATGGTGTGGATTTGGTAGGCTTAAGCTCATGCACAAATCTTAACGGTTTGAACAAGCCTTTGTAGGAGCAGGCTTAAGGGCAAGGCCACGTCCAGCAGTGGAAACAGCCAGACAGGCTGTGTCTCTGGCTCGTTTTACTCTGTTAGGAAAGAACATGTAGGTAGGGGTATGGGGACCATACTTCTACTTTTTACCAGAGTAAAGGGTGCCTAATGAGCTAGTCCTATCACTTTTGTTTTGCACAGGAGCTCTGTGACTGGATAATGTCCCTTCTGGTAGGATGAAATGTTTATTTGCACTTCTGTCAGGTTGCAGGGCACCAGGTCCCCAGTTTAATGTTTGGACTCTGTGAAAAGCAGGTGAATCCTTTTGTTTTCTGAGTCACAGCCCATGAGACCCTAGAAGAGTTATTGAATTCAATCGTGTAGGAAAACACAGGCAGAAAAAAATTATTTTTAAGACTACCATGTAAATATTTATTGGCAATTATCCCTTCTCTGGGATAGGTATCATAAATCATTTGTGACTTCTTGAGTTTATACCCAAAAAGCTTTTATTGCACCATAATGTTATCTCTTTCTAACAGGTTCAGATTATCCCGAACTTGAATCAGCTTCTCAAATAAAAATCAGAAAACAAACCCACACTCTTTCACTCCCTGACTGAGTTTTTTCCTTCAGGGCAGTGTACCTGAGCTCAGACAGCTTCTCACTATCTCTGCATATAGCTTCTCAAATTTTTTAGCACAAAAAGCTTCTCACTTTTAAAACTCTTTATAATGATGATGCTATAGAAAAAGCACACGTGAACAATGGCCTGTGGGGTGTTTTGATGTACGCTGCTAGCTTTCTATAATATAAATGGAAAACTTGTTCACTGTTTCAAAAATATAATTTAAAATATTCATAGGTCTTGTCTTCCTTTGGAAAATAGGCTTTAAATATGGTCAGTGGCTAGTGTCCTAGCTTGAGCAAGTTCCCATTTCTTGCTTGTCTGTAAAGAAGCCACTTGCCTGCACATTGACCTTGGGCTTTTGAGTCACCACAGTCAGAAAAAGCCTCAGAAATTAAATGCTACATTTAAATGAACAAATTGCAGGGGGAGACTGGTGAGGAGAGAAAAGCGGGAGAACAAAATTTTGGCAGAGCAAGCAGATATACTTATCAGAAAAAATGCAGCTTCCTTATAGACTTTGGTGCTGAACAATGTGGGGTTTGACTTGGTTGATCAGCAAAGATAGGAGGCAGAACAAAGGCCACTTTGTCATGCCGGAGTTACAGGAATATATCCACATCACAATGGCATGCAGCATAGTTTTTCATAGAGCTTTTTGGCTCAAACTGGGTTTTGGGTAAGAACAAAAATTGGCAAAAACAGCTTCTTTGCTTGGAGAAGAATAACTTCTGTTGATCAGAGATTTTTTTTGAGAGATTTTTAATTAGACCAGTGCTGTGAAGGCTGCAGAGTCTAGGGAGTTCAAAACAGATATGCAAAGTACTTTACAATTCCTCATATTTTATCATCATTTCAAAGTCAGCAGGGAGCTAGGTCTCAAACTGATGCCATGGCTTAACTCTGTGCAGTTGTTGTTTTATTCCTGCCAAGTTTGAGTCACTGTGGCCATCTAGCCCCTTCTTGAGAGATTAAAATGATGGGAAGCTGGAATCCTTTCTGCAATTAAATGAGTGAATGTTTCTATTCAAGCGTAGATTCCAATTTCCCCATGCCTTCCTGTAAGAGTGTGGGATGGACAAGAACTTCACTGTGAGGGTGACACAGCACTGGGACAGGCTGCCCAGAGAGGTTGTGGAGTCTCCTTCTCTGGAGATATCCAAAACCCACCTGGATGCCATCCTGTGCAATGTGCTCTAGGTGACCCTGTTTGGCAGGGAGGTTGGACCAGATGATCTCCAGAGGTCCCTTCCCACCTCAGCCATTCTGTGAATGAATTCTGTGATTCTGTGAGCTCGACTAGATGTGAGAGACTGAGGCACCGGCAGTAACCAGAGATGGTAGCTGCAGGGTGAGTGGGACTTCCAGGCTCTACTTGGCATCAAAGTCTGGTCCGGATTTGGTGCTTAAGAGCCACATAGGAGACCTCAAAGGAGAGGGAATAAAGAAGCTTTTAGTCATGTTATCAGCAGTCATACTCCCAAACCATGTTGCTGACCCCACTGACAGGCATCTTGGTGAGGGCCTCAACAGAGGGAGTGAAAGGTTTTAGCAGGAAGGAGTAATATGGTGCCCAGCTTCCTGGGGAAGAACTGGGTTCAGTTTCTGCCCAAGTCTTCAGGGCTGTCAGCTGTGGTTCAGCGAGGTTAAAACCGAATGCTGAAGAGGGAACCCTGGTGCTGTGAGGAGGAAGTTGTTGAGAGGCCTCCCATGCTGTGAGCAGTGCAAATGTGAGGCCGTCCATGGTACTGCCATGGCAGTACTGGCATTCAGGACACAATGGCCAACGTGCATGGATACCTCCTGGCCAGTGCATCGACCTGGGTTAAAATTAGAGATTAAAGATGAAAGAGGAATATTTTGCAGGCATCCTATCCCCTCTGCTGTGACTAATACATCTTTTCCAACCTAAGCGACTCGATGATTTTAAGCACGTTGCACCTTCCATGTGTGCTCACGGGTATGGCCTAGACCAAAGGGTGAAGCGAACCCTGGCATCTGCAGTTTGTTGGTTTGCCTTTCAGGAGCTTGACTTTACTGCTGGGCCCCGTACCTGAGGGTTTTGGGTGGAAAGGAAGCAGCTGGGGTGGAAAGTAATCTCTTGCAGAGAAATAGGCCCAGAGCCTCGGCACCAAATAAACCTTTTTCAGCAACGAAATTTCTCTCATTTTTTGATTTGTAAATACACAAGCATTTCCCAGAGAGTTGCAGGTTGTTTTAGAAGTCCCATGTATGTAGGTTCCAGTGCAATCTGTATGGACTTGTTTTTTTCAGTCACCTTTCAAGCCTGTGGACTCCCTGGGCCCATGGCCATTATGTTCAAAACCGCTGCCTTAAGCCCTGCTCTAAGAGGCGAAGTGGAATATTAGTGATGCACAAACTGTCTCTCTTGGAGACAAGTTTTAATTCCTGTTGTACATAAAGAACATCTGAAGGGCTGGGGGGAAGATGTGTTTGCCTTTACAGCTGTTGGCAGCAGAGAAATGCAGCAAGACTTGATTGAAAACACCTATCTTAGTGTTTTACTAACTACATTTTTTTTTCCTTTCTCATTTTTAGGTCTCAGATTCTGGATTCTGTCTGTGGGATTTTTTTTATTACTTTTTTTTTTTATTATCATTTTTGATTGGCTTTTTCCCCTTTCTCGGATGTGAGTCGAAGGCCAACGGTCGAAGTGCTGGAAGCAAGCGCAGGAGGACGCTCACCTTGTTTTGTTTGAACCCTTGTTTGCTGGGATACTTTCAAGCCCTCCTTCACAGTCATGTGGTCATCACAGCTGCTGTTCTTCACAATGCTCTTAACACCGTTAGCCCATGGTGAGTGAGAGACGGGGAAATTTGCCTGTGGGATGGGAAGAGAGAATGGAAAATAGCAAAGATAATGTCTCTATTTTTTCTGCCTAATCTGTTTTTTCCAGGATGTTGTTTTCTCTTCCCACTTCCACCCCAAGGTCTTTGAATTCCCAGGCTACGTTATGACTAATTAAGTCTTGAAACAAAGAATTCTGGTCACAGAAAGATTTCTGTTCTTGAGTTTAGCTGCTACAATAAGGCAGACTTCCTTCCTCATGCCCAAGCCTACTCTGTTGGATGTGTGTCACTGGGATTGTCTCTCCTGGCCTCTACATGGAAATGATTTTCCCTTTTGTGAATACTGTTCAATAGGGTTCATGTCCAACTCTTTAGCCACAGCTCCAGCAAGGGTGGGATCTTAATCACTGTCATGTCAGACCATGAGAACCAAAACCAGTATAGTTGCCTTTGTAGCACTGTGCTGATGCAACTAGGCAGCCTCTGAGAGCTCAGCTAAGATCATAAGGCACCACTGCTATGTTATATTAACTGCTATATTAGCTCTCACTCCAACGTCTGCCTACAGTGTCCATTTTATATATATATATATTTTTTTTTAAGTGGAAAAAAAATGTTTATTTTATTAGCCAGGAAAAAGTTAAATGAAATATGACACGATTAATTACTTGGGATAAGACTTCAAGGCCTTGGGTTGTTTTTGTTTTGTTTGTTTGCTTTTGTTTTTAATGTGAGAAACCCAAATGTAGGCCACACAAGTAAATTTCCAGATTTCTTAAATGCTGAAGGGCTCAGGAGCTCCTGTTCTTAGGAATCGATCTCAGTAATCGATTTAGGTTCCTAAATCGTCAGAGCAGAGCTTTGGAAAATTTGGCTAGTTACTTGATGCCCAAGTGGAAGGTGAGCTCCACTGAGTATCCCATTTTAATTTCAGTTCAGTGGGAGCATGTCTGTAAACAAGATGACTCCTTGTATTTAGCCTGTGTGCCTCTGCATTGAAAATGCAAAATAAAAGGCCTTTGTGCTCAGCATCTATTGTGTGTGCTAAGACTCTAAAGTGAAGTTTTACAGGAAAGAAGGCTAAAAAAAATGAATTCTGTGTAATTGGCTGAACATATCTATTTCTAGAGCACAACCTGTCTGCTCATATCACTTATAACACCTTTGTGCACAAAGGTTATCTGTACTATCATTCTTTAAGCAAAACTCCTCACTGACTTGAAAATTAGAATGAATAATTAAACTGAGCAAGCCAACTGGGGTGGAATGGAAAGAGCTATTAGGAAAGGTGCTCTCCATTCTTTTCCAGGAAAGTTAAATGGTAAATGTTTTGTAAATCTTTATAATTAAACAATATTAACAGTTAAAGCAATTAACAATTTAAACATGCCTCTGGCGGTTCTGTTTTTAAATCAAAGTGCCCCTGTGGCTGGAAAATTCTGCGTGATAGTTGCAAGAAATGAAAATGTCAGAACTATCTTAAGAGTCATATTGTGCTACAGATGAGCAAATACCAGGGATGCAGAAACCAGGCGCCTGGAAATGTTGTTACAGTTATAATCTTTATGCTTTTCTGCAAAGTTGGTATATGTGGTGGCTGCTGTGTTTTTTTTTTTTTTGTTTTTTTTTTGTCTGTTTTGGGGTGGTTTTTTCGGTGTGTTGTTTTTGTTGTTTTTTTTTTTTTTTTTGGTAGCAGTCAATAGTGGTAAATCTGACCCTTACATGTTTTCTCATCCCTGTAAATAGCTAATAAGAGTGCAGTAGAGGCTCCTAGATGCTTTTGAGTATTGGGTAGTGAAGACCTTTTGGTCTGAGCACAAGGGCTTGGAGTCACATTTAGCTCTCCCTGTTTTGTTCTCTAATATTGACCAAGATGCGGTTAGCATCTCGAAACTTTGTTTTGTTGCTTTTTGTGAGGGAAGCAGGTACTGAGCATGTGTCTGGCTTTTAGGAGTGGTATGTTCTTGATCCTAAACAAAGGGAAAAAATACAATATAGCTGTGTGTCGTGATAAGAGTATGGTATCAGCTAGCACTGGGCAGTCAAACCCATTCAGTGTCCCGTGGAGAACAAAGGGCATGTGCATTGGAGTTGTACTGGAGATTGCAATAAATGGTCTAATAGGGCTTCCAAGGTTTTGAAATTGGACACTGAGTATCTGATGGCTTTCGGGTACCCTCCCTCACTGCTCTTCCCCCTGGAAGCATGGACAGAAAGCCACATGAAGCAGGTGGCAAGATGGTGTCAATGCAGAAGTTGTTCCTTCAACTTCACCTCGCATATAAAAATGATCTGTTTAAGCCCTGCTCAGTTTTTCCATTCCAGTAATCCCCTTCCGTTATACATAGAAAGCTTTTGTATTTTGTTTAAGGGGATTCGACCATTCGAGTCCCTGTGTCATGGGCTGTAAGGGCTCCTGTCCTGCAGCGATCACCTGAGTTGATACAAACTCCTTCTGCAGTCCGTGGCTCACTACATCTCATTCCCTGTTTGAGTTTACGCAGTCTCTTCATCTGCAGTGATTGTTACACAAAAGATGGATCCCATAAATTATTATCATTATTTTTTCCTTTGTTCTTTTTTTGGTGAGAGAGGCAGGACGTGGGACAGGGCTGACTCTTTATTTTTTTAGCTCCCATTTCTGGGGCTGTACTTTGTGTCTTGGGTTACGACAAGTGTTGAGTCGACAGCTTAGATGACTTCAGTGATCTGCAAGACGGAAAGTAATCCCCCAGAATACTGCCCTACTACAGTGTCTTCTTGCTGTTGTTCTGCAGCAGTAATGACAGGCGAACAAGTCTTGAATCCTTGCAGTTTCTTGGTGATTATGTTAATCTACTGTATCCTAAGTGCAGAGGCACTGTGATGTCTGCTTTTGCCCAGACTGCTCTGAATCATAGCTCAGGAAATGCTCAAAACATGTGAAATACTTAAGATAATGGCAGATGTGAGTAGTGCATGCTTTCTTTACTGTTGCTCTTCAATGGAAAATAGCGTTGGGTGCCAGTGGAGCAGTGCAAAAGACCCCAGGAAGCTCTCCCCCTCTTTTAAGCTCCACCAAAGTCTGTAAATCCATCTGTTGAGTAAAACTAAACCAGATATACAAAATTAGAGAATTAACTGAGATAGAAAACAACAATGCCCAGGAATAAAAAATAATAATAGTAATAAAAAAACACCACCAGCAGCAACAAAAATAGCAAATAACAACAGAGCAAATGCTGTCAGTCTTTGCAAAGACGCTGCGATGGACTCTGCTTTTGCACCCCCACCTCCTCTCTGCTCGTTCAAAGCCTTTTTCTAAAGCACCCAAAAGCCTGGGCTCCCAGAAGAGCGCTGCTTGGCTTGCATCCACCCCATGCACACCTGAGCAAACCAATCCTGTAACGTGTGGATTTCCCACAGGCGTTTTCTGGAATGAGCAGCTGTTCTCATCTTCCTCAGCCTTCTTACCCTTGACCCCAAACAGAGCAGATTTCTCTTTACTGACTAATGAGTGCTGTCAGAGTTCACCCAAAATGAGGTGGACGTGACAGGCAGCAGCTCAGCTCGTGAGCCCGAAGAGCTGTACTCTTGCTCTGTCACATTGCTTTCATGCTCGTGTGTGGCGGAGAGCTGAGCTTTCAAACTTCCAGGCTACTGGACAAAAATGATAGTAAAAATAACACGATTCAAGATGGCATGCTGCTGAGAGCAGGGCAGAAAAGATAGAATAAAATGTGGTTGAAGACCTGCAAAATTTCATAACTTATCTTAGGTTTTGGAAGAATGCTGAAGGCCTGTTGTATCCAAGATCTTCATCATCCCATCAGATTGTTTTATTGTTCATTTGTTTATTTTTAGGGATTGTATTGTGCAAATAGTTTCACAGCAGACACCTGAAAGACGCAGTGTTTGAGGATCCAAGAATGAGGGTTTTTTTTTGGTCACTGTAAGGCTTTAGTAGTCTGATCCAAAATAGAACAACTGCTGATTACTCCAATTGAAGCAATAACTCAAATTGGCCGTTTTCTTTGGGGGATCATTGCAAATACAATCAAATCATCAGGCACAGCTATCTGCCCATTTCCTCTGCTAAGCCCTTGTCCTGCCAATGCATTGTGAGGGGGAGCCACTAGCCTCCAGGTTCCTGCCTGAGCAAAACCCAGTGGCAGTGGTGGGGGTTTCTTCCTTCTTCCTCTGGGGTCTTCAGTGTGCTTGGGGTTATTTTTTATGATTTGGCAATGTATTTATTAGTGGGTTATGCACTTTATCTCCAGATGATCCATGGGGTTAGTTAGTGATTCCTCTGATGACTTAGGCTTTTAAGTCGTCTTCTCCATATGAAACTTGATTGTGGGGGAAGGGGCAGAACCATACACTTGTCCAAAGCTCAACAAGGCTGAAGCAAAAAAAAATTTAGGTGATAATATAACCAAAGCCAAGCTTGACATTCACAAACCAGTAGTTCTCTAATACTAGTTTTTGCTGTTACAGCATGGATAGGCAAGACAAGAGTCATCTGATCGTAGAGCAAGGTGCAGGTGTAGCAAAGCTTTCAAGATGGGGCTGAACTCATATGTTTGCAGAGTAGAAAATGAAATTTGAAGTCCTCTCAAATCACTGCAGCAGCAAGAAAGAGAGCCTCATCTGGTCTACGGCCGTGCCCCTCTACGCTTCTGCAGCATCTTCCCGATATTTCTGGGAGATGACGGTGGTGAGGTACGGCTGTGCCTTTGTGAGAAGGTGGTCCTGGAAGGTTAAGCTGATCTCTCTAGGCATTAGCAGGTCGAGATGCCGAACCAGTTTCTGTGGGAACAGTGGAAATATTTATTACTGAATAGCACTGGCAGTTGCCTGGTGACAATGATTCTGTTAAGGCGAGCAGCATTATCTTTCTTGGGGGAATATATGATGCTAGCAAGCTGGTCCTCAGTGACAGAGTGCCGTTTAATGTGAGCTGAACATTTGCCTCACTACTATTTTAATACAGTGAAAATGCTGTCACTGCTTAAAATACATACTGTGTTTCTTTTATACTTGTACAATGCTCTTCATATAGTCAAAATGAAATACAAGAGACATGTTTTATTAGTTGTGAAATAGCCAAGCTGACTTCCAGGCTTCTGCCTAACTTCATTGTTCTAAAAGATTAATCATCCTTGAAATATTTATAATATTTGCTATTCTTGGCAATTTGTATTACCTGCAGCAGTGCCACCTTTCCAGCAGCAGAACAAGTGATCAAGGAAGGCTTTCCCTGATAAAAGAGGGCGGTTGTTCTGTGTATATACTACAGTGCTTTCATTAGTAGGAGTGTACTAAAATCAGGAGTATTAAGTTCTCCATCTGATGACTGACCAATCTATAAGCTGATAGAGGGTGAAATTCAACCTTGCAGAGACTCCATGCACCACTTAATTCTCACTTAAACCATTAAGCGTGAGCAGAGGTCTGTGTGCACACCCACTTCGCTCATTTCTAAATTTCACACTAAATAAAGAAGGAGATTTTAACCTGATAATGGTTGGTGTGTGTGTGTGTTGGTTTTGTTTATTTTTTTTTCTTCATTTTTTTTTTTCCAGTGTTTGGCAAGTGCTCATAGCATCTTCCTACATTACGGAAGGAAACAGGATCTTTTTCCATTTTCACTTGCCATGTGCAGTGTTATGTGCTTCTGCTTTCCATGCAGCCCATAGCCATCAGCACAGCTGTAGTTGCCATGAAGCTGAAGCTGTAGGATTGGAGCTACAGAAGCAGAGTAGTGACTAGGGCCCAAATTTATGTATGGAAATTATCCTTTCCTGTAGCCTTCTGAATATCGGTGACATGGAGCAGCAGGACGTGCTCATTTCTTCGTGGGCTCCAGCAACAGGAAGAGTTCTTGCTCTCGTAGCAATAGGAAGTGGGAAATTGTATTGTCCTGCAGGCCTGTAACCTCTGGTGCTGGTTGCATTTGTAACCGTTTCCTGACAAGGCTGGTGCCTGATCTCTAGTGACCAGCTCTGTGCACTCTGATTTTTGTAGTGTTAATTGAGCTATAAGATGTGACAGCATGTGAATTACAGTGTAGTAATTCACGCCCAGCACATTCAGGCACAAAGATGAAGGCCAAATGGCCTCTGTGCAGCTAAGTGTGAATTATTGTACCATAATTTAATTCCCATTATATTTTACTGGGATTATAAAGCTGTTTTTGTTAGTGAACTTCTTAAAGAAAAGTTACCTTTCAAAGCAGTATTGAAAAGTACAACACAGATCTTGTCACCAAGCGGGATAAGGAGCTTTGGGAGGAGAGGGAAGAAGTTTTGCTGAATCTTGGCATCTATAGGCGTTTAGGTGTGTTTGTGTGGTTATTAGCCCTAGGAAATGAATGGGTGTTGTGGTGCAGACGCCTGCCATCGAAAAACTGACCTAACATGAGCTATTCATTTCATTTCAGGTGCCAAGCAGCTGCTAAGTAGTATGGCTAGGTTTATTTGTTCCTGGCCTGGTCTGGTTTGATCTGGAAACTTTAGCTCCCAACCAGTCTCTTGAGCCATCTAATCTCTCTTCAGTTCAGACTATGCAAATGTGCACATCAGAAACTCGTTACTGCTGGCAGATTTGGTTTGGGTCCTAGCAAGTGATGAGTGAGTAGAGGATGGGTTGTCTACGGGAGGGTGAAAAAGCACTGGAGAAACAAGGCTGATGGGATTAATTGCTTAAGGGTAGCTGGGCTAAAGCTGTCCTATCAATGATCTGTTTTCAATGATATGATGAAAGAGCTCCAGCGTACTTGGGACATCGATTGGTTAGATGGCAGGATCTCTGGGGAAGTGCCTGGATGTTTCTTTCTCTCGTGATTCAGGCGAATGTTGCATTTTTTCATCCGCGCTGGTCCTGGTGTGAAATCCCTGGATAGCAGGCACCATTGCCTAGTCCTGTCCTTGACTACTCCTCGTCCTGCCTGAACGCAACATAAATATGCAATAGCTATTAAAAGTGGACTCTTCCAAGGGAGTTATTCTCTGAATCAGTTTTACTCATAATCCCAGAAATTTCTAGCTGATCAGGATATTAGTGGGGCTAGGACTGTTTCACTCTTGGTGGATATTTGGGTTTTAGGAACATTATAGTGTCCCAGTGAAAAAAAATATGATAATATACTATGTAAGCCATAACTGCCTGTGATATAATTAGTATGGATTGAGTTTAGGTGTAAACATTATCTGTAATTAAAAAAAACAGCAACAACTGATTTTTCATGGTTAAATACATCAGATTGGTATTTTTATACAACTTTGGGGAGTTAATAATCTCAAGTAACAAGCACTAAAAAAAAAAAATGTAGTGGGTCCAAGTTGACTGTTAAGGATACCGGCATCCCTTAGCCAACAAGCAGTGGTAGCATGTAGCACCAGGAGTGTTTTCTCATCTGTGGCTACCTCTGGACGTGAGAGGACGGCTTGCGCCCTGTCCTTCTGGACATGTGGGGTACTCCAAAGGGACTGGTGTCACGACTAAGTAGGGCTAGTGCAGTGGAGAGAGAGAAAGAGGAATAGGAATGGGCAGCTTCCCTTTCCCCATACCATACTCATACTGAGTAGTAGGAATTGCCTACTTGGTTTGCTTTCACCTATTGCATTATTGCCTGAGTGGGAAAATGGAAATCTATGTGGCTCGCTGCTAGTTCTAGCTAATACTTTGCTAATATTAAGCTTCCTGATAAAGCTTTTATACGGTGAAGATGTCAGGAAGCTACCCCAGGGGATGGAGGGAGCCTGCTGTTCTGGGCTGCGTGCAGGGTTTTGATGGATGAGGCTGTGCCAGAAGGCTGTATCTTCTCCCTGATGCTTGGGGAGGTGCAGGACCTGAAGACAGCTTCACAGCCAAGGTAGCTGCGCAGTGCTGGGGCACAGCCACCTTTCCAGCAGCGCAGGAAGGGAGCCACGGCTAGGATTTGAAAGGGCCGAAAGCTTGCATCTGTAACACATCTTTTCTGGAAGCAAATACTCCCACAGATGGGATGTCATTCCTGTTTCTTTTCCTAATAACTTCAGCTAAGCTTAAGCCACGGGAGTTGGAGAGGGGGGAAAAAAATTACTTCTCAGGGTTATCTGGCCCTGGTTCTTTCATCCTTAAAGGCTGGGCACAGTGAGGTACTTTAAGCTGAAATGAGAAAAGAGTTGAGAATGGGGGGATGAATGATGGCCACCTTCATTCTCTTACCGCTTCCTCAGCTGCTGCTAACCTGCTCCCCCGGGATCGGGGCAAACCTGCTGTTCTCCTGTTAAAAAGAGCACCCTTGGCCCAGCACTAATAGCAAGCAGAAGCTCTTTACTGCAAATGAAACTGCTGATTCCCTAGAAGAAATCTTTAACATCCATTTTATCAACTCTGCAGTCATGTTAAGTGAATCCCAGAGCCATCTGATGTTTATTACTCTAGGGCACATTCGCTGTTGTTCAGTCGGTTCCTTTAGCGATCACAATTTCTTGAATTGGTTATGTTGTTTGGTAATGCGGTTTCATTTGAATCTGGAAGAGGTTTCCTGCTGCTCAACGAGCAACTCATCTGGGAAAGGCACTCTGGAAGGGGAAGAAATTAAAAGTGTGTCAGGGAATTTAGATGCTTTCCCTTGCTTGGAATTTCCATGATTTCCAGGAAATCGTTTGGTGCCAGGCAGCTGCCTGAATTACCCTCCCCGTGCCTGGCAGGACCATCTATGTCCCCTTGTGAATCTGCTCCAGGCCCGGGGATGCTCAAAAGGTTTTCAGCCAGCCCCACACAGATGTTGCAGTCTGCCCATCCTAAAGCTTTAGGTGGGCTTTAGGAGCTCGGTCCAAATTGTTTGATGTTTTTAGATTTCCAGAACATGAAGCCATAAATAAATGGTGTATTAATACAGAGTTTTTTAGGGCTTGATCCAGATACCATGGAAGTTAGTCATTCCGTATAAATGTACTTCAAATCTGGTCTGCTCAGCCCAGAGGGCTGGGGAAAAGCTGGAGTGTAATGTGGGAGAGATCATACCTTGGGTTTGTGTTTGCAAAAGCTTCTCCCAAATTTTAGTGCTCTCAGTGAGCCGAGCAGGTCGTGGGCTCTTCACCTGCCCCAAGAACTGCAGCACTGCACGCAGTCCTTGTTCTCAGGGGATGCTGTGCCCCTGCAAGCTCTTCTAGGAACAATTAGCAGTCATCAGTGCTGCTGATTTAAATGATTTTTTTTCCTTCTTCTTCTCTCGGTGGCTTTTGTTGCTCAAAGACCTGTCTCCAATTTTTAATTCACAGTGTTTTAGTTTTATTACTGAAATGCTGGAGGCTGCAATAAGGGTTGATTTAGTATCAAGAGAGCAGAATCGCATGTAATGCTCCACTCTCTGTGAGGTTGGAGGGGAAATATGTGTGCTGGTTTACAAGCAAGGACATCAGACTGCCTAGGCTCGCTGCATCACGTTGGAGTTTGGGAGCTGGGATCCTTTGGCATTCGGGGTGCAGATGAACAAACCCACATGGCAGTGGTTTCCCTGCTGTCAGGGATATTAAATATTACTCTGGGGGTGGTGCTCCACAAAGGCAGTGGTAATTGTGCCAGGTTACCTACCATGCACGTCTCAGAAATGTGGCATTTCCCTTTTGCTACGTGTCTGCTCCCCCGCTGGAGGGGAGAAGTCAGTAGTGGTGTTGACAGGCGGGCCTGTGAGGACCCCCTCTTACTCCTCCAGCAGAGGCATGGCTGTTCCCTGTGAGACAGATTGATGGCCAAATCCTATTTCTCACTTAATATCTTCCCAGAGCTGCTGCTCACGTCTGTGCTGTGTAATTTGTAGCATGTTTTAGGGAAGAATGCCTCCTTGTAACCTCCGTAGGAAAATCCACGTCACTGAATTATTTTTTTTGTGTATGTTATGTATGTGTGTATTTGTGCTCGTATATGATTTTCATACCATATATACAAATAACCCTACAGAGAGGTGATCTATCTGAACTTGGAGTAACGCAAGGGACTCTGAACAAGCCTTCGTTTCATTGGCGTGACTTGAAATGTGGCCTGGCGTTGCGTTTTGTAGTTTTATAGGCATACGCAATTAAAAATCTTACTATTAGATATTCCTCTGGGGGAATTCTGAGGCCTAAGAAATCTAATAATGTTTGGTTGTTTTTCTTAATTTGATTGAGGAAAAATAAATAAATAAACAGGCCTGTTGATCGGAAGCCAAATACGTTATGAATTCGTATCATCAGCAGACACCTCAGAGTCTCCAAGCCCCGCTGATAAAAGGGCTTGGATGTTGTGTGTTACGGTGTCAGACAGCCATCAAAAAATAAAGTTTTTCCATAACTTCGTGCTGTCTGACAAAACGGGTCTGGCTGTAAATTGTCTGAGGTGCCGAGCACTTAGTTCTGAGAGGATTTTGGCACGCGCTTTGGGTTTCTACCTCTCCAGACACCAAGCAGTCACCACGAGGAGCTGCAGGCGTCTTTTCGCATCCTGACAGCCACAGTCCTCATTTCAGAAAGTGTGTCTGAATTCACGGGAGCCGTAGATTAAAGGGGTGGGAAAGAGTAAGATGGAGGGGATGAAGAACAAAATGGATGGACCTGTATTATGCTCTGTTCCGTGTCCTTGGGGAGCTGATGTAAAGCTGGAGGCAGGAATCGTGTTTTGCAGAAACCCGGATGATTTAGGCTGCCTTGCTGTACGCTGTGATTTGTGGCGCTAGTGCCAAAAACTTCATAGCAGTCTTCAGGGGGCAGGAGCAGTCTGTTTTGATGCCGGGCTTGATATGGATTGATGTTGTGTGTCCTGTGCTCTGTCCGCCCCAGTAATGCTGGATTGTCTCCCATCCACATATATAATATCTGAGCTCTTCCTGCCTTTCTCTCCTCGCTACGGCATTGAATTGCGGTCTTTCTCCTCTAACTAGCCAGCAGATCTCACAAAGCATAGTAACTTAATTATTTAGGGTCTGTACTGATTAGCCTTACGTCTTGAGGCTATGCAGACTTGCAGCCCTGGAACATCTGGTGCGACCCTGTTTCTCGAGGCCCTGTTCCTTATACAAATACAGCCTCTTTCTTTGGGGATGGTAAATATATGACAGATGTGAAATTCTCCAGCTCTTGGGGGAGTGCTGACATGTTGAACTTCATTATCCCTCTTTGGCCAGTTGGCAAAATGCAATCAAGAATAACTTTTGAGGAGGGATGGCGTATCCAATATCACTCTGGAACGTTATTGTAGGGAAAAGCTTAAACAGGAACAAGCTTAGGGCACAAGAAAGTTGATACAAGGAGATGGGATCAGTCTAGCTAGCACTCATAAAAATACAATGCATT
The DNA here is from genome assembly GCF_964211825.1 of Aythya ferina. Lineage (NCBI taxonomy): Eukaryota > Metazoa > Chordata > Aves > Anseriformes > Anatidae > Aythya > Aythya ferina. Next base: position 64,284,742 of record NC_140300.1, on the reverse strand, counting down.
AGAAAGGGTAAACTTTGAAGTCAATGGGAGCTACAGACCTCTATGAAAGCTAGACTCGCAGCTAGGGTAGATGCCAAGACCGTTTCGGTACACTTCCCCACAGCTTGCGAGTTTGAGGGTTTGCACTGGGATATGGTGATCTGAAAATCTCACGGAGGTGGTAATTGCAAAGCTGTCAGATGTTCCTTGCTTTTTATAAATATATTCATTGGTGGTTTTGGAGTAATAATGCCTAAACTGCTACAGCTTTACGTAGGAAGCGAAACACACGCACGAGACGTATAGAGCTGAGACACATCGTCTGGAAGGGCTGGTATTACTAGCCGGAGCTGTGCTGAAGTGTTACAGCACACGTATTCTTTCTGGGGAAGTGTGGGGGAATATTTGTTTAGAAAGCTGAATAGGTGGCTTTGACAACCTAAAAAATCTATTTTGACGCAGCGTTTGCTGTGATGGCTCAGGTGATTCGCAAATCCCCCAGCTCCCTGCGGGTGTTTTCCTCTCCTGGTCAGTCTCTTCATCCAAAATGTGTTTCCTGAGGTAACCCACCTCCTCTCTGCAGGTCCAAAGAGGAGGTGTCAAATGGGATGCAAACAGTACAGGGAGAGGTTTAATTTGAAAGAAATTTCAGGAGTTAAATTTCTGTGCCACCTACCCCAGGCCCCAAAATGAAATTTTGTATGGGGTGTCACGCAAATGAAGCATTTTGCTAAAAGCTTGAACACAGTCTCACATCTATGACAAATCTTTTGGACTTGACCCTTGAAGATAAGC